>NC_057886.1:20080034-20680034 GCF_019740435.1 Gambusia affinis
AGATCGACATAAGTGCTCAGGCTAAATATTTCTGCTTACGCAAAGAAAACTGAAGTAAGCTTCAAATACAGTTGAGTCAGAAACTAAGTAAACGTCGGCTAAAACTCTGAGAAAACAGGGATCTCTCCTACTATGCATGACCTAGTTTTTGAGCTCCTTTTTTCATTTAGTACAAAAGTTATATTTTGTACTAATAAATATATATATATATTTCCTTCACATTATTTCAAAATATCTTATATAAAATTTCAATATTTCTGCAGAGTTTAAAATTTAACAAGCAGATACCGCATGCACTCCTAAATCCCAGACCTCAGTTGGATTTATTTGTGAACTAGCATTTCAGACTTTTTCCACATGCATTTGAGTCTTGGTTATTTGTTTCTAAGCTTATGCTTTCTACATTTCCAACTGCTGTGTGGAAACTCTGAGTATTTTTGTCTGTACACAATTCTGAATTACAAATGGATGATTCATTCGAACATCCCCTTTTGAAAAAGGAAGTAAAAAGACAACAGTTAAAGCTGGAACTCTTCCATATGTTTTCTCAGAGAGAGACTTGAACTAGTGGTGAAAAAACAGAGATGCAGGCACTGACAGGAGAAGTCAGATCAATTTTACTATTACTGCATCAACCAGATCAAATTCCACCAATAGGAGCCAGGAAGCAAAAGTTTTTCACCTGACCACCTTCATATGTCAGACTTGTTGTGCTTTTGCTCAACCAGCAGGATGCACTGCAGCCCCATCGTAACCAGCTTCAATGACAGGAAAAAAGAGAGAAACTATCAAGCTGAAAAGCATCATTACGCAGGCCCTGAGATGAGCATTTGTGTATGTGGGAAAATTAATACCATTTTTCACATAAATGAATGTCTGCTCTCAAATTAGCGGCTGGAGAAATGGCTGGAGATTATCTGGTTTCTTAATACTTAATTGAAGCCAGCTTCTAATTAGCTTGCCATTATCATCCAACTTAGAAACAATTCTTGATTTCTACAACTTTTCAATGCAGTGAGAATAGAAGTTGGCCCCTAGAAATAATTTTAAAGATACACCATAAAGAAAAAAAGTAAATGGTGTCCTCTTGTCACAGCCCACTCATTGTGACCTCTTTTTAATTGTCGTCTTACTCAACATTAATTTAGCTAAGAGCAAAACCTCTGAATTAATGTTCTTTCATTCCTTTCTCTCACTGTGTCACTCTCATTACATGGTGTGCAAGTTCTAGCTTTATTAACCTCTTACAGGCCAAACAGAAGTTCACTATGTTTGACCTGGAGCACATTTTCTTCACTTTAATTTTGAAGACTGTGCCAGCTGAGCGAAATGACCCAGTGTTTTGTGTACAGAATGGAGATGTGCTTTGAATGTTGGGACTTTGAATGGCCCCCACATGGTTATTTTAAGGGCATAATTCCTTTGCTTGTGTCAGCACTGCAGGCTGGGGGCAGCTTTGATTGTGGCCTTGCAGCGTCGCTGCCAGTCTGAATGAATTGTTCCAAAATGATGTTCTGCACAGAAAGCGTACCGGGCAACAAAGCCTGGTGGATTTCACTGGACGGTAATTGTTCCAAAAATTCTACCTCTGGACCTCAGTTGCTGGCTCACCGTCATGGTATAGACAGACATTTGACATTGACATGCAAACTCACACGTGGGATGCTGAGGAGGATAGACAATCTAAACTCTCACCCTCACACACTCATGAGCTTAGATTTTCTAAATACTTGTCTGTAAGCAGCTCTGCTTCTGTCACCTTTTTCTCATGTGTTTTCTCCTTTTCCACCTTCTTTGAATTATTGAACTCTTTCTTTCAAGGGGACCAGTTCCCCTCATCAGATTTGTAAGCCATCAAGTTTGCTTCACCGCTCCTTCACCCGAGGCTGCAGCAGCCACCATGTTGCCTCATGACATTGAGGAAATCACTCACAAGTCCCTCACTTACATTTCAATGGCTCCACCGCTTGTTCCTTCTCAATCTTTTTTTTTCTAAGAGCCTGCCCTCATAACCCTGACTTTAAAATTTTCCCTCTTGCCTTTACAATCTCTATTTCTCTTTTTCCTGCAATGTTCTTCACTCTATTTCCTTCCTTCCATCCAGCCTCCTTTTCTCTGCCCTCTCCCTCCCTCTGTTTTTCTGTAATGTCACAGCCCACTGCTGGGTGTCACCGAATTGATGGAGGGAAAAAATGGAAGCTGAGGTAAGGGAGGGGCCTGGTAAAAATGCAGAGATGTCTTGCCATGTGAGATGGGAAGAAAGACAGACAGACAGACAGACAGACAGACAGACAGGCAGACAGGCAGACAGACAGACGACATAATGCAGACAAGTGTGTTTCATGTAAAATGCTCTGCCCCAATGAAATGCATTACTCAGAAAGAGCTCCACTATTTGCAATAATGCCCTGCAGTTTGATGCTTGTCACACCTTGAATAGAATGCCATTACAGTTTTTCTTACTTACAGTGAATGTATTTTCAATGTACCCGAGGCCATTTTCATTGTCTGCCACTGAAATGTACACTTTGAAAGTGTGTCTTATCAAAAATTTCTCGTGTTTCATGTTTGTTTAGACAGGGTCTGTCCCCTTTCAGGGTTTTGTGCCCAAAGTTGATCTGAGTCACTCAAAAATAAGTATCGACTTTTTCCAGGTTACAGGCAGACACTTAATTGGAATAAATGCCAGACTTTAACACTTTGCTGTAAAACCACTCGAATTTCATAAAGCATTACTATTAGTAATAATAATAGTAGTTTCCTCACCTGCAGTAGAAAGATGCCAAGTCACTGTGATCTTGTTGGCAAATAAAAGCAGATCCTCACAAGCCTTTTTTTTTTTTTTTTTTTTGCAACACCTTGTATTTTGACACACTTATTGTAGGATTGATGGATTATGACCCCTGATGTAGACAAACTAACTTTAAGTGAGTTTTTGTTGGTAGACATTTTTTTTTTGGTTTCATTAAACCAGAACTTCCTTGGACTTGACGATCCATAATGTTCTTGCTGTGGGTGACTGGGCCAAAATTACGACCATCAGACCACCAACCGGTATCGGAGTTGATATCCAGGAAGTTCTCTGACGCCAAACATTTAAAATGGTCTTGATTGAGACTGGAACTTTAAACGAATAATGAGGAAAAAATGTAATTACATTTTTGTCCTCAAGGATCACTTCTTCTCTATCACTGTGATGTCCATGAAACTGTAGCAACTTACTTATCATTGCATTCAAGCAATTTAATTGTGATTACAACATTGCACACTCTGAAATAGGAATATTTAAAATATCACAAGTGTAACTCTGTTACAAATGTTACCTAATAACACAAATTTTCTAGTGTGATTGAATGGTAAAGTAGTGAGAGTCAAAAATACCTCAGGGTTAGGTTTTTTTTTTGTGTGTGTCATCATTCTTAATCACTTAGATCAGTCAATAGAACTGCTGCAATCCACAGCAAAGTCAAAAACACAAACAGGGAAATAAATCACCCATTCAGTAGCAAACACATTTCTCTCTGACAACAGCAACCATCTCACACCCTGCGTCACACAAACATGCACGCCTGCACATTTACTAAACAAAGACTTAGGAATTGGGGTATGAAGGTGTTTAGGCACAGACGATCTGGACCATGAATTTGGGTGTAAATTCTGTTTGAGTAAGAGACAGATGTGTGCTCAGCCACCAAGACAGTAAATTCAGCGGGAGGTGCTTTTGGAAAGCCCTCTGCAGCTATTCAAATAGATTAACAGAAATAAACAGCAAAACAAAGCACAGTAAAACCCTTGCAGTGGAAGATCGCCAGCTGACCAGTGGCAACAGTTGATTCATACTTGATGGACTCCGTCATAGGAGAAGGTTAAGAGGTCTGTACCAAAATAACTAGGCCTTTTATGTGGATGTGTGTGTTTCTATCTGTGGGATTAGGGTTGAGAAAGGTCTCTGGCATGAGTGGGTGGTAAAATGCCCCGACTCCTGTGATACGTGATGATCTGAAGAGGAAGTGGGAAGTGGCTGATCCGGTCCATGTTATTAGTCAAGCTCCGGTAGACCATGTAATAGCCTCACAGCGCAACAGGGAGTCGCTGTTCCAAGAGCCAGCTCTGCCCAGTTTGACATCCCGATATGGAAGGTATTCATAACAGCATTACAGCGAAACTCCTTGGATGGCTGTGTACAAGCGTTTGTGTGTGTATTAGTGTGTGTGACATGCTCCTCAGAGTGTTTGCATAAGTGCTGATTCTGCTCTTCCCAACTCTTCAACTCTGCATTTTTTTACACAGTGTCCCCCCTCTGCTGTGCCCTCATCTTCTCTGTTCTCTTCATCGACACACAGCTTGCCTCCTCAACCTTTCCCTCAATTCGTCACACTTACCTTTTTCATTACCCCTTCCGCCCTTACCTACCCTACCAAAAGAAAAAAGAAAGAGAAAAAAGTTGTGACTTGTTAACTGAGTTGGGCAGGGGGAATCGAGGAAAAAGCCTGTAGAAAAGTTAGAACTTGATATTTATGAAAACATCTGTGAGCCGTGATGATGCCTAACAGAATGAGAAATATGCTGTGTGAATAGAGTGCAGCATAATCTACTGGAGGTTTAAGCATTAATAATGGATGTAACAAAAACAAAACACATTAATTTATTAGATTAGAATGGTTTACAGGCATTGTTTTTATAAGGTTTTACCTGGAGCTTAAAATGCTGTTAATTATATTTCTTGCAGATGTGGAAGAGAAGAATAAACTTAACCACCATCAGACACTTCAAACTTACACTGCTCTGAAAAATCTTCTCTTCTATTCCAGATTTCTGTTGTTTTTTTTTTAAAATCACACTTAAATGTTTAAGATTAATAAAGTAATGATGATATTAGACAAACAAAATACAACTGGCAGTTTTAAGTACCTTGATGACAATAACTTTTACATGCCTTGCAAAGAGGTTGTTAAAGGTCATGCCCCTGAAGTTTGGTCAAATTTAGGTCAAACATTTAACTGGGCCTCTCCAAAACTTTTATCTATGTATTTGTTTATTGATCTATTTATTGATGGACTTGCTGGTGTGCTTCATTTTCCTTCTGTGTAATTAAACTGAGCTCGAGCTTGAAATGGTGGCGGCTGGGTGTTCTGCTTTCAGGATTTTCTAGTTGAGAGCAAAACTCATAGATCCATCCAAATTACGCCTAATTGTCCAGGTGATGAAGAAGTACAACAGATGCAAAGATGATGCAGCAGAATTTAAACATTTAAAACGGACTTACAAATCCTTTTCAAGAAGAACAGAGTAAGAGGGTAAGATGTGTATTTTAATTTTGAAAGATTCATTCAGCCAGCAGCAGGATGGCTATCTTGAGTCCATCTGCAGTTATTGTCTCAAAAAGAAATGAAACAATAATGAGACGTCAGTGTCGTGTGCATTGAAGTCATGTGACACCATCTGTTATCAAGCGCTGCTGGGTTGTTTGTTTTAAACTAAACGTTGTGTGGAATAGCATTGCATCCACTTGGAATTATCTTTCGTTTTGTGAAAGAGTCTAATGATTTTTCTTTTTCTAATCAGTTCTTGGATTATGGTGGGATTTCTTTTTGATATCTTGTGTTGTTAGAGAACTTCTTTCTAAGTAAGGAACAAACTGAACATTGAGAAACATGTCCTACGTGAGAAATGATGCATCCTTGAGTGCCCACTGCTGGCCTAAGAACCCTGAGCAGCAGCTTGTTTTGTTTATGACGTTGGCTCAGTCAGATCCAGAGATTAGATCCAACCAAACCAAATACGCTCATAGTCTCTCTCAATCTCTTTAACCAAAGCTTATGCTCATTCATCCATGCAGCATGTTTAACTAAGTAATACAGCATTGTTTAGAGAGTGAAAATACAACAAGTACATCAATACAAAGCCCTCCTGCCAGGGCATTTTATGGGGCATCTGTTTTCCATTTTTTTTCCTCGGGCCAAAGAGCTGGCAGGCTGCCGTGTCTCTGTGGCCAATCTCTTTCAGCCAGAGTTGAGGTATGCAATCTGCATCGGGCTCCATTTCATTGGAGCATACACCATCCTGGCTGAGCATCTGCCGGTCCTTTCCCAAAATCTGATGTACATCTATTAGCACAAAGACCAAACTGGTGCTGAACGTTGCTGAAGAGCAGCAAAGTACCTGTCAGTGAGTTGTGCATTCCTGTCTACTTTTATTTTGCTCTTTTTCGTCTCTTCTTCTTAATTTGTTACACCTTAGCTAATGTTATGATTCACAGCCCTTCTTTTCCCCTTTTTATTTGCTTGCCTGAGTCCTCCCGCTCCTTTTCTCGTGGTTAGCTATTGAAGTACCACTGGGATCTCATTAAGCCTCTAACTTCAAATAAATAAAACAAACTGCAGAAACAAAATGAGGGATCTATATATTATAAAAATCTGAGCTGTAATGAGCTTCCTTCTCCCTGTTCAGACACCTTCCTGACACGCTCTCCTCCCTAAGTGTTACTGGCTACCTCTGTCTGTTAAATTAATTTCCAGTAGGCTTTATTGGCATAACCGAGGCATTCTGATTGTGCCAAGGCTTTAGAGGAAGGCAGAAAAATAACATGCGGGATTATATCTGCCTATCTTCCTTGCTTCCCAGGCTTAGTGGATCCCAACTCGTCCTTTGCCAGAGTGCAGTCAGCAGCAGCCAGCAGAAAACACAAATTATCTCCAGCGTTCTTCAGTCAAAGGAAATTAGGAATTGCTTGGTTATATTTCCTTTAATGTCCATCTGCAAGACCGCTGAAACAGAGAAATTTTATTTGTTTGTTCCTTTAAAGATGAGAACATGCCAGTGTGGATGGATGCCAGGCATTAAACCTCTCTCCTGCTCCCGTTGCCTGTCCAGTTAATGTATTTGTTGAGCTCTGCATTCTGAGTATTTTACCACCTTCCATGATAATCATTCCTAGCTCATCACTTGCTGCGGTATTCTTTATCCTTGGGCAATAAAAGATCTGGTACTGATCCAGGAAGTCCTCTCAAGTACTGGAAGAAGAAACTCTTGACCTGCTTTTTCAAGGGTTGCCTTTGTTATACACAGATGAACTAAGAAATGAAAATGTGTGGGTCACGGAGCCAAGATGAGCATCTTGGGAAAATATCTTATTATTTTAATCGATCAACCTCGAAGGATGAGTATCACTAGTGTTCTGGTGCTCCAAGGACTTCCACTGAGATCAAGAAGCTACTGATGTCGATTGTGAAAGTGGAGAGTTGGGGGGGAGAAAGGAAACAGAGAGATGGGAGAAGGCAACAGAGGAAAAAATAGGAGGATGAAAGAAATCTTGATTTTGTCTGAGAGAGTATTGATTTTTTCCTCTGGGTTGGCCATGTGCGCATAGCCCGTTATTAGTTCAGAAACAAAACAAAAAAAAAATGAAATTGTCGACTTGTGTGTGTGCGCTGATGTGTGTATCTGCATGTGTGCTGGCTGCGGTGTTTGATTGTGTTTCCTCTCAGTGTAGGTTCACTTGTGTATACCAAAGTATTTTGTGTTATGTGTGTGTGTGTGTGTGTGTGTGTGTGTGTACTGACTATTTGGGTGGAGGCCTAGCTGTTGGACAGCACCTCATCCCCGTGTGCTTTGGAGGCCCCGGCTAGTTGGAGATGTCGAGATTAGAGAGAGATTAAAGTGATGATTACACAATGCCTTCGCTCTAATGATCCCAACTGTTTGTTCATCTTATCAGCTGCGGTGCACTGGATTCCACGGCTGCCGCTGATATGAGATAACACACAGATTACTCCCATACCTCTGGCCTTCCCGGCCCTCAACTCCAACCAGCACACTAGTCAGAGAGAGGGCAAACAATCCCTCTGGGGGAAACAGGAAAGACAGAAAGAGATGGACATACAGTGTAGGAAATACAGAGACGGAAAGAGTGACTCACAGGGCTGACCTCTGGAGTCCACAGAAGCATTAGCCAGAGTGCTCATTGTTCACCGAGACAATACACTGACCCCCCGGAGAGCCCTCGGTCTGCAGTACAATGTACCCGCACAGCCACAGCATATTAACAGTGGGAGCAGTGGGTGGAAGCCGTGATAAGGCATCCAATGTGCTGTGGTGTACTATGTGGTGCAAGTGTATATTTTGTGGCTATTGGGAAGAAGTATGAGGTCATTAGTGTCAGTGTGTGTGTGTGAGTTGGGATGTGTATGGTATATATTTCCTTCAAAAGGAAAATCTTGTACTTGGTTTCAAGTGGTGCAGTGTTCTATGAAATAAAGTATCTCATGCCATTATGGTTGTGTGTTTTTGATAAAGCAAGGATGCAAAGATTTTTAAGCTTAAGTGTGTTTGCCTGAATATGACACTGTGCACAAGAGAATACAGTTTAAGTGTGTATCGGTGTATGCGTGTGCGTGTGTGTGTGTATGTGTGCTCTTCTCTCCATGCCTGCATGCCACCCTGATCTCCCCATTACAAGGTCGATTAAGCCACTAATCCCCAAAATACACGCGTCCAACAGCACGACACTGAAAAAAAAAAAAAAAAAAAAAACGCTCCCAAGGAAAAAAATGGCTGAATCTTCCCTTCCTTGTTGCTCGTAGCTTAAGCTACACACCAGTGCAGTTTGCTACAGAGCATGAGCTCGGAAATGTGTTTTACCTCCATAACCACACAGGCAGGGGATTAACAGGAACCTTAAACCCTGGAAAAGCAACTACTTTTACACTCCAGTGGCTTCATAGGAAAAAAAATGAATACACTGCCACAGTGACACAGCAGGATCCTCAGTGCTTTATATCAGATAGTTTTATGTTCATGGAAATTCATTGGTAAACCGATTTTTAGAATTGGTTTGGGAGAAATAACTCAAATATGGCAACTGGAGAAAACAAGATGCCACAAGTGAACAGGATTGATAAATAAATTCAAGATAAATAAATGAAAACGGGCATATTTGTGTCTTATTTCATTCAGCATAGTAGCACAGATGATCAATGCCTTTCATATTTTATTCTCACTCTGAAACTCAGTAATTACAGTGGCTCTTTACTCTTACATCCCTGATGTCCTGCCCTGCTCTCTGGATGAAATGTGAAGGCATCTGCATAACATTAATTAGAGAAATGAACCAGAGCATAGTACCAGGGCCCCTCAGAGCCATCCTTATTCCACCATCTCCTGCTTAATTTGGCCGGATTTCAGCTGGGGCAATGCTTCAGCCCTCAAGTCCAAGGTGGCATCCCTCTTATCTCTCCCTCCTCCATGACTAAAACTGGCTTTACTCACAGTTTGAAATGAGGTTAAATATTCAATTCAGTTCCACATGATCTAATATTACTCGGTACTCATAACTGCTCAAAAGTTGACTTCTTTATGAAAGAATTAACAAAATAAAACTGCTTTTTTATTTACCTAATGGTTGACTTTGTCCCCCCCCCCCCACCACATTGGTCCTACCATCTAATCATTTAGAGTGAGGATGTTATGGTCCAGGTTGTGGAGGAAGTTAGAGAACCTAAATGCAGGACAGTAAAGCAGGAGAGAGTTATGATCAGAAGAGTTTTTTAATAGACTGAAGGTGCAGAAGAGTCAGAATAAAGAGACTTAATATAAATGCTGCACAACTTAAGTGATGGCATGGACTAAGAAAACCTAACACTCTCCTGGAATCATCCTCTTTGGACACATAAATTTAAAATTTAATTATTTGGACACCAGAAAAGAGTGAAAATGTATTCATAGTATTATTAGCTGAGCTGATTAAAGCCTGAAATCTATTAAGAGTTTGTCAATCTCTCAGATGCCTGAAGAAGTGAGTTTCGCAGCCAAGTTTTTAGAATTTCTAATAAAAAACTTTTTCAAAAACATCAAATTTGGCTTCATTTCTGTGTACTAAATGACAGCATTGTGAAATCTGTTATCGAATTAAATTTAAAGGGAATTAAAACCAAATGAAAATTAGATTGGACTTTATTTTTAAACCACAAGGTTAACAGAAGGTTTACTTTCTTTTATGATGACAATAGAAAGATTTGTGTTCTCTTTATAGTTTAGGATTTGATGCTCAGCTTATGTCGGACGTTTTGTCCTATGGATGCAGAAGATTCTTTCTTTGGGTATTTGTTAGATTGGACCGAAATGAAATGTTAACTTTATTGACAGTCCTTGCAAATTTATTTTTTGAAAGAGACCCACAAAGAAATCAGTCCTGAACAAAGTCCAGTTATTATGGTGGGTATGTTGGGTTTATTCAAATTATTATCAGTTATCAAGCCTTAAAGTTGTTGTCTATGATTCACAATTATCTTATTTGGTTTCATTCATAAAGTAGATGAATCTTTTCGTTTTACTTGGTAAATAAGAAAAACCTATTTCATGGTCAGATGTGTAATTATTACAAAGAAGAGCAACTGTGCTGTGTGGTGGGGAAATTACGGCTATAACTGTAATGTAGGGTCAATGTATGTGAAACCTTTCTGTAATTATGTAAATAGATGGCAGCTGTAAGTTTATGCTCATGCTGAAGCCATTTAAAGGACAAAAGATCTCTCTCATCAATTAGCTGAATAAGCTTAATAAAGCTTTTTCTACTTATTTGATACAATAGTTTATTTAAACCTGATTTGGAGTGAATTTTATGTAATATAGTATCATTTCTCAGAAACGTATCTAAAGGTTTCTGTTTAATTGCTCATTTTCTGTACTGTTCTGTTGCCACTGTGTATTTGTCTGACTTAACTCTGGAAGTGCCTGCAGTCATGGGCTATGCCATCTTTTTTTTCTTTTGCTTTGTTTTGCTGTTTACTGTACTTCTCGAGTGTTGTCGCAGCTGGTGGTCTCGCAGCTCGCCTGTGGGGTATAAATCTGTTCTCCTGTTCCAGGATCCAGTTAACATGACTGACCTCTGTCTCTGCTGGCTCTGTGCTCTTAAAATTTCCGTCTGGATCTGTCTGAATCCTTTTTATCTCCAGGAGCTGTACAGGAGAACCATTGTTGTGGTTTCAGCCTAATTTAATTCGACTGAATCAGAACCGTATTTTTTATTTTTTTTTTGGCTTTCCAATTGTGCCGATCTGTAACTACCAGTATGTGAGAGGAGTTCTTGCACCTTGTTGACAAGTTGAATTTGATTATCACATTAACACATTTTGTGATGAAATAAAACTAATCATATGGGTGTTATAAGAATAATTAACATCTGACTTACTAAAGTAATTAGTATAAAGAAATGCAAGCTCTGTCAGTTAATTTGCCCTTCTTACCAGTATATAATTAGCTATGTGAGGGGCAAACATGATGAAGTGGAGCTGCAGAGGGCAATCATTAATATTCGATGTTTGTTGCCTTTTCAAAAAACCAAAGATTTAATAGCATTAAAATGTCAAATGAAAATAAATAAATTAGACTTTATAACTATCTGCTCCCAGTAAAGTCAATAAATGTTTACAATCCTCCAGTTATTTGCTCAATTTTTCTATTTCTTGTTAATAGCCTGTTGATGTTTTTATGCAGAAATATTTATGCACATTTTGTACATTTTTTAAATTCCCTTAGTTTGCCCATTTCTTTTAATCTGAGTATGCAATTTTTAATCTATGCATATTTGTTTTTCCTTCTTATGCCATGAATTTGAACTTACTATACACCCTTTTATTTTTATATTTTGTATTTATACTTGTACTACTTTTATACTATGTGTGAGTCTGCATTTTTTTTAACTTCTCTTTCGCTTTGCTGCTGGCTCACTGAAATTTCCTCACTGAGGGGCAATAAAAGTTATTTCTGTTCTACTCTATTTTAAATTAAGCTCTGTGCAAACAATGTACGGTAACTCACATTATGAATTTCCTCTAAAGTCGAAATGGATAAAATTACTTTGAGTTGTATATCTGAAAGAAAATAGAGCTAAGTTGCACAGTTAATTTCAGTTGCAGTAATTAAATATCTTCTGTGGACAAAAGCCTTTGATTTGGCTGAATGTCTTCATTGATCTAGAGATAGAAATGCTTGATGTCATCAACCCTCCCTCTGACACGTTACGTCCACACAAAGTCGTTGAATCAGTGGAGGTCATCTATCTATCCTCTACCATAGAAAACGTTTTGTAATATCGCAAACTGAATTTGACTGGATTATAAGATTAAAGTCACACTATCCAATATTTCATTCTATCTTTGATTTGGACATGCTTTCCCTGTGGTATTATTTGATAAACTTCTGCAGTGTCACAAGATTTATTTCTCTCCAGAGTTGCATTATTCTTTTTTTCCTCCAAGATCTAGGATTAAGAATTAGGATTAAACAGAAGCATATAGAAATTAATTTGAATCAGTCTCAATGGCTTTTGGTTTTACTGCACTTTATCATGTCCAGTGGACTTCAATGCACTTCACACTACAATTAGTCATTCACCCATTCATGCCCGCTGGTGCTGGTAAGCTACATTGTAGCCACAGATTCCCTGGCACATTGTGACAGAACCGACACCACTGGACCCACCACCAGCAGGCAAAAGACACAACAACTGAGACAGAAAGAGCTGCGTTCATCCTGGTTACAGGACAAACAATACATTTTTGTAGATAAACTGGATTTGTTCATTTTAAATAGTGACCTGATAAAGTGTTTGTTGTGAATTGGTGCTATAAGGGGAACTGAATTGGATGAGTGTGGTTTATCAATGATTCAATCTGTGTTTCATCATAACTTGTTTGATGATAATGTTTTTTAAGTCAATTTATTGGATAATATTTGAAATCAGTTTGATTTATTTATAAGATTAGTTTCTCTTTATAGACAGCAGCTCTAGGCCAATTATTGAGCAATGAGTTACGACAATCTACAAGATACTCACTTTGACCTGTGACTCATTTAGGTCATTAGATTTGATCATGTTTTTAAATTTCTTGGCCTGTTTGACTCTACCTGGTATAAATTTCACAGCATTCATTCTCCTTTCCCTGTTTACTGGTCACTTCTCCACTTCGCCCTGTCAAAGGTTCGACTGTAGTAACCTCATGGATGTAAAAAAAACTGAAAAATGAAAATGGCACATGATCAGCGCTTTAACTCAAAGGTTAAACTGTAGGTTAAACTTCTTATTTTCACATGGCCATGGTCTAATTCAAGGCAGGAAAGATTCAATGAAATCCTTAATGAAATCCTCGGATAACTACAGGCTACCTAATTAAGTCATGGCCGCTATTTAATTGCATTTTCAAAAAGCTTTTTAGCTGTTTGGTAGCTTTTTACTTTATAGAAAAAGCAGCAAGAGCTTTTACATTCTGTGTCATTTCTGATTAATATTCATTGCGTTGCTGCGTTTAATTATTTGTGCCATTATTAGTTTTTTGCCCTGGCACACCCACACGTAGAGAGCCTCAACGTGTGTGTGTTTTGAAAACGAACTATTAAATAACTCTAATCTAAATTTGAAACACTGTGATTAAACATGGGTTGGGTCACGCTGTCATTCTGCTGTTGTGAGTCTCAAATGGTTTTGGTGGAAGAATCGTGAAAGCTGTGCTACGACTCCATTTGTGCTCAGCAAGTGTTACATTACACATATCTGAATGGGGATGCGGAAACGTAGGTGGGAAAGCTATTACCAAAAAAAAAAGAAAAAAAGAAACAGTCTATCCAATTTACCCAACAGCTTAAAAAAAAGCTATTTTAGAACCCCAAATTTGCACCTGCTCCCTAAAAAAAAGTACAAAATGGAATAGAAAGGAGAGAATGAAGATTGAAAGTGGGGTAAAAAGAAGAGGTGAATTGACGGTGCAGCAGTGAACAGGTCCCTCAGGAGCACATTAAGTGAACAGTTCTTTAGTGTGTAGGTGTGTAATGTCCCTTTGTAAAATCTGCCCTTGCTTCTATAGCAACACGCCTCTGTGGCTACAGACTTTAACGTGCAAACTTGGCTCTGCACGCTTTCTGATGGCCTCAATCCTCAAGTGTTTGCACACTTTTTTAAGCGAAATAAAACTCCACTTCATTGTTCCTGAGGTGCTTCCACATTGATGTCACTTTAGCTTAGCGGTGGAAGTGCTCATGCAAGAGCTGATTTTCTCCATTTTCTTCCTTAATTTGCATTTACATCATCAACCATTAAAGAAAAGACTAACTAGCAAATAAACTGCGAGAAAGTACAGCATTTAGTTAAATATTTTCCCTCTTAGGCAGTGGAAGCCTGATTTAAATGAATTCCAAGCGAACTATACCATCTACTGACAACCGCAACATTAGATAACCCATTTTCTCCTACACATTTAACACACTTCACTCCCCAAAGTGCTCCCACTCCTTTAATTCGCAGTGATCTGTAGCAAAAATGAGTATTAAAGATACATAATATAATAACAAGTAAGATGAATAAGGGGGTTAATTAGACTGGAGACACAGCAGAAGTGGTCTGTAAATATGGAATACATAACCACACTTATAACTAAACAGGCAAATAAAAATGGTGCTGTGTTATTTGCTTTGTGGGCTTCAGAACAGAGCTTTTCAGTTACTGCAGTTAAAATATTAAGGCAAATTTTAAAAGCTGTTTCTTTGCTTTTCTTCATTCCTCATCATTATGCAGTCAAAATATGTATCTTATTAAATACCTGCAACAGAAACCTGCATGTTGTGAATATGGCGAATAATGCTTTTAAAACACCAAGAGAAGTTATTGTTGAGTCATTACTGATCACAAACCATTTCTTCCAGGCTTGCTGCCTCAATTACATGAAAGATTATGAGAGCATAAATGAGAGTGGAAATGGAATCTCTAGTTTAACTTTAGGTTTAAAAAATTAAATATGGTCAGTGATTAACCAACAAATTTTCTGCAAGAATCCACCAAGTTTTTTTTGAGTCATTTCTTCCAGGGTAAATAAACTGCTCTGTGGCATCTGTTACCAGCCTACTTGGCAAAATAGTGTTACTTGAGTCCATATGGTCACTGCCACGCAGAATCAGTCCCTTCATTGCTTAGTTGTCTTAATTAAAATAAATATTTCCATTTTTGCTCCACTAATTGTGAGTAAATTGGATAAACATTATTCAAGTACGCAATATGAGACTGGACAAGCAACAGAGAAAAAAAATACAAGCAAAGCTGTAAAAAGCTGAGAGAGCACTTAGTGAGTGAAGTATGTATGAAAATTGAGTCTGAAAGCTTTGTACTGCAGTTGCTTTGAAAGGAAGCCTGTTCACTATTCTGATAGACTATTTGGTTTTTGTTGGAAGGTGAAATGGCAAACAAGGCCACGTCATGATCATTTATGCAAAAATGGATTTTGTGTAGTGGGAGGACGGGTTTCTTTCACTGCTGCAGTACCAGATATGATCAACTACACTCTAAGTAACTGGAACTGAACTAAAAATTATTTTTAAACACAGCTCAGAAAAACAAATCATTTGCTAAAGCGGCATGACTGTTTCATCTAAAAGTGAAAGGCTGTAATTATTAATGTGTACATTGACTTGAAACCTATTTGCCCTCTAAAAGATTTCTCAGTTTTTTCTTTTCTTATCATACTTAAATATTACAGATCTTAAAGCAAACTATCGTAGAGGAAAGTGACTTAAATACAAAATGCAGTGTTTTAATGATGGTTTCATTTACTAATATAGAAAAAACCATTCTAACCAAACTGACCCTATAAAAATATCATCCCCCCCCTTGTTTAATTAAGAGCATCCAGACCTATGCACTACCAAGTAGGCTAAATACTTCAAAAAAGGAAAAACACTATGCTCAAATTTGAACAAATACAAGAAAAGATGAGAAACTATAATAATCTGTGGCATCCAATCAGTGTGGAAATGGTTAGACTATCCAGTGAACCACAGTAAGAGCCATAATGCACAAGTAGAGACAACATGGTTCTTTAATGACCTCATTTATGCCATCCACAACCAAAATCAAGGCTGACCAAAAATAACACGTCCAATTGAGGTGCCATTTGCATGAGCAATTCATCCTCGCAAATTCAACAATGTTCCTAAGATAAGACAATTCTGTAAAGAAGAGCAGGGTCAAAATTTCTCTACAGCGATATTAAAGACTTGTTGCCAGGTACCGTAATTACTTACTTAGGTTTAGGGGGCACTGACCTTTTCACGGGATTTGGTTTGGATTATTTTTTCCAGTGATAAATGAAAATAATTTATTTGAAAATTTCTTAATGTATTCACTCGGAGTGTCTTTGTTTGATTTCAAAACACTGATTATATAAAACAAAATAAAAACAGGAAGAAATCTGTAAGGTGGCAAATGTTTTTTTGTAGCACTTTCACGCTTGAAAACACCCTGACATGAACCCAGACATAAGTGTGTACCTGCAGAACACCCACATGCTGTATGTTCACACACAGAACAACACAAAACCTGTTCCAAGTCTGCAAAGCCTGGAAAAGAGTTCAGATTCATTTACATAACTCTGATTTTCATCATCTTCTCTGGGAGCTCTGAGGCTGCTTATATGTCAGAGCAACAAAATTATAGTATTCTACACATCCAGGCACAACACTGCACCAACACACATGTTTACTGTATATGTTATCAGACTAATTTATCCAGAAGGCAACAGTACAGCAAAAGGTTTAGATCACAGTCTTCCATGTAAGAAGATTTCCTGGCATTCATTTTTAATTACTAGGCCTGTCGGGATAAACAATAAATCAATTAATCGCACGATAAATTAAAAATATCGACCTCATTTCAATTATCGGCTTAATTGTCTCTTCCTGCCTTTTTCTCTTTCTGTTGATGACACTGAAAGAAAAAAAGCTCAGCTCAGGTCCACTCCACTGACATCTCCTCATTTCCTAAGTGTTATGCCCAGCGCACAATACATGATCTTAAGAGTTGTCGGCCAATTGTCGGTCCATTTTCAAAACCTGAGACCACACATTAGCGGCCAGAAATCATATAACGGTTCGATCGTTCCTGTGGTGTCAACAATGGGCACAAAATAATGGCTACAAGTCCAGTTAACTAATTTTAATACCAGGCTTTAATCAATGCTGCATTCTACCTGCAGTGCATGTGGCTCTAGTGTCAGCGTAACGTCCTGACTGAATGAAAATCATTATAACATATTTATGTCACATAAACGAAGAACAGCTGAAAAGTTACCGGGTTCATCAATTGCGTAGCAATTTCGCTCCAACTCCTCCCCTCATCATTTCTATATTCTTTGCAGGAAATGTTTTATAAACATTAATGTTGTTTCTACATATCATCTCCAATGTCCGCTGGACTTCGCGTTGTCAGCTGTTTGGGATTCCCCTCTGTAATTTCCCTTCAGAAAGCAGGGAGGAGAATCCGCGCATTCTGATTGGTTACCTGCCACATTCAACAGGCTGCGTTAACGCTCCCAGTTGGGGAAAAGCCCTGATTTAGATCGGAGCGGCCACGACGATCTACCGTGACACACCACACACACTACAGAATGATCATTTACAAAATGAAAGTGACAATCTTTGAACGCCCAACGTTCTAAGATTGCCTAAAGGGAAAATCGGGACAAAATATCGTGTAGTGAGAACTATTGCATCAGGTAGTTGGATGTGCCCATCATCTCTATTTAAATCATCTGATTATTGAAGAGCAATATAGTATACAGACTTAATAATCTGCACTCTTTTGGTTGAATGCAGTATTTATTTACACTTTGACTTTATGTTGTTTAGTTTTTATTCAAGTACATTTTTTGTTAATGGAGGCTGAGAATCCATTTTATTTTTGTTTTTGGTTGTTTTGTTTATTTTATCAGTTCCACTTATAAGTGTTCTTTTGAAAAAACGTGTATCTATTTTTGGCAGGAAATCACATGCATTATTATGTCATTTCCATTAAATCAGTGTAAAAAGGTCTTCAAACAATATTATCGTTTATCACAATAGTTTTTTGAGACAATTAATCGCTCAGCAAAATTTGTTATTATGACAGGCCTACTTGCGCAGACTTTTAACACAGATTTCTTTATTGTCAATTAAGTGTAAAATAATAAAGACAAGCTCACCTCAACTTGTTTTCTCTTACAGGCA
The DNA here is from genome assembly GCF_019740435.1 of Gambusia affinis. Taxonomy (NCBI): domain Eukaryota; kingdom Metazoa; phylum Chordata; class Actinopteri; order Cyprinodontiformes; family Poeciliidae; genus Gambusia; species Gambusia affinis. The sequence goes on from NC_057886.1 coordinate 20,098,059, forward strand.
AGCAGGTTTTTTTGCCTTTCTTCCCCCTTCCCAGGAATCAATTCTCAATGGTAGACTTCAGTAAGCTCATTAGGCTTTCACCGGGCACCGACTCCATTACAGCTGCATAATTACCAGAGTTCTGCCTTTATCCTTCCCTCTGAAAGAACCACCTCCATTCTGGGCCTGACAGTGATTATTGTTGTGATACATCATTTGGGAGTCGAGACGTAAAAATATTCTTTGCACAACCACGGGTTTGTTTACTTTAGTCACATGTAACATGCTACAATAACTACGTTCTCAAAAATAAAAATTTGTTGTTGCATTTGACTCATGCATTTTTTTTCTCTTGATCTGGGGAAAGCATATCATGGTTTGTGTTTGCTGTACCATGAAAATGTCACACATTCACAAGGTTTTCCTGCATGCAAAAAGTATCTTAGATTTTTATTTCATTATAAATGTCATTTTGCACTTGTGGTAATGTTGACTGTGTGCCCTTCTTGCAATTTCAACTGCTTGTGTGTTGTTTATGTGTAAAGTGTGTGAATAAATGCACAGATGGGATTTGGATGGCTCGAGGAGGGAAGACTACTGGGAGTAGCAGTTACGCTTTGCCTTTCTTTCTTCTTGCAAATGAAGTGTTTCAAACATGAATATATATTTTAAAAAAAAAATAAAAAAACAAAACTAATCAGTTTGTACTTCAAATTTCATTGCATTATTATGTCATTTCCATTAAATCAGTGTAAAAAGGTCTTCAAACAATATTATCGTTTATCACAATAAACTGTGTCCCACTCTGACTGGGACAGTGTCAGAGTGGGACTATAGCTGAATAAATAGACACATGAGCTCAACGACAAACATATTCATTGTCTTTATTCAGTTACTTAGGTCATTCAACTATAAGATTGTTGAAGATCCAGTGTGTTTTGGCCTCATCCATCGCTGTTGTTTGCAAAAAAAGAAAGCTCAATTTATTGCGATAAAATGTAATTAATTGGTCGAAATGAACATGTTACTATATATATGTTCATTATATATATTTAGTATCAAATTAACCTTAGCAATTATTAAATTATAAAACTTTTCAATTCAACACAGCAACTCACAGAAAGACAAGCTATTAAAAGTAAGAGAGTTGACACCAGAATCCAACCCACCAGATCGTTTTGAGGGAGTTGTAAACACATTCGGTTCAGTTCTCTTTGTGTGCACTTCTAAAAGGAACCATTGTGTACTCGGCAGCTGCTGGACTCCCTGACAGCATTGAATTGGCTATGATAACAGTTGTAACAACAGAATATGTGATCTAATAGAAGCTTGGTAGCTCACAAGTGAAAGTATTTCTTGAGGGGATGATTAAATGAGAACATTGCAGAGGAGGTGATAGATGAAAAAAGAGATGGAGATGTGCAGAGAAGTGGGAAGGCAACAGAGAGTAAGGGAAGGGGAACGTCAGGAAGAAGTGGAAATTAGCAGGTGGGAGTAGGCTGAAAAAAGAAGAAAAAAATGGCAAGGTCAGTTAAAAGACAAATAGACAAATTAGAAAGTGGGAGGGGAGAGAGCAAGAAAAAAAAAGTCTGATTGCTTTGTAGAGACGGCAGTGTAATATTAGCAGTTTCATTGCACAGAGCAAGAGATCTTTCCGATCTTTCCGATCTTTCCGATCTTTCCGATCTTTTCACCCAGAAAGAAGTGAGAATCTTCACTTGGAAAATATGAAAACAAATATCTGAAAAACTGATTGTTTTGCATCATCCAAATGCCTGCCACTGTTCAGAATCTGAGTAGCGTCACTCTGAAACCTGAGAGTTTGGCTTCTTGTGAATTTACATCAGAAAATATTTTTCTTTTTAAAAGCAATATACACTGGAACTATTGTAAATAAAGTACTGCAAATGTTGGATGTAGGTAAAGTGAATGATTATCTCTAAATGCTTGGTGAACTTGTAAAAATTGTTAAAAGGTTACACTTATGAGGCTGATCTTTGTAGATACAGATGAGTTAACATGTCGCTTCCTTCTCAGACTCTTTCTCTGCTGCCAGTTGTTGAACACATTCAGATTATTTTCTCCAACGCCACCTAAACAAAAAAATAAAATCTCATCCTCTAGCTATCCCTTGTTTGCAAGTCTATTTCTGCCACTGATCTTAGTCTGGTTTCTGGGCCAAGTTTGCTCACACACACACACACACACGCACACACACACACACACACACACACACACACCTTTCCAATTCTGTCCCCAAATTCTTTATGGGACTAAGACCAGGACTTTGTGACGGCCGCTCCAAAACATCAATTATATTGTTGTCTGTGAGCCACTTTTGTAACTAATTTAACATTATGTTTAGTATTATTGTCCAAATTGTGCCAAGCTTGATCTTCCCGTTTCATGTCTTGAGATTATTGTGTGTGGGGTTTTTGTCACATTCAAACTGCAGAGGAAAGCACCAGTAAATGACGGCCCGAGGATTTTATTTCAACAAGGCCCATTTACCAGTGTGGACAGTTCTCAGAGTCAAATATAGAAACATCTCTTGTAAAATATGAGCACAGGCAAATTTTATAAGCATTTCACACAATATATTTCTGTCTCCTATCCTGTTTTTGTTAACACTCAGCATGTGGCTCTGAATTATCTTTAGACACCGTCAGCCAATAAGACAGTACATGCCTTGTCATATTAGGTAATCCTCAGTATATGACCGCTTTAGGGATGTGTTGTCACAAATAATTATGTCTCCTCAGAACAGTCCTACATCTGTTTCTTGTTTGGACCAACACTTCCTGTCCAAGTTCAGGCTGAACTTGTAATGAGCCATTAGGGAGAGTTCAGAGTCTAAACACTATGAGATGTTGCTTCAGTACTTTGAAATCATATTCTTGCAGTAAAATATCTCTGCATTATGATATCATCACCCATTAGGGATGGTGTCTAAACTCTACTCCTCTTTTATCTAAAATTAAATTTGATCAATAGAGCAAAACACTTGAATTTTTGATTCATCAAACCACGGGATGTGTCTCCACAAATTCAGATCTTTATCCCTATAGGTACATTTGTGAACAGTCTTGCTTATTGTGCTGGTTTTGACATAATTGCTTCTTCCTTTCTGAGCAGCCACAAGGGTTCCTCCTTTCAACTCAAACATTGTTAATTAACTTAGAGCATCGCACAGTGTATCAAAACTTCTGAATATGAAAAAAAACAATACAAATAATTCAAAAAATGTAGCTCGCTGATTATTCTGGCAAAGAACAAAAATCTGCTGACCCACGCTGTTATTAATCTGATTTAATTTTAGACAAAAAGAAAGGTTCCTGTATTTTTGTGGAGTATATGCAAATAAGTAGTTTTGCTGCAAATGTTTCCCAATTTAGTTAATTTGTGAGAGAAAACAACAGCAGAGCTGCACGTGACTTCATCAGTCATGACTGGTGGGTTCCGTCAGTGTGAGGCCTCGTCAGAGGCCCATATTAAACACATTAAACACCAGGCCGAGCTCCTCATTAATCAGCCCACAGGGATGACAGCCAGCTCTGCTATCCGCCCTATACATCCATGCATGCCCATAGCTGTCGGGGCCCCAGTTAATATAGCCCTTCCTTCGAGATAACGTGGTGATAGATTGACTGCAGGCATTTCGATTGGGGTTTGCAATTGTAATACCACCTTGTCTGGCTTTATCAGAAAAGTCCACTGAGCAGCCACGACAGATCATCTTTTATAAAGCGCTGCGTTTCAGCTGATTTTTGACTGGGAAGGTGTGACGTTATTATCATGTCGACTGATTTAATGTCACACGTTTAGGTAGAGACAAGCGGTCTTAAAGGTACAATCTGAAGATGAATGACATCCAGACGATTTTTATGGAAACAACAACCACAAACAAGAAAATAACAACCCACTACATTTTAACAGCGTTATTAATAATCCAGTAAAGTCAGTGGTATTATAGGTTTATTCATGTCATCTTCTTCTGCTGAGGGATACAGATTAAGAACCTGAAATTGTTTTGCACAAAAAACTAAACTATTGTTTTTAGCTGCATTTGAAGGATCATCTGAAAACCAGCAGTTTTGAGCCCTGCCATTACAAGGCATCTCCAAAATAATTTTCTGCAGTCTTACTTTAATTGATTTATAATTACCCCGTGTGCCTAAAGTGAGCTTTAAATCATCTCTTGATAGTAATTTGAATCGTCTGTTTACCATACACCAAAATGATCAGCTACAAAAGCTGGCTCTTGATCATTATAGTTTTCAGTTTTTTTTTGTCCTAACTGCTTTTCTCCTGTAGTTTGTCATTCGTTTTGATTAATGTATCCTCAAGATAGAAGAAACTGTAATGACGATGAGAGGAGGTAACGTTAGGATAGAAAATGTTGTCCGGGCTCAAAGGCAGTCGGCGTGTTCTGCACCACTAGGTGTCTCTCTTCAAATGGGTTAGAGGGTAGGCTTAGTATCGACACAGATAGAGAAAGGCTGAGAAAGGTCAGACCTATAGAAGAAGGTGGAGAGGAAGAGGAGAATAAATAAGCAAAGGCAACTCTACTAGATCCTCTGCTACTGCTAATGCTCTTGTTTGAAGACTGAAGTGCCTGTTTCCTTTACTAACTTCGAGACCCATAAAGACTCTGTGCCTCGATGTCGAATTCCAACAGCTACTTTTCCAGAACAAAAAATTGGGTGTATTCTGCTTGTCTGACCCAACTCATTTGCTATGTAAAACAACATAATGTAAAAGTGTTTAATGACAAATTTCTACAATGATAAAATGTCCATAAAATCCCAAAAGAGGTAACTACTTTTCAAGGCTTCATTTTCTCTGCCTGGATTTGTTGTTTATTATTAGTCTCGCCCCCTCAGGGTCTTTTGTCCTTACAAAATGCACCCTTTTCTGTTGCCTTTCTGGTTTGGGTGAGATATGGCACCCAGCTTTTCTATTTGTACTTTCCTGGCTTCGTAAGGAACTCACATATTTGCTCTGGGTTCTTTATTGTCTACTTTTCTATTTCCTTGTATCAAGAGCGGTCCTGAGTTGCATAGGTTATATCGTTTTGTATTAGAGGGTCAGAAGTTCAGCAGTAAGCTCGCCCACAGGCAGCTTATCTCAGCAATGCCATAAGAAAAGATTCTTGCAAATCCCACTGAAACAACGTAACACATACATTCTTGGTGAAATATTTGCGGAGCGGCTGTTGACTGAAAACTACGTCGGAACAATATCCAGAGGCTTTCCATTGCCTCTCTGCCTGTTTGTTTTTATTGTGTCTATTCAAAAATGCACCACCTTTTTCCACGCTTTCTCTATTTGCGGGCCCTTAAACTGTGATTTTCAACAGCTTTGGAGATTGTGTCCAAACAGGAGCGCACATCATGTTGCCAATGCCTGCTGTGCTGTGAAACAGAAATTGAGCCAGCGTAATCACCACTATTACCAGTTCTACTAAAAACCAAGGCAAGCCAAACAAGGCAGAGAAGAAACTGGCTTGCAATGGGACATATGATTTCTACCTTCAACTTACAGGTGCTGGCAAAAGGAGACAGTGTCAGGCAGTGCAATGCACAAGAAAGATGGTAAGAAGGAATAAGATGTGGTGGGGATATACATAAAATATCATGCTCTGCTTGACTCTATGTTTTTCTTTTTCATGTTTGCAAAGAGAGCAGAGCTATGCAATTACTTTCTCTCCCCAGCTTGTAATCAGCAGGCATGTCAGCAAACACTGTTAATGGGGGTGGACACTTTCTACCTTCACACCCGAGACCCCAGCAGTGGTTAATTGGAATAAATGCAACTCCATGCTTCATTTACCCTCACCCTCTGTTTTTTTGCCTCCCCTCCCATGGTCTCCCTCCTCCTTTACTTCTGCTTTAACCTCGTCTCCCCCCCTTGCCCCCCCCACTCTATCTTCCATTGCTCTCGCCGCTTGTTCTTCATGCTTGTTAATAGCTTCCCGCCTCATTGTTACTCCAGATGTTTCCCATAATGAAAACATTAAAAACAGGGTGGACAAGATCCTGTCTCATCCGCTATAGTTGATTGAAATTCGCTTTTTTCCTGCTTGTGTCTTAATGTTGGGAAGAATTGCTGTGAGAGATTAGATACTGTGAGTAATTGCTAAAACGCATCACACGCACATTATTTTCTGTGATCAGTATATTCCCTTGCAGTGAAAAGAAGTTGTGTCTAAGATTACAGCGTATAGCTCAGAGTGAGAGTTTAAACTCTTGATTTGATAATATTCATTAGGAGTTGTAATTTTGTTGCTACCCCTGCTGTGCATATATGTGGCGGTGTAATGTATTCATGGGTCCTGCAGCACCATCATAGCTTCTGTGATGTAAACTCTTTTCCCTTGGCTTAGGCCCCACCTGTGGGAGAAGGGGAGAGAGAGCTGTAAGTGCTTGTGTGATGTAAAATGCCTAATTTAGGGGGTGATTGATGGTTTAATATTGCAGCCTGCAACCTTGCTGCCCCCACCTACCCAATGAAGCTGCAGGCAGGTGTGAAACTGTAGCACTGTGTGAGTATTATGTCACTTTCTATTCTCACATTCAAACTCAGCCAGTGGAATTAAACCAATTCTGAGTTTGTTTGTTTAGTTCTGTGTGTGTGTGTGTGTGTGCATGCGTGTGTGTGTGTGTGTGTCTTTGTGTGGCTGTAATGTGGGCATGCTGCAGCGTTTCACCTCTCACGGAAACGCTAAAATCCACTTAGATATATTGACTTGTGTGGTTTAGAGTCAGTGGTCAGTAATCACAGCCTTTTCTGTTTCCTCATTTTGACCAATACTTAGCAATTTCTTTCATCTCCTGTTTTCTTCCATAAAATGTAGAATAAGTTCTTTGTGTCACCATTATCTTAATGATGTACATATCCTGCACTCATCTACATCTTTTCTCCCACTCTCTCTCGTCTTCACTGTGGGTTATGCATCAATTATCACTCACTTAAACAAAATAAAACTTATTGATTTAAATAAACTGCTTGTATTATTTACAGAAAATAACAACACTGGTTGGTTACATGATGGTACACTGGTACATCATCTATCTCAGCTAAAAGAAAGCAACTGATTTTACCAGTTCAACTTTATCAAGAACAAGTTATAGGAGATCTATTATGCTTCTTTGAATAAGTTAGAATAGGTTTAGGAATCATTACATTTTTTGCACAACGTTGTTCACAGATAATGGAGATTTCACCTGCTCACTTCTGCCTATTTTGATTCCCTCTTGCGACTAAGCTGCTGCTGGCCACGTTCCCAAACTCAACATTTACACTCGCACTTTTTACATGGAAAAATGGCTGATGCGTGTGCAACCATGTATTTTTGATAGTTAACGTACACAACTGTTGGTAGTTTTCGAAAGGGGACATTGTGAAGTGATTCACGCAAACTAAAAATTTCTTTGAAAATGTAGTCATGACATTACAAACAGATCCACCTTTGGGTGGTGGGCTCATTCCGCCACTTCCATCCCAGCCTGATGGAGGACAGAACACATTTTGAAAACCGCACAGTGTAATTATGTGCAAACTTAAAAACATCACTGTTAGGTTTAGTAAAGAAATCGGTGAATTACTTAACTACAAAGCAGATTTACCTGCAAAACAATGTAAACTAAGGAGGTGAGTGTATGGACTGATTTTCCCAATGTGTGGCTGAGACCATTACAACAAAATTAAAAAAAGCCTACAGGTTTTTAAACATATAAAAACCACCAAATATCAACATTACGCTGCGGAGGCGATTCATGTTAATATCTACAAAGAACTTCGGTGAAATGATCAACAGTCAGTATTATATCCTTTTGATTGTTTATTAAAACACTCATGGAGTGTAAAGCACTCAAAGATCCCATAAAGCAGTGTGTAAATGAAACATTTCCTCACAGCTGTAGTCCTGCATAGCAATAGCAAGAGTAATGGTCTTATTGCATTATCTTTTTAAGCAGGAACCATCAGCTATTTACACAGAAACTAGTGCTTGCACACTCAACTTTTATAAACAGTCACAACTCAAATATTCACATGAACACATCTGGTTACTTTAAAGAAGTGATGCGAGCAAAATTAATAAAAGATCAAGAAGTTTTAATTCACAAATAATTAACATAAAATGCAGTATAACAAATTAGGAACAAAAAGGTTGATCCTGCACGGGAGAAATCGATTTGGAACAGGCTTTCTGCGTGGAAAAAAAAAATTCATCCCACAAAATGGTATACTTGGAGATGTTGCTGTTAGTTGTCAGAAAACTTAAAGAGAGAGAGTTTTATCATAATCAGATGTAGAAGAATATGTGTAGGAGTGAATCATTAAGTTTTTTTTTCATGACCCCTGCTACTAAAAACAAACTTCAAGTGTTCATTGTGACAAAGTTACACACATTTGAAGACAGATTGGTAGGCTGCTTATTTTTTCAAGTCTTCTTAACAAGCGAAGTTTGGTAAATATTTCATCTCTGCTCAAGTATAGCGACAAGAAAATGGGAGTAAAGGAATTGCATCGAGGTGAAATCATTATGATACTACAATTCATGTAAGTTTGCTGTAATTGGATGACTCTTGAAGCCTTTTGTTTTCTGTCAGTTTTCACGTTTTTTGCCTTCAGTCTTTGAACAATGGCAGGTATCTGTATTCTGCATTTCTCTCCCTCTCATATGTTATTGCATGTTGAAGGAATATATTACCTGAAGAACAGGTAGCAAGATGATCTAAATAACTTTCAAAAGTTGTGAAAAGTGCATTCAGATCCTTCTGGATGCGGTAATCACCATGTAAACATAGTTTTATACACTTTCCAGTGGGGAAATGAATCACAGTGTGATGCCTCTGAGTTATTTAGTCATGCGTACGTTTTGATATCATTATGTTGATATTTTGTCTTCTATTAACCATAAGAAGCGACTGCTCACGGTGACAGAGAATGCGTAATGCTAGTAAGTGTGGACAAGTGCTGAGAAACACACTGAGAATACGTTTCTTGAATTTGAAATGCAGGCACACACACACCACATGTGTATGTGTATTGACACAGTCTGAAATGGTTGTTGTGCTAATATGTTTTTAATGTCTTTTGGATGCAGCCAACGTCTCTAATTTGTTTTTGTCTGAGCCGTGTGCTTATGTGGATGGGGACATCAAAGCAGTAAAAATAGCATTTCTCATTAAGCATACTTTCCCTCTCATTTATTTTCCATATCCTCACACGCTGCCAGCTCGTGCGCATGCAGGTTTTTTTAGTCACAGTTTGGGAAGTTTTGAGGTGGAGTTAAAGAAAACATAATGGGCCGGCACTCTGTCTCCTGACTCCGATCCCTGTATTCTTCAGCAGACTTTCATCAAAAAGTCATCATCATTTGAAATATCAGCTGCAAAAAAGGGATGTAGAAAATTTGGTTGCATAATACGAAGAAAATAGTTTATTTTTCTTTGGTTCAAATTGATGGATGGCACAGAAGGAAAAATATGAGACAAATAAATAGCAGTTTTTAGCATGTAATTTGATAAATGAGCTCTGACTGCTTCAGTGGTTCCTAATGTGTAAAATATTTGATCAAAATGTAGACTTAGCAGAACTTCTATTATCTGTCTGTCTGTCTGTCTGTCTGTCTATCTATCTGTCTGTCTGTCTGTCTGTCTGTCTGTGAAAGACAGATAAATTTCTGTATGTTGGCAAATTTTTATATTTTACGTAACTATGTACTTTATATAAATTTGGAACTGCTTCTTACTTGTCTTTTTTGTCTTGAAGTCATTTTGTGTGCAGATTGTGTTTATCTACACCACCATGAAAAGGTTTTTTGTCGTATTACAAGTTTCTTCTGTTAGTGCTTTTTAAAATTTATTTCAGTTGTTTCAGATTATCAAAGAAATGTTCTTTCAAACAAGTTTCAGATTGATTTGCATAGCTTTCTTCCATTTGTGGACAAGAGCACTATTTGAAACAGCTTTTTGCATCTATTCAAGTTATCTTTGCCTGATATTGAAATTAGTTTGTTGATGTAAAATTGTTAAAAGTAACACAAAAAGCAAACAGTAGAAATCTGTAAGGGTGCTAACAGCTCTACTAATGGCATTGCACACATTTATAATTACATCCTTTTTCTTTTACATATCACTTTCACTCTGCATTAGCACATTTGACTTATTTCCTTAATAAATGCTTAAAAATAATAGTTTAATAATTTTTTTGTGGGAGGCTGGCAAATATGGGTGTTGGTGTCTTTGTCACTTGAAAGTCTTTTGGCAAAGGGAGGAATGTGAAACAATATGAGTATTAAGTTATTTGTCCAATTACTATAATTTCAAAAAGAACAAAGACAAAGTGTTATCCTCTATGTAGTTTGAAGAAAAGCGCAAAAACACAGGCAAGCCTCTGGAGGAAGGTAAACAAAGTAAAATAATTTTATTTGAAAACAAAATCCAAGGCTGCAAGGCAAGATGTCCAGAAACATAAACTCCAAATAGACAGTATGAGTGTGACAAGAATGAAATATGACTTTGTGGGAACACATAAAACCAAAAACTGGGACAAGGAATTTAAAAAGTATAGCTAAAATGATGGAACTGTATTTACTGAAGAAGGTAATAAGCATCACTGGAGCGGTGTGATAAGCAGAAGGTAAAGCAAATAAAAATAAAACCAGGGTAATTTTTTTTTGGATAGGTTTCTGTTTTGACCTCCTCATGACTTCTTTGTGCATTTTCTATTAAAACAACCTACTAACCTGCAATTGCATCAAATTATTTTTTGGTCATATTTTCTTATGGAAATACATACAGCTGTTGCACACTGAAATCAATAATATTTGAATTTATTTCTTCATTATTCATGCAGAAAAATCTCCCTGAGACTTGGAATTTCATTTTCAAGTTGGTTTATATTATACATTATTCAACTGAAGCAACCAAAAACTTATTCAGAAATACCAAAGGTCATTTTATTCTACTTCTTCTGAGGTCACACCATGCATTTATTATTGATTAATAAAACCCTATTTAAAAATGTTGTAATAAACATTTTTGACCCATCTAACCCAAAATAAATAAGTTAAGAAAGATGAAGTATTTAGTAAAGTTACGTTGTACACACCTGGATGATGCTTTAAGATGTCTATTTAATACTTCATCCATTATTCTTAATGTGCAGATAAGCACAATAGACTGTACTACATTATCCCATAACAAATGTGAGGAACATGAAGGTTCCTCTGCAAGAAAAGTACATTTAAATAGATCTCTGACTGAAGTCATGACCTCTTACTCAATGAAGAAAGCTCCTTTTGAAATAAAACAAGATTAATGTACGCATGAATTCAAAATGTGGAAATAATGCAACATGAAGCATACACTTTTGCAGCTACTGAAATGCTAACCTCTTAAGTGTTGTACTTTTCTTGTCTGGCAGTTTTTTCAATTGGTTGCTAAGAACTATCTGTACAGTTTAAAATGTCTTTTGTTCTTTTTCAGCACTGAAAGTTGTGATCTTGTTCTAAATGTCTATTGGATTGCATTTGGTCTCTATGGCAGTTGCCACAGGCTTCAGTGAATGAAGCCAATGGCCATGTATTTATATGAATAAGGGGTTAGTGAATTTCTGCAAATTGTCCACCAGAGACTTCTTTTCAAGTAAAAATGTTCCAAATTTTAATCACAGTGATAACCCCGCTAAATGTGCCTTGAGAAGATTCTGGTCCTACTTTGAAGCGGAGTGAGAGAAATTGTCTTATTTTGATGTTAAAACAGAAATGAATAATGGTAATGATCTCCAGTCGCAACAGAATACATTATTATTCATGAGTTGATGTTGCTGGGGAAACCGTTTCTGAATCAGGAGGTCTGCGAACGGTGTACTGATTAATATGCCATTGTATGTCCTGTATATACATATTTGTGGAGCTTGGCAATCTATGTATATAATCAATTGAAATGCCACACCACTCAGCAGCAGTTCGTGTTTAACGGGCTGATTTGAAAAACAGATGAGCGACTTCACAGAGATTCATAGTGGGTGAGAAAGAAATGAAAAAGTAATGATGGAGAGAGAAAAAAGTGACAGATGATGATTGCGGGGTGTGGCGACACACACTAACAGTGACAGGGAACACACAACCAAAGAGAGCCTGAACACATCATGTGTGTCAAAAAAGGGGAGATCACAACCACAAATAAAGAGAAAACTTGAAGTGTGTCAGTGTGAAGTTGCGCCATGCATGTACACCACGTCTGGATTGTTGTGGGGGCTTATATTAAACCATCTCTGTGAGGTGCAATGAAGTGGATCTATTAATGAAAGTGTGAGAATCTCTGCGGTCATGGATTGAGCTCACATACACACACACACACACACACACACACACACGCATGGAGGCACATACTGTGATCCCTCTTCAGGCTCATATCATTACCCGTCATTACACCCCCCATTTGGCATCAGCAGGCCTGATCGATCATGGCCGATAACTGTCTCACTCCAGGCCGTCCTATCTATCTCTATCTTGCCCTCTCTCATATCTTGCTCTCTGTATCTCTTTTTTCACACCATATCTCCTTGCTGCCTGTCTCAACCCCCTCACACAACTCTCCTCTGCCTACAAACTGCATCAGGTTCAAAATGACTTAAATCGCCGCCTACCCTGTCCTCGTTGTTTTCAGCTTTGCTTTCTCCAAAGCATTTCCTCTCCTCCTGTCCTCCAGCTGTCATCAGCATCAGCCAATCTTTGACTGACTTCTTATTAAGCTCGGTAGCATGTTTTCCTTACACATACATATATCTCTACCTTTTACCACTCTGACAGGCTCACCAGTCACCTTGTTCTTTCATTTGTCACTGACCTGCTTTCAGCTTCATCATAATGTATCTTTCCTTCCTCCTTTCATCTTTCTCTCAGTCTCTGTCACCCATCTTGCTTTTACTCAGGCAGCCCAGTCACACCAGCTGTGTCTTTGCATGCAACTCACAGTCACTTCCTCCTCCTTCTCCCTCTAAGTTTGTTCCACCATTTTCCTCCTCTCTGCAAGGAGAAAGTGGTGCTTACATCTAGACTGTGAAAGCTTATGGCAGGGCTTAGCAGTGGGTAAAAAAAGAAGCTGAAAACGATTTGATGTGAGTCAGTATATCCTGCTTTGTAGAAAGCAGCAACATGCACATGTGGCAATAAATACTTAACAAACAGATTTTAAAAAGGACTCAGGCTGATTTCCTTTGATAGAATGCCCTGAAAACGAGGAGAGCAATCAGCTGCAGTTTGTTTCCTTCTCCTTCACCATCCCTCTCTTTGCTTACATCTCTTGATCTAATGATGCTCTTGCTTGTGTATGCTCCACATTGATCCTAATTCAATTTGGATGGAATGGGTCTTTCAGACAATTGTCTGCAGCGATGGCCCCAGATGGATTTTTAAGCTACTTCTGCTGGCATAAGAGATTAATGAGAGGAAGGCCACACTGGACAGAAGAGAGCAACAATCAATTTCACAATAATTCCATATTTACACATTCTCATGTAAGGAGTAATAAAGTCGGAAGAAAAAAGAGGGAAATGAAGCCCCTTGAGAGGAGAGCAGCTCTCCCTTGGGACAAAAATTACAAAATCCATGGAGGAAATATACGCAATATATTCACCCGGAGGTACTTATAAGCTGCTACATTAGTTTGCTCTCTTTTTGTGTACAAATAGACTTTAAATATATCTATTTAGTCATCTAGATTCATAAAAAATAACACTAAAATAAAATTCTGTCCTTATTCAAGCACATTTATTCAAGTTTTAACCACATTTCTGGTGTACCATAGGTGGTAAATCAGAGATTTTCTGCTACTTGTAGGTAGAAAACATATTTGTACATTATGTATACAATAACTAAAGTAACAAAATCTATTTTTTATTTATTTACTATATTTAAATTGATAAGACTATTTCAGAACCTTAAATTAATAAACCATAACTTCTTGCTGTCTAGATCCTTTTCTCTTAGCCACTCTCCAAAATGGGGAAAACAAGAGATAACATATTTAAGCAGTTTTCTGTTGCTTTGCTCTTGGAAACCTTGAGTCATTAAATAAATATACAGTTTTTGCAGCTTCGTTCTGTCAAAATTGGAAGCAAAGTTTTGTGCCACTTAAAATGTAATGGTCTCAACTGACCTGAATTGACCTGAAAACAACAATGGAAAAGTTTTTGTAAATTTGAATGTTTTTGACTTAGTTTTTTTTTTATCTTTGTACAATTTCTTACTTTAAGAACAAGCCATGGTGAAGGAATATAGTGAGCTGAAAGGGAAAGTACTGTTGTCAAAACCTTTTTAGACCAAGTTCTTATTTCATTCATGACGTATTGCAGTGGACATATTTAACACATCCATCTAAACTCTGTAATGTACTGTGATTTTTCTGGTCCACTTTGATTCTTAAAATAAAGTTCTATTTAAAGGGTTTCTATTACAGATTCAAGGTGTGAGAGCCTACTGTTTGCAGAAGATGCTGTGTTTGCTAGCAGCTGTTGATATGATCAAAGTTGTGTTTTTTTTCTTGTATCTATGCTTTTCTGTGTGGTGTGTAAGTAGGTAGGCAGATGAAAATCTGATGAACCAAAATACTATAGAGGTAGGAAATCTGTGGAAATACGAAAACTCCAAAGAGATGAGAGTTAAAATCTGATAAGATGATCAGCAAGATGACAGATGAGAATATAATGGTAAATATAAAGCAACATTGGCAAAAGAAAAAAGAACCATAACACAAACAATAAAATAATCAATGAAACAAAACAAATAAACAGATCAAATACAACAAAACCCACACAGAAAGTCTTGAAAACTACACACAGACTATGTCACCTATAGCAACATGCCATCGATGTACCCACAATGTGTTTATACATGGTCTATTTACAGCCTTCTGCTTTGACACATTTGCCACAGGGAACTAAATACATTTGTGTCTATTGAACCTGCAGGTTATCGAGCAGGCACCGTTGTCCCAAGGCACTCAACTCTACTAGAATGGCTTCACGTCAAAACACCAGTGACTTTCCAGGTGTGAGCAGCGTGGAGATGTCATTTTAAGCCGCCTAAAGCAGGAGGCATATACAGTGCAGCGTCTTCCGTCTGATCATATCCCTGCCTGTATGTAGTGGCTGTTGTTTTCTTGCTTTCCAACTCTTTGAGCATCTGGCTGAGATGGTCTCTGGAGGCTGAGCTATAAGCCCTTGACTTGGTCCCAGTGGGCCGTCTCACTGACAGGAGATCAGACTACATCAGTATGTGCAAAAAGTACAGAGGGATCTAAGGGATGGATCCTATTTCAGCTGATCCAGCACACTGAGAGGTGGCTGCGAGCAACACAAAAAACTGATTTTCTGCACTTTTTCTGTCGGTGGACACATGTGTCCCTAAATCTATATGATGAGAGCAAGTTTTGGGGAAAGACAACAGTGCTTACTGCTGAAATACTGCTGAGATACCGCGTATATGTGTGTATATTCGAGAGAGGGGGGTAGTGAGAGAGCGAAAGAGATAAAGAGAGGAAGTTGGAAAATATGTTTGCCCTGTTCACACCGATCTGTTTGTGTGGGAGTGCATTAACATCTACGTGGGCTCGAAGGGAGGCTGAATATGCAAAACAGTTGGAACAAAGGCTAATAACTCTGGAGCGGTTGTGCAAAAATATGTTGCATTTTCTTGAATTTCATGTTTTTAAACCATGACTATTTGGATGAAAAATATAGCTTTGTGTTATTTGAGCGATTATTGAAATCATCTCCATAATAAAGAAGGTAGGACCCTCGCAGGCTAACATGTACAGTTGAAATATTAATACAGAAAGAAGTAAACTGTTTTCAAGCGTGAAAGTGAGAATATTACCTATTTCTATACTTGTGTGTAACCACTGTAATGCAACTGTCATTTCCTTAGCAAAGGAGTGTGTACAAAATGGGTGCCTTTTTGGATGTGTAAGCTAAAAATTTAAGACTTATGTTGCATCTTGCAGCATACCCTCATGACAATCTCTACATCTCTGTTTGCAACCTTGCTGGTGAACATTCAGTTGGGTATAATAATATGCTTGAGTGCATGTGTGTCTCATATGATGTCAGCAGTGGAATGCTGCTGGCGGTAAGGGGATTTGAAAAGTGTGATTTTGAACTTCTTCATGTAAGAAGTCAGTTTGATCAATGTCTGCTGCAGCTCTCACTTGCTCCAGGGGACAGTGAACTACTGATAAATGAATCCTCTTTGTGAACACCTGGATTTATATGTAGGCGTACACTATGTCAAGAATAAAAAAAAAAAAAAGAAAGAATAAAAAACAAATCAGAGTAAACATGTTGGTGTGTACACGCCACATCATCTGCATATTGTATCTCTTTAGTAAAAAAAAAAAAGAGAGAGAGGTGTGGGAGTGTCTGTGAGCTCCTGATTCTGTCTGTGTGTTGTATTTACTGATTCAATCAGGTATTCAAAGCCTCTTAGTATCATCTTACCCATAGACTCGTGGCGGCTAACAAAGACACCAATGAGTCTCTGGACTTTATCAGTCGGTCCAGCCAGTCCGCCTGGCAGTCAAGCCTCAGTGCCCAGTCTGGCCCCGGAGCCCAGTGGCCTGCAGAGGAGCCCATGTGCAGAAAACCTTTTAGAGCTTTAGCAATCCAATTAAGGCGGTTTCTTTTTTTTCCCCCCACCACTGTTGATGCTGAGATAAGTGTTCTAGTGGACTACTCAGATCAACTCTAAAAGCACTGCTTCATCAAACCAAGAACTCAAATCTCTGAGTGTATCATTTTGGGTTTCTTTTCATCTTTGAAGAGGTGAGATGGGGTGGTGATGCTTGCATACGTGCACAGAAAAAGAGATGTCGCGGTAGTTGTCAAGATGTGAAATAATCATGCGGGATAAAAGCCTCTGCTGACAGAGAGAGCAGCGTTTGATGAAAAGCTATGAAATGATTTTTTATACTTCTGATTTGCAGAAATAGATGTGAATTATAAGCCTCCATATGCTAACTTCTATGAGAGTTTATGATTGTGTGGTTTCACTAAGACAGGTACAACTTAAAAAGCCTCCTTATTTATCTCCAAGTGTTCTGGCAGAGCGAACGTGGGATGATGGATGACGTCTTCATCGGTGGCCAATTCTCTGAAGTTGCGGTTTGAGCGCTGCACTGAAAAACTAGATTACATTTAATGGACATTCACTCCCATCCAGAATTAACTGCAGGCTAAACACATACAGCTGCTCATAACCGTGCATCCAATAAACCATTTTGGGATCTGGTGTTAAAAGTAGCGGCTCAGAAGCGTGAAAGACAAATAAGATTACAGACAATTTTCTCAATACATTTTAAAGTAATTTTATGGGGTGATAAAGAAAACATCCTTAGTTGTCAGCCAGGTAAAAATAAATATATTTTCTCTCCAAGTGCCAGTAAAAAAAAAATCTAGAAAGATATACTGAACATGGTTTACTACATTTTTTATTAAGTAAACATACATTTTTGCAATTTATAATAGACTCACTTGGTTCTGAGACACTAGAGGGCTGAAAAATATATATCTCAGAAAACAAATGATCCCCATAAGTCTAAAAATGCTTTACATTGGTATATGAAATTTAATTATATTATATTTTATATATAATATATAAAATAAAATATTTAATATATTTTATTTTGGTATATAAAATAAAGAGTTTAGAAATTTTCTTGCATAGTGACAATTTATAAACTCTGTTGGTAATCTAGTCAACATTACCAATGTCAACTAGATTATGTATAAATATGTAAATACATTCTCACATATTTATTTGGACTATTAAAATAAACATTAATACAATACAGTTTGGTCCATTGTTATTCCTCTTCCATGTCTGCATAGCAATATGAACACCAACCACTTGTAACATTTTTTTTTTAATTCAAGTGCATCAGTGTGTAGCCTGATTAAATAATAATGTTGCAAGCTTGTTAGGAAACCAAATAGGTATGCATAACCAGTTGCAGACCTTAATCTCCTTCATGGGCTGACCTTTAGCATGGCCTGTTCCTGTATAATTTTCCTCAGGGTGCAAGGATGTGGGCAAAGCTCAGTTATATACAGTTGGAACACTCAGCAGGATCAATAGCTCTTTCTGAAGCTGTTCCCAGACACATCTGCAGTACCTAGGGTGGCCTTTGTGACAAAGAGATAAAGAGAAAAACACTCCCCTGGCTGTTAGTGTCTGCCAATCTCTTCTTGTCCCCACGTTTCCTTCTCCTCAACCAACTGAGAGAGGGAGATGGATCATTCAAACTTGCTCTACAGAGGGAAGCGTTCTTGATATTTCCATGATCCACAACAATATTGTTGTGACTTAACCTTTCATAAAAGCAATGGGGAAATTGCCCTGAAATTCATCTACCCTGGGCCTTGCTGAAGCAGCTGAAAGAGGCGGAGGGAGGGGTCCATGTATATTCACTGACTCAGTGCCCCATCCATCAAAACACACAGCATGTTGGCTCCACCTGTCTGTCAGTGTCCGCTCAGATTCTCTCGTAACTTCCTCTTCCCTACCCGACCAGACTCTAACAATTGATATGTGCATGTTTAAGAAAAGTACTCTCTTCTTCGTCTTGACTGACAATCTTCTCTTATTTTTGTTGCTGACTGCTGTTTTCCACCTTTTATAATCTGTCACCTTTTACTTTACACTCTTGTCCAGCACCTGTATGAAATTCCCCAATCCTCCCGGAAACTGAAGCTGTGTGTCTTTTGGGAGCAGTACCTGAGTAGGTTAGAGAGGGTAATTTTAGGCTCTAAGTGCATCTTATTGTTTGAATTCTGCATTTGAAGGTGTGCTGACAGTCAGCAATCCTTTACTGCTCACACCAAAGTCTCACAGATTGGGAGAATGTGTTAAATCCTGGTGGAAAAAGGGTAAGTGTAAATGAGTTAAGGGGATAGTACAGAGGAAGGAGGGATTGCAGTTTTATCCACACAGCAAGAATTTACAGAGATGTAGCTTTTTTCATGTTAGCTTTTGTGCTGAAGCCTATTTGCACTTTACACAAAGGGAAACTTTTTTTTGTTTAGTGCATTAACCAGGACCCACATCTAGATGAGTTTAGATATTCTTTCTATTGAAAATGTATATAAACTGTGGTAAAGTGAATCATAAAGAATTAACAAAGAGTAGCAAATTTCAGTAAAATGCTACGGTTTTACACAAAACTGGACACACGCGTATAAATGTACCCAGAATGAAAGAGAGTTGGAGTTGAAGTTGGAGTTTGAGTGGAGTAGACAAGCGTCTGGTATAGAAGCAGTTTTAATATGTTAGCCTGTCTCCCTGCTGGCCTCCCCTCCCCCTTTCAGGGACGGCACTAATGCCATTAAGTGTGGGACAGATCTGTTCCATGTCTGCAGGCCTGCCAGTCTACTGGTCTGCCTCGAGACCACTCTCCATCTAATCCTATCCTCTCCCTCCCTCCCTCTCTCTCATCCTCCTCCTCCCCTCCACACCAGAGACAGGAAGAGGCGGCTGGGAGAAAAATCTAATAAATAAATGAGAGGATGCAAGAGGAAAAAAATATATAAATTAAGTTCTCCGTTCTCGTAAATCATGTTGCCAACTTCCAGTAGACAGGAGGGCGGAGCTTAGGGGGAGAGATCGGGAGACCATAGGTGAGGGAGGGAGGGAGAGGAAGCGAGTAAGAGAGACGAGAGATTGTGAGAGGGAGAGAAAGAGGTTCGGGAATCGTTTCTATTCCACCCTCGACTAAGGCTTGGCTCTGGAGACTTGGCGGCGAGGTGTTTTTAATTGATTTTTGATTAGATAGACATGGGGGGGAGAGAAGGAGGGGAAGGTTGTCCATTAGCATGAGGGGAATGAACCTCTGAGAGGAAGTGAGTGAGAGAGGAAGGTACAATGCAGGAGAGAGAGAAAATCTGAAGTAAAGAATAATGAACGACACTTTTCCAAATGACAAGTAAATAAATGTATATGCATATTTTATAGGCAACAGAGATATAACTCCATCTTTTTCTAAATTCAGATTGATCTGATGCTTGATTGACCAAGTCATATGCTTTAATTATACACTGTTACACAGACATTTATGATTTTTAATAACAATTGAACTTTTCTTCTCTTGGAGAAACTTCAGTCTCCTGGTGCTCAACTCAACGCGTCCAGACAGTCATGTTGATACTGCATAGAGCGATATAAACTCTCTTCTAGCCATACAAATATCACCCACCTGTCTTCTTGCATCTAAATAGATTGTAAAAAATGCTTGTATAAGTTCAAATTGAAGTCGACAGCTCTGGGACTTTCTTGTGTCTGAAAACTTCATATGGAATTACATTACATGTGCTGATCAAGAGTGGAATTGGCAGGAAAGTCCAGTTAACTATGTTATTCATAGCCAAACTATAAGTGTTGCATTTTCAAACACATATAACGATTAAGATAAATAAATTAATTAATTAAGTAATAAAGTTAGTGATGCCTAAGCCAACTTTGAGATGAAGTTAAATATTCTCAATTTAAGTATGGATATTTCACATTAAACGTATCACCACAAGAGTCTCAAAGAGTTAAAGTACATTATGCAGGAAGAACCAAAAGTCATGATTTAAAGGGGAAAAGAACAACATGGGTAGTAATGGGTAGGGTCTTCCCGCTAGAAATGCTTGCATTGATTTAACAAGTCTCCAGGGGTCTGCTGGATGAATGCAACACTTTACTGTTTTTATGAAGCAGAAATTATCACAAAAAATGTTGATGAAGCAATAATACAGCGCTTGAATTGGCCTACTCGCAGAATTTTTCTCCATCTTTGCTACACTGAAATATTTAAGTTCATTAAACAAACTTTAATATCACAAAAGGTAACCTGAGTAAAGAGAAAATGTTTGTTTATCATCAAAAAAAAAAAAAAACTACCTACCTAATTAAAGCCCAAAATAAAACCTGATTGAGATTCTGTGATATGACCTTAAATAAGCTGCTCATGCTCTAAAACTTTCAAGTGTGGCTGAATTAAGTAAGTTCTGCAAAAAAGCAGCATTTCTAACCATATATTAGGTTTTGGGCAATAACTTTTTTTACATATGGCCAGGCTGATTTGGATAATTACGTAGATTATAAATTGCTTGAAAAATAATTTTTGTATTTATCATCATGTTAACATTTCATTCATCCTTCCATCTACCGGGATAAGTTGATTCAAATCATGTACAGTGCAGACCTTTGAACTCTACAATGTTTTTTTTTTAATTGTGTACAGAAATGATGGTATTTCTAAAACAAATGTCTTCTGAAAAGCATCAATTTGTTTGTTTACAATTTATGCGACTTCTAATTATAAAATGCCAATGAAAGCTACAAAAATATTCCTGCTCTGCCTTCCCTCGATTACATTAGAGAGATGCATATTTTGGAAGGGAAATTGTAATACTTTTGTTCACAAAAACTATTCCAGTTTCAATAAAGTACTTCAAACATGCTAAGTGTGATCACACTTCAAGTGTCCCTCCATGCCAATAACAATCAACACAAAACCCCTGCTTCATGTTGTGGTAACTGAGCAGGTGCTAAAGTAAAACCGTTTCTTTGTAGAGACAAATCCCTGTAAGCCTAATTGGTCGCGTCTTTATTTTTACCCAAATTCAATTTGTTTCTTACTGAATGAAACCACATTAATTCCACCTTGGTATCTGTTGAATACAAGTCAATATTTTGTTATCTTTAATTTAGGCTATATCTTCAGCTGTTAAACATTGGCTTTTGTTAATCAGGTGACATGTTAATTAATTTCTTAGTTGCTGTGTTATAGTTTATGTGATGAGTTTGTTTTCCCTTGAGCAAACAGAAATTTTATTTTACTTTCTATACACCCACCAACAGATGTACATGCAAAAATGCGGTAAAAACGTAATTAAAAAAAAACTAATTACAAATCAGTAAGGTGGTTGACATTAATTAAATAATCATGTATCATTGTGCAGAAAAAGACACTGACTTATGACCCCACACATATTGATTTCTGCACACCCAGAGCCCCGCGGACAGCATAATAACCAGCAAGCATTTCAAAGTTGATATTTGTTGTTGTTGTTTTATGTTTCCTTTTGTCCTCGGGTTTAGTTTTAATAGTCGGGCGAACAGAGGAGAGAAACAGCACACTACTTTCCACTCATAAATTAGATTTGCACCTCCAGCAAACTTTCAGTAACTTGTCTCAGTTCTCATAAGTTTTCTGGTCTCCAGATGCCCTCACTCCCTTCCCTACACCCTACACTTTTTAACTTGCATCCTCTTGGTCAGTGAAACCGGTCCCAGCTGCACTTAAACAGAAACCCGGAGCTGCGGACGTAGACACATTCACACACTCCCACTCCCACACCAATTCCCTCCGAGGCCCATAGGGCTGGAGTAATATCCAAAGTGCAGGTGGGACCTCGCTTTTCTAGCAAAGCTAAACAAAGCAGGACGAGAGCATGAGCCGAGTAATGGAGTGATGATCACTGCAGATAAAGAACAATCAAAGTGGGGAGGCCAGTGGTGGGGGGCACTCATGGACCTAGAAAACTTGTTCACTAATTGTATCTTATGACTAATTGGTAAATTAGTGAAACCTATTTCAAGGCGCCAGGCTTAGCTTTGTGGGACACCCACAGCTCATTATAGACTCATATTCTGGGCAGAGGAGGAGAAAAATAAAGGAAATTATACAATTGCTCAGGTGAGAACGGCAATTAAGAAAGTGCTTAAGAAGAGCAGGAAATGAAGCCTCATACACGCATAATTTAGTATTCTCTCTTGTGTCAGGCTTTAAATCACCACTGATCCAGGGCATGCTGTAGAGGGAGTAATTGCTGAATGTGTTCTTGTCTATTTCTATTTGGATCAGAATGTATTTTGAGCAAATATATGCATACACAATTGAGACAAAAACTCTTCACGTCCCTGACAGATTTAGATTTAAAATTGATTTCATTTAGCAGAGGACTGTATCCTGACAAGAAATAAGGCACTTCTCAAAAAATTGTAAAACAACTTAAAAGGATTATCACAATGACAAATGTTATTTATGTCTTTATTTACATATATTCAGAAAGGCATGTAAAAAATCTATACTCCGATCAATAAGCGATGAAAAAAATATTTATAGGAAATACATAAAACACTTTTTGAATGCCTCCACTGGTATTTTGATGATTTATCTTCTGTGACGCACAATAAAGAGGCCAGCCTTGTACAGTCGAAGAAATCCTGCTTAATGTAAATCACTGGAGATGTGATCATATTTTGAAAACCAGGCCAGTTAGATTTGGAGGAAAGCTAAGTTAGGGAATACATTTCAAAAGCAAAAATAATTAGCATAAAATGTGAGAACACATCTATTCAGCTAAAGCATATGTAAACATCCCTTTAAGTACTTTTTCTGTTTTTTATATTATGTTCTGAGAATTTCTTTGCCAAATGTTTTATCAGTGTAATTACATATCAAAGGCAGAGTTGCTTTCAACAAATTATAAATGGTCTGTTCTGCTCATGTTATCACCTTCTTTCGAACCCATTCTACAGTAGCTACTTAACACTTATTGCTTCATTTGTTTAGCTGGCTTTGTCTGTTTCATCTCCTTAACATGTTTTTAGGGACATTCACAATATTTCCACAAGGACGCCATTGATACCACCAAAACCCCCTTTCACCACCCTCCCCAACCAATTTGGAAGCACTAAAACTAATATTGTCTTTAATCAGATGCAATTAGGTCTTCAAGTTAAGATCTTCTCCCAATTAAAACTCATTAGGCCCATAATGTCGTTAGGGGAGTCTTGTGTAACCACCACTTGCATAGACAGCCCCCCTCATCACAAACACGAATGCAAGTCAATGGCTCTGTGCAATATGAACGGTTTCTCACAGGAGAGGATTTAGTGACAATCTGTCAAGGTGTCAGTTGCAAAACAAAATAGAAACAAAAAGAACCAATATGATTCCTGGAACTTGGAAGTACAAAAGAACACGTTGTGGTACTGTATTTACTGGCATAAACGGTTTATGTTGTGACCTAAAAAACAAAAACATAACATAAGAAAAACGGACCCCCAAAAGAAAAACACAAAATGGGAATGTCCAGTCATCAAACTGCTCGAGAGGAAGAGTCCCAGAAAAGAAGGTGTTAAATCTGTACATCAACCCAAGAATAAAAGCAAAACAACCTGTGAGATACTGGTGGAAACTGGTAACACTGTCTGGTAACCAGGATGAAGCCATTACTCCACAAGCAACACAATAAAACAGGGGACAGTTTGCAAATGCACTCAGTGATGAAAACCTTAAATTTTGGAAACATGTCTTTAGGTCTGATACAAAAGAAATCAATGGGTTGTTCCCATGATGATAACTGAAAAAGGAAGAAAAGGGAAAGATTTCTAGCTTCAGAACAAAATCCCAACTGTGATGTACAAGGATGCAACAGCTATATTTTCCAGACACAGTGCCATTTTACAACACAATCAAGTAATTACCTTCAGTTCTTATGAAAATGCTGTATATATCAAAAACAAACAACTTAAAATAAATTTGACTTCACATCATAGCCTTATCTGGCACCCTGAAATTGCCTCGTGTCTCTTTAAGAACCTCATACCCTTTCTAACATTCCTCATTGATGATGTCATCGCACCAATGCTTCTCCATGCCCAAACTGACCATAGAGAGTGCTGCTGTTTGCAACTGTTCTAGGTGTGTGTAGTTTGTATGATAAGATCAGCAGACAGGAAGTTTCACCAGGTGTTTGCAAACTGCTGCTGCCACTAGTCTAATGGAGCTGTGTGGGGATGCATGAGGGAGGGATGCTCTGTTGGCCATTAAATCTCCAAGGTGGAGCTTCGGAGAAATAGACGGCACATTGCAGGAGCAGCAATCAATTGTGAGAAACTTTGTAAAACTTTGTAAAACACCCCAAATGGCTGTCGAGGGAGATTCAATGTTTCCTCAAACATGCATGAATATAATGAGTCAAAACAACACTTGAACTATGTATTTGATGAGAAAATTACCTTGTAAGTTCAAAAAGTTGATTTTACATACAACAAAAAATGTATAGGTTAAATATCTTGATTCTCACCTTGAATTGTGCTACTACAAAAATGTTGAACAAACCAAGGCACCAAAGCTGCAAAAAGGACAAATTTATTACATTTGAGGATCTTCTTGTCATTGCCAATGGCAGTTCATCATTGACTCTCAAGCCCATTGGCAACAGATTTTTCTATTACCTTGAAACTTAGCTGCAGTACATTAAACTAATGGGGTGAAGTCACACAAATAAGAGCCTTTAACGAGAGGGAACATAATACCTTAATAACAATGTCTTTTAAAGCTATCAGAGACCATTGAGTTTTTCAGCAGTCATAAAGGATACTGCTGTGTTATTCATATCAACCTGACAACGACTCCACTTTAAACCTCCAGTCTGTTTGTGATAGGAAGTATGGCTATACATTGAAAAGGGATGCATCAGGATGAATTCGTCACCTATGTGGAAAGGGCACATAAAATGTCTCCATGACAGGAATCACCAGTAATTACTATAGAGGTTAAAGCTTTCTCTTGGCTCTAATTGGCCTCTTCTGTCAATCAACAAGTGATTTCTGTTTAAAATTAAGCCAAGGGGAATGACAGTAGCAACAATGGCGGGATAATTGAAAATAATTGAGCAAATTGCAGATTTGAGAAGTTGGATTCATCAGCACTGCGGGGGTGGAATATGAGCATGTGGAAAGTGGAGAGGTGAACAGAGGAAAAGGCAGATCTTAATGATAATGAACAAAACACTCATCTCTATTTTGCCTACACCCCTGAGAAGCTGCTTATCTGACTAATCAGCCTGTATGAGTCTCACTGTCATATGTGTGTGAGCAGATGAGCAACTTTGATCTCTATATCCCAAGATTCTGCTGCTATTCAATAGCCAGAGGGCATACATCCTGGCCATGGACTGGAAAAAGCCCTTAAGCACAGAGGATACGTACCTCTGTGATGCAACTGCTGCAGTATAAAGATATAATAAAGTTAAAGCATGGCACTAATCATGTGTGACCCTGAGAATGAAACTTTTCATGTACGGCATATTAATGTTATGTTTGTGCAGTACACTGACCAGAAGAAGACTTATTTTCTTCTTATTTACATTTCATGTAAATGATTTTATTTACATGAAATTATTTACTTGAAATCCACACTGGGCTCTTCTGTATGGAGTTTATTGCTCTTTGTGGATTTTCTCAGAATACACCAGTTTTCTCTCACATGAATGTAAGGTTTAATGGTCACTTTAGAAAGCTATGGATGTTTGTAGGTTGTGTGCCCACGATACAGAAAATTGATGAATAGCCAAAAGTGTGCACAGAAAAGTTGTTTATATTTGTATGTTTAGAATACTTAAATAATGAATCAGAGTAGTTTTTGCTGGTTTCTTTTTTGTTGATGATGTTAAAGTTGCAATGTGTAACTTTTATTAAAAATGTTTTTTAAATAGTTGTTAAAACTAAGCCATGACAGTGTAAAATGAGACAGATAATCTGTGAAAAGATCACACTCCTTCACCTCCTCCCAGTGAACACATCTGCAGAAATACGCTGCTCGGTCGGAAACCACCAATCTGAGCCAGCAGGAGGGCCTTACAGCTATCAATCATGTTTATGTACTAGTTGCTCGAACCCTCCTCCATGACCTCCACTGCACTACACCTCCTTCCCTGCAATGGCCTGACCTTAATGCTCAGGATAATTAGGATGGCCACTGATGACGGAGGATAAACATTTTCCTGTAACAGTAAGTTTTTGCTGCCATTAACACATCGAGCTAGACCTATAAGAGCAAAAGATTTGCCCTGCTTTTTTCAGGGTTAAATGATTGAAACATTATTTTAAAAATAGCCACAGCACATCGAGAGGTTGGTGACACCTGAGTGTGTTTGTCTGTTGTGCACACTGCCCGTGTGTGCACAACAGACAAACACATTGATGATATCACCTCACCTAATATTGATGAAATGTTACTCACCCCTTGCTTCAAACTTTAAACTGAAAGTGGATCCCAAAATCATCAAAATGATGAAAAATGTCATCTATTCTTTAAATGTTACAAGTTGATTTTGCTGTTGGTAGGCAGAATTCTCCATGGAAATTTTCAGCTACAGAGATGATCAAAGGAATGAATCTGCAGCTTAATGCATTGTATCAATTTTATCTGTATGCTCTGACCACCATACAGGCAAACTAACTCTGAAATTCTTTGTCAAACTTTGTTGAATATTCTTGAGCTGCATTGCCAAAGACCACATAGGGAAGCCACGCTGGTTATATCATGTCTGATTACTGTAGTATAAATGTTCATATCATTCAAGATATTTGCTTTGACTAAAAATATCTTCGCCAGTCATCAATTTAGGTTCATTAATAGGGTAATAGACACACACATAAAGCAAGCCTTTACTTTATTTTATTCACTACGCTTATTAAACAAGATTTACTATGACGATGATTAACAGCATGGTTGCTTTTGTTAGAGACAACAGAAAATGTGTGATTCAACTATTTTATTACATAATCACACATCTTGCACTGAGCTCGATCTTTACTTAACTCACAGTCGCTTTAAAGTAATCGCTGTTGTTACACAATTATTTTCTTCCGAGATGTCCTTCAAACTGCGAGAGAATCTTTTGATTAAGTTTTTAAAAAGTCTTAAAAATGTAACACTTGAGCAGACTTAGACCAGAAAAGCCAAAAATTATCCTTTGTACTGTTGATGCCATCTGCCATGTTTTTAATGGTTCAAAAGAAGGCAAAATTGCACTTCCTCAATGCTAAATATGATCTGCTGCATCTTTAAGCTTGTAACTTTGCACTGCTGAACTATACTTAGAAGGTAAATTATGCTAAGCAGACATGATCATTTAATTTTAGACCTTCGCACAAATCCTGATTTTTTTCAAATAAAACACCTCACTGTTGAATATCTTGTGTTAATAAAAAAAAAAAAAGAAAAAAATCAACCTCCGTCTACTACATTTCCTATTGTGGGTGGATTTGTGTAATTGATGGAGTAGCAATACTGACAAGCAACTGGGATTAAAAAACATCCCCTCAGTTCCACATGTTTGTTTGTCATCTCTATTTCTTCCTCCTACTCTTCCAGTCCTCAAGAGCTGCTTACCATCCACATCTTACAAAAAAAAAAGAATCTCTGCCGTAATTTACATTTCCATATGCTGCCAGTGGCGCCAGGCAGAGTGGATAATTGGGTTGAAAGTGGTGACTGTGAGAGCAGAATAGAAAGGGATACAGAAAAGGCCAGCTAAAAAAATAAAAAATAAAACAAGCCATTACAGGATGAATCCTGTTTTTTCCCCTTCACTCGTCATTTTGCCATGCTGCTCTTAACCACTTGTGTAGCTGAAAAGATTTACCTTGGCCTTCCATTCTCTCTCACTCTTTGCCTTCCTCCCTGAGAGCCGCTCTCCCGCCCTGCCTGTGCCTCATCCATATTCATGCTCTGTCTGCCTTCCTCTCTCTTTTTCGATCTCTCAAACATGCTCTCTCTTCCTATGTCTCACTGTGTCATCCACAGCACGGCGTTAATACACCAATTAGTACTAAGAGCAGATAATGGACTATGTCATACTGCACTACAAAAAGAGAGGAGCAGAGGAGAGAGTGAGTAAAAAAAGAGAAAAAGAGAGCAAGATTGAGAATGAGAAATGAGAGAGAGGAAGAGAATGTGTATTCTTTATTATTTTTTATGAAATGCAGTTTCTGAAAATGTTCAAACGCTGCATTTACCATGAGTAGGCTGATGTAAAGAGGGGGATAAAGAGAACACTCTTGAAATTTCGGCCTGCTACTAAAGCAGAGTAGTTACACAAACACTTTGCAGAACCCAGATGCTGACATCTGTTTAGTTTTACTGGACTACTGACCCCTTTCTTGGGTTTCCATCTATGTTAGGGGTAAATATTTGGCACAGTTTCCATTTTCTTTCCCACTGTATTTAGTACCTACACCTGCAGGCCTTCAATTGTAAATCCAGGTCATCCACATAAAAGGGGTGTACACATCGTTCAAAGGTTTGTCCAAAGAAATACATTTTGAGGAATTTTATTGCAAATTTTGTACAATTTGACCAAAAATCATAATTTCGGCTATAAACAGTCATAGGATTTGATCCAAAACTGATTAAATCAACATTAATATCAATTTCTCTCAGAACTGTGCAAAACAATGCTCTGTGAAGAAAGCATTGCTTTTGCTATTAGCTCCAAAAATGTGATTTGTCAATCAGCGTAAAACAAAAAGCTTCATCAGGGTGAAAATTGGAGCTAGTTACAATTTCAGAAAGGCGTTACATAAATAATGGTGCCGCATAAACATGAGGCCTACCTAGAAAAAAAGTGGCATTAATCAAACATGAGCCAGAACAAATTATAATAAGCCAGCTGTATGAATACATTTTCCTTTTCAGAGGAAAAGAAATATTCAGACAAACAAGCACACTGCTGCTTTGTTGATCAAGTCTAGTTTATCATGCAAGACATCAATTTATAAAGAAAACAACATAGAAGACAAGGGAACACAAGGGCATTTTAAGAGCACCGCAGATTTTAAAAATTATGGAAAAAGCTGACTGAATTTGCTCTCAGTGAAAACAACTCTACTCTCCGGAACAAAACAAATGCTTACCTCGAGCACCAGTCCTCTATGTATTTTGACAAGTAAATAAGTAAATATATACCTGAATCCCTTTCTTAGATAAAAAAGGGATAATAATGCAGCCAATTAGAAATAGCTGGACTCATCTTTGTGCACATGGTGGTTCTCTGGCACCCAACTCTTGGACGGGGGACTGGACTCTATTCTATTCTGGAGTTACCCAAGAACAGAGACATCAGGTGAGAGTAATGAGGATACTCACAAGCCCTCACCTGAGTGCCTTGACTTTGGAGCTCTCAACCGATCACCATCTGGTAGTGATTTGGAGGCGGTGGCAGGGGAGGCAAACCTGGTAAACTAGAATGGGCGGTGATGGTGAGCTGTAATGTTTGAACACTGACTGAATATATTGAACACAAATTTGAGGGAGCCTTCTTTATAATTTTGTATTTAAAGGAATTGAAAGAAAGAAAGAAAGATAGAAAGAAAGGAAGAAAGAAAGAAAGGCAGAAAGAAAGAAAGAAAGAAAGAAAGAAAGAAAGAAAGAAAGAAAGAAAGAAAGAAAGAAAGAAAGAAAGAAAGAAAGAAAGAAAGGAGCAAAGAAAGAACGAAAGAAAAAGAGAAAAACTAAAGATAGGACAGAAAGAAAGAAAGAAAGAAAGAAAGATGTTAACTTTTTGTTTTCATTTAACTTTTAAAATGGAAGAGGTAAAACAAGAAATGAAAGTATTTCTTCGGTCACATTTATGTTTCTGTAAATTGCTGCAAGTATTAGTGCTGTTCATCTGTACTGCCTGTCCATGCCCACGTTTTGTAGGCCAATCAGCTCATTTGTAGTCACTGTGGTTGTTGCTAAGAGACCAGGGCATGATGAATAACTCCTCTGACTTTGCCTGACTTTAAATTTTAAATTAGTCCATATTCATTTGTAGTCCATAGGTTATTTGTAATTTAGACTGTCCATTGAATCTGTCAACAATTTATGTAAACAATACAAATTTTGCATTATATCGTCTGATTCTTAAAAAAATTTATATATATATATATATATGTATATATATATATATATAATAGTGTGTGAGAACTCCACAGAGTGCAAACTACATTATGTTACATTTTACTGACATTATGAGTAAGGCAGCCATGAAGGTCAATTGGTTAAATTCAAGAGCAGTATCCCAGAGTAGGTGCTGCATGACAGAGGGCTAAGTGGCACAGGCACGTGGAGCCTATTCAGTAGAATGTGACATTAGCCATCATAATAGAAACTGACAAAATCATTTTCAAAGTGGAGAGAAAAATCGCAACATGCACTGTGCGCTGCTGCAATTATTACATGTGATATGGAAGTTAAATAATTTAATCTGGCAGCACACCTTACCATTTGTTCACCTGGAGACAAGACCCTGCCTGGATTCATCTACGGTAATTATTCCCCAAATCTAAAATAAACATTTCAAACAAATGTTTTTCAATGGATTTACTGGTTTTAAAGGAGCAGAATTTTGCCCTCTTAAATATATTGAGTTGCACATTCTACATATTAAATAAGCATGTGGAGAAGTTCATTCCCTCATGCATCAGTAAAATACATTGCAAATGTGGGCATCCTGTCCTAGGTTTCTTGTTATGATTTTCTTGTCAGTGAAAAGAATTAATCAAGTAGAGCACACTCAAAGTAAACAGGTTCTTATAGTTTTCAATAACATAAATCACAAATTAGAAAACTTTATTTTCCAAGTCTTATTTATCATCATACTCTACTTTTTGTGGCAGATGAACCTTCATCACTGCTCATTATGAATGTTTTCTGCTTACAGGAAAACAAAACAAAAAAACTATTTACGGTAAGTATACATCAGACCAATAATAATAATAATAAATCTGAATACAGAAATATGGGCTTAATTGAAAAGTCTTTAAATTCCTGGCTGTAATGCATAAAGAAGTTAATTCAGTCCTTTTATGTCTTCAACCTGGCAGTTGGAATGGTTTTCTTTCATATTCCTTATAGCCAAACAACTTAAGTTTCTTTAGACAATAAAACATTTTTTTTTATTTTTTGATAACATTGGAATTAAACATTTTAGTAAACTGATTGCAGTGTTTAGTAATATTTTATTTATGAATGTCATCCTAAAAATTTTAGAACAAATCAAAAACAAAAAATAAACACCTTAAGCAGCTGGTTTTAGGCATCAATACTTCCAAAATTACATCAAATATCGTAATTAACGCAGAAACTCATTGCTTAGGATTGTAACGATTCGTCAAATGATTCGAATACCTCGATTATTAAAATTCCTCGAGGCAAATTATCTGCCTCTAAGCTTCCTTAAATTATGTTTTATAGTTTAGCACAGTGTTCCAGTCCGACGATTATTACTGTTACGCAATGCTCTCACTTCCGTCTGTTGACGAATGCTAAGTGCTACCAGCATAACATGTCCAATTTTCAATTTTGGTACGGATCCAGGGATGATTTCAATGATTGACGATCACTGGGTTTTCATCGTTTTTCGGGTACCACGGGGCATCCTAAAAGCGCAATGCATGGACAATGACAGCCCTTTTCCCGGAGTCCCGGACAATGACAGTCCTTTTCTGTTGGCTGGTTCGGAGCAAATGGCGGCGAAGTGCGTGGCGGGTTTATTCATATAGGTGGAGTGAATAGATAGACTGAACACTGCTGTATGCTTATGGTAAGTGTAGCTTTATGAAGGAAATGGAAAATAAATTTGATACCTTTCCGGTCACAACAAATGGGTGACGGAGCGCAACGTGGCGGTATATAGCTGTCATAAATGCTTATTTGTGTGACGAAAGTGCTGCTAGCATGAACATAAAAGGTATAGATGGCAGGATAAAGTCAGAGTTAATCTATTAAATTGAAGACAAATACATGAACGTAAAACCTGTAGTATAGACATCCTTTTAGAAATGTCTTTGTAAGGCTGCTGCTTTATTATTAGATTAAATATCTATTTTTGTAATTTTTTGTCCAGGCTAACTTAAAAAGTTAGATTAATTTTCTAAGCTACACAAATATGATTTTTTTTCCCTCCGACATCGATAACCAATATTAATACTGCTGTTATGTTAGCATTTACCAATATTTTACTTTATCGTGTTTTTTATTCTTCTACTTTATTAATCGTTGGAATAATTGATAGATTACTGGAAATAATCGTTTACAGCCCTAATTGCCATAAAGCCATCATCTTGACTTTCCCGACTTTTAAAAAGAAGACACAAAACTTTAATCTTTGAAGATTACTCTAGAATATTATTAATAATATATATATTTTTAAAAATCCTCTCTTTATTTTTTGTTATTGACTTACCTCCAGTGCAAGAAATTCCAACGCAGCCCAATATTGCTGCAGTGTTTCATTCCATGACTCGCAGTATCCATGGAGTGGCTGATTCATACCCCAGTGAAGAGTTTTGACTACCCAAACTGTTATATTTTTTGCTCTGTCCCACGAGCAGCATGTCGACTGCCTGAAGCGCTAACTGATGACGCTCCTTTAGCTCAGTGTAATAATCTATCTTGGGTTTTCAGCCTCCACACTTAGGTGAACTAGAAAAATTATATTTAAAAAAAATATTCCACCTGTGACAGCAACCAAGAGCTCACTACTTCAGTCTGAAATATTTTCTTGTGAGCTTATCTTTGCTGTTGTGCTGGAAACGCTGTTAAAATGTCTTGAAATTCTGCATGCATAGGAGTTAAGATGAACTGTTGCTGAATGGCTTCAATTAGCCGACTCCCAAACTGTTATAAAATTATTGGTTTTCTACGCAATCAATGCACAAAGCCTGCATACCAATAATTCTCAGACTTTAGAAATGAATCATGTTGCTGCCTGTCATGCATTCATTTACAGAGGTTGCTATTGTCTTCACATTGGAATGAATAAGTTTCAGCTCTTGCACAAGTCATCTCAGTCATACCCTGATTTATGCCACATGCAGCTCATTCTGGATCATTACATTACTGAATTTAAAGTAATTTAGCAGAGCACTCAAAAGTGGCTATTTTAATTAGCTCTCAAGGTTCCTGATCCATATCTTCAAAAATCGAAACAAACAACAAAAAACCTGACAAAACCCCCAGGAAAAAAATTAAAATAAAAAAAAAAAACAACGAAGAAAAAAACTATACAGCTATAAAAAGATCCCAAGCAGTGCCAAGACAGCGGTTTATCTGTACGTGCTTGCTCACGTTGCTTGCTTGTGCCTGAGCAAGCAATGGGGCTCAGCTGCATCACCTCAGACTCGGTAGTAGAAACTTATTTGAAAAAAATGTTTAGGTTACCAACAGTACTGTGACGAAAGCACTAGAGTGTAATAGGCCTAATAAACCTGCTGAGGTTGAACATACCATGTGGATGGTCCTGATGAGAGTGTGCGCTGCCTGCTGACAAAAGAGGGGAAAGAGACTAGTGATGAGCTCTGTGCGTCAGGACGCACAAGGCAGCCGCATATGGCCTGTGTACCCTGATTTAAACGGGTGATCTCGAAGGGGGAAGAGTGGACAGTTTGGGAAAAAGCAAGAAGAGGTGCGCATCAGACATACACAAGTCTGATCTCCGCTCGCATGCAGACGTTTTTTGCGAGGGTGGCACATTTGCTCATACCTTGAAGCAGTGGCGGACGGACTGCACGATACTTCTGTTCAGTTAACGTTCCTCCGTAGTTTCACGTTTCGGGCATTGCCAGTGTCGTAGTCACTCGCGGGTCGTCATTGCTACTACCAGGACGATGGTGTCGTCGTTATTTATTTTGATGCCCAGACGGGCGCATTTTCGTGACAGTTGTTTCTGTCCTTAAGGATTTTCCTTTACGGCTCTCATATTTTTGGTCTGGTGATCTTTTTTCTCCCCTTCACTTTGTCCTTATATATCCCGGTCTGTCTTTAAGATAGCAGCCTATTAATATTTAATTCTTATGCATCCGCATGAAGACGGCACCAGAAAGGAGAAAACGAGCGATAACCGAGCGGGGGAAAGGGAGAAGGAGGCAGCTGTGGAGACAAACCAGAATGAATGAGACACTCTGAGCAGCCAAGAAGACGGAGATTGGAGAAATCGAGGTAAGACCGAATGGCAGTTTTTTTTTTTTTTTTTATTCCCTGTACATGTTATACCAACGCGGCAATTTTATGAACTGTGGACAAACCGGAGGTCCCCGATCAGCGTCTGTGAGGTCTTCAGCCTGAATTATTTATTAATTTTTTTTACGGTTTGACAGTTATCGACTTTATGTTTATTGATGTATCCGTTCCATGTTTAAAATGCGTGTTGGTTTTTGGAAATAAGCTGAGTCTTGAAGTGGGAATCTTGCTGTGGGCTCAACGCACCATGGAGCCGCACTAAAACACATTCTGATGTGTTTACTTTATTTGCGATTTAAAAGGGCAGTTTGTCCTGTAAAAGCTGCATTGTGACCGAAACACAGAGGCGGGTGGATAACAGCGCTCAGTAAAAGTGATAAAATGCTTATTTGTTATCTGTAAGCTACTACCTAAAATGAGTTATCACTGAATATTGCTCAATTTGAAACGCATGCAGTTGTGTTTTAACCTTCTCCGTTTATTTTCATGAGGAACAAAATTAAGCATCTCATTGAGCATTAGGGGAATAAACGCATCAGAGCTAAGTGTGAACTGCTCTGTTCAATCCCACACCAATAATCCAGAATGTCTTCAAATCATTACCCACTGACTCCCTTTAGATTTTAGTATTTGAAGACTACAGTCTTCCAAATTAAAATCCAGATTAAAGAATGTGTGTAACGACGGCTCATGCCTGAGCACATTATAATATCTAATTTTTATCCAATCCGACCCCATAATGTTTTGGATTCATGTCATGAAAACTGAGGCGATATTATAATATTACTTTCTGAACTAATTCCCAATTTAATATTAAGGCATGTAATAAAACACATCGACAACATATATTGTAGTGATGATGAAATTAAACATTTGTTTTTTGTTTTGTGCCATCATGATAAAATTGAACTTGAGGACTCATACTCGACAGACCCCAAAAGCAGTTATTTTCAGCCTATAAGCCTTTTCCTCATTTCACCGGGGTGCATTGTGTTTGTCCTGCCAATTTCTGGGAAAAATTGGCAAGTCCACTATTCTGAAGGGGCTGAATGAAATTCAAATTCTTCAGGTGGTAAAACAGCAATATTGCAACTGTCTGATTGCGTTATCTGGACATTCAAGAAGGCAGGCTTGGAATTGGTTTACTGCCAAACACACTCCCCAGGAAGACAGAAGGATTTATTTCCCCCTTGTCTGTGTGTCACATACCCATCAGAAAAATTTTTCTCGGTTTTTTGTTGCTGAATAATATTCATACATTAAAAGTCATTAATGGTCATCACAGACTTTGTAGGTCACTAAAAATAAGTTTATGTCTTTAGGTGTTTGTTTTCATAACCTCTGTTGATTTGCTACTTGGATTTGATAACCATATTAAAAGAAAATGGTCACACACACACACACACACGCACACACACACAAAAAACCCATTACTTTGATTTTTATAGTATTCAGGTCTAAATGCACTAGCTCACTGTATATGTTAACTATATACTTTGTAGATATCTATGTGTGTGTAGATGCATGCACTGTATATGTGCACGCCGCGCACAAATAATCAATTTATAAATTTTTATATGAATATGAATAATATTGCTTTTTTATATTCATAAAAATATGAATATCTTGTCTTTGCATTTTTGTTACTTACAATTTAATGCAATATTTATGTACCCCCTACAGCTCTATCTCAAGGCAGACTAAATTAATATGTTAATAGAATTTATGCAGAAAAACCCAGAACTGATGCAAGTTTCAGAAAATAACTTGATGTTGCACACTCTTTCAGAAACTACATAAATTGCATCAATATTTATTTAAAATGATGATTCTTTTTTGTTATGAATGGAATCAGACTACAGTTTTTGGATTCATTTTAATTCTGCAAACCTTTTGTTTTACTGAATAGTACAAGCCTTCATAAAAAGTATTGATTTGCGTAGAAGAAATATCTTTAATATGAAAATAGCTGATGCGCTTTTGTAACAGCATATTTGCTGCAGAGTTTGTATTTTCTGGTTATCGGAATTAAGCTTTTCTAACTTCGGATTATATTTTTAAATTCAAAGTTATATGAATTCTATTTGTTTATTCTTCCTTTAATCAAGCGATTGCAACATAGTTAATACTCTTTCTGCGTAAGATCTGAAAAAAAGATGGAAACCAAATATCTCTTAATATTAATTTGAAAAAATTGCTGTTTGGTGACATAAATCAAATAATAAATGCAGCTTTAGGTGAGAATGAACAAATAATGTAAAGCAAATAATCTTAATCTAAACAGAAATATTTTGAAATATTTTTAAGTGTCGGTAGTGTAAATGTGGTAACATGTAAGTAATTGAAATATTTTGTACATAATTGTCAGTGTATTTCAAATTACGCCCAGCCTTTAAAGTTTGAATGCTGAAGTGACCCCAAATGCTCTTTCGATTGCCGCTATAGACTTCATGTAAAAATTTGTGTGCCAGGACTGAGCAGAGGATTTATAAAGCCAACTCCATTTTTTTTATTTAAAAAGTCTTAAGATCAGAGGTGCCTTTTGATGATGAAAGGTTTCCAGCCAGATTTAAAATCCGATTAAAACTACCAGTCCTTCATGCCAATTTGCCAATCCTGATCTGTTTAAGGTACCGTGCCAATGGTCTACAGAGGTTTGTTGTTACCAATGCGTATTTGTAACTGTAATAAATAGACAACAAACCTTTGCCAAATTGAATTGTACATAGATGTGGATTTTTGACCTTTCTTCAAAATCTAATTTCCCTTCAGCACACAAAATCCCTCAAAACGTCTTTGATAGTATCATTGCAGTTTGTGATTACCGAGCTCGCTTCAGCCTATTCTATCTGATTTGGGTGGAGTTATGCAGTGAAAAATGTGGTGGTGGTTGGATGCATGGCTATATTTGTAGTGTCCCATGAGGTAGTGTTCTCCTGCGTATCTCTTGTGCGCGGGCAAAGAGAGGTCTTTTGTGCTCTTTTTTTCTAATGTCGAAATGCTCTGTCTCTGTCGGACCTTTTCACTTTGACCAACCCAGCAGCGTTTTTTTGTTCCTCATCGCTGTTCTCTACTCTCCCTGTTCAGAGGAAGCACTGCATACCTGGCAGTGGCAGTTCTGGAGTTGTCACTCGCCTGATAAGACTTGTCCTTACAGAAAAGCCATTACAATTTTAATGACAGTTATTGTGATTCACTCTTTTCCAACCAAACACACTGGAAATGGTTCGCAACGGTCACTGCTGGACTCATTATTGTAATCAAAAACACTCAATTATGTCTGTAAGGACTACATGTCATGTTTTGGCTGTTTTCACCCTAAATTCTAGATTAGATGTTGGTTGCTATACATGTCGTAATCAGAGAGTGCAACGAATAAAACAGAAAAGGATTAAGACTGGGAAGTACATTGGCAGAGAGGAAGCATGGTTTATGGTTAACGGACTAAGAGTCCCTTTTCTGTGGCAATGAGGTGGGAAAGCAAGAGGCAAAGTGTGTCTATTTTGAAGCCCACTGCGTTTGTGTTGCGGATTTCTCTATGAGTCTGACCATGCACTCATGGAGCAACGTGTAACTGCAGCCCTACCAGCTCTGTGGTCTCTGTTACTCTTGGAGAAAGTCTGAAGGTGTGGGTTTTGAAAAGCCCATCTTACAGGAACCCTACCACACACTAATCCAATTCAGTCCTGCCAACCTTGAGCGTGTGTAGGCGCCAGGATGGCGAAAAACGAACAGGGGCAACCAGAGCACATGCACGGGAAGAAATCGATGAGGACTCTTTTTCATAAATGGAGTGGGTGTTAAATTAGCTGGATTGGCCCATGTAGCAACACACTGGATTGAGTGCCGGGTGTATTTTGGTTGTGTCTATTGACTGAGAGACAGCTTGGTGTACAGCAGAGAAAAGACGTACTGATGCTCAATCAATGTGTCCAATCAGCCTCAACACTGTTTCATTCACTTTTGCATTTTTTTTTTTTAGATTGGAAGGACATACTGAGTCAGAAGGTGTATAGATGCAGTTTTAACAACCAATTTATAGAAGTCTGTTTTTCTCAATTTCCAGTCTCTTATTTTATAGATACTGTAAAGAAAATTAAGAGAAGAAACACCAGACTGTTCAGTTATCAGGGCGACTCAAATAGTTAGCTCTATTAACATTTTTGGGTCACTAAATTAAATGACACTCTCAGAGTGTCACCCATCCGTTTTGGTAAATTGTTTCATATTTTAAATTACAAATGGCAAGCTCTGAGCAGCAACTCTGTTCAGGAGTAGACTACACGGTTGATAACAAAACTTATATCACAACTAATTAACCATCTAGCAGCAGCTGGCTTTAGTTGTGTTACTTTGTAACTAGCAGATTGACAAAAAATGTGTTATGACTTGCAATTATCACTAAATTTAAATTTAGATGGTGTTTGTTTTATATTTTTGCTTAAATCCCTGTATCAACTTCAGCACAATAAATTAGAAGATAAATGGATAACATTAATATTCTGATCATTATGCTACATTATCTTGATGGCTGTTGTAATAATTATTGCATATGTCTTTTTAAATAAAAGAAATTAGATCATATTGTGCATTTTAGTATGATTGTTTTTTGCAACTGTGATGCTATGAAACCACAGTAAACTGTACTTCACATCTCATTGATTACTGTTGTGGTGTGTACCACCTTAATAGTCATAGCTTCATTTATATTTATAGCCATTAGACGACTTTCACACTGTACTTCATTATGTAGCCTTGGCAAAGGGTATTGGTTCAAGGTTTTCAGCTAATGTCTGGTTTACAGGGCAAGCATTTTATACCGACAATCTTAAAGTGTACTTGTGAAAGCATAACCTTGCAACCCAGAAAAATTTAAAAAATTTATACCAAAGTGGGCGATGTCACACAGAGGAGCAAGGCCAAGAGTGGGGATGACTAAAAGGGGTTGTAGTCAGGACGAGGAAATACATCCTTGCCAACTTAACGACTTTGTTGCTCTATTTAGCTTGCTTTTCAGACCCCACTAGCGATTTTTTCCCCAAAAACTAGAGACAATTCTAGCAACTTTTTTTTGTGTTATTGGAGCCTTTCATGGTGACATGTGAAAGCCCCGATCGCTCTGCAGCAACTGAAGCGAGAAGTGAGTGTTGCCGAGAGCCGCCTCCTGCTTCCTAAGCACTGTGGCCAGTCTCACATAGTTGTCTTGTTTCAAACTGCCAGAAGTCACAGCAGAGAGCAGAGGAGACCCTTTCCACTCCATGTTTTCATTGCAAATGAATCACATGTGCAAAGCTTAGAAATGCTACTGATCAATGTTCACTGTCCATTAATCAGTGAACACTCGCCACAGAGTACATCTGAGTGACATGGTTGTGTACTCGAACGCAGTACCATCAAGTTGTACCAATACAACCAATAGAAAAGTTCCACTTACCAGACTAAGGATCGTTTGTTTATTTTAATTAGTTTTCTTTTAAACTCCAGTAGAAAGGACAATAAAGACAGTGTAAGCTAGGATTATAGTTGACGCATTGAAATGGGCGTGAAGGGGTGCTTACCAATTGCGCTAGGCCTTCATCTCCCTATTGGCCGCTATTATTCCTAAATTATGATGCCTGGTCATTCACCATCAAATTTTTATAACAAATTTTTTAATACAAAAACACAGTGGGTTGCTGGTGGACTGCCCTAGCACCTCTACCACTGGGTTTTGGAAGTTTTTTGGTGGAAACCCAGTATTGTCTTTTCTCTGTCAAAAATAGTCTTCTCCTGCCATTGCTTCTTTCTTGTCCCCCTCATGTTAGATCTTGAGAGGCTTTGAGAGATTTCTTGTCTAATATCTGAATATTTCTGTGCAGCTTGTTGTCT
Source organism: Gambusia affinis (assembly GCF_019740435.1). Lineage (NCBI taxonomy): Eukaryota > Metazoa > Chordata > Actinopteri > Cyprinodontiformes > Poeciliidae > Gambusia > Gambusia affinis. The sequence continues at coordinate 20,138,762 of NC_057886.1, forward strand.
TTGTCATGTGAGTGTACACACGACACTCACCGAAGAACCTAAACTGTTACATCTATGAATTTTTATCGTCATGCGTGGGGTGTCTCATGTTTTGAAAATCAACTGACAGTTTTAAAATGTATCCATGTGAATGAGACATTAAGAATAGTAAAAAAACTATATAGGCACCTTCTATCAAAATTTAATCGGGAGATGATTGATGCTTTTAATTTCCGGTCACATGATGCCCCTCTCCATCCCTCCCCTCAGGATGTCCCATGACCTCAGCATGCTTACATGGATTTAAGAAAACTTACATGATCTTACGACAAAGAAGTTTGAATAAAGAGCTCATATTCTAACGTTTTTCAAAATACGTGTGCATAATAGTTAAATATACAGCCTCCTGCTATTTTGAGGAGTTGATTTTATTGAAACTTTACATTTCTGTTGGCCAATGTGGGGATTGAACCCATGACCTTGGCTTTATAAGTACCCTACTCTAACCAGCTGAGCTAACCAGTCACACATAGTGGTGAGTTTTCATCAGTGTTAGAAAAACTTTCATGATCTTGATAAAAGCAGTGAAATTCTAAAGTTTTTCAAAATCAACATGAATTATGGTTTAATTTAAGGCCTCCTGCTATTTGAAAGAGTTGATTTTTTAAAACACTTTATGTTTCCACTGGCCAATGTGGGGATGGAACCCATGACCTTGGCTTTATAAGTACCACACACCAACCAACTGAGCTAACCAGCCACTCATAAACTTGTGTCTTCGTCAATATAAGAAAAACGTACATGATCTTACCACAATAAAGATTTGAGTAAAGAGCTCATATTATATTGTTTTTCAAAATCAGTGTGCATAATGGTTAAATATACAGCCTCCTGCTATTTTGAAGAGTTGATTTTATTAAGACTTCATATTTTAGTTGGCCAGCGGGGGGATTGAACCCATGACCTTGTCTTTATAAGCAACATACTCTGACCAGCTGAGCTAACCATCCACACAAAATGTTGAGTAAATGTACGTCTATGTGAGAAAAACTTACATGATCTTGACAAAAGCAGTGAAATTCAAAAGTTTTTCAAAACCAACATGAATTATGCTTTAATTTAAAGCCTCCTGCTTTTTTGAAGAGATGATTTTCTGAAAGACTTTATGTTTCAATTGGCCAGTGTGGGGATGGAACCTATGACCTAGGCTTTATGAGTACTCTACTGTGACCAGCTTCCTAATTACTATGTATTTAGGAAAACTCTGTCCAGCTGAGATTAGCTCAGCTGGACAAGGTGTGGTGCTTATGACGCTAAGGTAGGTGGTTCAATCCCCATACTGGTCAATGGAAATCTAAAGTCTTTCAGACAAACAATACTTCAAAATTAAAAAGGGTGGAAAACAAAATCAACACGTCAAAATAAAAAAGGTTGGAAAATAAAATCAATACTTCAAAATAAAAAAGGGTAACAAATAAAATCAACACTTCAAAATAAAAAAGGTTGGAAAATAAAATCAATACTTCAAAATAAAAAAGGGTAACAAATAAAATCAACACTTCAAAATAAAAAAGGTTGGAAAATAAAATCAACACTTCAAAATAAAAAAGGTTGGAAAATATAATCAATACTTCAAAATAAAAAAGGGTAACAAATAAAATCAACACTTCAAAATAAAAAAGGTTGGAAAATAAAATCAATACTTCAAAATAAAAAAGGGTAACAAATAAAATCAACACTTCAAAATAAAATATTGCTGGAAAACACACCTTTAAGCATGTTGTTTTTGAAAAAAATAACAGTATTTCTTCAAATCGTCATTGTAGAAAGATCATGTACGTTTTTCTTATATTGACGAAGAACCAAGATTATGTGTGGCTGGTTAGCTCAGTTGGTTGGTGCGTGGTACTCATAAAGCCAAGGTCATGGGTTAAATCCCCACATTGGCCAGTGGAAACATGAAGTCAACTCTTCGAAATTGCAGGAGGCTTTAAATTAAACTATAATTCATGTTGATTTTGAAAAACTTTAGAATTTCACTGCTTTTATCAAGATCATGTAAGTTTTTCTAACACTGATGAAAACTCACCACTATGTGTGGATGGTTAGCACAACTGGTCAGAGTAAGGTACTTATAATGCTAAGGTCATGGGTTCAATCCCCCCACTGGCCAACAGAAATATAAAGTCTTAATAAAATCAACTCTTCAAAATAGCAGGAGGCTGTATATTTAACCATTATGCACATTGATTTTGAAAAACAATAGAATATGAGCTCTTTACTCAAATCTTCTTTGTGGTAAGATCATGTAAGTTTTCTTAAATCCATGTAAGCATGCTGAGGTCATGGGACATCCTGGGGTGAGGATGTGACCGGAAATTAAAAGCAATTAATTAGGGTCATTAATCACTCATCAATCATCTCCCGATTAAATTTTGACAAGGGTGCCTATATAGTTTTTTAATAATGTAAGCTTATCTCTCTGTTGGTGCTGTTTTATTGTGCCTCATTAATAGGCAATGATAGTGATAGTGATAGTAATGTCCTATAACAAACAATAGAATACTGGGTCGGAAGATATCTCATAGTTAATCTGGATGCTGGATTTTGAAGCTTCTACATCTCTTGCATGTAGCCTCTCGTATTGGGCTTCCTGGTATATTGAAATTCCATTATTCTCTGTGTAACATCTGAGCCAATATATATCAAATATATGCTTGTGTGTAAAAAGTGTATACTTTTTTTCACGTTTGCCTAGTTTGAATTTGTGAAGACAAGGTCAGGAGGTGGAAAATGGCTGTTTCACACTAAGGAAAAGATGTAGAGAACCATGAGGAAGCTAAATTCTGAACCTTAGCTAATTGGAGCTGTTTTCCGCATCCAGCCTGTCCATCTGAGAAAGGAGGAGCACAGAGATGAAAGGAAGCAGGGATCAATTGACCTAATTGCCTGTCCAATCAATCCTTATGTTTTTCTGATAGCTTGATAGAGTAGTTAGAGCGGAGTGGTGCATGAGCTCCTCTAATTGGCTCGCTCCAAAATGGACAGAGCAGGAGTCTGAGCAGTAATGGCACGAAGAGTTGTCACTCCTCCTTACACCTGGTGCTCTCATTCTACCAGTGTCAATACTGACACCTTTATCCTCATTATCCTCAGCTTAGTGCCATGTGCAGGCCCTACATCAGTTTCTGCAGAACTTCAGTTTTCCTTTATTACACCTTCATTCGCAATGTTTTTCTCTTTGCCTGCAACTTGGCCTGCTGAATTACTCAATCACTTTGTGTCTATCAACACAGCTGGTCAGGCATTAGAATTAGCAAATACATGTCTATAAACAGCAATGTTAACCTGAGACTCACCTGACTCATTCCACTGAGGATGGCTCCAGTGGATTCGTATTTGTGTCAGCAGCTCACTCCTTAGAGTATTTGGTGTTGGACTGGTGTGCGTGTGTTTGTGTGTGTGCGTCTTTTGTTCCATGCTGCGAGCTGCAAGAAGAGGTATGGGACCCAAAGAAGACGCTTGTTTTCTTGTTTTCCAAGATGAGTTAGAAGGAAGCAGGCTGAGAAAAAAAAAACTTAGGTAGAGAAGGAGTAGAGAGATTTGAAATAGGACATATGTATTCATAAGCAGCTGCAAAAACTCCCAGAGCATTATACATAGACCTGGAAAATGCCAGATTAAACAGAGAGTGGGAATTGCACTTATATGGAAGGAGTCTATAAACACAGAGAGCAATGAACTTTGAAGGAGGGAAAGAGGGAGCACATCCGGGTTGGATTAATTAAGGATTATAATTATGTTGGGACTTTGCACATCTCACCTGAGACTACCCAACGGTGCACTTCTCCAATCCTGGTGCCCTCTGCTCCTCTGCACATATGGACACAGGCCACAGGAAAATACTGCTTACACGTGCTATATCATAAAATCACCTCTCTGACACTATTTACATAAGTAAATGAGTGTTAAGGCATATTAACCTTCTGCTGGTGTTATTTCAATCAGCATTAGTTATTGTACTAATGCAGCAAATTCAGAAAATAAACCTCTGTTCTGCATGGTACACAGTACAACCAGCTCTTTCTTGAGAAGGGGGAATAATTGTTTTATCAAATTAACTTAGCATGGTGATGAAAACTGGTGTTAAAAAGCAGTTTTTCAATTTGCCATTTATGTTGGTGTTACACAGCTCAGAATGTGATAAAATAAAACAAATAATTATTGCGTACAGTGTTCTTGCTTAGAGCTTGAAGCATGGAAACTGATAAATTCTCAACTCTTATCATTAGCTTGTCATAGAATTTTGAATTGCTTTCATTATTCTTATGTGGTTTGTAACAGATTACAATCAGTAGATTTCTAATGATTTTTATGGGAAGACATGAGTTACAAATATAAGAAAATTATTAATAACCAGTGAGATATGTATGTGAAGCTGGAGAAATATTGAAACAAATATTCTGTACAATCCAAAGATTGGTTCATGATGTGATAAAGTACATTGTGATTGAAAAATCCGTCAAAAACCAATTGTACAGGATTGTAGGCATCTTTGTACAGCAAATGTTACTGGCAGTTAAAATTTTGCTGGGCAAATCTTCTGTTTAGTTAATACTAAATAGACATAAACCAAGTCACTAAAGACATTTGTTATAGTAACTTGTGACCTTGGTCACCTTACAGCACTAACCAATTCAAAAAGACACAAAATAACAATACAAATTGCATACACACATTCTTTGCTGCCACTGAGACATTTAGTGAGCAGAATGGGAGAGGATTTAATTGAGTCTTTGATCATTATAGAATTACCATGTGGCTTCTTGGCACCCTGGTTATTGTTTCATGGATTAATCATTTTCATTCAGCAAATTGTGGAATCCACACAGCAAATCAGTGGGCTGCCTGCTTGACATAGATATGCAGTCGGAGCAAGGGAATTTTAATGTGTTCTTGCCCTCCAATTGGCTGCAGTCATCCATGCAACTTGATTTATTTGACAGATTGGTTTTATTGATTTAGTGAATTAATGTGGTGCCAGTTTAATCAGTGTGCTATGGAACTGTGTGGAATTTGACATCTATGTGAACTCAAATGAATTGAGTGTAAAATATCGATCTGCTTATCTACAGTATTTATTCAGCTATTTGTCTTAGAGCTGATTAATTCAGTGTGTGCTAAAATTGCCCTGCTCATGTTTATGAGACTGTGCAGGTGTTTTCTTTGTGTATCTTATGCTTCCTGTGTGTTGCCATAACTGGTTGTGCATCTGTTATTTTCCAGTGCTGTCATCCAGTTGTTGGAATGGCAGTAATTAGAATTTATGCCTCTTCTTTTTCATGCAAAAGCATACTGCTATTGCATGCTATAAAATGAAACATAACATGCAAACTCAGCACATAAATGTTCAACATTAATGCACTTGTAAATGTGCTCTCACCTACCAACAAACATGAACTGCAAGGGTATCATCCTAATGTATGGGGACGTTTTTCATGTGTTTTTTTTTTTTTTTTGTAGCAGTTGCATGGGATGTAATGGGTTGTTGTGTGTTGCTGGGTCAGGGTAAAGCGCCATCAAGGTGATATTGTGAAAGTCAATATAAAATGATATGTTTTCTAATTAGGACAGAGGTGGCTGCTTCAATAGAAGGACCGTTTTGTTTGAATGAATAAAATGTCATGAATTTCTTTTTCTCCATCTTTAAATAAGGACTTCCCAATTGCTTGTTACACAGAATCACATCTGGGTAACAAAATGTATTATTATATTATATTAGTTTTCTTTATTCATGTTACACAGTTTATCAAATTCAGGTCGTCTCATATTTTAACATTGGTCAGAGACCTGAGGCAAGAAATTAAGTATATATATATTTTTTTAAATCGTAAAATAATTAAGATTGAAAACAACTGGATTACCAGGGTTACATTTTTATGCTTGTTACAATGGAACAGTAATTACGAGTCTTGTTCAACAAATATCTTTAATGGAGTTCATACTTAAAATGTCAAATAAAATGTACACAGTTTCTTGAATACACTCAATATTGCAATGTTTAATCATAAAAAAGAAAATAAATCCCATTTCACACTGAATTTATTATGTAATTTGTAAATTAGATTGAACATACTATATATCATAACTCGTTAGATCAAAATGCTGCTGACAACTTTTATGGGTATTTTATGAGAGTCTTTTAAAAACTGGCTCCTAAAATTAAATAACAGCATTCAAACCACACAGAAAAAAGCATCAATTGAATCCATTTCTATCAGAGGCTTTGCTAATAGTAGTAATTTTCTGACTAGCACTGTAATGAGGCAAGACTGAATTTGTTGCATCTGTTCTGTCAATATCTTCATTGTTCTTTTATTTTTGTTGTCAGAAGTCAAAAATACACAGTCTGTCAGAAATAAATCTGTTTGTATACTCTGGCATGAAGTTTCAGAATGATTTTCTTAAAATTGTTTGTGTTTTTATTTTTTTTTTCAAAGGTATGCATAACTAGTAGTGGGAATTAAGATAGACATGCAAAAACACATTTGCTTTAGGCAACAGCATACAGGCTTTCAAGTCTCAGCCTGAAATGGTAAAGCCTTTTACATGGCTTTGTTTTCACCATCACAGCAAAACTGATGCAAGTTCTATGCATTTCTTATCTATTGCAAACCATAATCTTGCAAATTCCTTTGGGTCGTAGCTTGCCCAAAGTAGGTTATTATGACTATTTAAACAGTTTTTCAGATGTTTTTCTTATGGGAATCTCTCTACCTCTTGGCAACTCATTGGATGGATGGGTTGGTCAGAGACTATTATCACTTCATTAGGGTGTTTGCCCTAACCAGCATTTATAAGCCAGGAAGTCCCGACAAAGGTATTCAACTAAAAAGGAGCTCAATCAGGTTCTATTTAAATGGCATATATCTTCATTTTTTCCAACTTTTATTCTTCGACCATGTTCTTCTGCAACGTCGTTGCTCTTCTGCAACAACATTTCTAGGAATGTCAAACTCAGGCATTTGCACGTAGAACAGTTTTACTTTTGAAGTGTTACTTTTTACTACTTTCGCTACAAAAGCAGCAAAGTCTCTAACTTGAATTTGAGTTCATAAAGGAAATGTTTGCATGATAATAGTGAGAAGAGAGAACCTAAACATTCTGAGCTTCATTTAGCTCAGACACGAGGAAAAACAATCAATGGTGCTACATCCACCTATTGGTTAAAAGATAATGTTGTTGCCTTGTAAACTTTTGTTTTTTCTAAAGCAACCCCATGTATTACCTGGAGATCTAGTTGTTGACTATTGGAGCTGTTGGTTGTATCTATGACATAAACTGTATTGTGTTCTGATCCCTCAGTTTTGGATTGTTATTTATAAGCTTCACCAATGTACCTCAAAGAGCAGATTATATTTTAAACTTAATTTCTCAAAAGACCAATTATTGACAGTAAAATTGTGAATTCGTTCATATCCCACTCTTTTTTATTCTTTTTCCTTAGTCCTTAAAACCACTTGCTCTAGTCTCACAGACTATTTGTTGACTAGTCTAAATTATATGGTTCTCAGATCACATACAGGCCTGTTTGCTAACCTACCTTTTGCAGTTTATGGAGCGATGTGTCTATGTACTTACTGGTTCCTCTAATATGTGCCTGTTTACACTCCTTGCCCCTAGATCTTGCACTTACAAGCATCTGGGCGGACTTTCCATCTTTCGCAAGTGTACCTACATTTGGCCTAATTCACCTTTTCCCCGCTCATGTGCCCACCCTTGCTCACCTTTTGATGCAATCAGATATGGATGGAAATACAAATGACCCCAGATGAACCCAGATATTGAGCTGTTTTAAAGCCAGAGGGTTTAAACAATATCCCTTCACTGCTCCAACATAGCTGAAAAAGGATGGGCCAGGGTTTCTCACAACATCAGGGTTTTATATGGGATTTATGACCCTCGTCCCTCGCAGCAATCTTTTCCTCCACTGGCTGTTTTCCCACAGGGTAGAATTAGCTGGTGAAGAAAACAAACAAATTACAAGGAAACAAATGAAACATCTAATAAGCATATATTGATATGGAGAAAGGGCTTTCAGCAGGATATAGCCTGTGTGAGGAAGTAAGGAGGAAGAGCACTGTGTAATCCTAACACTTACTCTCCCTCTACGTTTTCATTTACCTCTAATTTCTCTTCTGTCCCGCTGTCCCGTCCACCCTGTGTGAATAGTCCATGAGTCTCTCTGAGGAGATCAGCTCAAAGGATGGGCAGTGTGAGACAGATGGCCAGATGATGGATCTGACGTGATAGACAGCAGGGTGATGGATGGCCGGCTGGCTGATAGGGGATTAATGCAGTGCTGAGGCTGCCACTGTACAGAGGATGGCTTAGCGATAGATAGATAAAACTGACGAGCAGATAAACAACAGAGCACTAATCCACGCCCTCTTGATGGACAGAAAATCAAAGTGGGGGAAAAGAGTCACAGAGGGAGAGACGAACGTTTTTATTGTCATTGCTGGGTGTAGATCTTTCATGAAGAATGTAAGTGGATGGAAGGTGGGATGAGGAAGAGTACTCAGGAAAACTGGAGTGGTGCTGTGATTTTAGGCATGGGTCAATGATAGTGTGGGTCTGCTCAGACCATTTTTGTGCTGTCTGTGTCTGCACTTATTGGTAGACCAGGTTCTGGTGGATGTGGCGTGCCTGGAGGGTGACAGTTTAGGATGGCGATGAGCTTTTTTCAAATGATGCTGAACGGTTTAACTGGAAAAGAGAGATTAGGCATAGCAGCAAATTGGCCATGGTAGGATGTGATAGGATAAAGGGAAAGTGGAGAGTGGGCTGGTTGGAAAAAGTTGATAAGAATGGCTGCTGATTCCATCAGCACAACAGCTTAACCTTCTCTGTAACGTGCCAAAATAACAGGTTCAGGCCTTTCCATTTTAACAGTTCAGCTAAATTGTCGGATAAAATTACCTGTTGTGATGAGGGGACAACAACAAACACACACACACAAAACGTAATGGAATGAAGTATTGGCCAAGTGGGAGATCCTCTCGAAATGGGGAGCAAGCAGCCCTTCCTTGCGTTATTATTGAGCGCTAAGCTTTGTCTCTGTTCGCCGTTTCAGAGGACCCCAGGGGTTCTGGCATCGATCCGCTGTGCTTAGAATGCACTCCAGTGTCACCTATTTAAACACTGAGAGCGGGTAGCCAACAGAAATGAGCTTTTATTTATCAAGCCTCTGATTTTGGCTGCATGGATGACACCCTGATTAGCACTTAAAGGAGCTCTTAAATCTTACGTTGGATTGGAAGCAATCTATACAGAAGGGGAGGCAGCAATCTTGGCCGGAGAAAATTGTGGAGGGTGAACAGAGAGGTGAGGTACCGTGTCAACAGAGGGTTAATTAGTGGGTGGTACAAACTGGATGAAAAGTGTTTGACAGAGACAGGCAAAAGAGAAAAAGACAGTGAAAGATAGTATGTAACAGAGACCAGAGGGCAAGAAGCAAAAGAAACTAGAGGATGTTACTGAGGAGGGATGGCATTGATCAGATAGTAGGATACGAGTGTGAGTAGATGGGTCACAGAAAAGGTGTTAGATTAATGTATTTTGTGAAGCCGGAGTAAATGAACAAATTGCTAAGCAAACCGGGAGTTGATTTCTATGTAGTTGTGTCTGCTAATGCAGATTGTGCAGGGATTGTATACTTACGAGTGTCACGGTAAATGAATGAGTGAGGCATGATGGAAGAAACTAAGTGAGTGAGTCATAGGGGTCAGTGATGGGTGTGTTGACAGAAAGTGTCAGCTTTAACCATGCTGACCTGTGAATACAGGCTGCATGCACAAGTGGTTAAAACTGAGTGCTTACTTGGACGTGAACTGACACTAAAATTGGATTGAATATCGTGTTGAATGTGAAATGAATGTAAATAAGAAAAGTAGGTGGATGGTGTTTTGCATATTTATCTCTATGTGTCATTTTGTTGTCTTCTGTGCATCATTTTAAATGAGTCTTGGAGATGTTTTTTTTCTAGCTTCTTTGGCATGTAAGTGCTTCTACATTTAAACACCTCCTTTCATCATCTGTGCAATTATACCCAAAGAATTTTGTCTTGAGATGAAACATTTTCTATGCTTGCTATCTGTATATAACCAAGAACCTAGATTGAAGATATCTATTATTCCGATGGTAATAAGTAACGAACTGTATATTTTCACATCATTTTAGCTTAGTGGCGAGTTCACTTTAAACACCAATAAGTGTTTATAGAAATTATTTTTCTGTATCTGTGCAACTGGCAGTGTGAATATGTCAGAACCTGAGGAATGAGGTTGGTTTGTCTGGTGCAGTTTGTTCTTTGGCTAACCCTGACTCAACCCCCTATGTAGCATTAGTGGCAAAACAATACCTCCCATGATATGTCAGAAGAATTTGCATGCCATAAATGCACAAACACAGTTTAGTGTCATCCCTTTTCTAAGGGCCTTTCACTTTTTGCTGCTCACTTGTCTCTCTCACCTTGCTGTCGCTTTGTCTCTTGGCCTCCTTACCATCCTAGACTGCAGCGTTCATGTTTGACCCTGTTGTAGTCTCCTTCAGGGCCTGTCTCTTGGTGATCAAGCTCCATTATTTATGCTGTATCGTATTTCACCATCAATTCCCGCAATAGAGCAGATGAGACAGATTTCCTTGACTGTCACAATAGCACAGAGACTCAGTCGAGGTTGGAAATGGAATTAGCCTTAAATAGAATTTAATTTTCACCGTTGTCGCCTGTCTACCACCCAGACGGCATGGCTGGCTTGGGTAGAGCTTCTATCATTGTGTGTTTGGTGAATGTGTGTTTTGTGTGTGCATGAGAAAGCGAGAGAGAGGTATTACCATTGTTCTATGCAATGGTCATCGCAGAATGTGACATGCATGTGAAACTACAATACGTATTTCTAAAGTTTTTTATTTTCCCAATGCTTGGTCTCCAGTTCTGGTTGGATTTATTAAAGAAAGTCTTATACTGACAACCTGAAGTTCCAGCAAGGCTGCAAGACATCAATACCTCAGTCTATTATACAACAGGAGGAGGTAGATTTTTTTTGATTGATGGAAAAATAAGTGGGGCCTTCTCTGTGAAGTAGAGGACATTTTTGAGTCCTCTGAGTTAATAATAAATAACAATGAAAATCCTTCTTGGGTCAATCAATGACCAGACTTCAGCCACAGAAGCTGTAAGTTTTGTGACATGAAACTTATCAGTAAATGAATGAGTAAATAGATAAGCGAATAAGAGCTGTTGAAGTGTGAATCGATGTTTATGGATCGGCATCCTAAAACCTGCCGTGCTGCTGATGAAATGAATATGATGGTGTTTGTGTGTGTGTGTGTGTGTGTTTATGTGTGTAAGTAAGGCAGACTTTGAAAGTTTCTAAGATCCTTTGGATTTGTCATGAGCCATGTAGGCACATAAGTTTGATGTATTTGTCCTTCAGAGTTGAGAGCTGTGTCTCGAAGTGTTTTAGTTTTTTAAATCGCAATAGGGTCTCAGATGAAAAATGCTGTTTTTTTTTTTAGCTCATTTTTCTTCCAGCTCAACATAAGCAGGATAAATTTTTGAATTAATGTGTCAGTAAAGTGTGTATACTAAAACTAAAGCTTCAAAGTTGACAATGATAAGAAATACTTGCTGCAATTATTGATGCTGTGGAATGTTTATTAAGGCATGGGGCTCTTTTTAATAATCATATAATAATAATAAAAGTCAGCAAAATATAAAATATAATGGGCTTGACACAGGGGGAGTGACAAACAACACACTGCCACTCAGGGGGAACCCAACACGTAGTGACAGCAGTGACAGCAGTGACAACGACAAAAATTTAACATTTCTTCTTGTGCTGCCAGCCTGCATGTGCACATCTACATGAGAATGACACACGTCACCTTTTAATTGTCTTAAAGCAAAACTAATTAGTAGTAGGAAGTCAGCAATCAACTTATAAAAATACATTATCTAAAATCGTTTATGTTTTCTTTTTCCCTGTACAGCAAAAAAGTAGCCAATATAACACTGGCTACATGTTTTCATACCCATGATGGATCTACCTTTAATTCAATTGTACAATTATTTGAATAAACAACTTGCTAAACAGATTCAACAAGGACTTGATCATTGTTAATACTGCCAATCTATTTAGTGTAGCCCTGTTGAGTTTTTGTTTTTGTAAAATGTGCAGGATATTTTTTTGGTCCACTCTGTCAGCTACATTTGGTTGGTACTAATTCTGTCAATTCTTTTTTGTCAACTTTTGTAATCTTAGATTTAATTCTGGAATTAAGAAGTTCTGATGATTTTATATGATAAAACCATTTACTGCTGGATGTTTTGCTTCGGTTGTGCATTAGTACCTGTGTCCCCACTTGATATATCAGCAAATTGCTCAAACCTTTTTCATCCGATTCAGATTGGTGGTTTTCAAGATGTGTTGCCAGGATTTTAGAGCTACTCGGCCATCTAGACACCACCCTGTAGCACAGCTTGCATAAGGGCTTAGCCAAATCCTTTGGCTTTTCACGTTCATCTGCCTCTCAGGCAAAATACCTCCAAAACAATATGTTTGCTTTTGCCTCTTGGACTAAAGAGGCTCTTGTGTTACAGGAACATTACATTTTCAGCACCAGCTCACTGGCGTAAACTACTGCAAGTGAGGAGAGGAACTGTTCCTCTGTAAATAGAAGAAAAAAATTCTATTAAGTCAAGTCAAGTTGCTAGTATTTGCATAATAAAGTAATGCATTTGGATAGTTAGTTCTCTGCATATAACTGTAAAAGGATACTGTGGAAAACATGACTAACAATGCAAGTTGATTGTAAGTAATAATGAAACAAACCTTTGGAGCAGTAAAATACTTTTCAACTTTTTCAAATGCAATCTACATTACTAATCTAAATGAACTAACAAGAGGACAAAATTGCAGTAATTTATTCGTGTGTCGTGATTTCATTTAGACAAAGAACATTTTCCATTTAAATCTAGCTTTGACTGTAAGAGGTCATTCAGCAGCACCTTTCTACTTCTACCATTTAGCAGCGAAGCAAGAACAGCTCCAACTGCAGCTGGGATTGTATGAGGAGTGAACACCCATCCACTTGTGAGTCATTTGGGAAATTGGGAACGAGGAATGTTCCAAGATGAAAAAAAAATACAGCTAAAAGGACTTTAATGTCAGTCTTTAGTTGCTCCAGAAAAAGTTGCTTAATTTGTTACTAGTCTCAAAACCAAAACTTTCTAAATATAATGAAACAGGGGTCGGAGATGAGCGTGTGTGTCTACAGCAAAGTGTGCCATCTTTGGAAGACAAAAGCAACAAATATTTAATCATTAATGTTCTTTTTTTAACATTGACTGTATCAAAAATATACACGATAACACCCATGTGTTAAGTCTACAGGTCTTGGCTCAAAGGCTCTGGAGCAATTGATATTGTGATTGCAGTCAACATGCAGTCAACTGCAGTCTAACATCAGTCAGATCTGTTTGGTTCAGTAAAGACTAAAATAAATTAGTGTTCATACCATATGAACAAACAAGTGTGAAAGGCTTTTGATCGCTTTTGAAAAGACCACAAATTTAACAAATTACTTATCAACAGGTAATTATTTATTGCTGAAGCCACTTCTCAAGGTGGACACAAGTGTTTGGGGCAAATGTGACTTTAGATAGGAAGAACAGTGATTATGAGATTGCTAGATGGGCCACAGGTGCGGATGCCGGCTCAAGTAAGGATGTGCATTTTGTGTGCATGGATTAGAGTTTGAGTGTTTATTCATTCAGGTGACGTGGTGGGAAGCTGAAGAAGCAGAACTGTGATTTGTGAGTCTGCATTCCTGTAATCTGTCCACATCAGATCAGTCAAAGACAATAATGCAACACTGAGCCAAATACCAAACTGCTCTTTTTTTTATATCTCACTTCTGTTTCTCTCGCCCAGTCTTTGTGCCCCCCATCCATTCTGTGTTTTTTTCTTTTTCACTGCAGTAGGAGCCACTGTTGCTGCAAAGAGAAAGATGGAGTAAAGATGGAGAGAGAACGACAGAGAGAGAATAGAAAGAGGCAGGAAGATTGATGCTAAGAAATGGAGATAGGACTAAGAAAGCGCCTTTGAGAAAAGGGGGAGGAAGGTGGTCGGGATTGAACAGTAAACGATTACTTCTCTGCTTGTGTGTGTTCCTGTTACAGGCTGATACCGAATCAAACAGTGCTCTTTCTTTGCTGACACACACGGTCACAGATAAACACGCACACACTGGTCACAAGCATTTGAGTTTGTTTTTGGCCAGTGCTAGGTGGTGCTTGGCAGAAGAAATTAAGCCTAACAACCATGGCATCTGTCTCAGCAGCAGGAGAGTCCCGCCTACCCACCCACACATGACCTGCCTCGCTTTCATTCACTGAGAGGCCTGCTGCCAGCCTCAGGATGAGCCGCTGCCTCTGCCGCTGCCTCTGCCGCTGCCGCTGCCCGCCACCCCCCGCTTCAAGTCGGCTTCCCTGTATTGCCAAACACTCTATGTGCCTGCGCCCATGTTTCCCTCTTGAGCAACAACCAGGAGCCCAGCGATATGGCTGCTTCAAATATTCATAACAGCCATGCTGCAACACAAAGCTTTCTGCTCCCCTCCATTTTGAGAGGCAATTCTCATGCTGTAGATGCTGCTGGCCTGAACATCATATCTGTGCCTGGAGTCAAGTATTATGTGCACACGAACAGTATGCACTTTAAGTATTAGGCATTGCTTTTTAATGTCTGTTAGACTCCCAGCTGATTGTGTGTGGGCCTATATATAAACCCTGCTTTTTCTTTTTCATCATCCCTTCATTCACTACCAGTTCTCCCTTTCACCTAAATATGAGCCAACAGGCTATTATGATTGCAAAAATATCCCAATGCTATACTTAGCATCAGCTCACCACCCAGCCAGTATAGAATACATGCAGAGAACATTAAGGATTTAAATGTTTCTGGGATTTTCTGAAATAAAAAAAATATTGTGTGGCATCAGGTGATTTGTGGGAGATCATCCTATGTAAGAGAGGTTCTGCAATGTCTATCGGCAGGCTGATAAAACATCTATGTGGACTGCCTGTTTCTCCTTTCTTTTTTATTTCCTCGCATCCAACTACCTACTTATTCTGCTCTCAATTTTTTCCTGCCTCGTTTATCCTAGCGCATCCCACCTGCTTACTCCCTAAATTTCACTGAAACGTAACCCCATCCTTTGTCTTACAGATGTTTCCAGTTCTAATGTTTCATCCTTCTTCAGCTGTCTGTCCCATCGTTCAGGAGCACTGCTGCTAGCCTGGAGCCTGCTGTTTACCCCCCATATTCACTCGTTGTTTCTGCAGATTATTTCTCTGGGGTACACCCTGCATGTGCTCTCCACCATACTGTGTTATCTAGCTCATCAAGTGGGTTGGAGTGGATCAAGAAGGGTGATGGTTACAGTTTGATGCTCCGACTTGTGGCAAACAAGTGGCCCACAGGGACAAGCTCTAACAGCAATGAGTACAAAGGAGGATGGTAGTGGTTATATAGCAATCCGATCTGAACTGGCATGGTTTCTAAACAACAGCCGTTACTCTTTAGGACCTACTGTCAATTTAATGAGGTTGTGAAGCTTTGCAGTAGAGCCAACAGCATTTGGAAACCACTTGATACGTTCAACTTTATTAGATAGGACCGGTTGACTGCTTTAATTGTTCACGTTATAAACTCTCCAGGTTTTCGGACATATTCCTTAGAGCAGGTGTATTCAACTCCAGCCCTTAAGGGGCTGGTGTCCCACAACCTTTACATGTGTCTTTGCTTCAACTAACCTAAGTAAAATAATTAGGTAATTAACAGAATTTTGGAGAACTTGACTGCCTACTGAGGAGGCAATTCAGCCAATTGATTCAGATCTGTTGGATCAGGAACAAATTTAAAAGCTGCTGGACACCTGCCCTTGAGAACTGGATCTAAATACCCCTACCTTAGAGGATATTGGTTTATGTTGCTAAGATAGCATCTCACAGTTTTTGCAGATTTGTCAGCTGCACATCCATGACTCCTATCCATCGTCTTACACTCATCCAAGTTTGGGTCTTGAGGGTGACTGGTCCAGAAGGGAAGCCCAGACATCACTTTGTCCATTGACACTCTCCAACTCACTCTGCAGTGCCAGAATGGACTGAGTTGTTGTACTGATATGTTTCAGCAGTCTGAATGCCATCTGAATGCTGCAGATGAAATCAGAACTCATTGAGTAGCTGCTATAACCCATCTGCTTTAAGGTTCGTTGTGTTTTTCACTCAGATATGGTATTCTGCTTAACCTGGGTGTAACACAAGATTATTTGATCAATTTTTGCTCTTCAATTATCTCAAATACTCATTCTCCTCTGAACTGAAATTATACAAGTTGTTTTTATCTACACAAAGGCCAGTCATTAGATAATTTCTCTTTTTCTGCTGATTCTTTTTAAGCTGAAAGTTGATTGTGTGAGAAAATCCTAGCAGATTGGTAGATTCTGGTACCAAGATACATGATAGATTCAAAGTTTTAATTCTCTTCCCTTTTCAGAATTTTAGCTTGAACTTTGGGACGTTGTTTTCACCATCTTTATATGCCTAAATACATTGAGTTGTGGCTTTGTGATTGGCTGATTCGCTATTTGTGTTAATAATTGAACAGTGTACCTTATATGGTGGCTGGTGACTGCAGGTCATAATGCAACTAAGTGACTGAGTTGAAATAGAGCTCTGCTTTCATGTGATCTTTTTATCTACGAATTGGATGCTCAAACCAATATTAGTCAATGCCATTTTGCTTGCTTTTAATAGTGAGGGAACTGTTTAATGGCACTGACAGTAAGGTGTTATCCATAACCTGTTTCTCCTGTCTCCTGTCCCCACAGCTGCTAAGTGGTGAGCCATCATCTGAAAAAAAGGTGGGAAAGCACGGTCAAGTGAGTCGTGGAGCACAGATCCCTTATTAAAGCTGTCCTCTTAGGGTGCCCTCTGACTGGTTCCCCTGTAAATCTCCCCTTTAATTGAGAGTGGGTGCAGGAAAAAAGACCCTGACTCAGTCTCAAATTTATTCTCCCTTTAGGCTTGCTTAAGAAGGAGCAAAAGAAAGATAGACAGGAGTGTCCATAGAATGTGTTAATGATGACCAAGCAAAAGTCACATGTAAACACAGTGAAGGTTTGATAGGTGAGATGACATATTTACATTCACCTGAGATGTCGGAGGCATGAGTTGAGAAAAAGATGAAAAGGCAGCTTGTTAATGGAGGGACATGGGCTGAGAGGTTCAGCAAGGGTGATGCAAGGAGAGGAGGAGAAGGACAATGGGTGAGAAAGAGAGAGTAATGGAGGGAGACAAATAGAAACTGCTGGCAGTGAAAGAAGAGGATGGTGTGTGTGAAAGAACGAGCGAGAGGTAAAAGAGACACGGGCTGATTTCACCAGAGTTGTTGCCTGACTGTCCTCCCTTAATGGGGTTTCCATGACAACGGTGTATAAGAGAATAAGGCTCCAGCAGAGTGTGAGATATGTGAATGTGTGTGAGTTTATGTGTGCAGTTTCTGGTCTTCAGTTGATTGATTGTCTGCAGGACACCATGCACAATGTGCTATAACACATGTAAAACTTAAGCAGTTTTTGTTCAAGGTAGGTTGGAGTTTATTATCTTTAACAGTGTTCTTGTTCTTATTTGGTTGGTGAAAGAAACAAGGAGGAGGAGAGAGGAGAAGATTCGGTCCATCTCATTGCCCTTTACTGGTGGAGCCAAATGGGTGTTTCAGAAGCTGTTGTGTAGAGGCCATATATCTTGTCCCACTGGCAACCATATTGAGTGGGGTTAGGTGATGTCATGCCTGTCAGGTGATGTTGTTAGGAGGACCCAGCTGCCACAGAGTTGAGCAGTCCCATAGGAGGACCAATCTGTCATCATTATATTAATGACATGCGTATCACTGTAGCACCATCTCTTGTGTGTGCCAGAGCTAATGAGCAGTGCCTTAATTGTAAAATTAATTGAAAAACATTTTGATTAAAGACCACTCTCCTCACCCTTCCTCCATCTTCATCAGCTCCACCTTGGTTTTCTGTTACCACATTTCTGTACCTCCCAGGTATGTCCTTTTCAGTTTTCTCATGAGTTCAGATTTCTAGTTCACGCACTATTTTTTTCTCCTTTTGCATTTGCATCTCTGACCCTTCATTGTCCATATGGGCTCTGTTTCTCCTTCAAAATTGCTCCTGGGAGCATCATTTCTTATCCTCTCAACATACTTATTTTCCCCTATCTGTCAGTCTTGTCTTTCGTTAGGCAAATTACAACTCTTTTATGCACTCATTCACCATCCTCACCCCTCCCAATTTCTCCTCCTCTTTGTCTTTTCCCATCAGGCTCCCCTCTGTGTTGCTGTCTCCCTTGTCTTTAATCCTCATGTCTCCATTACTGTCTATTCTACATCGTCAGAATGTCAGGGTTTCTTTGCCTCTATGAGGTGCTGGAGTTGTAAGAAAGAGTGGGTATGGTAATTGTCTCTACTGAGCTGCACCCAGACAACCTCCTCAACCCTTCTGTAGCCGCAGAGATTGGCCACACTCACATCTCTAGCTCTCATATTCACTCACTCTTTCTCATTCTTTTCTCTTTTGCAAAGCCCCAGAGCCTAAAGGAAAGAGGAGGAGAGTGATATGCATGGTGTACATTCTTTAACGTCCCCTCTCAACTCTCTTTCCCTTCTGGTGCTCTCCATTTCTCCCTTGTGTGAACCGATATCCATGTTACTGTACTTTCAGACAGCCAGCACCGAAACTGTGGTTCTTCCGATCATTATTCTTGAGGCTTTAAACACCTTCTTGTACCTTTTTGCACACATTATGATCTAATTAAGTATAATTAAGGGTGCTACATATTGAACATTCTGTCTCCTATGTGTCTTAGATCATAATGCAAACATGTGAGTAAAGGTTTGATGGAGCATATATATATATATTTCTCCAGTTGAAAAGGCACTAAAAAGGGAAAGAGCCATTACTTGAACAATACCTCAAAAGGCCAGATTACAGTTTGCCAATGGAAAAACCTTTATATTTGGCCATGTGACCTATGCTCTGATGAAACTGAAATTGAAATGTTTGGCTATAATGACTTCTGTGACATTTGGAGGAAAAAGGGTTAAGTTTGCCAGCCTGAAAACACCATCTCAACTTTGACAAACAAGGGTGATAGCATCACATTATATGAGTGTTTCAATGCAGGGGAGACTGGTGCACTTCATAAAATGTTGGCCTCATAACGAAAGAAGATTATGATGAGATATTAGAGCAAATTCTCAACACATGTGCCTTAAAGTTTTTTTTTTTTTTTCCCAAATAGGTTATTCAAATGTACAGTGACCTAGGCTTAGATTAGTTGCACTGTAGCTTAAGAACCACTAAATCAATATTTTGAAAAGATCATCAAGAAACCCTGCTCTCAGTCTAATAGATAATGTGTGGCCAGAGTTAAAAAGAGGTATGTGATTACAGTGGCCTACAAACCTGTGTCAGCTATGGCCCTTTAATCAGTTTTATCTTCTTATTTCATTTTACCTGAAAAGACCTTACTTCTTCCAGAGCTATATATTAAATTGTTCCTAATCTGTCCTGCTTGGTTAAATAAAGGTTAAATAAAAACAAGTAAAAGTTATAACAGTTCTAGTCCAATAAAGGTGAAAAATGCAAGCAAGTCATTGTGAGAATCTTGGAGGAAATGTTTGACCTGAGTTATATAGCTTAAATGACAATTTTGCCAAGTGCTGATGTGCAACAAAACAATGTGCGTTGTAAGTATGAAAACAATCTCTAAAATAAATTCTCAAATCTTTTTCTTGTAGTCTGGGATTAGCATATACAAATAATTTTGGGTTTTCCTAACTGAACAGGAAAGCTTTGTCAGTTTATTGTTAGACAGTGAGAAATAAGGTTATGGTTAAATATCTGGTTTTATCTGTGTACCAAGATAATGAGAGCGTTGGAGCTCATTATTACCATTTGTTGCTTTAATGATGTGGATGAGAAGAAGAGACTGGTCTTCAAGAAGGAATCAATAATGTGTTGCATTGATTAGAGCAACAATTTGTCACCAGGTACCTGCAGGACTCCAAGTGGAGGGTGTTACTATCTTACCACAGGTTCTTTTGTTCATTTATTCAAGAGGAAACATGGGCACAAAAGTGCCACCCTGATGAATGCCTGTTTTGTGCATAATTTGGTAAACATAGCTGTTAGTCATAGAAGAACAGATTCATGAAATTATTCTTCCTTTGTGAATAAAGTCCTCTAAACATGGGTGTTGAGAAGGCGAGGGCCATCATCAAAATCATTGTTATCCTTAACAGCTAAGTAGTGAAATTGAGAAAAATACACTCTTATAGAACAATACAAGGTGACTCACTTAAAGACTTGATTTCTAAGATCATTTTGTTGTCTTGACCCATTTACTGAACCCAAAAATGTTTTAGTAAAAACAACAAAAAACATAAATAAAAGGCTTGTGAAGGATAGAGAGCCAAATAACTATAACAACTGGGTGGAGGGTTGCCATAGAAACATAGCGTCACAGCTCCTTAGCAGATAACACATTCAGTGCTATTCCCTTCATCGTGACTCCCACATTCAAGGATGAGGCGGGAACAGGTGTGATCAACAGCTTTCTTAAATATCTGAGGAGAGAGTAAGAGAGTGTTTGGCACCAGAAGGGATAGCAACTCTCTAAATGGTAAATCTTGTAATGTTTTATTGACAACATTGGGGGAAACAGTGTGATGCAGGTCTTAAGCTATAGCACTCAAGTTTGCCTCACAGCATAGAATGATATTTCTTTGTACATTTTTATATTCTAGAGCGTAAGTACCAGGGAACATAATTTCAGTCCTTTCCCCTCATGGATGTCATTCTTTTTGTGCTCTCTTCTATCACATTAAAGCAAAAAGAGACGATGACCATGTCGGACAAGATTTTCAGTGCGGTCCTCTTCACATTCATGTCTATACAGTATGTTTTTGTGGATGTGTCCCAAAGGCAGCCTACCAAACAGCTGTCTGTTAGAGCCAGGGAGCAGACATTTGGTACACTCGACCCGCAATACTGGCAGGGAAGATGGAGAATGGTGTCCAAGTCTTCCTCTCAAATCCTCAGTCCATCCTTCCACTCTTTCATTGTCCCTGGGGCAGTAGGCGGCCTCAGCTAAACACTGATCTGCCTGAGGAGGCACAGGTGCAGTAGAGAGTCTGTCCAACTGCCAAATGTTGTGCATCTATTTCTTTGGGCTTATGGGAAGGTTATGCTTCTCTGTCCTTCAATTCTGGAGGGTTTGAAGAAGCTGCAGATGCAAGCGTTTGATCAGTTTGCCAATGCACCAGAGAAGTGCAAATAGAAAACAGAATACATCACATCAAACAAAGAATGGGCATCCATGAGAAGATCCCCCTGGGCTGGATTAACTATTTACAGTATGGCACTGAGTAAAAGTTAATGAACTGGGAAACAAGAAGTAAAATGAAGGTTGTTGTGTATAGTTAGACACTACAAAATACCTCCAGTTATTCCATGGGGAGTCGTGTTTGATGTGTATGCGTGCCAGTGGCAGCTTTATAGAACCATGTGGCAGGCATCCCTTTAGAAAGGAAATAAATGGAGTTCTGCTTTAATGTCTGAACCAGGGAGGCTTTAGACTGCCTCTCAAGGCCCAAGTAGATGCTAACAAACAGGTTTGCTGTATTTAAGAGAATTTCTGCACTTAAGGGTTACTGATAACTTCATGAAGCCCAGCAAGAACAACTGTAAATAAATGCATTTGTAAAAGTCTAGATACACTTAGAGATGGACACATAGCCCAGTAAGTATCTTGCACTCTCTGAATGCCCTTGCTTTACCATATGCTTTATGTCTCCCAGGACAGTGCTCAGAATTCTTGAAATAGGGCCTAACGCATGAAGCAAAGAGGGAAAGTCATTTAAGTTAAGTTAAACAAGGGCACTTAGATTTTAAAGGGCCATAATCTTCAAAAAGGGGTACCTTAAAATCAATTGACAAGGCATTATAAAGGTAAAGAGGAACTTGAGTAGTGGAACATTTATTTATTGGCAGTTATGTGAATCGTTTTATAAATGGACATATTTAATTAAACATCATTTATACTTCCTTTATGGCTTTGCACTTCCTCTTGTATACGTGCCCAGCCCTGGAAAAGCTGTGTCTTATGTGCTATGCGTGTTTGCTGGTTAGTGCAGGTGGGCTGGATCAGCATCCAGAGTAGCACTGAGCCAGTGATTCAGTCAGCACAGTTTGGGCCAGAGTCCAATCAGGGCAGCCATCTGGTGACCAATCAGGGCCCCGACTGTGATGACATTACAAAAAGATATCTGAGTCTCATGGTAGCTTGGGCAACTAAATGCCACGAATCACATCAGACTTTTGTGCTGGTGAAACCAGGTCTGAGCAAGCTACACGGTCACATCTATGTTAGAGTCAGCAGATTATGACATGCACTACAGTTGAGACCAGAATGCTGAGTAACTGAAACCACGCTGTTGTGATTTGTGTGCCTGTAGATGTGGGATGTGTTGTATTTGCGCCTGCTCTCTGACAAGCAGTCTTTGTTAGCTTGTATATAACCTACTTCTTATTCGTAGTTTCCCAGCCTCGTATCCATAATATTTGCTTTCAGTGCCTGTAGTGTAAATGTCCTGTGGGGAAATGTGGCATTTCTGTCTTTTTTTTCCATTAGACAGATGGTGGAGATATTATAACCCACACAGTTGGAACACAAGGACAATGTACTGTTGCAAGTTCAAGCATGATTGACAGCTCTGTTAATTTCACCGTGATGAATATTTTAAGAGACTCTGTGTGATGACTTTAAACAGCCTGCACAAGTGCATGTCAGGTCTGTAGTGCTCAGTGAGTCACAGTGACCCAGACCCAAATGTTCCCAGCTTTCACAGCACTTGCAGTTTGCAGGCCAGGGGAATGGCAGATAGTTGGGTGACAGAAAAAAGGAAGTCACATGAGAATGCCTGTCACAACCAAAAGACCCTCTGCAGGGCATCAGAGGGGAAACAGGACAGACCGGCATAAGGATTCCTCATTGACCTTAAAAAGTTTGTAGCCTTTGACGTGTCTCTTTCTAGTTTGTCACCCTATAAGCAAGTTGTAGGGCTATGGAAGAGCCCAATACTACATAATGATTTTATTGCAAATTCCTCTTTTCAAACTCAGTTAAATCCACCGTCTGTTTCCGTGGTATTTATTTGACCAGCAGACCATGTAGCCCTACACGGACAGCTGTGCCAATAAACACAGGCAGTAAGTCATGTCGAATAGGCATGAAAAGCATACATATAAATTCAAACATGCCTATTTATCCAACATATCTATTGCTGTGTTTTCTTCTATTAATATGCTTATGTCTTGTGATCAGTATTTGTCACTAAATACCAAAGAATGTTGAACCTATTCTTCATTCGGTAATGGTAAATTAAAAGCAAGAAATAAGAGGAAAAATTAACAAACAAGGATAATACAAGATCCAGGTAGTTGTGTGCAGAGGGCCAGATGTGGTGGTCTTACACTGAAATGAAAATGTTAGCGTGTGTGTGACTGTGTGTGTAAGTGTATGTTTTGCAAGAGATGATACCTTCTCATGTCACCCTGGTGACATCATGTGTTATCATCACAGCCTCCAGAAGTGAGTGTGAGATGATTTGGAATTGTAATACTCATTTGCACATTTACTCCTATGAATTGCCTGTTTTTTCCCCGTCTCCTTTTCGTTTGCTCTGTCATTCAAAATCACCCAAAACCATACTCAGCCTTAATTAGCATTTTTATTCCATGCTTGGAATGACATCAGGTGGACCAATGCTTGGTAGACCTGCCTTTCACTACAATTACAGCAGTAATTGTACCAGCTTTGTTTGGATAAAACCTGAAATTGTTGCCCATTCTTCTTTGCAAAGCAACTCAAGCTCAGTCAGATTGAATGGATTCTTATTTTATCTCTGGATTTTTCTGTGGGCATCTTAAAACATGAATATGCACTGCTTTGAAATGGGCTATCACATAAAATACACCAAAAATGCACAGAAGTTTTTTTTTTGTTTTGTTTTTAAAAAGCTTTGTTTGTGAAATGGGAAATAGTTCAAGCAGGGCTGGCCCAAGCAAAGCAAACTAAGCAGCCGCTTAGGGCCCCCAGGCCGCTAAGGGTCCCCATCAGTGGAGCTGATTTTTAAATTTTTTTAGTAATAATTTCTGTCATTATTATACCAAAAACACACAATTTCACTATGAAGTGATTTGTTTTTACAATAATATATATTTGATGATGTATGTAGAAATCCTTGCTCTTGGGGGCCCCTGGTGGTTGCGGTAGGTACCGCATGCTTTGCCTGTAACATGAGCTGCTGTGCAATGTGCAGAGTGCAACCAAATGTCCAAAGCTCCGGTCAGAAGTAAAGTAAGCAAAACAATGTCTCAAAAAGGACTTATCCTTCAGGTAGGGAGAAAAGAAAGAGGAAGATTAGAAAAAAGCCAAGATAAAGGTTTATATTAATGTGCCTTGGTAATGTCATGTAATGTAAAAAATTTGTAAAGCTGCTAATAGAAAATTAGCTTGACAGCGACCTGGAATGGTCCAGTTCAACAGCCAAACATTTATGCTAGGGTCTTTGTGTGAAACTGAGTTTAAACTTTAAATGAGTTGATTCTCATGGTTGGCTCTGTATATTTCTGAGGTATGTTTGGCTTCAAAACGCCATGTTTGATAACATTTGCTAAGAATAATTAAAACTTGTCAATGTTTGACGTTGTCTAGCAAAATGTTTTTACGTCAGGCTACATAGCTGCTACATCGATGAGCTACTCTATGCTGTAGTTGTGGATTTGTTGTTTGCTGCTGAGCATAATCCTTTTATGGCTAAAACAAAAATTATTTTTACATCAACTTCTAAGTTAAGTGAAATCACGATGCCCCAAAATTAAGGAAATCGGCTCCCAGAAATCAACTGGTCAATAAATCAGTTGGCCAATAAATGTATCCTATATTATACATGTATATAATGCAAACAGCACTGCCAAAGATGCTTATGGGTGATGTTTATAGCAGGTGTGTGAATGACCTAATGATCGGACTGCTGATTGCAGCCAGTCCACATTGTTAGCAGAACTAGAGGGCCCCAAAACCACATTTTGCATAGGGCCCCAAGGAGGCTTGGGCCGGTCATGAGTTCAAGGGATCTGAATATATAGATGTAAAAGAAGTAATCCATTTTGTTTGAACCTCTTTTCAGTATTTTTTAAAATGCAGTCCTGAAAAACCTAAAAACTGACTCACACTGTGGAAATATCAACATTAAAAATGGACTACAAAGTATTGTTTACAATCCCTTCTCTGGAACATGCACAGATAACAGACATTTTTTTCTGTGGCATCCAGAGTTGGGTTTACTGAAGCAGGAGGAGGACACATTTGATATTCTGACAAATGTCTTGGCTCAGGGAAAGGGGGGGGGAGGTTTAGAAAAAGACATGTTCACTGAAGTGTTTCACATGGAAAAACGAGAAGTGACAGAAAGCTGACGGGGGGATGACAACCTTGTTTGTCCTTTACTGGATGATCAACATGTGTTACGTGAATATGGCTCCCAAAGGTGGACATAAGGGCAGCTGATACAGAAAGTTCTACGCTCGACTGGAATTCCCCTGCTTTTAAATTAGCATCGTAAGTCTGCTTACTCAGCTAGCGACACAAGCTGTGGAAGCGTGTGTGAACAGTCAGTGGTAATGAAACTGTGCACCATCGACATCATTAAAGATAATCTTGGCACATTTTACGCTCGGACACAATCCCAGTAAGATACCGTGAACGGCATGGGGAACTAATTTTGTAAAAGCAGAGCTAATAAACACCTTTTTAATGTCACCACACTGACTCATGTCACTATCCACATCTTTAAAGCTTTTCACTGGTTTGATAAAGTGCTATAGGTTGGTTTGCAAGATACAGATCATGGGTCAAGGCAAAGGCTAGTCTGGAGGCGTCTCCTGCGTGTGTCTAATTGAGCGCTGTGTAGTTAATTGTTTGTGCATAGGAGGGAGAAATCAATCTGTTTTCTCACTGCTGTGACTTCTAGGCCCTGGGGTGAGAGACTGAAACTGGCAGACAAACACACATACACACACATAAAAAGCTCTGCCAAAAAGCCCCAAACCATGCCTTGTGAGCACAAACTTGCACATGCAGAGCCATGGCCATTCCCTACTGGAACACATACTCAGACATGTACAAGAATACTCCCTCCTCAGAGGAGGAGGATGTGCATGAAAGGTTATTGAGTCAGGGTGGAGTCAGAGCCATCTATCGATCGACTGCTTGCTGAGAGAATAGTCAGGAACGTGAGATCTACACAGGTCAGAAGGCCAAAAGACAATAGGGATGAGAGACAGCAAGAGAGAGAATGAGAGGGGGCTGAAACCTGCAGAGCTTAGGCTACAGCTAGTGATGCTGCTGACTCCCCCATCCGCTCTGGAAAAGCAGTGCCAATGTTTAGCTTCCATGCAGATTTTAAGATAATTTTTTGGTGTCTTATTTGGATGAGATTTCATCAATTTGTAATTTGAGTCAGTGCCACATTTCAGATTAGATAGATAAAAAGAAAATATAGAAAGGGACCTAATTGTTGTCTTTATCTTTTTATCTGCACCATTACACTAGATTATTCCACACTCAGAGTATAATATATATGATTAATCTGCAGCAAACCTCTGTATCAATTAACATATAAATGCCGGCTACAAATAATGAATTAATTTGCATACTCAGCTAATCAGCTCATTTGCATGTGTTGAGTTATCTTTAAGGGTTTTTCACTTTATGACTGAGTGCTACTGTCAATGAATCCCTATTTGCAATTTAAATCTTTCTGTGTCTGTAGAAGCAGAAATGTTTTTTTTTTGTTTAGATTTTTTTTGTTCTTTCGAAGGAGAGGTTTTCTCTGCTGATAAAAAAGGACTAGTTTTGGGGTAGATGTGCTGAAAAAGTAAGTAGCACCTGAATAATTTACATCATCTTTTAGTGGTATAAGAGCCAAAATGCATTTCATTGCACTCATGAACGCTCCTTTTCTATTGGGAAAAACAGCTGATAGGATGCCTGTAAGTCAATCTTTGATTGGCTGAGGGTTATTTATTTTCACCCAGTCAAAAAACTTTTAAATTATTTACGGGAAGGAAGCAAACAGGGACTTCACGATAAGGTGCGAAAATAGGATGAGAACTGCCGAAAGATGAAAGAAAGCTAGCAGGTACAAATCAAAGGGAGTGTCGGGGGAGGGAGTGTGTTTGTGGCAGAAAAGAAAGAAACGCTAGGGTTGGAGATATATGTAAAGGGGGAGGGGTATTGAGGTGGATTAGTACAAACAGCACCATCCTTCACATGAAAAGCAGCAGTGGGCGCCATGAAATGTCTGTTGATTCATCTCTCTTTGTGTGCTTCGTTCTGCGTCTTTGCTAAATCTTTTTAGCGGAACAAAAGCGGGCAGAGGGAGGGATGAAGAGTGACCAGACGCTTGAGACTCAGAGTGAAGAGGGGGAGAAAGGTCATAAGAAAAAGGAGGCTCCATGGTGACCGTGGACCAGAAGAAAATGTGTCAATGAACTGATGTACCAAGCTCCACTGGGACATGAGAAGCTGCAGAAGAAAGAAGAAAAAATGCAACAAAAGTGAAACAGAGATGTCGTGTCAGGCGGTGTTTTATGTGTGCGTTTGAAGATAGTACTTATACCAATCTGTATGACTGTTTATAAATTTATGCTTCCATAAGTTACAAATTAATGCATCTCTGGGAGTGTGTTTTTATGCCTGTTCTCCTTCAATCTGCAGCTCCTTTCATATAGAGAGTGTTATAATACCTTACAGACAGCCCCGTCTTACTTTTTTACACTAAAGCAAACAAGAGCAGAGGAATGGGGCCTCTATGAACTATTTTAGAAAATAATATTTCTGTTAGGGATAATTCGGCTTTGTGACCATTTTGTTCAACCTACAATGGGCTTTTTGGTGGAATAACAATGTCCCAGCATTCCTTGTTCATACCTGTCACATGAAACAGTGATGTAGAACACACAATGTTGCCCACTCACCCCCATATCCCTGTCCCCGCCCCTTCCCAGGGGTAGCCAGACCCTCTGGGTCCTCCGCCTGCGCGGATGGGTGTGGCGTCTGGTGTGAATCCCTGCATAAACTGTCTCCTGCAGCACATAGTTGATAATTAACAGAAGCAGGCAGTGGAAAGCAGCACCTGTTATTGCCTAATGGACTGAAGCTCTGAGCTGCTTCTACCCGTGATCCAGTTGTCAGACCACCACCACCGGTACTTTCCCCAGGATATGAGAGTTTGAAATTATGCACTTTTGTGTGTGTGTGTGTTCTGTGATGAAAGAAAAAAGAAAGGCAAATTATGAGGATGACAAAAAACCTGAGAAATTCATATCATCCCTGGAGTAATGCTAAACATTCCCTGTAGTTTCAGGTTTTCTGGAAGGACCGGAGCATTATTTTATGCAAATATGCTGGTTGGTTTCTTACTTTTCCTTTTACTTTCAGCTGAACTACATAAAATCACAAAGGCTGCTGCATACACTATTGTTAAGTGAGATACTTTATTTTTTTTTTCACTTTAAAGTAAGAATCTAGCAGCTTTGTCTCTTTCTTTCTCAGTTTACAGTATACAAAGTAGTTCACTTTAAATAGTCATACCTTCCTTCTAAAAAAATCAGATTATGATATTATGGAGCAGTCAGCTTATGGAACTGATCATCTCACTATGAAGCATTTTTATTTACTTATGTTTACTTCCGTTCTTTTCTCTATGCTCACATAAATTGTATTTTCTTTCCATCCATCCATTTTCTAACTCTGTTGTCCCTGATGGGGTCGGGAAGGTTGCTGGTGCCAATCTCCAGCTAACGTTCCGGGCGAGAGGCAGGGTCAGCTTGGACAGGTCGCCAGTCTGTCGCAGGGCAACACAGAGACATACAGGACACACAACCATGCACACACACACTTAGGGAGAATTTAGAGAGACCAGTTAACCTGACAGTCATGCTTTTGGACTGTGGGAGGAAGCCCTCCATACAGAAAGACCCCAGGCCGGGAATTGAACCCAAGATCTTCTTGCTGCGCCACTGTGCAGCCAAAATTTATTGTATTTTAAATTGGATTAATTAGTAAGGCTGCTTATATTTACAAGTATTCCTGTTTGAGTTGTTGAAAAGCAAAATCAGTCTCAAAAGTTTGATATAAAGATTGTTTACTAAGAAAAAGGTTTCTGTCTAGGGCAGTGTTTCCCAATTCCGGTCCTCAGGCCCCCCGACCTTGCATGTTTTAGGTGTTTCCCTTCTGCCACACACCTGGATTGAATATGTGGGTGATTGACAGGCTTCTGCAGCACTTGATGGTCATGCAATCATTTGAATCAGCTTCTCTGGACTAGAGGCACATCTAAAACATGCAGAGCAGGGGGGCCTGAGGACTGGAGTTGAGAAGTTCAGGGTCTAGGGTATGAAAAAGTTGTCACTCACATAAATTAGAGACAGCATGTTTCATGTTATTTCAGCTGTATGTATGGACCAAAATGTGTGAAATGAGAGAGTGCAAAATAAGTTCATACCTCTGCTCATCTGTGCCGGACTGGCCTCTCGGCTCCTGCTGTCTGGCAGCTTCAAGCATCTGCACAATAACAGCAGAGCTATAATCTATAAATCATAATCTAAAACTATATACAACTGCTTTGGGTATAAGCCTTCCGTCTATATTGCTATGTTTAAAAGGAGGGACGAGGCATAGCTACATTATTGATAGTGGATCCCCACAGAGAGATATGTGTGTAACCACTGTTACACTCCAGGGAGAGGTGTGCCCAACTTGAGTTTTTCATGTGAAAAACTCAAAATTCTAATACGTTTTTTAATGATTTATTTATAAGTATAGGTTATAAAAATTCCTAAAAATAAAATCCACCTTTTTTTTTATTTTGGTGGTGACACCACATGGTGCCATCTTGTGTCAACAGAGCTGTTTCCAAGTATGCATATGGTGTGTGTTTGTTTGACACATATATGTTTGACAGAAAATACAGAAACCGAATGAAAAAAAGTCACCTCAAACTGTTGTGGAAACAGGGTCAAGTCAGATGGGCTTGCTGTGTCAGAATCTCCTGATGCCCACTCCTCACATCTGATAGCTGGATGAACTTGGCCGGCAGATTGGGGTCACTACTATCAAATTAGATACATCACTCACACACACACAATTTCTCAACATACAATTGTCAAAAAAAATAAATAAATAAATACATATATGCAGAGAGAAAGGGAGAGAGAGAGATCCTGCACTGACTTAAAAAATGTGCACTGCATTGTTTTGATAACGTCAAGAACCGAAACAATAAAGGTGAGCAGACTATATTTGCAGAGTCTGCATTTGGTTAAAATACTTAACCGTTAAAATATAGTCGTGAGAGGCTTTAATAATGTCCTCTCAATTTAAAGGTCAGAGCAGAAGCATCATGATGCAATATGAACAATGCTTTTGAAACGTGTAGATAATTTTCTCGCCACTTTGCCACTCTGACTTTATGGCTGCAAATAAATAGCATTCTTATTAGAGATTCAAGAATTTAACATAATTAGCCTGGCATATTAAGAAGAATATGATGTTAATATAAAAGTCATAAAATTACGGTACATTGTATCAATAGAAAGGAAGGTAACAGCTTTGATATTTTTGTAGTCATACTGATTTGGCTTTGAACAAAAGCATTACATATCATACAGTGTTTCACAAAAGTCAGATTGTTTAACCTTTAAACCCCTCAAAACCCTTTCTCAACTTGTTTATGTTCAACTAACTCTCATTTACTAAAACAAGTACTGTTCGTGTAAGCATTGCAGATTTTTAAAGTTGAGTGTGTGATTGAATAATTAGCTGACATTGGCTTTGACACAAAAATTGGATACCCCCATTGTGTGGGTCTTAGCAATGGGATGAAAAGAATGTCAACCTATTTTTAAATGTCACTATCTCTTTTTGTTCTGAATCCCTGCTCCACTTTGTGCCACAGATCTAAACTGGGTCAACATCACATGTGGTGCCCCGGTGGGCTCCTCAGTGTGTGCACATGTGTGAGCGGGTGCATGTGAAGGCTGCAAGTCACGACCATGTGCATCTTAATATTTTATACACCAACAACAAAGGAGGTGGTGCTCACAGTTTGCCTGTGGTGAATCCAAAGGTTAGTAAGATAGTTGTGCATTTTCTTTCTCCACATAGCCATAACCAGTTTCCAAACTTGTCATAATCAAAGGAGAAGACATATTATTACTGATGACGTATGTTTCTATAGTCATTACTAGATTTTTATTTTTTTTTTTAAACAGATTAATTTATTTGGAAACAGCATTTTTCTTGTTATTGGGTGTTGTAGTGCAACAGTGAGATGACACGGTTTGCCCTGCTGGAGCTTTCAGATTAATAGACACTGATAATAACATACACAACTCACAGTGCGTCTGTCCTTAATGAAGATGGATCTAGCTGGGCTTGGCGGTGCACAGGCTCACGGGGTGGCAGCCTGCCAGTCACAGCCAAGTGACATCTGGGAACGGATCAGTGCAAAGGGTGGGAGGGAACTTCACCGGAGAGTACACTTTCATATCATTATCACGTTATATCATAATCCATTGTTGGTGGCTCATGAGATTAATGTCAGAGCAGGCAGTTATCACTCTTGTTGTTTAGACTTAATGGTTACCGTGAATTATTCATTTCATTTCATTGATTTGTGATGCGACTCGTGCTGACAGAGTTGACAGCGCAGGTTGACTGATACGAAGCGCATCTGCTCTGACTGAGGGTGAGGAGCAATGGGGAAGAGATAGCGAAGCGAAGAGAGCAAACAAACAATCGAAAGCGAGACACATCATGAAGTTGTTATGCAGAAAATACTGTCACTGCTCAAATTAAGTAGACAGGATTCATTTATCAAATATCTCTAATAGTGATCTCTTAGAAATTGATTAAGAGATAACTAACGTGTTGGGTCAGGGGCTTCATCGCTGTAAGACATTAGAGCTCATTAGAGTAAGACTCCAACCAGCGTTTG
This sequence comes from Gambusia affinis, assembly GCF_019740435.1. Lineage (NCBI taxonomy): Eukaryota > Metazoa > Chordata > Actinopteri > Cyprinodontiformes > Poeciliidae > Gambusia > Gambusia affinis. Next base: position 20,171,002 of record NC_057886.1, read on the forward strand.
TGTGAGAAGACAGGGTTGGTGGTAAGGTCACTTCCTCTGGCAGCTGTGGCAGGTATCACAGGGCAGGCAATGATGGGTGGTGGCATTGCCTCCTGTTGGATCAGTAATAATGAACAGTGACAAGCTCTCCACAGCCACAATAAATCACAGACCACACAGGAGATCCTGTAGACTGGTCCGGGGAGCTTGATATCTCTGCAGCACCCACAGGCCTGCTAGTTATTGCCACAAAGTCTTTCATTCATCTACTGCTCTCCTGCAGTGTGCATCTAGGTACATTAGACTATAACCCATGAATTTATGTATTACAATAATTTATTCAAAAAGCGAAACTCTTGCAGTGTATTAATGCATTATACAAAAGGAGGAATATGTCATGTCCTTTTTCTGTTTTATTTTGATTATTTTGATCATTCTGGCTTACAGCTGGCTGCACAGCGGCACAAGGTCCTGGGTAGAATCTCAGTCTGAGGTCTTTATGCATAAAGTTGACATGTTCTTGTGCATCCACTTTTTTCTCTTTTGGTACTTCCTCCTACTATCTAAAAACATAACTTGGTAAGGAGACTATATGGGGTAACAGTATCCAATCTTTTGGTACAAGGCTTTTAGTTTGGCAAAAAAAATACAGGTGTTTAAATATGAACACATGCAGAATGTAGAGTTCGCCATGCAACACTGAAAAGCTTCACTAAAATAAAGTAGAGATGAATTCTATATCACTTAAGTTTAGGAACATCAAGGTTTCTCATTTAGCTTACTTTATCTATTTGAATAACAACAGCTCCTACTTAATTAGTTACCGGGAACAATGTCGACCTGAATGTAAGCATCACTGGTAGAGATAGGTTAAAGTCTAAATCCAGCTGCCTGTAGCATTCAACAACATCTAGTCTGGCATAATCCCCAGTGTTGAGTTTCCTCTTTACAAAACAGCTCAAAAGTAATAAGAAAATAGATATATATTTGCAAATTTTAGCACAGACGTAAAAAAATCCTAAACAACAACATTCTTTAAATGTAGTTTCTTCATTGTAAAACCCATCTGCCATCCCTTTATCAATTGACAGAATCAAACCAAATATCCAGCCAGTTAGCCACCTTTAGAAATGTTAGAATGTAGTGATAAAATCAAATTGTTTTCAGTAAATGTTAAATTTCTTTGTTCCCTGTTGAATCCATGAAAACATTATTTGCTGCATGGCTCAAAGGCGATAAGCCTCAGCGCTGCTGTGGTCTTGGGGTCTCCTAGACTGCTTTTATGAGCTGTTATGCTGTAGCTTCACAATCATGAGGAAGACTGCTGACTTCACAGTTGTCCAGCAGACAGTCATTGGTACCCTACATGAAGAGGATAAGCCACAAAAGGTCATTGCGAAAGAAGCTGGCTTTTCACAGCAGTATTAAAGCACAATATTTGAAATAATGAATGGAGGGGAAAAAAAGTGTAGTAGAAAAAGCCTTTCAAGGATCAGGCAGCTAAGCCCATTCAACAGCTTGGAGGAAATTCACAAGGCGTTGACTTTGGCTGGAGTCTCTGCTTCAAGAGCGACCACACACAGATGTAGTCAGGAAATGGGCTGCAACTTTCAAATTGCTTGTATTAACCCAGTGTTGAAAAAGAGACAATGGCCAAAGCACCTAACCTGTTGGCTAAAGCAAGAAAGGACCAAACTGTTGGTTCTGCAAAGCACTGCTTGCACATTGGTCAAAGATTTCTTTATTGATCAAATAAATTTGCATTACATTTGGACATAGTTTAACAGATAGAGCGGAGGGGTACAGAAATATGATGATGATGATGATGATGATGATTTGGATAGTCCATCATCTGCTTGTGTTGGTCCACTGAGTTTTTTCTAGTCCAAAGTTTCCACTTCCATCTATTTTAGAGGAGCTCAGCTTTCAGCAGTTTTAAAGCAGCTTAAACTTCTTAACACTCCAGGCCACAGTCGTAGGCTGTGGCTCAGTTCATGCAAAAGGACACCTGACCATGTATTGAGTGGATATGCTGCAGAGAGCATGAACAGACTTTTAAGTAGGCTAGCATTCATGCATTAAAAAATCCTTTTTTAGGCCTTGTGTAATATTCACATTTCATGAGAAGCTGAATTAAAGGTATTCATTTAGTTGTAAGGTGTAATCATTAAAATTATACAGCAATTTAAACATTTATTTAGGTCAACTTTAATCATTTTATATAAAATATGAGTTTTTCTTCTTGAATTGAATTACTGAGATTAATACATTTTTTCACAGTCTTCTAATTTAATTAGGTGTTGTTAAAATGAGTCTAGTGTTATGACCGAATTACCCTGGATTTAAATAAAATATTCAATTTAAAATAATATGTTTTTCTTTTTTATTAATAATATTTTATAAAGAAAGAAATGAAAGATTAAACTCACAAAAAGGTTATTTGAAGATTTCTCAGTAAACACTGCCGATGCCGGATATGTACAACAGGATGTGTGCGCTTGTGATAAGATAGTAATTGTTCTGACGCTGTGGCAGCTTGTTTTAAATTTTAGAAAAGTTCTTCTGAGAAGATGGAATGCAAGTAGTGCTGGATGAGGTCAGGAAGAAGTTGCCTCCAGGTGCTGCAGCAGTGGAGAGCAGCACAAGTAGAGGCTTCTCATTCAGTTAATCTGATTCAGTCATTTTAAAGTTTGTACAGGGCATAGAAATGTCTTTTAAGAGATAAAACAGCTATTAATAATTCATAGCAGTGTGCGAAACTGGAAAATAACAAAAGGTCCTGTATTAGAACAAAAATCTTCAGCAGCAATTCTTATCTGTCGTAAAGTTAAATATTTGGTAAGTCTGAAAATGTGTAAGATATCAATTTTTTATTGTCCTGCCTAAAGAAAATAGCAAAGGATCTGTTATAACTTAGGTTACTTTTTTATTGCATGCTTTTGGGGAAATGGAGAAACACAAAGGAGATGAAGAGCTAAACTCTTCGTCTAAACTCTTAGTTATATTTATCAAATTTCTAAGCCACATTTTGTTTTCCAAGAATTAAAAAAAAAAGCATGAAGGGACAATTTTGCAATAATGGTCAGAACTTGTATTCATATAATTCAGTTTCTTTAAATGTAGCACCAGTTGACAAGACATTTCCAATTATTTAATAGATCATATCTGATTATACGTATCGTCAATTCAGAGCAATGCATTTTACTACAATATATAATCTATAGTAGTTTTGCAAGTATGCTTTACTCCTTTAATTATTTTTTGTGCTAACATTAATCTTAATGAATTTACAAAACTAAGATTTTTTTTTATTGTTTCACTTTGAAATTTCTAATGCAACATGAAAATAAAAGTCTTAGTTCGGTGCCTGTGTATTTAACTCATATATCATGTGTGCAGTTAACCACCTTTATAATATGCATAAACTCTAATTAGTTCATGTATCTGTCACTCAGGAACTTCCAAGCATTTCATTGGTTGCTTTATAAAGATCATGCCAACTTTAGAAGCTATGACTGTTTCTGGAATAATAATAGGGAAAGACTACAGGGACCGAGAGGTGTGTGGGTTGAGGCTTATGGAGAGGGAGAAAAAAAATGCATCAGAGTCTATTGAATAAAAAAATGAGAGTGACTCTTTCAATACTTCTGCTCCATTTCCTCTGCCTTTACCTCTTCAGTTGCCACGCTATCCATGTTTGATATCCTTCCACTGTATTCTGCAGCTCGGCAGATTCCCTCCTTTAATTTGCATTCCCTTAAAGGACGCTTCCATTAAACCTCCCTTCTCTTTTTTTATTCCCCCTTCTTCCCTTCTGTTTCTTCAAATAGGTCTTTTTCCCAGGATTGGTCTTTCGGAGGGAGCCTTATTCCCTACTGACTACGCAGCCTATCCCTGCTCTCCCTGAGTCAGTAATCAAACACATTGGCTCTAATACACAGGCCATTACAAGAGCTCTGATGTTCCATCTGCACTGAGACGGCACAATGGTGTCATTATTTAAACAGCTCGGCTGCTGCAGCAAGCAAGATACTACCACACCAGTGCTCCAGCCTTAACTGACCCACCCCAGTAAATGGAGAAATGTTAGGATGATCTGACCCCACTGTGCTGCTGTAGTTGTTGCAAGCTTAACAATATTATCCATCCTGAATGACTGCTTCTGTGTTAGCATTACAGTGGGCTTTCTCTTCCCACTGGAGCTGGGACCTTGTGGGCTGCTCAGCATCAATGCAAATGGAATAGAATCAGGTTGTTGTGAGGGAATAACTAATGCTATTATGCTGTCTTTGGTAGCAATAACCACACACAAAAGGATTACAGAGATTAGCGATATGCAGCCCCAACTGGAGGATAACAGTGAATCGGTTGAGGAGCAGAAGTTTATCCAACATTATATCATATTTTTCCACTGGTTGGGCTATTCTGGTATGATAAATATTTTTCCACAATTAAGGTGACATTTATTTTGTAAAATTCAGTGGGATACACAGTCAGACGGGGTATTGAAAAATTAAAGTAAAACAACCCCAAAAATCCGCCTGCACCATTTTGCACACCTTTAGACTACGTAATACTCTGCTGAAGCACCTGCCGATCCATTTTCCGCTTTTAGCCTTCTTGAGTTCACACCTATAATTATACTGAATCTGTTTAACCCGGCAAAGTAGAGCTGTCCTTGCTGAATTTTTATCAAGGTGGATGAATTTACGAACAGTTTCAACCCCCAGCCATTGCTGGTCTAAAACCTTCAGGTGTCTGCCGTAAAGCTGAAAGTGAAAAGACATTTTAGCATTTAGCAGTGAGTCCAGATATACACCTAAATCTACTCTAGTCAAATTTCAGAACTTAATTGGACAGAAAATCTATAGACTCCATCTAAAGTGGGCTGTTGCCCAGATACAACCTCAGAGTCTGAGATTTAAAAAAAAAATGTTGTGGTAGAGTGGGAAATATTGCTAAAACAATGTACTGGACGTCTTATTTAAGAATGCGTACCATCTGAACTGCAAATAATTATACATTCCAAGTGTAATAAATTTTAAATCATTTACCATGATCACATTTTTACATCACTATAAACTGGAATATTGAGAGGTTCTGTATGTTCTGTTCAGATTCTTACTTTATCTATTACAATGAATTATTGAATCATTTCAGCATCCTGTCGGGGAGGACTAACAGTAAAACCACATCCTCCCACTCACCAACTCTTAGATGGTAATGTAATTTTTTTCAATGTACTTGCTATATTTTAAATTGAGAAGCAGTATAATTACATTCACTTTGTGGGTGATTACTTTCATAGAGGTGAAAAAGTAATTAATTAATTCATTCTCATGCTCATTTATTGCTACACTTTCTTGTATTGCTCCCTCTTGCCTAACTCCAGAGAGTACAAAAGAGTATCAGGTGTGACAAAGCTTCAACACAGATGACTCAGAGGGAGAATTACTTGGAGGCCGGCAGGCAGAGCAAAAGATATTTTTTCTTCCCTTGCAGTTTCATCTTACTCTACTACCCTTCATTATTGATGGTTTTCTCAAGAAATAATATTTCTCTCAGACGTGAGTGATACAAAATTTTAGCAGTGCTGAGTTAAAGAAGAATGCTGCTGTTTTCTGTTTACCCCAATTTAACCATGAGCCTGTTTGAAGTGATTTTTTTACTTGATTACAAATATTTAATGCAGCAGTTTGCCTCACTTTCTGATTTGTAAGTGAATGATTGCCATTCGGTTTTGCATGCCTCACCGTGTCGGTTGCTAGGAGGCAGTCATTTCCTTCGTAGCGGGAGCTTTGTTACTGAACCAACTATTTGTTGTTGAAGCATCTGAGGCATAAACATCAATCGTAATAGCGTGGCAAATGCTGTCGCTTCATCGTCAAGATTTAAGAGATTCTTTTCTGTATGAAAAAAAAATGACCGTCACAATTTATTACTGTCAAGTCTTTAAATCAATCAAGTGTTTTCCCAACAGAATATCTGAGCTTTTGTTTTTCGTGATCCAAGCTTTGCCTCCCATTGCCTTGTATGATTTTAGCTTAGTCTAGCAGAGTCTGTTTTTTTAAATATACTGCGATGCCTGTGAGGTTGTTAGCATTTTCAAAGCACTTCATGAATATTTTTGAGAAGTTCTTAGAAGATATTTTACTTTTTAAACAGCAGTGTTAGTACATTGAGCAACAAACCCATGCAGAGTCAATTTGGTTATCAAAATAAGATCTCAGTTTTCCAAGGAGGGGGAACCAGAGACAAGGGTGAAAGCCTGCAGCTTTGAGAGTTGCAGGAACTTCTCCAATTATGCATCAAAACAGTCGGAGTAAACTCTTTACTCTTCTTGTGATTACTCTCTCGCTAATGTTAAAAAGTACTTGAAAATATTTCACTGGTATATGTAAGCCTTGAGGGTCCCTTCATTAAGTGTATTCTGGACAAAAAATAGAATAGAATAGAGTAAAAACATTATGCATGAATACATTTCTCCTTTTTTGGGAGTACAAATGTTAAGTTTGGTCCTTCCCATTCATAGAAAATAATTTCACCCCCTTTTAAAAGTTTTTGTTTTTAGAAGCACACAAAGAGTATTTTCTGCCCTATCTGATTTATGTATGAAAGTTGAATATTCATTATTATTACACATGCTTTCATCATGACTATTATATTTTTTGAGCACAAGTGTCAAAATTGGCAGCGAGAGTGATTTTGATCAGATTTTATACATATTTTTGCAATGATGTTAAAAGCTGGCAGAACGTTATTTGCATCATAGTAGAATTACAGATAAAAGGCTTTTTTCAAGTAGAAAATTCTGAACATTACTGTTCTGGTGATGTGTTAAAAAACATGCATTTTCTGTTAAAAAAAATGTAGAAAAGACACTGGTTGTTTTTTCTATTTTAACGAACTGTTATGCCAGCATTAAAAAAAAAAGTTAATTCCAAGGCTGGAAAATGTTATGGTGTTTATATCTATGTGGCAAAAGTTACGAAAAAGTAAAGTATGTAAATGAACAAAAAAAATCCCTGGGGAGGAGGAACACACACACACACACACACACACACGCAGCTCCTGAAGTCCTCCTCCATGGATGAAGAGGACTTGTGACACTCTGTTGTTGATGACCATGTCTGCCAAAGCAAACAGACCCTAATGATCTCAGTGATTATCGTAATGATCCAATAGAAAAGGATAATGAGGTTATTTGCTTTGGATCAAGGCAGCCTGTAAATTAATGGCCAACAAAACAAAGCATAGCATCTGAGACAAGATGACAGACCGGTGTGGCCAAGTGGGACTCTGTCGCCATCCCATTTAGACAGCCACACGTTTTTCTTTGTGTTGTTACAGCTGACTGTCATTTGCTTACCTCCCTGCTCCTCTTCAGCTCGGCCTCCTCACCTCTCCTCCGGTGCTTTGAAATTGCTATTCCATTCTCCCATTTTGCACTCTCTGGACTCACAGAGACATAACGTTCTGCTCCATTAGAAGAGAAACATTGATGATAATAATAGTGGATGTGATCAGTGTAAAAGGTCAGCTCATGGCCTTGGGCATCTAACAACCTTCTGTAGGGGGAGTAGAAAGGGTGAAGACACCCATCTCACGCCCCCTAAATACACCTAACCTCCACGTATACTCCTTCACCCAGAGGCAGACTAACTCATAAACTAACTCATAAACAACAAAAAGAGTAAATTCTTGTTTTTTTTTTAATCTTTTTTGTCACTTTGTCACTAATTCTTCACTTATTTTCTCACATTTTGTACACAGAATGCTATCAATACAGTGCTTCTTCTTACTTTTATCCTTTTTATTAGGCTTTGTTTCTTTGTTCCTCCTCTTATTTCTCTATTCGGTTTTGTCATTCTTTCACTCATCCTCTTTTCTAACCTCAGAGAAACCGATGTTTTGTAATGTCAGCTTGTTTTTGTGTATTATCTCAAAATGAAGTCACTTTGTCCAGGTTGCACTTTTCTCTGGTTCTCATCTCTTCGGTCCAAGCCAGCCAGTCATTCTCTGCTCTATTTTCTTTGCCTTTTTCATAGACCTCAGGAGAGTTGGTGTTAAAAAATACATCGTGAGGAGAAGATATTCTCTCAAAACATGAAATAAGGGATATTTTCCTTATTTAGAGTACATATGTTGTAGAGAAAACCTTTTCAACACTCATGTTAAATTGATATCGGATGGAAAAAAGCTGTAAAGTTAGAGTAAAAAAAACCTGACAGAGAATCAATGTCTCTGCAGTGTTATATTGCACGGCTATTGCTGTTTGTTTTAGATTTTCCACTTATCTTTGTCTCCACGCCTTTCCCTCTGAAAATGTTGTCTTCTGGCTATTATTCACAGCCAACGCGCACAATGAACTCGTATTAGAGCAGAATCTTCATTAGTGTAGCGGCAGTGTGTGTGTCTGAGTCGAACATTTCCTAGAAATAAATGCTGATGTAAAGAACAGCTGCTGCAGTCTGCTTTGTTCTGCTTGCCTTCAGTCCCCCTCCTGTTTAGTGTCTGTAGCTCTCTCTCTTTCTGTCTCGCTTGTACTCTACAACGTTCAACATATTAATCCGTGCAGAAACACCCAAGCAGGTTGCTGAATGTTCTGGCTTTGCCACTAGGGAAGAGGTTAAATATCAGAAAAGGTCATAAAAAGGAGGGGGTACAGAATTCAAATGAAAGCCAAATCAGGGGTGAGGATGTAGATTTGGAAGGAGCCACTTAGTAACCCAACAATTTCCATATCTGCTTCTTGTGGAATGAAACAGCCATGACTCCATGGACTGTAATACTTACAATCTACTCATGCATGTTTTAGATTTATAATCTGGGCTAGAGCTTCCTAACAAAATATTTTTGCATTAATATTTTCATATTCTAATGCAACCACACTGACATTATATAAGTTGATATGTTTTCCTAATCCTACATCTTTAACTCTTTGATTTATATATGATTAAAATAACCAGGGTTAGAGTTGCAAACACTAAACTTAGAGTTTTTGAAGTTGTTTTGACTCTTTTTATTTCTGAATAAATCTTTAAATAGATTTAGAAATCTCTCAGTTAAAATTATTTACATTTTTTTTAGATGTAACATTTGGTATTTTATAGGACTTCTAAAATATACAGAAAAATATAATAAAAGATTAATTTTCTTACAAGAAATTGCAATGAAAAGGGAAAATCTACTGTTTAGAACAGCCTTGATTCTTCCTGGCAAAGACTCAACAAGATGTTGGAAACATTCCCCAAAGATTTTGATCCATGTTGACTTGGCAGTGTCACCTAGCTGGCGAAGATTTGTTTGGCTTCTTATCTACAATGATAATCTCCCATTGTAACACATCACAAAGGTCTTGTTTTTGTTTTAGACCATTTGTTTAGAGATTTGATGTATTCTAGATGTGTTGTGTTTAGAAATTGTTTACTGCATATTTATTGTCCATCCATCTATCCATTTTCTGTTCACCCTTGTCCTTTAGAGGGATTGGGAGGGTTGCTGGTTCCTCTCCAGCTACGTTCCGGGCGAGAGGCGGGGTTCACCCTGGACAGGTCATCAGTCTGTCGCAGGGGAACACAGAGACATACAGGACAAACAACCATTCACACACACACTCACACCTTTTTGGACTGTGGGAGGAAGCCGGAGAACCCGGAGAGAACCCACGCATGCACAGGGAGAACATGCAAACTCCATGCAGACAGAATCGAACCCACGACCTTCTCGCTGCAAGGCAACAGCTCTACCAACTGTGCCACTGTGCAGCCTGGATATCTGTTGTAATAAGAGTATTTTTGACACCCTGTTTCCTTTGCTTCTGCGAGTCAGAAACCGAGGTCCTTAACCTACAAAATGGTGGCCAGAGTAGGTCTCAAGTGCAGGCATTCAAGCATTTTGGCATCTTGTTAATAAGTGATGGCAGTATGAAGCAGTATGGAATGGACAAACGGACTGAGACCCACTCTGCAGTGATGCAGGTGCTGCTCCAGTCTGTTGTGTTAAATTAAAAAAACAACTGTAAAAAAGTGAAGGTCTCGATTTCTCAACCTGTCAAGGCTCAAAATCTCATGACACATAATCGTAACCAAAGGAAAAAGACCTTGTAAACAAGTGGCTGAAATGAACTGTGACCTCTAACATGCCCAAGAAATTTTGAGCAAGACAACTGCAGCTCTGGATGTTGTCTCTATTTTTTGGGGGATAGTTCTCTGTAAACTCAGAAGATAGTTGCGATGAACATGGCTGTCAGCTGTGCATGGCACTAACACAGAGGGAGATTTAAATCTCTCTCTTTCATTTTGTATGGACAGTTTGAACTCTGGAATGTCCATGTGAGTCAATGGTTTTCTATTTTTGGATGTACTGTTACAAATACTCGTAGCTAAATTGTTTAAATTCATAATTTTTATTTGAAAATTTAACAAAATATGAATTAAATTATCATTCACAAATTAGAAAATTTGCATTTGGTTTAAAATACAACTCAAATTTATTATGCAATTCTCAACAACAGAAAATATTTTATTTGTATCACTATGATTACATAGCATTGATAAAGGTTCTTTGGAACCACATAACTCGTTAGTGAAGCTGCACTTGGAAGCAAACCAATGCACTGAAACTCAAATAAAGGGTGTGCAGAATACAGCTGAATCAAAGTTTGCAAGTGAGAATGTATGCACATACTTCTATTACCTCCTATAATTAAATAAAAAGGCAAATGTACCTTGCAATCATGCTCAAATTCCCCTCCAAACAAACATGCCGACCAATCTGTCTGTTTCATCAGCAAACTCAGCAGGAGGAGGATTAGCTATAACAACACCGTCTCCCCGGTTTTCTGTCTTTCAGCCCCTGCAGGCTCTACTGTCAAAGAATCAGAGCTCAAGTTCCAGAAAATGATTTATATCATTAGGCAAATGAGATGTGTGAGCCCTTCAGCAATGCTGACTAAGTTATCACTTTCCACTGCCTTAAATTGTATATGTGGCCATGTCGGTAAACAGACATGGAGGATACCTATTTTTCGCATGAATACAGCTCTGCTAATAGGCCTCCAAACATATGTAGCATGTCTGATTCAATAAAGTATCTAAACACTTCAGAGCGATGAGCTGGTGGTGTCAACAGCTGTCTCCATCACTCTTTGCTCAAATTGGTTTCAGCCGTGCCACCTGATCAAGGCACTTGACCATCACACAATGAGCCAACTCTTTTCTTCTCCCAGTACAATGTCAACTGCACCATGCCACTTCTGAGCCTCTTAGCTTTACTCAGTCCTGAGTTTTTACATATTGCACTGATAAAAGCAGTGCAAGATAGCATTGCAGATAGGTGTAGGGGGAAAATAAACAGACTAAATAAAGAATGACTCCTTTTTTCCCTTGTAGCCCCTTTTCAGTGTTTTGATTTCTAACCTGCTGCTTCTAACCTTTCTGCCTACAGGGTCACCGTCAGGGAGGGTGTGAGCTGAGGAAAGTGGTACCCCACGCACCCGTGCCTGCTGACCACCTTCAAGCTTTAGCGTTCATCCTTTTTCCTGTCTCCCTGCTAAGCTTCAAACATGGCTCTGGCGATCTGGATCATCTTCAGCTCTTTTGTGGCTTTTAGTAACATTGCCCCTTCCTCTCAGGGTAGGTTTTTATGTCTGTGGTATAATGTTTCTTTTAGAGTGTTCTGAAAAAGGTTGTGTCCAACCTTTGTTAATTTCTCGCACTCGACAGCTTCTTTACAGATTTCTTCTGATTTTGCTTTTTTTTTTGTCACACTTAATTAAACATTGTTTAATACCAGATTTTAAAGAATTATATAGTAAATAAAAAAATTATGTTTTTAAATTGTAATTTCTTTATATGGAAAAACAAGGGCAATGCAAAACAGTCTGGGCATATGTGAAAAAGTAATGCTTCCCCTAAACCTTGGTGAAACAACTGCCATCAATCATATGTGATAAGCCGCAATGAGTCCTTTATATCTACTGAGAATTTTTTTTCTCCCTTGGCGTCTTTGCAAAATAAATTTCATTTAGCCAAGTTGTGAAGTTTTCTCTGTTAAGATTGTGTTACAGCATCTGAATCAAATTTAAGTCTTTCACTTTTACTAGATCACTTTGAAGCCCTTAAATTGTTTAGTTTTGAGCTATTTAGATGTGGACTTACTGTTTCTGATCAATATGTAGAACCCAAGTGCACTAAAGTTCAAAAACCATTGATCAGATAATCTGGTGGTATTGGTCATGCAGCGGTCTCCCACACATAACATTTCAGCTCAGTTTGTTTCTGTATGAACTGATCTGAGACTTGGGGCCTGTTTGGTTTTATTAACTACTTAAGGCCTTAATAATTGGAAGTCTTACTTGAAAATTGCTTTTTGTATCTATTTCAGCTCTGAAACTGAAACATTTGGCAGTGTCCAAATAGGAAAACACTCTGTCTATAATGAAGCAAAATAAAATAATAGTATTTATCTGCATTCAGAGATTATACTCACTTATTTGTTTATTTTTTAAGAAATAAAATGTGTTTCCAACTACAAATCGATTCCCTGACTTACCTTATAATGCTGGGTAGAAGCTCCTAAGCACTGTTCCCTGTTGCAGCCCTGACTGGATTATTGCAAATGAGGATGTAATATTTATATGTTAGCTGTTTGATGAAGGTTGTAAGCGTATTGACTTGCTGACCAGGCTAGAAAAGCTGTACTTCATTAACCGTTTCTCATATGAGATGAGGCCAGGATGTGTGCGCAAGGTGGAAAGTGATGTGAGAGTGTCAATAAAATTTCTCGTCATCTTGCTGCGAGGTGGAGCGTGGCGAGAGAATAGGAGGGAATCCGTGCATGTAATGGTGCCATATGTGTGACCTCTTTGAATGTGCCATGTACCATGAGATATTGCATTTTCTGTGTGTGCGTGTGGGGCGTTGTAAGCTTGGCAGCAGGTGACCTGGCTGGGCTCAAGTAACGCTGGAGGGTGTGTGTGTATACGTGTCGGAAGATGTGTATGAGAGATGGAGCAGAGATTGCAGGGAGGACGAAGAGGGGGGGGGCTGTTGAGTGTCCTGCTAGTGGCCCACCACACAGATAGCAGCACACCATCTGCTGTATGCTCTCAGTCAGCTCCGTGCCAACAGTCTGCTGGGTGATGGACAGCTAAGATGAGGAGGAGGGGCTTCAGCAAGACAGGGTCACCGCATGGAGTAACGGCAAAGGAGGAGTTTAAGAATATGCAGGAGAGCGAGAGAGAGAGTGAAATTAAAATGTGTTTATGCCCACTTGTGTAAGTATTGGCTCCATCATTCTCTGATTTGGAAGCTTCATTTCTAATTTGAGTAGGTACTGTTCTTTCCATCTTAATTTGGCAGCTTTCTGGAAATTGGATTTGCATACATTCTGTTCCATTCCTTTTTGTGTTGTGGTACGACGTGCACGGCTGTGAGCATTTGTGAGAAGATAAGCCTAAAATATCTGCCTGACCTGGCTCTTCAGGACTATTAATAATGCATTAATAAATCAATTGAACATCATCCCTATTTAGCTCAGGAGCACAGGCACAGCATTTGGTTTGATGAAATTAAGATTTTTTTTTTATAAATAATGGCACATGCTCATGCACACCCACACTGTTGTGGTGCTCAGAATGTTGGCAGTAAAAATCTGGCAGAGATTCATTGTCTCTATTGTAGTGTGACCAGAGGAGCGGGAGAGAAATGGAAAAGAAAACAAGGGAAGTAGGTCCTAAAGGAAGGGAACGGGGTTTTGATGTGATGAGAGCTGCGGAAATCAGTCTCAGACTAATCAAAGCTCATTTGAAAAGCGACATGAGCATCACACATGGCTTCACTGTCTAATGTCTACTCCTGCTCTCCCTTGGTGCTCTCTCCAACTAATCTGCCAGGCTTTAACCCCACTTCGCTCCTGGCTGCACATTCTAATATTTACCACTAACTCTCACACATTTATTCTCCTCTTAAATCTGCTCTTTAGTAAAAATATCCCTAACCAGCATGAGCTTAGTGTGTGCACTTCTCTCTCACATATCCTGTCTTGCATCGTACAAATATTACCACTTAAATCCTTGTAGTTCATTATTCTTCTTCTAAACACAGGGGCTCTGTGAAGAACATATTAGCAGTACATAGTACTGAGAAGGAAAATGGATTGAGTTTTAAATTAAATAATGAAAATCATTCTTGATATTTTTATTATTATTTTTTCAATAATTCTGAAATTTGTGCCGTACATTTAGCAGTGCTTCTGAGAACAACACTTTGCAGCAAATCTTTTATAGTCCTATAGAAGTTTCTTGCTTTCTTGTTATCAACTGTTTTTACGATTGGCTGTGAATCTTTGTTACACATCAAGAATCTCGGATTTAAGCCATTTAATTTTAGCTCTGGCTGTATGTTCTGGGATGTCGTTCTGCTGGAAAATGATCCTCTGCCCCAATAGCAAAACATTTGTGTTTTTAAAAAAAAAGACAAATAAAACCTCTTGTGACTTTCCTTAAAGTTGACTTCCTTCCATAAGAGTCATATGTCAGCATAAATAGTGGTTTTCTTGTCAACAAAATCTCCCCTGAGTAGTCAATCTGTCCTGCTCCTCCAGCGATACCAAAGACCTCTTGGTTAATTATTTTATCTTCATGAAGGTATTTATTAAAAAATGTTTTCTAAACCTAAAATTTGAGGCCTTTACAGGACAGTTTTATTCCTCCTTAGCTTAAATGGCATCCAGACACATTCTGCTCACTAATTTAGTAACTTCACCAGGCAATTGGTTGATATTCTGGGTTTTATTTCAGGATATCAAAATTAAGCATCATGCTTTCTGATGTTTACTTCAAAAAAAATATAGTATTCCACTACATAGATATGGCCTACTTTGTGGTAGTCTGTCACTTAAAAGCCAAATGAAATTGATTCAAACATGACAAAATGTGGGAAAAAAAGGGCATGAATACTTTAAAGGGACTTTGTACCTTGACAAAGTGAATGTCGCACTGACTTAATGTTTGACAATGCATCCTAGTTGATGCGCAGTGCCATTGATGTGAAAATCCATTAGGCTTGCTTAATGTGGCAGGCACGGGAGGCAGCTGCGCCATACGTGATGAAGCCCCGACACAGAACTTTCAATTACAAAAGCAGCAGCGTTGGTGTAAACATGGCGGTTTGTATTTTTGCGCACTGGTGATGGCAGGCATACTATTATGGGACTATTTGTATTTTCTTCCTTTCAGACCATAAATGTAATTTATTTAATTCGGTGTGCTGGATATTTACATATACTGCTTGTACGCGGGTGTCTGACGTGAACACACAGCCGACTAGGTGTGTGCTTGTGCCAGTTATAGGTTGATGCCAGTGCCAGCTGACTGGTTAAATCTGCTCTCATCTCCCCTGTATTTAAGCCTTTGCTCTAAGATCAGTCGTGTGGAAAGGCCCCTGGCCCTTAAGTGCACAGGCAGACATTTTTATCTGTCTAGCCCTCCACTCTCCTGCTTTTTTTTTCTTCCCTGGCCCATTCCCCTGAACAGCAGCTATTATTTAAAGATGTGGGACTAGCTGTTTTTACATATCTTTTCGACAAAGTGCCTGCTCCCCCAACTGTCTTTGGTCGGTGACATAATGTCTGGAAGCAGACTGATCCCAGTGTATTATTTTGCTCTCTGTAAGGCAGGGATGAGCTGCTATTATTCATTATGTGATCGATGAAGAATTAATCACACCCTTGTAGAACTGCACAATCCATTGAATCATAATATTAATATTTGGTAGAATATTGTATTTCAGGTGC
The DNA here is from genome assembly GCF_019740435.1 of Gambusia affinis. Lineage (NCBI taxonomy): Eukaryota > Metazoa > Chordata > Actinopteri > Cyprinodontiformes > Poeciliidae > Gambusia > Gambusia affinis. Next base: position 20,186,779 of record NC_057886.1, read on the forward strand.
CCATAGAAATTTTGCATACCATTCATATATGTGGCCGGTTCATTGGAGGCCACATAAAAATAAAAGAATAAAAATATACACTTGATCTACATTTTGAGGTGTTAACTTTGGCAAAGAATGGTGAGCAGACTTTAATGAAGGAGAGGCAAGAAAATGGATGCATCATAATCGATATTTTAATTTTATTATCAAGTATTTGCATTGTTCTTTTCATGCCTAGCCAGAAGAGAAGTTACAATTCAGAGAGACCAGGAACATTGCCCTTAAGCAACACTGAGTATTGAATTTTAAATAAAAAAAAGGGACCTGCGACAGACTGGCGACCTGTCCAGGTGACCCCGCCTCTCGCCCGGAACGTAGCTGGAGATGGGAACCAGCAACCCTCCTGATCCCATTAGGGACAAGGGTGAACAGAAAATGGATGGATAAAAAAAGGGAAAGTAAAAAAATATTTTTGTTCTGGTGATAAAGTTTTTAACCTGTGACCTTCTCACAATTGCATAAGAATTGTGTCGCCAGCTATATAATAGCAATAAAACTTTGAGAAAAGTCAATAAAGCAAAAATGCTCGTAAAATTACTACGTGTGCTTTGGTCCATCAAACACCTTATTGCATTACTTGAGTATGTTGTAAAAACTCACAGTTATGCATTTTTCTTTGGACACATTGAAAATCTATCACTGCACATAAATAATGTCTTGCATTAATGCCATTAGATGATCTAAATCAGGCAGAACTTAAAAAGATCAAATATTAAAAATAAGTCTTTAATATAAAATCATTTATTCCAGTTTTTTTGTAAGTATTTAAGATGTGGATGCAGCATCATCATAATTATAAAACCTTAAACATTACACTAGTTTATTTTCCATCTTTTTACTGATCAAAACCTGAGCTTATTAGTAGTGTGTTAGATACAAGTAAGAATATTTATTATTCCAGGAGCTTGTGAATATTGCAAATCATTTGGATTTTGCAGTGAACTTCCTTTAAAGTCTAACTTTTCTTCCATGTCTTGTGTGTACATGTGTATATGGGTGCGTGAACGTGTTTGTGTGCGGTCTTCGAGCCTTTTTATTCTTCCATCTTATTAGCAACACTTTGTTCTTCTCACTTTTCCACCTCCTAACACTCACCTCTCATTTTCTTCCAAACTCTCTTCTGTTTCTTCCATAACACCTCAGCTATTCCTCCCCCTCCCTAAGTTGTTATATCCTACACCCTACCAACCCGCCAGCCTCCCCCAAATCCCCTTTCTTATGCTGGACTTCTGTTTCTCTTGTGGGAGCTTTATGTCTTTCTCTTCTAACTCAGGTTTTTTACTTTGTATTTTTCCAACCCTCTCCAGCTTGTCACTTTACCCTACTTTCTGTTCAGTCTTCCTCCTTTAGATTAACCTGGCTGCCTCCTCCCAGCTGCTCTGTTTTTCTTTCTTTACCCTTTTCATACCATCTGTTATTCGCATGCAGCTCTTATCATTGTCATTTTTCTCTCTAACACTCCTTTACCTCTTACAGTCTTCTCTCATCCCTCGTTTGCTACCTCCGCCGTCGCCCTTGTTGTTTGGGGGTTTCTATGCTCTTCAAAGCCCTTGGCTGTGAGCAGTAGATCACAGCGAGGCCTGTGTGAGTGAAAGGTTAATGGATGGCCTTTGAACATATATTGGAAGTAGGGGGTGGGTGGGCAGAAGGAGGGACATGCCGGGGCAGAGAGGCAGCATATTCTCTGAACACCTGCCTTTGAAGTATGACGCAGGTCACTCTCATGCGCCTTTGCTTGTACACGGGGGTTATGCCATTTTGTTAGTTCAGTCGTTCGCAGTGTTGGTGCAAATGTGTTTGTGACCATTTTGTTTATGTTTGCTTGTATTCATATGTGTACAGGACCACGTTAGCTTGTATATATTGATCTGTGTACAACAAGCAAACTCCTACAGAAAAGAAAGGGGACTGCCCTCCTGTCTGTTCATCCGTGTGACGGCCACATCCTTTCTCTTGTGATCTCTTTGATAACTTTGAGGCTTTGCATCATTGAAGGATTGTGTTTGTGTATTGGACATTGCTGTTTGAAAGCCAACCAAACACAGAGAAGCAGCATTCAGCAACTTCCAGAAAACTGGAAAGCGGTAGAAACACTGAGTTCCTTTACATCAGGGCTAAGAACCCACCTAATAAGAGTTGCTTTTGAACCATAATAAATGGAACATTGACCAATATATTCTACTTGTGTTGATGATTTTGATAGTGACATTTGTCAAGATGTAATGTTTGTCACTGGTTTCTCAATTGTTGACATTATGTTTTTATAACATTTTATTTATTTATTTTTTTATGATTTGAAGATTTTTAACTGCTTTCTTGCTGCAATATGCGGTACAGATGAACTTGATTAATTGATTGATGATTGACAATTCAAATTTTGTTACATTAGAACCGCAATTTTTTCTTTAAGTTTATCTGAATTTTGCTGATGAACAGACACTATGTGGTACACAATGGAAGAAAACGAGTACATAATATGCTAGCTTTTGTATTAAAAACCTGAAAAGTGTTTATTTGCTTTCAGCCATGAATTGCTCCTTTACTGAAACACATTGTACAGCAATTAGCTTCACAAATGTGCAGGAGTACCCTACTGTGCACAGTAGAGACTGAAATGTTTGCTGAGCTCCAGGCACAGTCAGCAGCAGGTTCTCTTCTTCTATGCACTGAAAACACCGGAAACATTCAGAAAAAAAACAACAAACAACTGAATAAAGGTTAAAACTCAAATATAAACTTTTGTTTTAAGTTTTATATTCAATTCCAGTGGAGTCAGTGCCCCCTCTTTCATGAACCTCACCGCACATCACCGACCTCCCCATAATATCCTCTGCATCAAACTTTGCACTGGATGTAATGCAGAATTGCAACTGCTATTCTCATTTCAACAGCCAACCCCAAGTCTCTTTTACTGGCTAACCAGACGTGGTGGCATGATTTGCTCCTCCATTGAACATGTCTCCACCCCATAGTCCAGTGGCATCATGCTTCACACCATGATATGCTACGCTTTTCGTTGCACTTGGTGATCTAAAGCTTGGATGCAGCTACTTGGCCATCGAAACATGTTTGATGAAGCTCTGTCTACAGAGAGATCAGCCACAGGAGGTTTGTGATCTGAAGGTCACGTGAAGTTTTGCAGAAAGTTGGTGACCTATGCAGGAGATACGCCTCAGTATCTGCTGATTGCGCCTTGCTATTTTACTTGATCTATCACTCTGTGGCTGAGTTGCTGGGATTTCCAATTGCTATCACTTTGACCTAAAACCACCAACAGTTGACTGTGGAATATTTAATAGTCAGGAGGCATTGCATTGTTGTGTAGTTTTAGTTTGTTCCCTCACAGCATACAGGTCCCTAAAATGAGGCAAATAATATTCTTCTGAGAATTTTAATTTAGATGGATATTTTTTCTTCTTTAAAGGTCTGTACTCAATTCATAATCTCTCAATTTCCAGATGATGAACTTAGTAGTTCCGATGTTGATTCTAGGTTTTAGATATTGATTTATAACCAGTTAGACTCTATGAATTGATATTTTCACATTTGGTTATTGGATGCACTGCTTTTATTTTTGCGGTACCAGAGTACCACACAAATGCATACTCTTTTTTGTAAAACAGCTCTTTTTTGTAAAATCAACAACAAAAATTAAATAAAAATAGCATAAAACTATTCATAATTTCCTTACATTCCACACAATCTGTAAAAAAAACAATCATTTGAATTTCTCTCTTAGACCGCAACCCCACTTCCTCCATTATTATTATTATTATTATTATTATTATTATTATTATTATTATTATTATTATTATTATTATTATTATTATTATTATTATTATTATTATTATTATTATTATTATTATTATTATTATTATTGTTATTATAGTCACAGTTCTGATTACAGACGCTCTCAGTGAGTGCCAGCTGGAGACATCCTCAAAAAAGGATGGAGACGAATGCACTCTTTTGTGTTGGCCCGTCACAAAAATCCTAATGCAAGGTGTTGCGTCTGTCTGTATCTACCATCTCGTGGACTTCGGTGAGGGTTGTTCGTGGACTATAAATTTATAATAACTGGCAGCAAGCTTTGGCTAACATCCAAGGACCAAGAGAAAAGAAAGGATTGAGGAAAAATAGAATTAAACTGGTAAAACAGTGAGTAAAGGATTATAATACAATGAAAAGCCAAGAACGTGGATGTAAAGGATAAATAGACAAAGTAGATGAAGTGGTGGACAGATGATGGTTAGTCAGGCTAAATGAGATGGATGAGGGATTGAGGGATGGTGTTGAGGTAAAAAAAAAAGAAAAGAGAAAACATGACATGTTTTATACTGCAGATAAAAAGTAATATAAGTATTTGAGGTATTCAGATGTGTAATAGGTTGAAGAAGACACAGGAGCAAAAAAGAAAGATTAGTGGGTATGCATGTCTTGTAAACGTACACACAGACACTGCCCACACATTCAACATTCTGTCTTAATATATAAAAAGGTTAAGTAAGTTTTTAATACAGCAGCTGAACCAGTCTTTGACACTCATCTTTCCTAACAAATTTCTGGACGCAGCTTGCAACTTCTCATTCCTCTCTTCATTTGTCCTCCTGCTTTTCATCAATTTGATTTCTTCCTTCTCTCACTATTTTTCTAACTTTTCTATATGTGCTTCTGTCAACTCTTCATTTATTTACCTCCCCCCTAGCTGTTTTCCTGCAGCACCTGCAACTTTACTCCACCATAGTGTTTACATGAATCTATATGAATCTGGGTCTGACTCACTGTCTCCCAGCTCGCGCTCTGTAATACTTGCTGGAAACACAGTACGGAGAAAAGTTATGCGAGGCCCGCTCCATCGCTCCATCGCTCCTCTCTCCGGGGAGATGGAGGAAACTCTCCACTGGGTGAATCTCCTACTTTTTAGGCAGGCTGACTTTTATTTTGGGCTATGTTGTTTCGCCCCATTGAGGCGATTTTATTGCATAATTAGATGCCAGCACTAGCAATAATTTGGTTTGACAGTATGAGCACGTCTAGTCTCGCCTTTCCACTCAAGTTTGCGTGTGTGTGTGTGTGTTGTTCTGCGTCTCAGAGGCTTTTTTTTTTTACTGCCCATCTTAATCTATTTGCTTTCGCATGCTAGTTCCCCCCAGAGCAAAGTTTGTCAACACACACTGAGAGTTCTGGAGGTTGAGGATGGATGAGGATTGGTGCTTGTGTGTTTCTGCCTCTAAGATATGTATGTGTGTGCACAGGGATGTGTGTTAGCAACGGTGCATGTTGGGTTCTCTTATGAATGATGTAATATTATGGACTGTGGTGTAATTCAGTTCAGTTAGCGAGTTGGGCCTTAGAAGAAGTGTTGAGCAAATTGGAACAATACAGATTTTGTTTCTCCCCTATCTGCCTTATTCCTTTTATGCCAGATCTCTTGTGCCACCATAAAAAAGCGTGTAACAGTGCACTGGTTTCTAGTTTGTTTCTGATAATCTTTGCTATATATCTTTTTTTTGTGTTGGCTTGACTCAGCTCCATCCGTGTGAACATGTGCCTCTCTGACCTGGCTTTGTGGTCTGGCCTTACAGTTAAGCTGGTGACTCCACATACAGTCACTCCTCATCTCATCTTCTGCTTTGCCTATAGCAGTCAGAGGAGTCGGACAGGAGATAGGATCCCAGCATTGAGGCCACCATTCCAACCATACGCAGAGACGCAAACACACACACACACACACACACACACGCTCATACAGCCCCCAGCCTCAGCATCATCATGTTAGGCCTTTAGGTTTGTCTCAGAGTGTCACTTTGTCACAACTTCTCAGCTTGAAGGCTGCCTGAATGTGACATTTCTGGCCGTGCTGCCTGAGCTCGTCCACAGTGACAGTCCATGCCTCAGCGAGTCATTACACTAACTTGGAGTGCTAAGTGACTTGCTAAGATGCAGCGCTAAACTGATAAAGTGGGGTAGAAATTGGTCTGGATAAATCTCATCGAGAGAAGGGTTTCTGTCACAGACTTCTTGGCTCTGTTCAGTGACTGTAAAATTTATCGCACTCCCTTGGCAGCTTTAAAGTGAACCCTTAAAATTGTAAGGAAATCAGGTCTTTGACTGGTGCAAATTATAACGGCATATGAAAATGTATGTCATAGATGTTTCTAACCGACCTACACTACTAGCTATTAGTGTTTAAGTTGGGATTTATTTTAAAAATGTATGTGGTAAGGATCACATTTAAACCCAATTTCTGTTCTAGAGTAACCCGTCTGCAAAAAAGGACTTCTGGCACTAGTTTTTCTATTTTCTGGGCTAATGGTTACAAATATCAAGGACTGCAGCAAATAAGAGTGTCTGATTATTCCAAAAGATAGTTTTCCACTTAACAAGTTAGCCACAGGGTCTCCATAGGTATGTCCATAAGGTATACCTCCTTTTGTCACTTGTAGAACTTTTGACAAATTCAAGATCAACACTTTCAATCCATTATTATTGAGAAAACTGACTGTGGTGCTTTCAGAATGGTGCCGTCAAGATAGAAATATTTGAATATGTGGAAATCAAGGTGCTTTGACATTTGAAACAAAAGTAGAGGATTAAATGTTAATTTTCTTATTTTCTTTTATGTTTCACCTAATACGATTGTGGCTACTTATGCAGCAAACATAGAACATTATTTGACCCTTTTTGTTTAAAATTTTTGTTACAATTTAGAATCATCTTCACATAAATTCTGTTGCCTTTGTTTTTCGCAACTGGAATGTCGGAAGATGTTTTAAGAGATGGGAAAGTGTACTCCCATCTGCACAGCAGCAGATGGGAGTGAGGAACTTTTATGCCACTCTGACAACACTTCAATCTGACAACACTTCAGTTACTATGACACTTTCTCCGGGATGAGATGAACTGAAATTTAAACCATAGGAATGGAATGTAGGGAAAAATTTTATGCCTTTAAAACTGTAACTTTTTAAAAGCTTTGCATGACGTGACACAGACTATCAATCAATCCCTGTTATGAAAATTGAGAAATGTAGGAAAACTTTGAAAGTTCAGAAAAACTTCACACTAACACTAACAAATAAACAGAACATCACTAGATGCAGTCATCCTCTCTTGAGTTGCACGAAATCTTTACAAGCAGTTTCGTTTTTACACCTCTGTCCAGGAGCATGATATTAATTTGTGGGTAATAATGGTGGGGAAAGAATGAGTGAGTAACGACTAGTCTTGCTTGTGCAAAATTATGTTCTTGTTTAATGGTCTAAGCATCTATCAACCCTCAGGCTTTAATTACTGTGTGAGGATAATGAGTCAAATCCAATCAGTTCTCTCTCTTGCTCTTAATTTGTATGAAGCTTCTACTTTGAAGCCAACCACTTGAAGCTCTCACACCAGCTGCCCTGGAGTAACACCAGGCTTCTGTCAGTGGGGTGTGTTTATGCATGTGACCTCTGTCTCTTGCACACATCCATGCAAATTAGATTGTATAATTGCCTGATGCAATAGTCTTGCATGTGACAATTGCTAAGTGTGTATTGCAAATGCTGTGACTCATTTAGATGAGTCACAGTGTGACTTAAAGAAACTACATTCACCTATACAAATGGCTGGTGCTAAGAAAGAGTCTTTGTCATTTAAGTAGCCTGACTGCCAATGCTAAATGGTCAAGTATGCGTGTATGCGTGTGTGTTTGAAGAGATTCTGAAACCTTAATGGATTCCTGCAGAGTGAAGGACAATCGTTGCCCATGGCCAGTCCAAGCTTATCCTCTGCTCATCTCATCTCAGCTCAGAGCCAGCCGAATCTCGAGTTAGGCCTCGGGCCATCTGGCTGCCACTCACCACACACTCACATTCACACGCACACAGACACGCCATCACATGTGAGCGCACTTGTGCAAATGTAAACAGTGGATCCCACAGTTTCATGCTTGTTTGAGGATACACCACTTAAAAAAAAATAATCTATGCATATATATGAGGTGCATCCGTCTTTATTTACAGTGTGAAATCGAACCGTAGCCCTGTAAGTCGTCAGGAAATGTTTGGACAGGTGCGAAATATAAAGGTGTGAAACTCGACACAATATGGGGAAAGTAGAGATTCGCTCCTGCCTGAAACAGACAAGTTATCATGGCTGATGCCACAAATGAAGATTAAATAATGGATATCCTCAGAGATGGTTAAAAATTTGCATTTACCCAATAGATGCCTTTGAAATATCCTGAAAAAAATAAGTACACAAAATGCTTTCTGTACATGTAAATTACCTCCGTAACATAGTGTGAATTTTTACCAGGCTGTTATAGATTTGTCAATTGGCCAATGAGGGCCTATTTTCCTACAGCCTGCTCTTATGCTTTCATGCATTGATAATCACACCTGAGCCATCTTCCAAAGGAGGAAAAAAAAATCAGAATGGACAAAAGCAGTAACATGCAGATCAGATTTTTTTATGTAAACTGGAAATTAACAGGAATAACAAAGATTAAAACATTTATTGATATTTCATTTATTATTGTTTTGTTAAATTAGCACTTAGAAAAGTACTCGTAACCCTCAACAGGTATCCTGGCCCCTCTATTGAATTTCTTTTCTACCATCTACGATTTCTTCATCTTGTACTTATATTTTAAGAAAATAATGTTTTAAAAGTAATTTGCTGAATTAGAAGTTAATCTTTTGGACAATTAACTCCGAATGTTGTTACCCAGCCATCACAGTAACTGAAATGGTGGCAAAAAAAAATTGAATTAGGATCGTAATTTGTCCATTGGACAGCCAGCATAATAATGTCACATCTGGAATTACTGACTCAGTTTAACAACAAAGAAGACAGTAGCTGCAATGTATTGTATCAACTCCTCTGAGTCCCACATGTACCTATAAGTACCATTAATACAAATATTAGTATGTGTATGAGTGTTGGTGAAATGCTACTGCTATTCACAGAGCAAAAAGAGAAAGCTATGTTGTAAATACAACAGGACTGATTGTGCTTTTTGCATTAGTACAACTTTTAATGTTTACATATGAGATAACAGATGCAATTTTTTATTTTTTTTCCCCTCTAGGATTTCTTTTGTGGGCTCTACTGTCCCTTATATGAAAGTAGGCTGACAGAAAAGGGGGAAAGAGAAAGGGAAGACATGCGGCAAATGTCACCGGGTCCGGGAATTGAACCCACAACGGCCACGTTGAGGACTCAAGGCCTCCAAATGTGGGTTGCGCTATCCCCTACGCCAACACAGCACGCCCAACAGATGCAATTTAATTTACAAGGACTAAATGGATAGATTTTTATTAAGTTTAGAAAATTGATAAATAAGATAATATTGGGGGAGTAAACTGACTCCACTCATCAATTTTACAAAACAAACTCGTGCCCCCGAGGTTCAGTGGCATGTGAGTGAGTATTTTAGCACTGCAAACAAAGTAAAACACAATGAAATCCATGGTACTTACACAGTTTTCACTTAAATTTATTTTCTCTGCCCAAGCACAACCTCTTACTTTGACATGACTCTCTGTAGTGTTCACAGAAAACAGTCGTAAAGGTCCCAGAAGACTTTGCTACCACTGTTGGTGGAGCAGCTGGAATGAGTGTCTGCTTGGCCTGGCACAGGCGCTAGGCATGCAGAGTTGTAGATTCAGTGTCTGCCTCTTCAGGCAGTGGGGAAAACTCATGGTCAATGTTTTTAGAGACACCATTTCTTCTTGGCGAACTTATAATTCTTTCAGATTTTTTTCAACGGAGTCTCACACAGGCAGCCTGTTTTATTTTGGGTCATCATTGGATGCACAGGTTCTAAGGTTACTTTGAAGATGTTTTTTACTCAGCCAATGAGATCAAGACGTCTGCACACCTCTACCACAGCGGCTGTTTGCCCTCGGCCGCTGTGGCTGTGGGCAAAGAGAAGGAGCTTGTGTAGAGTTTTATAGTTTTGTTGACATCTCTGGAATTCCAGCTGTGAAACTCCTCCTTCCTAGGAGGTGTCATGAAATGATGTACATATGAGATTAAGAGTTTTTCTCATTTTATTTTGTTCTCCGTATGTTGCTTCTTCCTTGTTCCTTCCCATGGCTGGGCCCAGCGCTGCTGCTGGTCCTCTTCGCTCCTTCCCTCCTCTTGGCGTATTATATGGTTTTAATTGCTGGCCAGCTGTACACTGCTGTGTATTTACACTGCAGGGTAGTTAAGAGAACAAGGCCACACACTGGCACTACGCAATGTAATCCCACTGTGATACCACAACTCAGAATGTGTGTTTACATGGTGGTGTGTGTGCTTGATTGAAACATGCACACCACTATGTCTGTGTGTGCGCTAATTTGCTTGTGTGGGTTTTTGCATTTGAGTGTGGACTTGTTTGTCTGGCCTCGCCTGCTGTTTGCATCTCCGTGTGCTTTAATTAGTATGCGATTTTTGCATCAAGGCTTTTGTGATTTGGCACTGGCACTGCATGCTGGCGAGGCATAAAAGATCTGAAGTCTTTCTGTGCTAGTCATTCAGCCCAAATAGCTTTAGTTACACAACTGATCTGAAGTCCCTATTGCATAAACAAGTGGCATTTAGAAATATGAGCGAGTCCAGTGTGAGTGAGTCATATTGCACAGTTCCATGACTGAAATGACTGACACTGACATTAACCCAGATGGACACTCGTCCTGAATGGACAGCATATGAAACTTAAGCAGTGTCAGCTCAGTTTCAGGAAGAGAAAGTGGCCTTGCTCTGTGTATTTTATCACTAACAGTAAAAGGGAAGAGAGGCTGACTCAGTGTCCTTGTCTACTGTCGAGCCTGTCTTGCAGGGGGAGGTGCTGTGCAATGAAAGGCTCTGTTTATAAAGAACTTCCGCCTTATTAAAGTAGAACTAGTGCTGTCTGTCTAACTTTGACAGTATGCTCACAGCCAGGTCTGTACGTAGACGTCCTTCCCACTGACATTGCAAAGAGGATCTCAGTCAAAGACGTCTGGTCCTTCAACACAGCGGAGAGCTCTACACCTAAAGGCTTCGGCTGCAGGTTAAATTCCTAGAATGTTCTCATCAAGGAGGGTTAGACATTTCAGGACCATGGACAGCGGCTCTCACATTCACTGGCATGAGATTCAGTTTTAATTTCCAATTTTCACAATGCCTCTATTTGCATTTGTTTTGTTTGCTTCCACCTGCACCGCAAAAGATGTTCATAGTTGTTTTGTTATTTTTGTGTGTGTGTGCCTGATTACATGAGCAGTTAAATGCACGTAGTTATGGAGCGCTAGAGAGACAACGAGTGTCTCTCTCTGAGCCTCTTTGAAGCCCTCTTTCATGCCTCTCAGTCTGGCTCAGCGATTAACCCTGAGTACCTCACTGTCCCATCTGACCCGTTTCCTCTCAGAGCCACTGCAGTACATTGACATTCCTCTGAGTGGGCTGATTACTAGCAGTAGGTATGCAAATGGCGTACAAAGCTAAGGTGAAAGTTTGCAAAGACACTCATTTTCTGTTTATTTATTTATTTATGTTTCTTGTTCTGCTATCACATCCTCTTGAACTCAGGTTGAATCTAAATGTTCAGATCTGTTGCATTGTTTAGGTGGAATAAACAAATAATGCTGGAAAGGACACTTTTTTTTTTTCCTCTGCGGTGTGGGAATGAGCATCATAAGCTGTTGCCTGGTTGTGTGTAGGAGTTTGTTAACATTTGAAACTCTCACAGTTTGTTTCACAAGTGGTGCCATATCTCACTGGAGAAGCTGGTTTGGCTGCAAACCCTGGAATGCCAATATGTGATCTGTGTTGTTCCAATGTGGAAATGAAATGGCCAGGCTGTGCATTGCTACTCGTTTAATGCATGGCATTAATGGATAATTTGTATTTTACATCATTACTTGTTCAACCCGTTCTTGTCAGACACTATATATATAATATTTACAATGATGCGGAATAATAAAAAGCCTTTTGAAGGTTTTAAGGTTTAGTGAATAATCAATAATCTGCTCTCCTTTTTTTCCCTTTCCAGCTCTAAGCCGGTCAATGATGCCATTCGGTCTGATGCGCCGGGAGCTGGCATGTGAAGGCTACCCAATCGAGTTGCGCTGTCCCGGAAGCGATGTCATCATGATTGAGACGGCCAACTACGGCCGCACCGATGACAAGATCTGTGATGCGGATCCCTTTCAGATGGAGAATGTGCAGTGTTACCTGCCCGACGCCTTCAAGATAATGTCACAGAGGTAAGTATTGATTTGTTTGGATCTTGTGCATGTGTTTGTGCAGAGTCAGAGCCTGCTATTGGCAGAGGAAACAAGATACTATTTCACAGCATAATCCCTCAAGAATTCCCAGTTTTTCAACTGCGCCGTTTGGGCACCTGCATCTTTTTGAAGGAAATCCAACCCTTTCGGCAAACAAACTATAAATACTTTTATATTTTTTTTAATAGATGTACAACACCAAAGCTTTCGTTGAAATATTTAACTCCACGATAGTGTTGGGTCCTATTTAGTTCTGTGAGCATGCATGAGTGGGTGTAAAAGAATGCGTGAGCTTGGGAATTGTTGCAGAAGCGTTTGTAGGGCTTCTCACTGTTGCTCTCCTTGTTTGAGCTCAGCATCTTCTTCCTCTGAGCTCAGATCAATGGGAATCCTCTCCCAGCTATCCATCACACATGTAATGGAGGCAGAGGCTTGGGGGAGAGCGCAAGAGAGCAAGGGAGGAAAGCAGCAGGGGGTGAAGGAGAGTATTGAGAGACTAAAAGAAGGAAAAAGACTTCCAGAAATGATGGGATGATAGAGTGAGTGCAGCAGAGATTTCAGATATGAAGTGAGAAAAAGCCTGCTCAGGGGAGGAATGCTCGAAGCTGGGAAAAGTCCTGTATATCGAGAACCACTGAGTGCATGCAAATGAGTATCTTTTTCTCTCTGTTTATGTTGCTCAGGGTGTGCAGACATGAGAGAGTACGCAGAAATTTGGTTTAGATGTAGAAGTAATGTGCAATTAAGTGTTCCACAAAGTTCGTAGTGTAGAGTATTTGCCTTTAATCTCCCTCACCCACCCGATTCGCCCTTCCCTGTTCTCTCACCTCTAATTGCTCCCACTCACAATCCCCCAGGAGGGGAGGCTCTGACGTCACCCACCCGCTCTCCACCACCCCCCTTGCTTCTCTCTATCCTTGATCCTTTTCCCCGTTTTCCCCTCCCTGCCCGTTTCCCACCTCCCCTCGGGTGTAGCTGTCACATGATCTAGTGTAGTGTGAAATTACTCCCTTCCCTACAATTCCCTCCGTCTTTCTGAGCCTGGAGATGTTTCTTTTATAACCACTCCTCTTTGTCTTTCTTACAATGGCACTCATCATTTTTTATCGCTTACCCCCTCCTCTCCTTCCCTCTCTCTCTGCTCTCCCCACCTCCCCTTGTCCATCTCATCTCTCAGGTGTAATAATCGCACTCAGTGTGTGGTGGTCGCAGGGTCAGATGTGTTCCCAGACCCCTGCCCAGGGACCTACAAGTATTTGGAGATCCAGTATGAGTGTGTCCCCTACAGTGAGTACTAAGACCCCGTCACCTCCTCTGGCTTCCTCACCCCTCTCACCCCATTCATCACCCCTCCCACCCTTACCTCTATCTTAACCTCAACCCCCCTGGCCCCTCTTCAACTCCCCTCAAGAAGTGACAATTCAGTCACATGCACACACACTTTCTCTCTCTGGATTTCCTTAACACAAGACAAAACAAGACACACATAAGTCCTCACCTGCTCTCCCTTTCTCTCTCTCTCTTTCTTCTTACTCTCTGGCACATTGCACAGACACAAACACAATCACAGAGCACTAAACCTTTTTTCTCCATCAGCAGAGTGATGCACCAGTACCTGAGGGGGATTTTCACATGGGGGGAGACGGTCCACCAACACCGGGTCTGATAAGCACTTCACTCACATCTGCTGCAAACATGGGGTCAGCCCCTATTGGTGATCACAGTGGTGTAACAGACACCGCCCCAAACTCACGCACTGATTAACCCGGGGGCGTGCTTCTGTCTTTATCTGCTGCCAAACACCTTTGCTGTCCCTCTGATTCTCAATAAAAAGTAAAATTGGGCTCAGTGAGACTCTCAAGCCAGGGGGGGGAAGGGTGTGTGTTGAGTGTTTGCCACACCTCACAGAAGGAAATGTTAACACAAACAGGCAAGGGGCTTATTTTAGAGCACATGACCTGCAGTGCCGCACATTTTACTGTCCCCATGGTAACGGCTGGCTTCCTGGCTGCTCTGCTCCAAAGTCTGAGGCAGGTGTGGGCTGCACAAATCCACAACCACACATACAAAATATTAAAAAAAATAATAAAAAAAGAAATGAAGGGGAGGGGAGGGATGCACAAATTGCTCTTTTTTCCTCTTACTCTTCCTGTCTGAGTGAGCATCTACACACAGATGAGAGCACACTCGCGCAGCCCCAAAGAGCAGACATGGCTGTGATTATATGGTGTTGTGTTGATCCTCGCTCATGTGAAAATCTCCGCTCAGTCTCCCCCTGTCCCTCTCATTTATTATTACGCTCAGTATTGATCCCTTCACTGTGTGCAGGACTGCCTGTCTGAGGGGGGATGGCAGAAGTGTGCTCTACGGAGCAGAAGTGTTTGGCTTTTGGGGTTAAAAGTAATATTTTAGGTTGTTTCGTTTTTTTAAGGATGGTTGTCAACTTTTTTTTTTTTTCAGAAATGAAGGTAGAGGTGAGCCGAGGACTGAGGAGACACCGACCAGCTAACTTCCTTATTCTTCTCTCTACCATTCTCTTCCTCTCCTTCCCTCAGTGGTCACTTTGACTGTTACCCCACACAGTCAGTCAGTCTGACTTCTTTTCATGTTTCTCTTTGTTCTTCATTTTCTCAGCTTTTCTCTGTACTTTCAGTGTGCTTTCCAAAGTATCAAACCCTTTTTTTTAAAATCATCTTTACTGGCATTTATCCTCGTTTTTTTTCTGCCGTCCAGTTCAATCTTAGTCTTTCTATTCAGTTCTATTTCTTCTTCTGTCTCTGTTGGTTTCTTTTTTTTCAGGTGGGACAAATCAAATCCAAACAATCGTGGATTTCCAAGGACCCAGTTTACTCTCTGATCTTGTTTTGCTCAGGGCTTTCTACCCTCCCTTCTTATTTTCTTCCAGGAGGTGTAAACAGCACGGTCACCATCTTCACCAGTCACACTTGTCCAAGTCCTGTAGTGTAGCTTTATATCTGTTGTTTACCGAGGGTAACAGTATCATCAATCAGTTGTTCCTGTTTCCTTTCCATCCTGTATCCTGACCTTGCATTATTCTCTTTGACTTTCAAGGGGAGCATGTTCTCTATCTACCCAGCAATCAAAGTGTATCATGGATTGAGAGCTGCTGACTTGCATTTTTTCCCTTTGTGTTAGTTAAAACCTTTGTTGATTTTGAACAAGCAATGAGTAGCATAGAAAATTGGAAGCTGATCCCCATGCGATGAAAGGTTCTCGATGTCTGAGACAAAATACAAACAACCAATATAGTCCGTCCTTGTGTCATGCTCTGAATAAGCAAATGGAAACAAAATTGAATTCATATACAGCTCTGGCTGTGGGCTGTTTTTGCATCTGGACTCGTCTGACAATATGAACACGACTTGACGTATTAAAACTCTGAGCTGTAACTTTTCTTTTCTTCCTGAAGCCTATTCACCATTGCACCATACGCCACTCAACTCGGCCACTTTTAATTACCAGGAGAGGGAGGTGCTCTGCACTCTTCAGTTCTGCCTCAGCAGAGATTTGTCAAGATTAATTGAATTTGCTGCTACTAATCGCTCTGGTAATGCCCCATCGTTCACGTCTGACTGAGAATGCTGGGCACTTGGGTACCATCCAAGTCTGACGCATGTTTTTTTTGTTGGTTGTCTCAACAAAAGGGTGAGGAAAGTGATATGTAAAGATTGTGTGTCATAGCACCCAAGATGGTGTGCAACCAAGTTGATGGCTGAGTGGGATTTTGCATTTGACAGGTCCTCCGTGTGAGTGGCGCTTGTGTGACACAGGCGCCATGTTGCCAGTCACCTGAAACGGCGAGGTGACAGCAACAGCAGATCTGACACACACAACACAGTACTGCTGCCTGAGCTCAGATATGACAGCGGAACATGTGTGTAAGGTCGCTGTGAGCGTGGTTGCCTTTGCACAATACAACAAGTCAAATCATATCTCATTGAACTAAAAAGCCCTGCAGGAGCCACGTAGCGTTGTTTCTTTTTTCTTTTTTTGCCATTTGAAACAGAGCAGGAGAAAATGGCTCAACTGAACTCTCGTTTCACACTGTCACATCCCACTGTAGCCTGCTGGATTCCATTAAGAAATCAGATCCATAAACACAGCTGCAGCATGTGTTTACTGCAGTGAGACGCCCCCACTGCAGTCTTAACGCAGGGTGAATAGTAAACCTGGCTTATGAGGGAGCTCTACCTGTTCCCTCTCTCTCTCAAGAATACAGTGCTAGATCATTATTGATTCTGAGTGGCCTCCTTTAGGGTCATCCATACTTGCCAGGCCAAAACATTTAGCCCTTATTAATATGCACCGTGCTGTTTGATATACAGCACTGTAGCAACTCTGCTTGCCTTATCGCAACAGTCTCCTGTATTTCATTCAGATTTAGCTACTCTCCCACTGTTTCACTTCATGAAATGGATTCTTCCACCAGAAATGTATTCAGCACTACCTATTCATTACAAGGCACTGCTTTTTTGGACACAAAGCTGCTGGAAGTGAAAGTTGACTTGTCGGGAAGAGTTTGTCAGTAGAAAGAATAAGAGCATTGTAATATGACAAGTTTTCAGGGGGAGGAGAGGCAGCACTTTGATGTAGCTTAAAATGAAAATCTATTAATATGTATAGAGACACCATCAAGACGTGGGGCTCATAAATGTTTGGTGAGTGAGAGGCAGGAGGCTACACTCTGGCCTTGGAAAGAGATGACTTTTTTTTTCTAGGACAGACTGAAACGGGCGAAGAAGAGAAAACGGAGACGGGAGAGGGCAGGAGAAACTGAAGAAGACACACTATCTCTCAGGACTTGGAAGACGAGACAGAGACGACTAAGTTGCCTCACAGAGCAAAAACATTATACCTGTGCGCAGCCTGCAGTGTGTGTTTCTAGTTGCGCTCATTGCTGTGGGAGTAATTGATAGGGTTGTGGAGAGCACTGAGCAGAGTGATTAACAGCAGAGAGGGCAGCAACGTATTTCTCTACAGAGCCCGGAAAGAGGAATGCTAAAGAATCAGACAAACAACCAAAGTGGCCTTAATCCAACCTTCAGCTCACTGTGATGACAGTTTGATTAGTTTCTGTCTCTTATTTCTGTTTGTTTGTGCATGTTCACAGGAATGTGTGATGCTGTGCGAATTTATGTTTTGCGCTCTATTTTTCAGGCAACCAAGAATAGAAGAAATGGAGTCAACACAAGTCTTCCACCTCCCTGATTTTATATTCTTTCTCTCCGCAGCAGAGAAGAAGCTTTATTTCCCTTTCTCTCTCTGTCTACATGCCACTGCAGTGTATCACCCACCATTTCCACCACTTGAAAAATATATTCCTAGTTGAGCTTTTAGAAAATTGCATTCCGGGCTGTGGACACAAACTGGAATAAAGCAGAAAATCTCTGCAGTCAGCATTTTTTGCTCAGACATGGAAAAATACTGCCTCCTTTGCCCTGCAAAAGTATTTAGACCCTCTAGATTTGTTTTACATTTTGACAAATTTAAAATGAGCTTTGCCACTACAAAGCTTACTTTTTTACTAATGGGATTTTATGTAATAAACAAAAAAATGCTTAATGGTGAAGTGAAAGAAGCGTTCTACATAAGTAACTTTTTTTCACAGAAATCTGTGAAAAAACCATTACCGCAAACCATTACAGCATTTACACCTGATCTTTGGAGCCTAGCCTCATAAATATACTTTAATCTAAGCTTCCCCTTGTAGCACTGGCAGCATGTTTAGGTTCACTCTAATCCATGAAGGGAAACTTTGGCAGTAGAATCAGTTATTTTACAGACTTTTGCAGGTCTTCTCACAGTTTTGCCCTGGATTTATCTCCATCTGTCTTCCCTGATCAATTGTGAGTAGCTTCCCCATCCCTGTTGAAGAAAATGGTTGAGACATGTAATGCTCTCCTTGCCCAGAGCCAAGATGATGGGTCGAATGGCACTTTGTGAGATATTCATAGGGTATCTATTTATAGCCCAACCCTGCTTCAAACTTCTCCACAACTTCATCTCTGACTTGTGTGCTTTGTTGTTTAGTTTAAATGTTCACTAATGCCGTCTAAAAGAACCCTCACAGTTTCACAGAAAAGATTGATTTATATTGAGATTTAATTACTCGCAGGTGTACTTTATCTTTTAATTAGTTGACTTTGAATGCTGTGTTGAATATAATTTATGAGATTATATTAAGGGTTTCTGACACTAACACGAATGCAATCCAAAATATTCAGAGTTTTAGTTGTTAAAAATTTAAACTTTCTTTCCATTTCACTATTTTGTACTTATTCATATTGGTGTGCCACTTACAGTCCCAATTAAATACACTGAAAGATTGAAATCTGCAGCATGATAACATGAAAAAAAAATAAAAATCAAAAAGGGTATGAATACTTTTGCGAGGCACTGTTTTGTTTTAACTCTCCCAAATGACTGAGTCCAGTGGATCCCCTTCAACTTCCTCCACAGCTGGGTCCTACTGGATGAAAGTTCTGGATGCTAGCACTAGTCATTAAGTCGGTCCCTCCCTGTTCTAACCTTGGAAGTAATGACTGCACTCACAGTTGGGGAGAGGGGACATGATGTTTTTTTTTTTTTCACCCAACTAACAGTTTCACAGGATTTGCAGTCTTGTTTTCCTGTCCTCACCCTTCTACAGTGAAATTGGCTCACAGTCTCCTGGTCTTGGAGGTTGTTTGTCCAGTTTGATCTTGGCGTGAGATGATAAATGATTCGTGTGGATGGTGATGCTGATCGTGCCGGTGCCAAGGTGCAGGGCTGTCTGCTGCTAATGGTTCTTCCCTTTTCTTTTTTATCCAGATACTTATTTTATTTTATTTTATTTTTGTCAATTTTTCCTCCTTCCTCACTTTTTCACTCTGTTGAGAGGTGTTGTGACAATCCCACAGGATTCCCTGTAGATGTGAGACTTCCCATGACATATACACCACAATCACGCTCACAGTGGGGATCCGAGAGCCATGTGACTTTTGACAAGTCTGTTCTTGGAGAACGCGGATCCACTCACACACAGCACTTTTGCCTGAGCAAACACGGAGGAAAAGTGGGTGCAAGCGCTATAGATTTCAGCACGTGCGTCTGGTAGTCCCCAGCTGACCTGGATGGATATCGAGGGACCCGGACATTACCTGTTTGTGCCAGCTGAGGCCTCACTGTGATTCAGCACACCCAGCTATTGATTTGTGTGTGATGAGCCTGCTGCTGTAGACATTTCTCTTATCCCTTTCTTGTTTTTACCCCCTTCCCACCACGCCCCCTCCTGACTTTGTCTCTTGGTCTATCTGTGTTTCTGAGGCGTTCCACTCTGTCAAGCCTTCCCTATCCCCTTGTTGTTTGTTCTCTATTCCTTTGATGAGCCGGTCTCGGCCAGGCAAGCCAGCAGCTCCCCACTGATTGGATGGTCGATGGGTTGTGTGTGTTCTTTTTTTTTTTTTTTTTTGCCGGATTCTGTGGCAGGCGTCTCTGGCTCTATAAATCAAGTAAGGCCAGAAGAAGCTCTTAAAATGAAATTTTGACATAGACTATGGAGATGAAGGAAGCAAAACGGGCTTGTTAAAGTCTCAGAAGACAACTGGTCACAGATAGATAGCTTCATCACCACCTTTCCATCTGCCATTTTTCTATCTCTTGCTCTGTCTTTTTCTCCATTTTCTTTTTTTTTGCAGCTGAAGAGAAAAACGTTGTGATGCTCTTTGTTGGTTTCTCTCTCAGACAGGTTCTTGGAGCTGCGCTCACGGCACAAGAGGAAATTGGGAGGTGGGGTGGGGGTGTTTGGTGGTAAGATGGGGCTGAGAGTGTGTGCTATGGGTGGATTGTGTTGTTGAGGGGTTATTGATAAATGTGAAAGGAAATGGAAAAGGATTAAAACCCAGGTCAGGCCATTTTGTCCCTTCTCATTTTCCATTCAAGCCATCCTTTATGTGAGTAGCCAGCCATAACGCAGACAGATAACTTGCTTTAAAAAAAATAAATAAAAAAAACAGAGCGTGAGAGAAAGGACAGCGTTTTATTTAATCTCAATTTTCTCTTTTTTCCTGCATCTGTTTTTCCTTTCATTCTCTTTTCTTTCCCTTTCTTCTTCTTCCTGTCTCTCTATATTATCTCTCTGTCTCCTTCTTTCTCCTTTTTTTCCGATGCTTGAATAGAAGTGGATCAAAAAGGTAAAGTCCACAATGAACATAACAACCACAGTTCGCCCCTTCCTCCCTCTTCCTTCTCCTACTCCCCTCTACCTCTCCTCCTCCCATATTCCTTCCTAACCCTGCACCCTGTGTAGTGGTCATGTTTGATGTTGATATCCCTTCCTCTTCTTTCTCGATCTCTAAACGCCTCCTCTTCCCTTTCCTTTCTACTTTGACGTGTAACCAAAACTCTAAAATCCCTCTAGATCTCCTCCTTGGTTTTGATGACAACACCCTGAATACCAAAACACACCCACACATGTCAATTATCACACGTAAAAAGCATAATGGAAGGTCAGCCCAGTGTCTGTGAGAGATAAACGAGAAAATTACTTCACACATCTGTCTATAGTTACACACAACATACATAATTACATTTTCTTTGGTGCCAAATCCATCCATTTCTGATATTTAGATTCATCTTGCTGCTATTGCC
Organism: Gambusia affinis; assembly: GCF_019740435.1. NCBI lineage: Eukaryota > Metazoa > Chordata > Actinopteri > Cyprinodontiformes > Poeciliidae > Gambusia > Gambusia affinis. The sequence goes on from NC_057886.1 coordinate 20,207,712, forward strand.
TCACACACTTTCTCATAGATATTTCTCATGATTTAGATTTCACAAACACATTTTCCAACACTTTTTCCAGATTGCTCTGTCCCTGCAGATTTAAGAAAAAAAGACAATCACCATCTTCAATTACATTACTCGACCGCTCATTTTCTCCATGTTGTATCTCTTTGCCTCTATTTTTTAATATTCCAGGACCAACATTAAGTCTGTTGTTTTTAGAAACCTCAAGGGAAACTGTAATGTTAGGATAACTCAGTAATTAGACAAACTTGCTTTCATATTATTGTTAACTGCATCCCATTTTCAGGTACTTCAGCGTCCTTCTCTCATTCTGTCCATATTAATTCTTTTGAAATGATAATTACCACATCTGACTACCTCGCTTCCACTTCCCACCTACTTACAGCTCATCTTTCTATGTTGTGTTTTCCATCCTTCTTTTTAGTTTGCCCTCCCTCTCTTCAACTTAATTGGTTTATCTCTCAGATTACACCTGGCCATTACAAACAAAGACAACAGGCTCTTTGAAGATGTTTTTCTCTCTTTCTCCTCCTTTCTTTAACCCAATCCCCCTTTCTGATTTATTTATTGTAAGCACACATGTGCCCCCTTGTAGCACCTTAAACCCTTGTCTTCTTCAGCGTCCATCTCTTCTGGTTCCTCTTGTGTCCAAGAAGAGAAGCGGGATTGGGGGGAGGGAGGTGTATCCTCTATAGGGAGCCCTTCAGCTCCGTGTAATGGCTTCTCTGATACTGCCTGAGCCGAGCCAAAGCACTTTTAAAGAGCTCCAATCAGCACCTCAATCACAAGATTCTCAAAGTGCAAAAGATAGACTTGACCCTGTGCAAGGTCAAGGCAACAATAGTTGCAGATATTTTTAGCTTTCCAATGAGCCTCTGCTCCCCCTCCCAGGTCCTCATCCCTTCTACCGTCTCCGAACCCCTTACTCACATCAGCGCCCCTCTCAGCTGGCCTCCTGCCTTGTGCCATAGCCGGATCCATACACTGGAACAATTAAAGTCTCATTGCAATTGTCGTCAACTGGTTTATGGACTCCTTTGTCTGTTCTTGTGTTTGTGGCTTTTATTAACATGAATCATTGTCTCCACGTTCTTCTCCCACCGCAAGCGGCTACTTCAGCTCATTTTGTCTGTGCTTGTAGTGACGTAGAAAGCTACGAATCCCTGTTCCTCCTGCTTTCACCTCACCCAGCTGATTGTATTTATTTACCATGCTTCCTCCCACTAACATTCAAAGGAAAAGCTTTTTTCCTTTGTCTGCACTCCAGCCCATATTAATCTTCAGACATTCCCCTACTGGTGTTGAATGTTTCTTTTTATTTATTTAAATTTGCTTAAATTACTTTTGTATTTTGTTTTTTGTAAAATTAACCATTCCTACTTGATTTGTGGAATAACAAAATGTGTATCGGGATGATGTTCAACTTTTGGTTATGATGTAACAATCCAATGAACTGCTGTCAGCCTACCTGCTGTCAGTCCATATCAAGGCTACGCCGCCAACAGCTGCCTCTCCCATCCCATCACTTCTTCTGTCCCTTTTCTCACCCTTCTCGCTGACAGTCTACCAGTGCCCAAATCATCCTGCTATCTCTTTTATCAGTGCTGGCAGGACAAAGTAGTGTTTCTCTTGCCTCAATTTGTTTATTGCTAAGGCAAAAAAAAAAAGGCAAGAAATTGAATCAGTATTAGAATACTGTTGACAATCTCTGTATTATCATAAAGAGTTTGGATGAGGGAACATGCAGAACAAAGCAATGCCTCAAATAAAAGGCTTTCTATGTGTCATTTCAAAAAGTGCGAGGAAATAAGTGAGAAAACAGAGTACTGTGTGACAGAAAAAAATACAAAGCATGGCTGTGAATGGAAAAAAAGAGAGAACACACAGTTGCTATAGAGACGAGGAGTCTGGCAGCATCCCCTCATTAAGAATGACCCACCACACACAAGCACAGTCATGTGATCAAGGCAGTGCAGACACCCATTTTTTGACATAGGGAGATGGGGAAGAGGGAGAGGGCGCACAGTGTACATGTAAAAGTACATGTACTTGTGCACAGTGTACATGTAAAAGTCATTACAATTTTAAAGTCGGGGAAGAGAGAGGCGAATGAGTGAGTGAAGCAGGTGTAGATGAATTTGAGATGAATATGAAACACAGCCAGTTTAGGAGACTCTCTGCAAACACAGAATCTCTGGAAGACGTGGAGCAGGAGTGAGGAGAGGAGGAAGCTAACGATACAAACAGGAAGGCTTGTTGATGCTCCTCCACTCAAGCCTTATCCAGAATACAGTACGCTCCTCTGTTGTCTGTATCTTCACCCAGTAGCCATGTCCCTATCAACTTTCATGACATTCAGACTCAGCTTCACACAGAGGTAGATAACATTTTGATTTCAAAGGATACTGTTTTCTGTTGCTGTCTGTTTTGGTCTCAGTTAAGGGTATTCTCTGGGGTGAATGTTTGGGTTGATAAAGCTTTAAAACTTGCCTCTTCCGGCGTCTGGACGGTGTGTTCTTGCATGCATTGTCTAAGAATGTGTGTGTCCCAGAGTGTATGTCTTTGTTTATGCTGTATTGTGATTTTACTCCTAAGAGCTGACCCAGTATAGTCTAAAAGGAAGAAGAAACACAATGGGAGTCCCCCTCCCCCTTTCTTTCCTTAAATATCTCTCTTCTTCTGTCACTCTTTATCACTCCTCAGCAGATTAACTCACTCCTAATTCTGATTTCACAGGAAATAACCTATTTACTCTCTTTTGCTCCACTCCTCCTTCTCTTCTTTTTTGTACACAACAGAACATTCTTACATTCCTCTTACTGCTTTCTTCTCTATTTCTTCTTTCCTGTGTCTCTAAACTGCAAACATGCATGCAACGCCACATTAATCAGCATCAAGATACACGTAAACACACCAATCCGTGAATGAATTCCAGCACATGCCATCAGAAGAACACCATACACTCATGCACACCCATTAACTGTCTAAGCATGGATGCAGGTTAGCTTCACATGCTCCATTCTGCCCCCTGCTGAATGCTTACTGCATATGCCAGTAACAGGTTGGGGATTCAATTAGAGCAGCATGCTCACAGCAGTTAGTTCTGAGTAGCACCACTGCAGTCTGGACTGGACTGGGCAATCGCATTGGCCAGAAGAACCCTCGGTTTCTTGTAGATGGAACAAAAATAAAAATAAAAACATCAAAAAAGGAAAAGCACAGCACTTAAGAAATCCACTGCCAACCATTGGCAGGGGGTGTTCAGATAATCAAAGTGGGGCTTTAGCCATCACCAAGATGCTGTCACATCATATTTGAAAACAGCATGGACTGCAGGCAACAGCCAAAATGAAAGGTCTAAATTTAGCCGAAAGCTGTCAGTGTTCACTTTTACCGGTCGATCACAAATGGATGCTAAACACTAATGGGAGGTTTTTGCTGTCATTTTCAAGAAAGTTCTCAGGCTTTCATCGCTTCATACTGGAGCCTCATTTATTGACAAGTAAAAGCTGACCTGTGCCTGGGAAAGGAATTACAGAGATAAATAGTCAATTATTACAGCAGCATTTCCCAGTATGTGTGGTGGTAATTGGCAGGCTTGAGTACGATAGCTACAGCCTGCGTTTTAATCCCTGATAAGGTAAGTTTCATTAGTCATTTGGCCGGTTTAGGGTAAAAAAAAAGTGTGTGTGTGTGTGTGTGTGTGTGCTTTATGATAGCTTCACTGAAATGATCATGACTCCAAGATTTTCATCCGTAGCCAAAGAGGAATTAATCTATTTATCCATCTCACATAATCCCAAATGGCTCTACGGAGGCTAACCTGCTTGAGCCAGACTAGGATAATGCCTAATCTCAAGACTTATGCCTAATGCTTACTGCCTTATTCCTAATACCTCATTCATTTTGTGGTCATAATAGCCTCTTGTACTATTGCAGCCAGAGTTTGCCTGCTCTGGCTTCCTCCTGTTAAACACTTCACAGTTACAATTGGGAGGCAGGCAAAGGAAAGGAAACCCAAGAAGAACCGGTAAACAGGAAAGCAGTCGGGGAAAGCTGGGGAGTGCAGGTCAAACTTAATGAAGCCCCCCAGGCAGGGTTTGTAGGATGTGAAGCGTGGCCACTCTTTCTGTTTGGTGTGTGAATGTGTGAATAAGAGTGTTTGTGTGAGTCTCAAGGTCTGTGCATACAGCTTAGACGCCACTGATGAGCCCCTTTGACACCAATCCAACACTGCCACTAGTTCATTAGAATAAACCAATGTTCAATGATTGTGGAGGAAGAGGTGGAGGAAGACAGGATGGGGTCGTGAAGGAGCAAGGCTGTAGTATTAGTGAACTCATGAGGCCAAAAGAGTACAGAATGCAACCTGTTTGGTACAAGGCGAGGGGGTTTAGTGCAATATGTCACATAGTACTATAGCAGTAAAGTATTTCAGGTTTAGGCTAAATTTATTAGTTAAAGTTTTATTTTCATTTTTTTGATGTTCTTCATGCACCAGAATATACTTTGCTTTTATGACATATTTTATATCCTAGATTAAACATTTGATAGAAATATTGATGTGTTTTTTCTTTAAGGTAATTGGAAATAAAGTACGGTCTTCTATACTTTGACGTCTATTTTGCTGTAACTAAATGCCTCCATTGAAAGTGGGAAAACATTGTACTTGTTTTGTTGATAGAGAAGTAGGCTTGTATGTTTGTTCTTCTGCGTCCTTCATTCTACCTTGAGGCAAAGTGTTGTTTATGGGTCACCTACATACCAAGCCTTTTTACTGTTTATTTAGCTATTTACAGTACCATTGTACTTTTCAGGAAGTGTCCTACTTCTGTTGGTCGTTTTCCACTTATCCACTTATTTTATCCTCAGCAAAAGACAAAAAAGAAATCAGCTGTTTGAGCTTTTCTTTAAAGTATTTAAAACTCTAATAATTTTCGCATTTCAGTCACTCATAATTACATATTCGGAGCGAACACCTTAGCCCGTCTCAATACATTCAAGTAAACATTTTGGTTCGACAATGGAGCATGACAATCCTCCTGTTCGTGAGGAGTCTTTATTCAGTGTTTGTTTGTGCCTGACTGATTAGATTCCTGTTTGGCTGGCAGTCTCAATCCCTGTTGGACCCTTCAGACGGAGCAGGCTGATTCCTCGGAGACCCAGCAGCACAGATCACCAGCCACTACCAGCAGCAGCAGCACAGCAGAAAACACAAAGAGAAAGCTGGATTTCTGGGAGCCTTGATTTACTCCTCCGTCCTCTCTGTTGGGATTCTCCTCCTCTGCCAGAATCCATGCAATATTCAAGACAGTTTGAGCCTAGACTGATCCATCACTCAAACGGTTACAGTTTGACAGGATATGTACTGTACGGGTGTGTGTGTAGGTTTGTGTGCGAAGATGCTTGTGTGGTATCCCTGTGTGAATGGCAACAGTCTGCTTGCGATTTCGTTTGTGCTGTCTGCATCCAAATGTCCCTGCAGTGTCTAATTAGTTCAGGGATGCGTTCAGTCATGAGGTGACCAGCAGGTGTCTGGTTCTGCTGCAACCGTGAGCCCCCGAGACACGCAGATAAACTGGTAATGGAATACATGGGGACCATTCAGCTGTTTTATTCTGTAATGCTTCCAATTCTGCTACTCCCTTGACCCTCACTACTGTCTGTAGCTGAGACCGCTGTGATGTCAGAGTGCTGTGGATGCCCACAGGTTTCCTCATAGATAACCTGACACGCCCGTTGGATCCCTTGGCAGCATCTCTCACACCCAGGGACACACATAATCAGACAGCCAATTTACACCAGTCCCTAGTGGATGACCTCCACCAGTCCAAAATAGACAACATCTCTGTACAGTGTGTATATGTGTCTATTTGTTGGATGGATTCTCCAACTTTTTGGTTGAGCTTCAGTGTCTGTTTGCGAGTGGGAATGTTGTTTGTGTGTGAAGCTGAGTCGCAGTTGCAGAGGAAAGTGAAGCTAATGCAACCTTACATCTTTACCCCAGAATCAGCTGGGGAGTTTTTTTGTCTTGGAGGCATTACTCTTGACTGAGATCCAAATTTGAGTTCTAATAAAACAATCTCCACAATAAATTTTTTTCTAATACCCAGGTGCAGAGCAAAGAAGCAAAGGCCTTTTGAAAGAGAAAATGCACAATCAAATAAAAAGTAGGCCAAGATAAATTAAATTAGCGACTACATCTAAGCGCCGACTGCAGCCAGAAATCTCCCATTCATCATATTCAAATGTTTTTCGAACACAATGCTCAAGTTCTTCAAATGAGCTTTTATGTGTTCCCTCATTTCAAATCTGATAATGTTCACCACCTTTTTCCATCTCTCTCACCCATTCTCCAGCTATTCTATAGTCTTTTCATTTCTATACTTGCTTTTATCTACTCAGAGCTTTCTCTTTAGCCTTCACAATCTCTTTATCCTGCTTCATATTCTAGTCTTTTCCCCCATTTCTTTTCTCTCTCTTCCTCACCTACCATCTTCAAGATAACTGTCATTATTGCTATGCTTTGTTTTCATTTTTCCCTCATTCTTTTTTTGTTTTGTTTTGTTTGTTATTTTACTGCTCCTCTCCAGTTTTTGTGTGCCCCGGGACGTTGCTGCGGGTGCAGGTGCCCAGCTCTCAGCAGGAGGCAGAGCACCAGGCGGGGGCATGGTGTAAGGACCCTCTGCAGTCTGGGGATCGTCTGTATGTCATGCCCTGGACCCCCTATCGCACTGACATGCTGTATGAGTATGCCTCCTGGGAAGACTTTAAACAGAACAGAGCCACGACTACCTACAAGTGAGTGCATCTCCCACTGCCTTGGATGATCAAATGGCATCTGTTGCTGTATTGATTCATTGGCTTTTGATGTGGATATGGGTTTGGATATCAGAATGGCCCCACTGTGGCTTCTGCATTGTACTGTGCCACATACATTGGTTTGCTCATCATCTTCGTCTCTTTTTTTTTTCTTCTTCTTTTTTTTTTTTTTTTTTTGCAGGTTACCAAACAGAGTCGATGGCACAGGCTTTGTAGTCTATGACGGTGCAGTATTTTACAACAAAGAACGCACAAGAAACATTGTCAAGTATGACCTGCGTACACGCATCAAAAGCGGTGAAGCCATTGTCACAAACGCCAACTATCATGACACGTCGCCATACCGCTGGGGAGGGAAGTCGGACATTGACCTCGCCGTGGACGAGAATGGCCTCTGGGTGATATACGCCACTGAATCCAACAACGGACGACTGGTGGTCAGCCAGGTGGGAGACCAGTGGTACACTGCGAGGAAAGGGATATAGATTGCAAATGTAGGATTAGATTATCCAGAAATCTCATCTGAGTGGTCTGGTGAATCGTCAATACAGAGAAATAACTTTCTCTGAGATTACAAGCCCACACCGACAGATGAGATCAGGAGAGACTGCTGTCTGAAAAAAAGAGCAGTATAAATATAATCAGAGATATTTTGGGTCACGTTGTAAATCCCATCATATGAAGAAATATCTTTGCTAGCAAGATTAGTATTTGATTTATTTTGCATTCCATCTGGTCTACAAAACAAATCATTTTGACTTTGGAGATATTATGACCTAAAAAAGATGCACTTCATCCTCAATAATACCAGGATGCATCTCTTTTTCTTTGTTTGTAAAATAATCTCAAAATGGGATACCTCAGTGAAGAGTTGGTTTTAGTATATATTACTGTTTTAATATAAGTTGTTATTTAATTTGTTTGTTTTAAAACATATAAGTCTTATCTCCTAAAGAGCTCAAATAAATAAATCACTAACCTGTGGCAAAAGCTTAAGCTTACTGAGATTGAGTTATTTTGGAAAGAGAGTTGTCAAACATTTGAATCTTTATATGTGCAAACTGGAGACATCTCAAACTCTGGAGCTGTAATTGCAGCAAAAGGTTGTTTCACAAAGTATTGACTCAAACAGGGTAACTATATAGACGTGGTCTGTAGATTTTTAAATGTGAAATCATAAAACTTCAATACATTTTGCTTTCATATCGCAATGAAACATTTCTTTGTGTTGATTTATTATGAAAAATCCCCTAAAAATACATTAAAGTTTGTGTTTGTATTATCACAATAAATACATCTTTTTTTTAAATGCTGTAAAGCTCTCTGATTAACTCTCTGCACCTGCAGGTTAACCCTTACACACTACGCTTTGAAGGCACATGGGAGACGAGCTTCGACAAGAGGATGGCGTCCAACGCCTTCATGGCTTGTGGCGTTCTGTACGCAGTGCGCTCGGTCTACCAGGACGATGACAGCGAAGCAGGCGGAGACCTGGTGATGTATGCCTACAACACCAATCGTGCGCACGAGGAGCCGGTCAACATTGCTTTTCCGAACCCCTACCAATATATATCCTCTGTGGACTACAACCCTCGAGACAACCAGCTGTATGTCTGGAATAACTACAACGTGCTGCGCTATCCGCTCGAGTTCGGGCCACCAGACCCCACCACTGGTGAGCAATGATTCCAAGGAAAGCATATGGTGGCATAATGTGCTATGATGGAATCGTTAACCAGGAACTTGTGCTTTGTCTCGCAGACAGTTTGTTCAAATTTATAAAATTGTCTTTCAGCAACAGCTTAAATATTTTAGTCTGTACCACATGCTATGTCTCTTGATCTGATAAACTCTTCAGATGGTGCATGTAAGATGTGCTTCTTTGAATTTCAAGGATTGCAAATTATCCACCAGTGTGTTAATAATAATATGGAATAGCTTTTTTCCTCATACGACTGCTGTAGCACCTCATATCAAGTTGAGTGTGTCATTAATAATGAAAAAGTCCTCATCACCCGATAAACTGGAATGTCAAAAAGGGTGTGGCATGCTGCTTTTCGGCAGTTCATCCATGTGAGGGGACGGCTGCGATGGGCTGTGAGTCTGAGCTGCATACAGAAGGCAAGACGCTGAGATTAGGCGTAGAGAGAAACGAGGTGGAGACGAGCAGGCGGCAGCACTAGCAGAGCCGCACGCTGACTCTGTGTTTGATCTGCTAGGATTTTGTAGTTGTGATGTGTTGCTTTCATCTTCACATTAGGTTTGGTTGTTGGTGATGGTGACTTCTCTGATGCATTTGATAAATTATTAATTTATCTCTGAATTGTGATGATGCTGTTCTCCCCGGCGCCTCCTTTCTGCTCCGCAGAGTTTTTTTGAGAGGCTTAAAAATTGTTTGTCACCCCGGTTACGGAGTAACTACGTTTTGAACTAAGCTTCTGAGGAACATCTTAGATTCATATGTCCTTCGTTTCTTTATTTCCTTGATGTATAATTTGTTGCTTGATTTCTCACAAATGCTCAACAGCCTCTATTAAGACACAAACTCTCTGTTACCACTCAATGTACTCTCAGGCCCTCTGACCACCACCCAAGTGACCCCTACTCCACCATCAAGAATATTCACCTCCAGTGCGAGTCCCTCTACCGTACGACCTCTGGCCCCCACCTCACGCCCAATCGGCTCCATCAACAAGCATCCCGATCTGCGTCCAATCACAGCCACCGTACCCGTCACTCGCCAGCCGCCTCCTCCTCCTGCTCCTCCAGGCCCAGATCGGCCTTTTTGTGAGACTAAACTCATTCGGGGAATCCAGTGGCCAACCACTCAGCGAGGGGAAACTGTGGACCGTCCCTGTCCTAAAGGATCTCTGGGTAAGGAAATCATCATGTAGCTCTTCTGTTTAAAATGTACTCATGCTGCATTTTAAACAGCAAGGCATTCTTAGCAGTACAATGAAGTTAAGAATGCCTTGCAAGGCAGATTTTGACAGGTTCTCAAAATTTCCCCACAAATTAATATCTGAAAAGTGGGTCATGCGTCTATATACAGAAATTCTAAAAATATATGTTTTTCAAGCTGAGTTAGGTTGGACCAAGACAAATGGCCTCACATTTTCTTGCAACAAAATGTCAGTGGTTCTTAGTTGGGTCATTGTGATATGTAAATATGATTTGATCTAAACCATTTTATTGTGGTTTTGGCTGTATATCTTGGGTGTTATTTAGCTGGAAGATGATTAACACATTTTGCACTTTCTAGTTTTACAGAATTCAGCTCCAAACTGTATAAAAATTTTCAGATTTATACTTTGAGCTGGTGTGTCACAAACGATCCTTATAAATTTCTTTAAAGCTTATGGTTTTAACAGGGCATGTATACTTTTGCAAGACACTGTATGTACTTGCACACTTCTATATATAGAAGTGTGCAAGTACATATATGCATTAAGGATATATGCATTATCTTCCCATAATGCATATATCCCATCTTTGTACGTCCTTGGGCAATATATATTCTCACACATTCCCAAGCCGTCAGGATGTTTGTGCTCTCCTGCTTGTTTTTTTTTTCCACTGCTGCCTCCTTTTGTCCCCATGCTGGTCCCACCAGTGTGCGCCGTCTCTGAGGACTCACAGATAAAAGCTCGTCCTCCATAAATGAAAGGCTCATCTCCCACAGAAACAGAGCTGATTGAAAGCGGCACATAATGAAATGAAAGGCCACACAACACGGACTTCACTTTCCTCTGCGTTATTTGCCGTACTTTCAGACATCTAGCCGTCAAAAAAAAAAAAGTAAAACAAAGAACGATATCTCACTCAGTCTTCCTCTCGAACTTTTTTTGTTGTTTTTTGATGTTATCTTAATGTTAAATTAGCAGCAGATGTAATTGCTCATCATAAATCAGTTCTGTGATCGATAAAGGAGAGAATTAGAAAAGTTGAAAAGAGAAAGAAGAAAATCAGCAGGCGAGAGCGAGAAAGAAGTAGATAAAACAAAACCACATCTGCTATGATCCCGCTATGACTACGAAGCGTTGCTCCATTATCTCTATCATCTATGCTCGTCCAATTTTCTTCCCTCTTTGTCCTATGTGGTAACCGTCCTCTTCTCCTCCGCCTTGTCTTTGTGACTTGATGTTGGGTATTTGTGTTAGCAGCAGCAGCAGATAGACCCCTCCCTGCTTCTGTCCCTGCATGGTGTCCTTCCTCTGAACCCTAGCACTGAGTAAAAACACCAGAGTGGAAATAAGATTCTGCGGAAGGCGCACACTTCCATCAGGTGTTTTTATTCGACAGTGAGAAATCATACCTGATGTTCTTTATGTGTGACTGTGTGCAGAGATTAAATATTATGTGAAGGTTCAAGAATACAGTAGGCCCCCCCTTCGTCTTTCCTCCTGTGTTCACTGTCTTTATCGTCTTATTTAACCTTTTTCCATTCAGTCTCATTTCTCTCTCTGTTTTCCTCTTCTAACCCCCCTCCTTCATACATACTCATCTTCAAACACTTTGAGTATTGCATATTTAAAATTACTTCTGTTTAATTCTGCTAGGCTAAAACTATCACAGGCTCTCTTTGTTCATCCCTCTCCTTCACACTGTCACCTTTAATTGCAGTCACCTAATGCTTATTATCTCTCCATTCCCCTCCACCCGTCTTCCTCTTACCCGCCTTTTCTCCAGGCATTGCTTCGTTCCAGTGTTTGGCGGACCAGGTCATTTGGAACCCACGGGGTCCTGACCTGAGTAACTGCACCTCCCCATGGGTCAACCAGGTGGCACAGAAGGTGAGACCCAGAGCCACATCCCTGGTCAGAGGTCTGTCCCTTTCTTCTGCCCTTCTCCCCTGGACACCTTCCCTGTCCACACATGATAAAACATTACCATATATCCAAGGCTGTCCTGATTAAAATAGAGGTATTTTATTACAAGGCGTGTGCTCGTGGTGATTAATTAATTATTTCCCCCCCCCACAAATATAATTAGGTTAACAATAGCCTGCATTTGTTGCAAAAAAAGCCCCCAAAACTCCTGCAGTCTCACAATTCTTGCAAAGTTTGGCTCACATTTACTGTAAAACAAGACACATAAACCTTTTTTTTCTGTCTGGTCTTAAATCAGAACAAATTTGCCTGTCACGTAAGAATACAAGTTTGTTTTTGTTTTTTTGTTGTTGTTTTTTTTGCTAAATGATAAATGAAAGTGAGAGTTTATTGGCATGCTCATGTTCAGATGTTTATGTTCATTTCCTAAGAATTCCTATTTGCAATTTCCAACCCTGCTCACAAATGTGATATCAGGGCTTTGTTATGGCCACTCTAAATATCGATTTCTCCCTTCAACTGTATCTTACTTCTGCGCAGTAACTAAACTTCATAGCCTTGTACCGATCCACAAGCATTTATGCTTAGATATAATTAAATATCCAAACCACATGTGTGATCAAAGCAGCTAAATTTAATGTATTAATTATTTCTCCATGCATATTGCTGATGGATTTCCTTGAAACATTTCTAAAGCGTGTGGGTGTGTGCTTTGAAGGACAAATGGTATCAACCTTCAAAGAACTGCCAATGGAAGAATCCACTTTTTAAAAAATCAATTGCAGCTGCCACGAGTTTGCAGCGACTGCAATTTGCAGGTGAAAAACATCTAAGAATATCAAAAACTTCATGGTGCATTCTGCACGGTTTGTCTTTATTTAAAAGGATACAAAACCTCCTAATAGAGGGAATTCTGTGTGTGGGACTGGCAAATAAATCTGAATATTTCCTTCTTTTCTGTAGATAAAGAGTGGGGAGAATGCTCCTAATATAGCCAGTGAGCTGGTGAACCACACGCGAGGCCGGATCCAAGCCGGTGATATTAGTTCAACTGTCCGGCTGATTGAACAGCTGCTGGATATACTAGATGCCCAACTTCAAGCCCTGAAGCCCAGAAATAAAGAATCAGCTGGACGAAACTACAATAAGGTACAAGAAAGTGTAACTGAGCACACGCACAAATCAAATATTAGAAAGCAACGTTCTGGTTCTTTTTTTAACTGCATAGACTATTAAACATTTGAGTATCTTTCGTTTTCTTTTTGCAGTTGAATTAATCCAAGCTTTGTTTTCTTCTCTCCAGTTCCAGAAGCGGGAGCAGAATTGTCGGGCATACATCCAGGTAGGTGTTTTTCTCTTATCTGTCTTCTTTAAATGCCTGGAATCAAACTGTTCAGAGACTTTGATTAACCGAGGCAAGATTAAACTCTGGAGCAGACTGGGTTTGTATGGATGAAATTCCTCAGGCTCCATAGCAGAATTAATGTCCTGTCTTTGGGATAATCACTTACAAAACCTCTGGTTTGTGCTGAAGGACAGACAGTATTCACTGTAATGAAATGTTTTCCACGCATTAAAATAACTTAACCTGTATATTATTTATTTTTTTTTTTTACTACTGGTGTTGTTAAGTATATTTGTAAAATTGTGTCACTTCATAAAGAGCTCATCTCCCTGCAGCATAATCCTGCTGTGCTGTGATGGAACTTAAGGTATATGTTTAATATCAGCCTTGGCCTCATCATCTTGCACAATAAGGTACAATATCTGCCGCTTGGAGAAAATCTAATTTGAGTACACTATGAAAAGCAACAGTTTGTCTTATGACACCCTTCTTTGCGTTTTCAATATGTATGCAATATCTTTGGCTCTGGGAAAGCTCTTATCTAATATCAAGAAAAAGCATTGTGTATGCTGCTTTGTAATGATAAAATGCAGCACTCTGCAGCAGCCAGTCTTTTATGCGCCTTGACCTCTCTGCATCCTGCTGTAATATGACCCCCACGTCTTACAATCCCCGTTTGTGCAGGATGAATGCAAAGCATGCGGGGCTGAATGTTACTGGGCTATTACTTTGTGTCACTTGCTGCAAGGTAGCTCTGCATAATAACCACTGATCCAAGGATAACATACAAACATCCTCTGCCTTTTTCCTCTGCCACGAATGGAGTGCATTCTGATGCTCAATTCATTTTCTTAACGGCAGTGCTCTTTATTCCACACAGCAGTCTATCCTTCATTTTGAGAGGTCTGAGCAAGAGAATTACATGATTCATCAAGCAGGCTACTCCAATAAATTGGATAGCTGATACAACCATCAAAATTGCCATTAAATGAATTGTAAGTGTGAAATAGAATGGTAATATGTCTGACATGGCATAATAACAAATTTATTGCAGGAGCCTGGTAAGCTTCTAGGAAATTATTATAGTAAACTTGAAAGTTAAATATCTTATCAAACATGTTTGGACTGCATCATTTAATACACAAAATAAATCATTACAAATACACTGATAAGCAAATTCAGGAGCAAACTGGTAATTAATGATAGGTAATTAACAGCTAATAGCACTTCCTGGGAAAAGAGTTAGGCTCTTAAAAACAGTGTTAATGAGCGACTGCCTGACAATTAGTCATCCAGAATTAGGCTTACTCAGAATTGGATATGAAGTGACGCAAAACCGAAAAGTAATAATCATTACTGTCGTTACTGTAGAGATGTATCAATCACATGTTCTGAAGCCATTTCAGATCCCCATTTCCAACAGATTTTTACCAATTGTTACATCAAGATCATTTATACTGCGTAAGTTAAAAAATTTACTGCCTTACCTTCTGCTTAGAGTAAAATGAAAGAATTATGTTCTGAAAGTCAAGATACAAACAATAAAATCCTGCACACTGCCCTCCACGACCAGCATTGGTATCTATTGCTTTTGCTATGTTTGGATACCAATTCTCAAAGTTCCTCAATAAAGTAGTAAAATACCCACAAAATGAATGCAGAAGAGAAACAAAATACTCCTTCTCTGCGGATCTGTTACCTTGACTGTGAGATTTCATCACAGATAACAGATGAATCTGGACTGTTCAAAAAGATCAAGCAGAGCATCAATGAATTTTCTGTTATTTGTTGATCTCTAACTTCCTGCTTCTTTCTCTGACTTCAATATGAAACGTCTCAAGGATATGCAAATTAGTCTTCTCTAAGAACCAGTTTCCACATGAATACTGTCATTGATAATGTGAGCTGTTAGTGTATAAGTATCGGGCACTAGATCAGTATAAAGATATCTATCAGAATATGCATCAGACAAAAACATTTTTGTAATTGACCCCAAATATCTTGTTCTGGTCACCAATAGTTATTTGTAGTCACTATATCTTTGTTGTTGAAATTTTGACTTCTGTAAGTCCTCTTAATACAAAAGTATGA
This sequence comes from Gambusia affinis, assembly GCF_019740435.1. Taxonomy (NCBI): domain Eukaryota; kingdom Metazoa; phylum Chordata; class Actinopteri; order Cyprinodontiformes; family Poeciliidae; genus Gambusia; species Gambusia affinis. Next base: position 20,222,814 of record NC_057886.1, read on the forward strand.
CATTTTTGATAATATAGTCTACGCATTTGACATGTTTCTGCTCCAGGCGGTGGTTCAGACGGTGGACAACTTGCTCCGTCCTGAGGCGCTGGACTCTTGGCAGGACATGAACAGCACAGAGCAGGCTCACACCGCCACCATGCTCCTTGATGTCCTGGAAAAAGGAGCTTTCCTCCTGGCCAACAACATGTACGGGAACCGCTTCTCCGACCGAGCCCCCAGCGTCGGTGAGAGAAAAGTCTTGTTTGTTTGATTGGACAGTGACGGACTCCGATCCACCGGGTGAAGCTCTGCCTCAGGTTCACGGCTCTGTCTTTTCACCACCAGATCTGGAGGTGCACGTCGTCAACACAGAGATGGACCTTCAGGATTTGTCATTCCCACAGAATTACGCCAGCGACAGCACCATTCAGCTTTCAGCCTCCACCATCAAGCAGTACAGTCGCAACGGTCAGCGGCCTTCACTCCTCCTCTACGTCTGAAAGACTGCACCGTCCCTAGCAGCTCACTCGCTTATGTTTTCATTTGCATTTTTGTGCAATCTTAAAACAATCTGCATGCAGTTGACTAAGTTATTGGTTCGTAATAACAGCCTAATCAGATTAACAAAAGCGCTGAGACAATTTCTTTTCTTGATGGTTTCTTAACAGCAGTCTTAATAGAATAGCTGGGGAGGCGTGTAGATTACAATCGGCCCCAGCCTGGCACAGCTATCTCAGCACTCTCTCTCCTTTCTTTTCCTCATTGCCTTGCTTAGTCTTTCCACCACCTTATCCCCGTGTCACATCTCTCTTGTTTCCTTCCTCCCCCCTTCCCACCGCATCATCCTTTCTCTCTCCCCTCCTCTTTCAGCAGCCCCCCCATCCCTACCCTCCCTCTGTTTTCTGCCTCCGCTAGACTCTGCAGTGGGAACGAGATTAGAATGATTGAAACAAACCCACATGAAATATTCATATGGAATAATAAGAGATCTGTGAATGCTTGAGGGATGAATGTTCCATTGCCCTCCACATTAAATCTTGCTCTCTTGCACCAGTCAAAATGAAACGGTCCTTACCATCATTCTAACCTTCACTAACTCCCTCTCTCCATCTCCCTTTCACTCACTCCGTCACTCTCTGCTCTGTCTCTGCCATTTTTGCTGCTGTTTCCATATCATGCCCTCATTTCTCTATTTTACTTCCTCCCTCATGGTTTCGTGCAGCTCCCCTTTAAAAATAACTATGGTCTTTTCCACACCGTATTATTAAATTCTTGATCTCTCATGTAATCTTTTGCAGGACAAGTAAAAGTGGTGTTCATTTTGTACAAAAATTTGGGAACTTTCTTGTCCACTGAGAATGCTACGGTGAAAATAGAAATGGAGGGACCGAACTATGAGAGGAAACGACTGGCGGTCAACTCCCATGTAATCGCCGCCTCCATCAACAAAGAGTCCAGCAGAGTGTTCCTCACTCAGCCGGTCGTCTTCACACTCAAACATCTTCAGGTAGTGTTATTCTTTTGTTTTGGGGGTCATATTTAAATGGTTTAAGTCGTCAAACAAAAGCTGAAATTTTCAAGAACTGTTGTCATGTATTGAAGAAGAAATGTTACCTAACCCTTACAAAAAATCCCATGAAAATCACGTGGATCACATGTGACTTTCACATGTGATCACATGTGGTTCACACAAATTTTACATGTGAATGATGTGAATCACATGTGAAAGCACATGAATACGTGTGATTTTGGAACGTTTCATGGTAAAATCACATATGAATCACACATTTCCACATGTGATCACATGTGAAAATCACGCCTAAAAATCACACATTTCCACATGTGATCACATGAAAATCACATGTGAAAACGTGATTTTTTGGTGTGATTTTCTTACATGTAATCACATGTGGAAATGTGTGAATCACATGTGGAAATGTGTGAATCACATGTGGAAATGTGTGAATCACATGTGATTTTATCACGAAACCTTCCAAAATCACACTTATTCATGTGCTTTCACATGTGATTCACACCATTCACATGTAAAATTTGTGTAAACCACATGTGATCACATGTGATTTTCATGGGATTTTTTGTAAGGGAAATAATTCTGGACTTTTTAAATCATGAATTAACTGTTAACTATTATATGGAAGTTTAGTTCAATTTTACTGGCCACATTCAGGCCTGATTACTAAGAAATTATAGAACATTTTAGACATGAAGTAGAGTTACAAATCAGAAAAACAGTAAAGCATTATGCCATGATCTGAGACATTTAAGGAGATATAAGACCCAAATTCATTCACATCAGTCCGGAATATTTACAAATCCATCTTCAAACATTTGGGACTTTAGCCAACCATAATTATACACTAAAGGAGAATTTGTGAAAAAGGTTGTGAACCTTCAAAGTACTGTCTGTCCTACCAAAATAAAAGCTTGTTTGTCTCCATTGCTTTACATGTCGATAAAAACATGTAAAGCAATGGAGATCTTATTTGCTTCGGTCAACACCCATGTTTGTTTAAAAGTCAGAAAAGGAGAAAGAGAGAGCAAAAATATGCCTGGACAAGTCTCAGAAAACCGTAAAATTCTCTGTTAACTCACAAGATAACATTTTTTAAAGACAGTGCATGCCTTTACATCTGAGGTGAAACTACTAAAATGTTTCATTAAAGAGAACAATACTCCTGCAGTCAAACAATAATCAAACTCATGCCAGGAAGCTCACATTGAAGTGTCTCAAGAAAAAAAAAGTTTCCAAAGTCGGTCAAAATTGAAGTTAATTTAGATTGACTTCAAATACACCGGTTCATGTTTTAAAACTCTTTGTTGTGGCTAAATTAAAATTTAGCCACAACAAATTGTGGGGAATCATTCAATCATTCAATTTTGGGGAGTGAGCCAAAAGTTCTGTACAGATGTAAAACACTCATTACCGGTTATCACAAATACTAGATAGCATCGTTGCAGCCAGCGGGCGACACAACCAGTTATTAGTTTTTTTTGTTGTTTTTTTTGCATACTGTTGTAGGTGGTGATTTTAGATAATTGCCCTTATTTAAAACCGTCATTTAAAATAATCTTTTTATGTTTAGTCAGGATAGGATTGACTAAAAAAATGAACACATTTGATGGCCACCGTTTGATGACCTTCTTTTCTGCAGAACAAGAATTATTACACTCCGAATTGTTCGTTTTGGAACTACTCGGAGCGCTCCATGACGGGCCAGTGGTCGTCGCAGGGCTGCAGGCTGCTGGACACCAACGGCACACACACCACGTGCTCCTGCAGCCACCTCACCAACTTCGCCGTGCTCATGGCTCACCACGAGGGGGATGTAAGGCAGCGAGGGCGTGGCACGCAGACACACATTTAAAATGGAAGTGGGTTAATTTATGCTGACATTCATTCGCGTGAGCATTAGCACTCACTCAGTCACACACACCCTCACACACGCATGCACACGCCAATGTTTCCTTCTCAAGGCTGACAAGCCCTTTGTTTTGAATTTTGTCTTTTTCTTCTTTCACGCTGACATTCAGGGAGGCAACAGCTTACAAATTCATGTCCCACTACTTCTAGCTGACATTCACATGAATTTAAATGTCATGTTTTTTTCAGAATGTCTTGTCTTTTGTCTTCACATTTTAGCTCTGTGCATATATTTACAAATATTAAATAAGGCAATTTGGCTCTTTCTCTTCTCTTCCCCCTCTTTCCATTCTTCCCTCTTTTGTTTCTGCTGCTTATCTCCTGTCCCACTGTTCTTCCTTCACAACGTTCTATTTTTTTCTGTTTTTTTTTTTTTTTTTTTGACATGGGGAAATTGTTTGTTTCTAATCCTACACCCCCACCGTTCTCCTTTCAACACTCCTTACACCTGTTTATTTTCTCTGTCGCTTTTTAATCCGCTAGGGTCGGATGCACGAACTGATCCTGTTCGTCATCACCTGGGTGGGCATCGTCATCTCCCTGGTGTGTCTGGCCATCTGCATCTCCACTTTCTGCTTCCTGCGGGGTCTGCAGACTGACCGCAACACAATCCACAAGAACCTCTGCATCAACCTCTTTATCGCAGAGCTGCTTTTCCTCATCGGTATCGACAAGACAGAATATCATGTGAGTTTTTCAGCCAAAGAGCCTCCTACCTCACCTCCTTTTTTATAGATTTTTACGCATGATTTTGTTGTTCCTCCCCCTCCCCCCCTTGGTAATTAAACACGTGTCCTTTTTTTGCGTTATGAAGCCTCCTTTAGAACTCAATTTACTTGCTTATATGCTGTAAATTACACAGAGTCAAAAGGTCAGGTTAGTTTCTATGCATAATCAACTCGAGAATGACATTTACAGCACTACTCAGGTGATTTTACAAACTTTTTTCCCACTGAATTGCTGTGAAACTGAAGCTGAGGCATTGTGTCATTAATTTACTCTATAAAACCTTTACTAGACAAGGTAATAAATTGCCTCTCAATGATATGCACAGTACCAGTCACCGAGGGGCAGCTTTTCTTTTTTCCCCTCTTTTTTGTGTTCAGTACCTGATAGTGACCCTGTTCTGTCCTGTCCTTGTTTTTTGCTTGGTTAAATGTCTTAATCTCAATGATTCCTCTTACTTCGCCCTAATTTTTTTTTCTTTCATTCCTCTTCTCTTCTGTCGTCCTTCTTCCTTATCGCTGCCCTCAGATCGTCTGTCCCATCTTTGCTGGCCTTCTCCATTTTTTCTTCTTGGCTGCCTTCTCCTGGATGTGTCTGGAGGGTGTGCAACTCTATCTCATGCTCGTGGAGGTCTTTGAGAGCGAGTACTCACGCAAAAAGTACTACTATCTGTGCGGCTACTGCTTCCCCGCGCTGGTGGTGGGCATCTCGGCAGCCATAGACTACAGGAGCTATGGGACCAAGAAAGCGTACGTGTGAAGACAGGCCTTTTGCACCTGCAGATTGAGAAGTAGGATTATGTTATTCCCCCAGCTGGAAATGTAATATGCAGTGCTGTGTGAGTGGCTCTCGTGCCTCCCCACAGACCGGGTTTTCTGAGTACACTTAGCCGAAGCCCGATTATTAGCCTTTATAACATAATCCGCTGAGACAGGGATGTAATGTGCGCATGCCTGCCAGTGTGTGTGTGTTTTTATGCGTGCACATGACTTGGTGCGTCTGTATGTTTGTTCCTGAGCTTAGCCGCATATAACTCTCTCCTCTGTGCCACTCCAGATGCTGGCTGCGAGTGGATAACTACTTCATCTGGAGCTTCATTGGACCTGTGTCATTTGTTATTATGGTATTAGCTTGTCAAACACTATTTTTACACCTCAGTTTTTTGAATCAAGAGTACTTGTGAGGGATCCTTTTATTTTGGGAAACTAAACAATGCAAATACATTTGTGGACAGGATTTGTTAACTTCTTTTATCATGTGTTGTAGCTCAACCTCATCTTCCTCATGATCACGCTCCATAAAATGATTCGCAATTCTTCAGCACTCAAGCCAGATTCGAGTCGTCTGGATAACATAAAGTTAGTACTAGTTATTAAATAACCCCAATCAGTTTTTCTGTTGAACACTACCCTAAGATGAGCTCTTATTTTCCGGTTTTTATCCAATTCTCTCAGGTCGTGGGCTCTTGGGGCCATTGCGCTGCTGTTCTTGCTTGGGCTAACATGGGCCTTTGGCCTCCTCTTTATTAATGAGAACACAGTAATCATGGCCTACCTGTTCACCACCTTCAATGCCTTCCAGGGAATGTTCATCTTCATCTTCCACTGTGCCCTGCAGAAGAAGGTAAGAAAACAAACCGCTTTAAAGTCTAGTAAAAATATCCATATACCTTAAATACCCATTTTGCTGTTGTTTGAATTGTTACATTATAAGGACATTAATGTGAAATGAAAGAAAGATTTTATAGACTGGTTGTTAACTAAATGTATTACAAATACAAAAGTATTGTGCCAATTTGTATTAGCCTCCTCCACTTTGATACTCAAGTAATAATTGTACAAAATAAAATCCAGTGCAAGCACATTGCCTTCAGAAGTCACCTATCATCAGTAATTTGAGTCTCTGGAGAACATTAGCAAGCATTATTATAAACACCAAGAAATCTGTCAAAAGGACAAGTATTAATCATGTACTCCATAAATTTGGCCACAAATAAATCACGTTTCTGTCATAATCACAGTTTTGCACAAGCCATCCAGTGAACACAACAAACATGCTGTAGCAGTTGCTCCGGTCTGATGAGACAAAAATGAAATATAGAAAACTTACACTGAACATCACACTATCCCTGTGTTGAAGCATAGTGGTGGCAGCATCACGATCAGTTTGTTTTAAAAGAAAAAGGACAAATAAGTCTGTTTTTAAACATATCAAGCTGCTAGAAAGATACCTGAAACGACTTGCAGCTGTTTGGTGGTTATTCCACTTAGAACTATGAATTATTTTTTGTAGGTCATAACATGAAATAATAAAAAAAAAATAAAAGTGTGTGGCTGTGCCGTGAAAATGTTAAATGGGTTTGACTGTTTTTGCAAAGTAGTATAACGATCATGACACTGATTGCATAATGAAAATGTTAAAATGCAAAATATATACATATATTATTTTAGTAAGCAGAGTGTATATGAGTTTGGTGTCACTTCATCCAATTAAAGTCTAGATAATAATAGGGTACTTTAATTAATAATTATCTAAAAAAAACTCTTAAGTCCAGTGGCATAAATAATTAAAATTCATCATTCATGCTTAGATGCATTGCATTTGGTACATTTTTAAATTGCTGAATGAAATACCCAGCTTGCATTCAGCCTATTGAAACTATATTTTTCAGTTCATGAATCATTCCTTCAACCCGCTCACCTTGCTGGTGTTGTTTTTATTCCTTCTTGCAGGTCCATAAGGAGTACAGTAAATGTCTGCGTCACTCCTACTGTTGCAGCCGCTCCTCCACCAACAGCTCCCACGGCTCCCTGAAGAACTCCGGCCTGCGCGCCAACAACCGCTACTACAGCGGCAGCCAAGCTCGCCACGCAGCTGCCCACAGACAGGTGCAGACGAGACGCACTCAGTCACAAAACCACGCAGACACACGTCTGTACACACCTTTTGGATAATCGAATTGTGTTTCTCATTGAGGAAACGGGAAGGAAATCTGTCTTTGCTGCAAAATGACTTTACATCCATTTGTTTTGTTTCTGTGGAGTATAAAGATAAGAAGATTTTTATTCAAATGACTCTATTTTATCCAATAGAGTCATTTGAATAAAAATCTTTTTATCTTAAAAAAAAAGATAAAAATTTTATTCAGCAGAGTCATTGCTAAATAAATAAGGCTAAATAGTTTTAGCCTTATTTAAGAATAATGCTACAAAGAGCGGGAGCTCCGTTATGTAAGATTTAGACTTAAAGTGTTGTATGTGCAGAGGTTTGATTATTTACTATGATTCACAGATCGTTTTCCGGAGAATAACTTACTTTTTCCAGTAATTTGTATATCAGGATATATAAATTTAAAATGACACCACGGTAATACATTTCTCCAGTAGGACAGGGGAATAAAGAGTGTTACATCACCATTTGCATCATTACAAATAAACAATCCTGTTTGATCCGCTTGCATATTCGCAGTTTGTTTTGAAAGTTTCTCTGCTACCTTTCAGGAATGTGTTGGCAGATCAGTGCTGTACATCAGAGATGACTCATTTAAAGATATCTTCAGAAGCTCATGTATTTATATAGATGCAGAAACCATCACAGAGGAGTTGCTGAAATCCTGTTCATGCTGTGATCTTTGGAGAGACACATGAGACACAAACAAACATGGCCGAGTATTCTTTACAATCAGCAAACAAGCGTTTCCAAAATGTAATAACATGCAACAATTGTATCAGCTACTGCAATCACATCTTGCGCATCTCGAGCTCATTAACCCACCATGATAATGTGGCAAAGTTGCACGCCTCTTTACTCCAAGCCCGAATCTCTTTTGTCTGACATGCTTGTCTATTGTTCTTTGTAGATCACACAAAGCCTCCTGGACTTGATTACAGCTATCACACTGATTTACAAAAATCTAGCTACAGCATACTGTACATACAATGTGTCCTCTGGATACATATGGAGACAACATGGAAAATATTGAGTGCCATATTTTTATCTTACAGATTTAAATTTAACAAATCTTCAGTGTTTAATATTACACAAAAGTAACCTGAGTTAACAAAAAGCTCAGCTTTTAAATAATGATTTAATTTCTTAAGGGAAAAAAAAGCCGAACCAGTCCAGCCCTATGTGAAAATGAAATTGCCCTCTAAACTTAATGACTGGTTCTGCCACCCCTGGCAGCAAGCATTTACAAAGAGTCTGTCAGAAAGGTTCTGTTAATGTGATTTCTTGATTATACAGGTCAGAAAGTAACCAGGCCTTTGTGAGGAACCACAAAAATCTTTAGTTATAATAGGCAATTCATAATTTAACAAAAACAGTGATTATTCTTTTACACAGGGCCAAGTTGGTTTGAATGAAAAAAGAAGCAATTATTTGGAAATCAGATCTAGAAGATCTGGAAGGTTGCTACAAGAACAACAAGTCTTTAGTGTGTTTTGGTACCAAGACAAAGTTGGTTTATAAAACAAGAAAGCATTTTAAGGTCTATTCTCTGAGCTACAGCGAGTCAGTGTAAAAACTTTAGAACTGGGGTGATGCTCTCTATTTTTGTAGTTTTCATGAGAGCACAAGCAGCAGCATTCTGGATCAGCCGAGGTTTTCTGATGGGCTGTTTATGCAGACCAGTGGAGTTGGTTGCAGTAATCAATGTGATTAAAAATAAACACATGGATGAGTTTCTCAAGATCTGCTAGGACATGAACCCCTTAATTCTAGAAATGTTCTTCAGGTGATAGAAGGCCCACTTCGTAATTGTCTTTATATGTCTCTCCTTGTTCAAGTTTGGGTCAATCTCAACACCTACATTTTGGGCCTTTTCTGTAGTTTCTAGCTGAGTGCTGACCATTGAACATTCCTCTTTAGGTCCAAAAAATAATTACTTCAGTTTTATTTTATTTATTCAAGGGAATATTACTGTTTTCGAAACAATGACAGAAGACTGACAGTATGCCAGTAGGCCTGGCCACCACAATAATTTAATTTGGCCTATTAACCTTTGCTTTATGGCCTGCATCATGTAAATGGGACAAATGTGTGTCATCTGCCACTCACTGCATTCTGCTTTGCCCCCAGAGTCGAATCCGTAGGATGTGGAACGACACGGTTCGAAAGCAGACAGAGTCTTCATTCATGGCAGGAGATATAAACAGCACTCCGACGCTCAACCGTGGTGAGACCCTCGCTCTTTCACCCCCTTTCAATTATTCACACTTAAATACTTGCAAACACAAATGCACTAAAGCAGAACTGACCAAGAGTGGACACAGCAGAGGAAAAAATATTGTAATTCACAGTAAATGTGTTCACACTCCTGTCTGCAGGATGATGAAATGTGTGCTCATGCTTTTCTAGTGTTGCTATAAGGTTATTTAGTGATGCAATTTGCAAATAGTGATTATTAGCAGCAAAAGTTTAAACAGACGGTCAAAGACTTCCTCTTTGGATGGTGAGTTTCGCAACCCGCTGTGTTTCAGTTAGGTGAAGCTCGCAGCAGCTGCAAGTCAGTAATGTCCTGAAGCAACAGCTGAAATATATAGAGCTTGGCTTCTTTCTGCTCTGAAAGGAGGCTTTTTATGTTGCTTTTTTACCTGTTTGTCTTGCTTCCTGAGGCAACGTTGGAATGGCTTTGACATACTCTTGCCAAACTGCAACATGATTACAACATAAAAAAATCATTGAACATTGCCTCTCTTTAACCGTATTTTCTTTGCAGTTAATTTAAGAGGCATAGTGAGGCAGTTGATTTCTGTCCTCTTTCTTCCTTCTAGGGTTGTGTAAACACAAATTCCTCTGACACTGATACGATAGCAGCACTGAAAAGAGTTGCATCTCAAAAACAAACAAATTCATCTTTAAACTGACTTTTAATTGATACACACTGAAATGCACGATGTTCTGTGAAAACGGATCTAGGTGATGGTATCAGATGGTTCAGTGGTAAAACAAGAGCAACATGCACAGAGGCTACAGTCCTCAACGCAGCTATCCCAGGTTTGATTCCTGGCCCCGGGCCATTTATTGCACGTTCTTCCACCTCTTCTGCTCTTCCTGTCAAGCTATAAGTGAATAAAGGCCACTAGTGCTAAAAACAGATCTGGGTGAACCTACATATAGTTGGTCTTTAGCAGCAGACTATTTTTCAGTCACTTGTTTAATTGTTCAAAACAAATATTGAACCAGCCACTCATTTGACAACATCTCAATAAAGTTAGCCTTTTAAACTCAAAAGGCTAAATTTATTGAGAATGGAGACAATAAGTGATTTAAGTGATATTGCACATGACATGACTGGGTTGTAGTTGTCCAACAAGCTGCTCTGAGATTTTCAGAAACTGCCGATTTGCTGTGATTGTCATGTAGAACCTCTTTTTTGATTTAATTAAGAAAATGCTGTAAATCATACAAGTTCAATGTGAGTGGAGAGTAAAAAATTAGAGTAGATAAGTTTCACTTTCAACAAGGATTTGGAGTTATGCTAATCGTACTCCATGGTATGGGTGGTACTTTTTAAAACTACTTTAGACCCCTTAGTATCCAAAGTTGGAATCATTTTGATGTCACAGCTTACCTGGGTATTGTTGCTATGAAGCAGTCCATGTCCAGTCTATGTTATTGACTTGCTTTGAAGTCAATAGCATCTCTAACCTACTAAATAAAGCTCATACTGGTACCAGAAACATTTCTAAACCTGCTTCCAAGTTGTCTAAATTAGCTTCCTATAATGTCTTCCTAACTAAAGTTGAAAGAATTTTCCAGGCCGGCATAACAAAGACACATAAAACGCCGGCATCGCTGATTATCGCAGCCTTTTGCAAATGGCGGCGTCACTGCAGCTGCAATCAGTGGCACTGAGATGATCTAGGTTTGCTCAGGTTCCAGACTCGTTTTTTTAAGGTGGGGAGGGTCGATGTTGATCATGACACTGAGGCAGTTGCTAAATCAGCCATCTCTCTCTATGCTAATTTCATCCATTTTGTTTTTAATGAACTGATTAGCGCGTGAGCGAACAGGGGGTAATTATTCTAATTGAGGAGAGAGACAGGAGCAAGGCAGGGGGTGAGGACGAGGTGTGTTGCGAGCGAGCTAGATAGATGAGAGGTGTCTATGTCAGTCTGTTTCTTTGTGTGGCTCGGTTTGTTGGTTTCTGGAGGGGTTTTTTTGTCGCAATAGAGCAATCACCAGACCTGGAGGAGACGTACTATGTGGATCACTTCATGATGTGCTGTCAAACACAAACAAATGAGCTGTGAAGCCTTTATTTTCCGTGCGGCTGAGAGAAGTTTGGCAGAAAGTTAAAGAGGAAGGCATCTGGGGAGACATGTATAGTGTAAGACGCTATCATGGAGAAATAATTACAGGGCTGAGTCTGGAGGAGAGATGTGTTATCGCTGCCATCTAAGATCTCTTTGATTTCTTCTATGCACTTCCGTCTGAACCAGAGTCTCTTCCTGACAATAGTAATCTGTCCAGAAAAAAGCAATGTATTATACACTGACTGAGAGCATCCCATGCTTCCCCTTGCCCTACTTTTCTTTACACTTTGAGCTACTTTCTTTAATTCTCTACAAGCTATTCCCATAAGGAGGTACGCACAGACAGCTAATCCCGACTAATTTGGTGATGCTTGAAGAAATCCTGGCGCGAGGAACTGAGAAAAAGTTGGTGGATTTATCGCAGCAACGCAAGCCAGAGAATGAACAGGAGACAGGCTTGTGCAGCCTGCCAGAAAGATGGACAGAGGAAGTGTAGCAGGAGGGGAAATGACAAATAAATAGCTGTGTGTGAGTGCATTTTTTTTACTGCTTTTTTAGAATCCCCTTCTTCCTCGCTGTGTGATGAACGGTAGGCAGGGGACCTGAAGGTTGCACTTTGCCTTGGACGACTCTCCGTCATGCTGTCCTATTTTTAATTTCATGGCATTTCTGTTCGAGTTGCCTCAGGCTGGAGCCATACATGGGCATTATACAACAGTCTCAGCGTGCCATTTCTTTGAATTATATTTGTCTTGTAGTGGCATTCACATTTCACTGTGAAATTAACTGTGTTTCCATGACTGCACCCGTAGCCTACATAATGGCATGCATTACTGTTCTCCCCCATCTGACTACATCGTCATGAACCAAAGGTGGAAGGGGAAGAAAAGAAAAACAATCCCCCAAACAGTGCCCTTCCTTTCATTTTTTTTTTCATTTTTCTTTTTGCTCAAAGGTTACAATCAGCAGATGAAAAAACTGAAGGGAATACTGTGAAATGTTTTACTCTGTAAAGAAATGGCATGAGAAAATAACCCCATCTGAATAAATAGTTACTATTCCTCTGATTTCAGATGCTATTAGAGTCTGAATTTCAGTGGCACACCGATTGGGTGCTCTGTTTCTGTGTGCATGCATTTAGGGTCAATTTACAGTGATATTTATTGTTATGCTCATTTTTTAAAATGTTTGCGCTTTGCAGCGACCATGGGCAACCACCTTCTGACAAACCCGGTGTTACAGACCCGCTCTGGTACTTCACCCTACAACACTCTGCTGGCTGAAAGCTTCACCCCGCCCTCACCTGGAGTCTTCAACTCCACAGGTTAGCTCCTCATGAACACCTCAGTCGGTGTGGACAATCTTGACAGCACAATATGAGCTCAACTCGCCATCCTTCTCGCTGTCAGTAGTTTGACGTAGTAGATGCACACTCGCTGCTGTTGAGGGTTTGCGTGGGTGTGCGTGTGTGTGTGTGTGTGTGGGAGGCTTCTCCTTGTATGTGTGTGTGCTTTCTCTTTCCCCAGACTATGTAGCTGTCAGACGGATTCACTAGGCTGAGCAGAACAGAGCCAAACAGTGCCTACAGCCTAACCAGCCATCTGGTCAGATCTTGAATCTTCACGAGAACAGCCACAAATTGATTAGAAGTTTAGCTACAGCTGTGACTGCCAGCTTTTTTTAGGAAGGTTTTCCAGTTCCCGAGCAGCAAAAATAGTTGGCTCAAATCACGGTGTCCATAGAAAAGGATCAGATCATCTCTGTGGGGGGGGCGACGGTCCATCTGGATGACGGTCAGTCATATGTGTGTTCATCATGGGAGCTGCTCTCCTCTTTTTGGATGCCTGTAGCCACAGATTTAGTCAAATGTGCAGATATTTACAATGTTAAATGAAAACTGTGACTTGGTGCTTCCGGTTCATGGCTTAGTTTGCAACCGCTGTGCATCACTCACTATGTGAAAGTTTGAGGAGGAGCTCCTGTTAAATATTTTAGGGCCTCTCTGCACAATGTATCAAGCCTGATAGCCACAGGCCTAGCAGCCAAGTCATTTTCTGAAAAAGAGTGGTAGGGAACGTAGTGAGCACTTCATTAGAATGTTTAATTACCCACGCCGCCACCAAAGAAGACCGTTGATTAAAGTCAAACTACGCCATTAAAATTTAAGTATGAACACACTTTATGCTTTCCAGCCAACTGTGGCTTTTTCTTTGCTGTGAAGAAATCATAGTTTTTTTCCTTGTGGGGTATAGTTCATAAAATAATTGTCACTGCAAAAAAAACAAAAAAACAAATTCAGGTAAATTATGTACCACTGTATATTTTACTAACAGTTTTCATCCTTGAAAGCTGTTAGTAAACAGTTTTCATCTGTTCATCCGTTTTCAAGGTTACCAGAACCCAACTGGGTGCTTGGATGTATGCTGACAAAAAGCAGCTACAAGAGTTATAGATGTTGTTGTTCCTGAGATCAAAAAGCTAATATGATATTTTGGGGAAAAAATAATAATAGATCACAGCTTTTAACAGCTCAAAATTTGTTAGAGTAAATCGTATTTTTGCAGTATTTCCAGGAGGTTCTCATAATTTAAAAAAAAAAAAAAAAAAAAAAGGTTTCTAGTAACCCTGTAAGCAATTTTACTCTGTAAATCCCCCTAAAATGTGTGTGTTGTTCATGGGGACCAGACGACAAATATCTAACCAAAGGTTATTATTTAACTGTTATTATTTCACTCAGTTGAAGCTGAAGGCAATTGATTGCCCTGTTGTTACTTAGGAACAACAGGGCAAACTGGACAGATTGGAAATGCACAACACACTTTTCTGGTGTGAAAAAATTCATGGCAGTCGCTACAGTTCCAGGCTAACCCTGAACTTAAAGTTAATCTATGTGTGTGAAACTGTTGGTTAGCGTTATCAAGAAGCATTTTGCTACAGTGTATTCCAATGTTTTTCCATCCAGTCTGTCACTCAGCACTAGCGTTGCATTCTTCTCTTGTAGAAATTGAGGAGGCCTGGGAGCCAAAGATCATTTATTTTGTGCTGAAGAACTTAGGCACTTGTAAAAAGTTAGAAATGAAGGTGTTATTGTTTTATTCAATGCTCTTTTTAGCACAAAGCAAGTGGTCGGTGTCTAAAGTCTAAATATGCAGAAGACGGTTCAAACAGCCCTCAGCAGAGTCAGGAAAAGACGTTGAGCTTAATGTTTTATTCTTCGAAGTAAACATTGAAAATTAGGGATGTGCTTTCTTTTAAGCTCGAAATGTGTTAGAATAGATAACAATAAACCATGAAAATTTAAGCATCATGGTGATGAGGCATGTTTACAGAGGGATATAGGCAAATGTAATATCCTAGGATATTAGGATCCTAACAGCAATATGTGAAAGCGACACAGAAGGTGTTGTTATATTTGTTAAAAGTTGGAAATATTCAGACAAAGATGTAAACAGACTGTAGTGGATTCATGCCATCAGTTGTTTCACTTCTCTTAGATTTAAAACGGTTCTTTTTGTTTTATCCAAGAGATTCTCTCACTCATTTTGTCTGTTCACTCCACATGCTTTTCTTTGGGATGTGTAGGAACTTTCCGTGACCCAAGTAAGTATAATTAATATTTCCCTGACCTTGTTTTTTTATGTATTTATCTGAAATGTCACCATAAAAAAATAATGCTAAATCTGTTTGCCTGTTTTGGATGCAGAGAGTACACTTTCTAAGCCCCGTGACCCTTGTGGAATGGAGACCCTTCCGCTAAATGGTAACTTCAACAACAGCTACTCCATGCGAAGTGGGCCAGCAGGTGGAGGTGGCGGCAGCTGTGACTTTCTTAGCGGTAGTGGCGGAGACACACCTCCACCCATTTTCAACCCTCGTAGTTCAGAAACCCTGGGAGGCGGAGGCACCCGGCGAAACCTCTCTGATGCCGCAGCCTTTGAGAAAATGATCATCTCTGAGCTCGTCCATAACAACCTGCGAGGCGGTGTAGGCGGAGGACCTGCAGGAGGTGGAACTGACGCTGGGGACAGAACGTATGCCAGTCTGGTTAGGGGACATCCTCACTGCGGAGTGGGTCGGGGAACAACTGCAGGCGGACCAGAGCCTTCCATCAGCATGGACGAGGACGATGACTTTCTGAGTGACGGACGGCAAAGAACACCTCAGGATGTAGAGCTGCTTTATAAAGCTCTGGAAGAGCCCCTGCTGTTGCAGCGCGCTCAGTCGGTCCTCTACCAGAGCGATCCAGAGGAGTCAGAGAGCTACACGGCCGACCTTACAGAGAGCCTCGGCAACAGTGGTCAGAGTGGTGGTGGGCAGGGAGACAATCGAGCACCAGACTCACCTGCCCACGACTCCCTGTACACCAGCATTACCAACCTGCGGGACTCTCCCTACCCCGACAGCAGTCCTGAGCCGCTGGAGGTCGTGCCGCGTTCAGCTCAGCCCCCTGAAGAGCTGTACTACAGCTCCGGGAGGCCTGCTCTCGGTTCTCGTGGGGCCCCCATGCAGACCTTCTATCAGGCCCCACCTCAAAGACCCAGCGGGGAGGGACTCCAGGCTCAGGAGCCCGCCCACACTGAGGGAGACGGACAGATGCAACTGGTCACCAGCCTGTGACTGGAGCCTGAAGGAGGCGGCTGGAAACTGTCGTAACGGCCAGAGCCTCCTTTGAGCGGTCTCTTTCTCATGTGTCTCCACTCTCTGCTTATTTGGTTGCCTTTATTTCTCTGAACTTTTATTTAACTTACATATGAGAAAACGGACTGAGCTTCTGGGGGAGTCACAGCTGACTCTGCTGATGCAGCCTTTATTGTCAACTCTCCCCCATCGTCTGGATATGAGTGATGGGTGTTTTTCATCAGAGCTTTTGATGCCTCTGTGCGACCCCAGTTTTTGGTACCCTAAGGCCAAGTCCAGCACTCTGAATGTACCAATCCACTCCCCCCTTTACCTTTGGATAATTCAAAACTTTCAAACTTTGCTAAAAGAAATGTATGTGTTCAGACCTGCCTCAGGAGATGAGGATATTGTTTTATATTTTGTCTCATTTTCTTTTCTTACCATCTTAAGATCTTTTTTTTAAAGTCATAATTTGATAGGGGTAGTTAGCTGTGCATACAGGGAATATTGTACACTATTATTACCTAAAATGTCTCACAGAAAACTCTTTATCGTTGCCAAAAATATCTTTTATTGAGCCAGAACAGGAAGTAGAATATTTACAAGGCAAATACACACACACACCACACACTTGTTCTCTCTCTCTCTCTCTCTCTCTCTCTCTCTCTGTTTCACACACACACACACACACACACACACATGCATCCTGAAGTGCTTGTTTCTGAACATCAAAAAAAAAGGCAAAGACAATACTCCATTTAAGTAAAAGGGAGCAAAAGCTTTTGCTCCAAGCAGGCAGTGGGAGCTGATTCAGTGTAGTTGCCTTCATTTAGTCTCGCTGTGAATCACAAGTGTACAGAAGTGGAGAACAGGTGGAGACAGAGACTGAGGAGGTGCTGTATCATCCATCCAGAGCTGGAGAGCCTACACCCATGAGACTGGGCGACGCTCTCCGCTGTTTTCTGTGTTTGTTTGCTTTAGGCCTTTGAAACTTAAATGACTGCCTTGCTGTTGTTTAAAGAGAGTATTCAGTTTCTAAATCCCGGGGCTGCAAATGCACATTGCTGCCCCACTTCCCTTGTACTTTGCTGTTAGAGCCTAGAGTGAAACGGACTTTCTGTGTGTTCTTGTGGCAAACAGGACTGCAGACGTCGCAGACACACTGACCGACAGTTGGTATAACCGTGTACATAGAAAAACCACACATGAATCTACTTTATTCCTATTATGTAAATACAAACACCAGATGATCAAAAGCAACAAAAATAATAAATACTATGAAAATTACTTCTTGTACTACGACAAATTGTTGAAGGAAAAGAATAAAAATGCTTTGTGACCTGGATGAAACACTCTATCTATCTCTCTCCCCCGGACCGTAATCTCTCACTCTTTCCTTTTTTCTTTTTTTGTTTTGCCATGAAATTCCTTATCGATTCAATGGAGAGAGAAAATCAGACAAAAAGGCGAGAGTGATTAGAACGTGATGAAGATTTTTGTATTTTTTATTTTATTTCATATCTAAAAGGGAAACAAATCAAACAATAAATGTACTGGCACAATTTTTTATGTGATTGAAATCCATCACATGTTAATTTTTAACCTTTGACATTTTATACGCCGAATTTCCAAAAGCAGTGGGGAGATAGTGCTGTGGGGCAAGCGAGATAGATGTTGTCAAATGTCATTCTGTGGCTCACCAGCACATTGAAGCTTTGTGGGGTGACCAACTGCATCCATTAAGTGATTCAGTTTTGCTCTTGTATTATTTGGAAGATTTAACCAGATGAAATACTTTTAACATGGGTTTTAGCATGTAAAATAATGACATTTGTTTTGCTGTCAGAGAATATTGCATTTTGCTGTTTCTTAAAGATAGTTTCAGCATTACTCCAGAGCCGTATGTGACAACTCATTATTTTCCAGTGAGCATGTGTCCGTGTGCATGTAAGTGTGAATGTAACTCTGTGTGCTGTGTCAGATTTATTTTTTCCAAGTGTGAGACTGTATCATGCACACAACTTCTACAGGCTTTTCTTTTCCGTGACAAGAATTGAATGCAAATCACACAAGGCGAGATACTCATCTGTGAAAGTTGCCGTTACTCCTCCTCCTCAAGTAGATATTGAGGAGGACTGGAAGAGTCAGAGTGCCTAGAGAGACAGGAGGTGCCACTAGAAGATGAAAATGACAAACCAGATTGACTGATTGGGAGGAGTGTTTCTAATATGCCACCTGATGTGAAGCAAAATTAGCCATCAAATGATAAAGAGTTCCTGTCAGTCGTTAAAATCCATTTGACCTTTTAAAAATGTCTGCCTTCTTTTATCTTTTTTTTTTTTTTCAAAAGTGTACATATGTTTTGGATTTTCTGTTTCTACTAACTTAATTGCAATGCTCTTTTTAAAACTATATTATTTTAAACCTGCAGCAAGTTAAAAAAAAAAAAAAAAAAAAAGAGCAAGTGGTGCCATGACACAATTTGAAGAGAAGACAGACACGTCTACCACAGTGTGACATTTGGCTGGGACCTTAACGTCCCACTTCTGAAGAGAACCCAAAGGACAGCTTTTAGCTGCGGCTCCTGGGGCTGAAAGAGAGAGAGGGTTAAAGACAGATAAAGACCAGGGATTACAAGGATTTGCTACTATTTCTTCAGGTTATTCTAATTACTCACCTAAGTACCATTGTACTGGCTGTGGAGGAAAATGAAGCTAAAAAAGGAGCCACTGGTATCATCACTTGAGCTGTAGGGGGAATGTCTGCGGTACTCGTTTGATTAAACATGACCTGGATTCGCGACTGAACTTGTGAACTCTCAGTGATTACAGGTTTAAAAAATTAGATTTGCTCTTGTGGTCTGGTTTTCCATGGTGATGGACCGCTGAAGTGGAGATCCTGTGGCACAGCAACAAAGACCACTGAATGTATTTTTTGAGTGCAGGACTGGAGCAAGAACAAGTTATTCCACAGCTGTAGTAGTAAATGGAAAAAAAGATTGCCATCATTACCTTAATCCCTCTTTTTCTCATTATAACCATCTTTCATTTGCTGTATTTGATGCTGATCTCAGCAGAGAAACACTGCACTGATGAACCCCAGCCATCCCCTCAAAGGAAAATAGGAATTTGTATCACCTTGGGTCTGCTTACGTTAATTCTTGTTGCTCCTCTTCTTTTCCTGCTAAACTCATCTGCATTTTAATATCTATCTCGATAGACTGCATTAGAACAGCACCTCTTTGTGAGTGTTAATTTGTTTTGTTGAAAGCTTTGTTTATCCCAGATTAATATTTCAATAAACAGAGGAGGGCGTCGCTCCGGTAAATGATAGTGATTATGCTGCAGAAGGTGTGCAGCCCACGCTGTTGGACAGAGTCTGGTAGTGTCTCACGCAATGGGAGTTACGCTGCCGTTCATAAGCCTCCAAATCTCTGATTACAATAATAACTCTGTGGGTGCTAATTTACCACAGAGAATTCACCATTCTCCATCCTCTTGTTTTTGGTCTTTGTTTGCAGATGTCTAATGCATTTCCCATTCAGTGCCAATGTCAAAGTTAACACGTGTGCTTTAATAGTTAGAACCGTAGGATCTCAGGCTGTTGACACAGAGATTTCCAAGTGCTGCAGCTAAGCAGAGACAGCCGTGGGATTGATTTGTCTTTAATTAGATTGGGATTTCACCGGGGTTGTACTGTGTGAACATACAGCTGACCCTTTTCCACATAGACATTACCGCCTGCGTGGCCTGAGAAAAGACAAACCAGGGACAACATCAGAAGGCTGTCAAAATGAACTAAAGTGTAAAGGCGAGGTGCTCTGATGAGTGGGGTGGTATTTAGAAACGAAGAACTAAATCCTGTCAGGTGTTTGTGACCCTTATGAAGACCAGAGATTAAAAGACATATGTTAACATAAAAAAATAGTTATGGCTTGTCTCTTATTGCAGTAAGACTTATTTTAATTTCTGTCATCAAGAAATGTGTTCTCAAAAGAGGGAACGAGAATACCAGACAGCTGAAAATATACTTTAAAATATCCTGAGAATAACTGGAGATCTAATAAACACCCTACCCAAAAGCACTCTCTAACAAACCCACTCTACCTGCAATTTGCCAATTGTGGTAATAGTCATCTTAATAAATAATAATAATAAAATAAAATCAAGTGAGAATAATAAAAAATATTCAGTAAAAAGTGCTGGTGTTGTATCATACAGAACAAATATCAAATTGTGTGCATGTTCTGGTACACAGGATAATAAAATTATTTAAAAAAAATTTGCAAATAATATTACAAAATAAGAAATTTGAGCTGAATAAACATTCATTTCCAAATCTGAATGTTTCACAGCATAAAACTTTTAAAGTCAATACCTGCAGTTGGTTAGAACAGGGCAAACAGGCTAAAGTACTTCAGATGACAATGTCCACTGTTTACTGTGTATTCACTTGACCTCCTAATGACACAACAGTCTCAGCTGATTGAAAAATGTAATTAGAATAATGTAGTTTGCTTACAAACCAGAGGTCTTACCAGACGCAAAAGTATTACTCATCTGGTCCATTTTTGGTTCAAATGTGTTTGCTTGTCCTTCAGTGAAGTAGCTCAGGCTGGGTAGAGAAGTCAGAAACTGTACTCAAGTAAGAGTAGTATTACTTCAAAATATTACTGAGGTATAAAGAAAACATGTTGCAGTAAAACTGTTCCTAGAAGTACATTTGTTTCATCATGTTGCTAATGTAAATGTAACTAAATGCAAACGGGTACCACCCACCTTTGGTTTGCATTTAGTTTTCTTACAATAATATTTGTTTTGGCCATAATAAAAGTTAACTTTAAGCTAAAACTGCACATATGATGATCATACAGGAAGTGAAAATACAATGGAAGAGGTCAGTTGTCAAACTCCCGTTCATTGATTTTACTCTGGGAAACAAAAATTAAACTGCTGCAGCTAATTGCTAAATATTTAAAGAGAAATGTAATTTATTTACTTTAATAAAGAATCCAATGGATGTAAGATGATTATTTTTTTTACCATTACTGATAAATATTAAAACACTTGGCAAAACAATGAAGAAACTTTATGCTCACAAACAACACCCAATGTCCCCTCGAGTGTTTGGCTGGTTACTCTCCTTAATATTTGTATTATACGATACTTTTCTTTGTTGCAAATTAGAAGCCATATATCCATTCAACATATTCATGTTTTAAAGTTGTCAAAGGGGGGAGAAAATCTATGAAATTATGCCTCCATCCATTCATGTGTGAGGCGGGATGTGGCTCCATGCTCTGGCGTTAGAGAACTGGGTTGTGAAATCACTCAGCTGTTTTGAAAAAACAAATGAAAGATTAACAGTTGCCTATTTATATTTCACATTCTCAAGATTTAACTGGCTCTAAAATATAATACTAATAATCTCTTTATTTATTTTTGGATTAAAATAATCAAACTGACATGCCTGATATCCAGATAATTCGCCACAACAAATTGTAACTAAGAGAATATGAGCTAGATGATGTTCGGTCACTTACATGATTTCTTCAAAATATTTGAAAACAAATCCGCTGCCACATGATAAAATTAATTTCAGAAGAGTTTGTGTATCTTTCCCTTTGTTTTCCAAAAACAAATATAAACTGGTGATTTTCCTCATTGATTTCTGGCTGCATTAAATGTCAACAGAAATGTTAACGTTGTTACCAACAACAGGTTTGGGACAGAGTTCAATCTTTTCTGTACAGAGTGGCACAAGCACAGCTGGTGGCTTTTGAGTCGTTTTATGAGCCCAGTTTATCACGCAAAGGTCAAAACCAGATCAAACATATATTTTACAGATTTATAAATAAAATATATTTCATCCACTAAAACTACTTTTATAAACTGAAGTGGGAAGAGTAATGGGTCTGGATTTTATGGTGTAATGTTTCCAAAAATAGAGCAGCAGCCTATTAGATATATAGATGTAATTTCCTTAAATTTTGCTGTCAAGGAAACAGAATGTCTTGAAATATTTTTTACTTTTTTTAAAAAGTCTGAAAGCTTTTTTTGAGTCAGTTACATTGATTTTTTAATTTTTAATTATTTTTTTTCCAGTTTAACCTTCAACACTTTCTATTCTCACTGGAATTTTTTTTGCGAAGCCACTAATTACTCACTTCGTTAGAGTAACTTTCCTTCTGAAATCACATTTTTAATGTTAACAAGATATTTCATGCCTGCCAAACTATTTCCTTTAGATTCTTTGATGTTTTTTTTTTTTTCAAAGAACGTGAACACTAATGTTTGTGTTAAGAAAAGTTGCTACTTAATAATCAGTTTTACTATCTAAAATTGGTTCTTTGCTAAGTGATCAGAAATGACTGGAAATTCAAATCTGCCTCGAGGCTCAAGCTGCACTTCAGTCACAAAAACAGACTTGAGTCTTAACTTGTGGGGTGAAGACTTGATTGGAACTGGAGGTCTGAGTCTCATGAAAAGATTCATGCAATCAGAGGTTCACATTCAGCCATTAAGTGTGCATCATTTGATTTAATGACTATTATTCTCCCTTCTGTGTTAGTGCATGATTTACAGATGACTGCTTGTCAATATTGCACACAGAAAGTATGGTGATAGTTCGTTGCCACTGAGTTTATCTGTTTTTACCATTGAGCAGCATTTACAGTAAGTAAGACGCAGTAAATAAGCTCTGACACAGATGTGCCTGTTCTCTTGTTTAAGGACTTGTTTGATTTATTCAGCGAGTATATTGAGCTATTAAATAGTTCCAAACCCTCTAATTTCATGATGATGATAATAATGATATGTCTCCCAGACAGAATTATAATCCTCCAGATCGTTTAAGCAAAATATGAATAATTTCTTGAGGTCTGCTAACTTTTCAGTCAGGTCTTCTTGTTCCTGGGCTTCATACTTTTATTCCTGCACCCAGCATTGTGTCCTGATAATTATATTTACGTTCTCCTTGTTTGGTTCTCTTTTCACCGCATATAAAGTAATCTTAATTGCTGTTGTGCTTACTTTTGGGACTGTGTCCCCCCCTCCTCACTAAACTCCCTCCTTTTGTAGACGTTCAGCATATTCTTTCAGTGTTTGCTCTTAGCAGACCGATTTCTAAAATTATTTTGCTCCTTTTGCCTGTTTTTTGGAAAAGCCCTGTTCTTTAGCCAGACACATTCAAGGGGTACATTAGTTTTATATAAGGATTTTCGGTTAATCATTTAAATTTAGGATCAACAGAAACTCTTACCATGACTGATGCGATTTAGGAATGTTAATTTTACTTGTTAGATTTGAGACCTGACTTGGATTTACTGCAAAAGATTTGAAAGCTGAGTTTGACTTGGGAGAGCATCTCTGTTGTTCATGCAACAGTTTTGATCATCTGCATTAAGAAGACATTTTTTTTATTTTTGAGTAATTCAAAGAGCTTCATTGGGGGCCTCGGTGAACAAACAATCAGATGCACAGATGCAACCATGGACTGATTATTTATATGCAGTGCTGTGAAAAAGTATTTCCCCTTACATCTTTCTTTTGTTTGCCTTTTGTAAAATTTGCATGTCTCAGATCACTAAATAAATTTTAAAAGCAGACTAAAAAAACTTGGGTAAATGCAAAAAGAACTATTGAAATGAAACTGTAATTTCCAATGAGGAAAAAAAAAGCCTTTGACACCATCTTGGTTCTGTGTTGAAAAATAATTGTGTCCCTTGTGAAGTCGTGAATTACTTGTAATCAACTAGATTGTGGTTAGCTACACCTCGGCTGATTATTGTCTGAAGTTTAATATCAAGAATTTACCTAACTAGAAACTGACAACCTGGATTAGGAAAAGTATAAACAGAAACACATTACCCCGCCCTAATCCAAAGACACTTCAGAATATTGCTGAACAGAATCACAGTAAGACTATTTCAGCATGTCAAAGAAGAATCCAGAACAACATCTAAAGCACCGCAGAAAGAAAGAGACGGGGCAAAATCTACATTCATGGGAGATTTTCAAGACTGAAACCACTGCTGATCAAAAATAACATAAAGCACTCTCATATATTTCCCCTCCAAAAGGATTGTTATGAGTCCCAATAACTTTAGTATAACATTTCATGAACTAAAGAAACATGGAGCATTTGGAAGGTGCCCTGTTTAAATTGATGGATAATGAACAGTATTTCAGAAAGAGAGAGTCGTAGCAACTCCTAAACTTGCTGGTGGTCTGACTCCTGGATGACATGCTGTAATTGATGGAAACCTGAATTCTGCCAGAAAATCCTGAAGCAAGACCATCCAGTCAGCAGCTGGTCACTATAAACTCACGAACGCGTTGGGTTATGCAGCAGAACTATGATCCGACGCTCACCTGCTGACCCACGTCCGCCTCTAAATGTCTCCAGAATGAAACAGAGATTTTGGAGTGGCCTGGACAAACGCTAACCCTAAACAACAGATTTACATTCAAATTTACATTTAAAAAGTATTCAGTTCAGCTGAATTGCAAGTGGGCCATGTTTTCCCCACAGTAATTCAAAAAATCGTTGCTAGTTAACACAAACGTTTACATTTGTTTCCACCAAGGTTGGCACAAACATGATTAAATTTAAGAAAAAATTGCTCCTAAGGGATTGGTTCCCCTACTTTCTTTAATTTTTTCCTTCCAGCTTTTTGTATGTACTCAGAGTATCTTTATGCAATATTTAAATGTATGTTAAATTTAGATATGACTTTGAAAAAAAATAATTTTTCTCAACATTGTGTAACTTAGAAATAGCAGTGAAAACCCTGCTACATGAACACTGTAAAGATCTGGGTCAGAAATTAGCTGACTAAAAAAGGTTTAAACAGGATTTTCACTTGTCAGTGATAATTACTCCTGTCATCAGACATAATTATCAGTTTTTTACACTTTGCTTTCAGAATCTGTTAATTGGGAATGGAAGTCACCAGAGTTGAAGGCATGAGTCCATGCTTGTATTATATCTGGATCTTTTTTAAATATGCAGGTAATGCTTAAATACATGGAATAAGTTTAGTTTGTTCTCATGATGACAGAGGATATGAGCACTAAGGTGCAGTGGGATTCTATAGATAGCAATGTTTCTAGGACATTCTGTCTTCTGTGTGTGGGAAGTTCGTGTGAATATGTACAATCATGTTAAAAAGTCAGTAAATCTATAAATCTTTTTTTTTTTTTTTTTTATAATCTGGTCTGGTTCAATTTATAACATTAGGTAACCACATCCTCAGTTGCACAACACATAACATATTCCATTCCACAGCAGGACGTGAGAAATAACCACACTCTTTCAGTTTTCCATAAATGGGTAAGTAGCAGCCAGGTCATGCTAATCAAAAGCACTTAATTAAGTGGTCATTAGAGGGCATAAGTGCCTCCATGAAAGCAATTTTGGTGGTTTGCTTTTCTAAATGACAACACAAATTCAAAGAGGGAACATGCCACCATCGGTCTCGGAGAAAAACAAATGCTGCATCTCGTCAATATGAGGACGATTATGAGGTAATTTCCTACCATCCGCGGTTGTTACTCTTTCATCAGCAACATTATTAATTAATTGGGAACATTCAAGGTAGCTGAAAAACCTCATACCCGTGGACATCACAGCAAGTTTATCCTATATTTAGACTTCTAAGTTAAATCTCCTGCAGCTTCTGTTTGAAGGTCAACAGATTTTTACAGTGCAAATAAAGAATAGTGGAAATTGGTGAAAAGGGAAAGGCTTTTCACAGAAAATAGTAGCACAGCTTGTATTTCCAAAGTTGCATTTAAACAAACTATTCAAATTTTTTGAAAATTGTCCAGAGGACAGAAAAAACAAGCCTTTCACCAAACACAAGACATTATACCATTGCACTCGTCGTTCCATGTTGGCTATAATCAAACAGTCTGAATCCCTAAAGTCTCTGCAAATGTAAGTGCTCTAGTCAAATTTGAGGCCATCTGCCCAGCAGCTGAGACTTATCTGAAATTAGGTCATGCAACAGGATAGTTATCCCAAACACAGCCACAGATCTCCCACAGAACGACTTGGAAAGAAAACAAACAAGGTGTTGCAAATGACCCGCTCAAAGTCCAGACTTTAATTAATATTCTGGAATTGGACCTTTACAGCGTGGTGTGAACTGATTTTCAGCAGCACTGAAGTGCACCAAGCTAGAATTGCTCCGCAGCCAGCATGTGAGAGGCTGATCAGGTCATAATGATGATGATTTCTTCACAGGATATCAGTTATTGTTGACATTCTGCAGCTCTGTGTTTGCATTTTCTGTTAAAAAAGTGTCAAGTATTTACCTAGTTCTAAACTTAATGTGGATCTATATTTAAGATCATTTTTAATATTTCCTTCTTAACATGATTTTGAATATATTTCTGAATCTGTTTGCATACTACTGCCATTTCTCATTTGACCATTTCCTCCTCACAGTCTTTCCTTTGAAAGCAGTCTGGGCCAAAGGGACAGTTTTCTGAGAGGGTTTCTATTATTGCAGGTCAGAGCGACCTTGCATCAGAACACGATAATAAAAAATATATATAATAATATTCACTCGTGATGCTTCAGGGAGGTTTTTGGAGATGTTCTAAAAGTGTAAAATATAATGTGGATGTAGTGGTGAGCTGACGCACCCTAATTGCTTGTGTGCTTGTTATGTGCCAGAGTGATAAAAAGGTAATAACCACCCAAAGTTATAATTAATTCTCTGCAATTCTGCATTAAAATTAACTTTAATATCCCCTCCTCACAATGCGAAATGGATTTGGAAAGTTATCTTTACACCCAGAGGTTATGTTTAATTCATTGGCCTTTTCAGCCGGCCCAAACTGCATTGTGCTGTTCGCTGGAATACCGTGGGATACGGCGTACTGAAGCCAAGCAGCTCGTTTCCTTCCTGAGTCAGCACGCCTATGAGCCGCACAGCATGCATAGGCAGATTTGACCAGGTGGTAGGGATGAGGATTATACTCAAACAATGATCTGCGTGCAAAGCACACACCGTAAAGCGATCATAGACACGTAAAGAGAAGCACATTGGGGAAAATGTCAGACAGCTTTTGGCTCCTGAAGGGAAGGTTGAGCAGAGCTTTGCTTAGCAAAAATAACCCTGAGTGAAAACTATCGTGGCGCTTTCAGAGCATCTCATATATGTTTGTATAGGTACACACAGACCTGTGGGGATAATTACTCTGCTGTGTTCGGCTTTCTAAAGCATCAGTCAAGGTTAATTAATCATACTGTGTGGTGTGATCCCTCATGTAATCTTTTAATAACTGCACTGTGAGTGCAGATTACTGATTTCTCATTGCAACACCATTTGTGTGCCATTTGCCAAGGTAGTGCACAGCAGCACTCTCCAGGGTAAGAATAAAAAATTATGATCAGCTAGATCAGTTAGGGGCTGCACAGTGGCGCAGTTGGTAGAGCTGTTGCCTTGCAGCAAGAAGGTCCTGGGTTCGATTCCCAGCCTAGGGTCTTTCTGCATGGAGTTTGCATGTTCTCCCTGTGCATGCGTGGGTTCTCTCCGGGTTCTCCGGCTTCCTCCCACAGTCCAAAAACATGACTGTCAGGTAAATTGGTTTCTCTAAATTCTCCCTAGGTGTGAGTGTGAATGGTTGTATGTCTTTGTGTTGCCCTGTGACAGACTGGCGACCTGTCCAGGGTGTACCCCGCCTCTCGCCCGGGACGCAGCTGGAGATAGGCACCAGCAACCCTCCTGACCCCATTAGGGAAGAAGGGTGTTCAGATAATGGATGGATGGATAGATCAGTTAGGAATGGCTCATTAAATCATATGTGTTGCAGCTTTCCTTCGCCCGCATCTTCACTCTTTGATTGGAGTTCGGCTCTCACTGCATTTTATTTCTTAGCTGGACGATCAATAGCTAATTCACTAAAGCCTAAAAATTAGCTGCAGCCAAATATATTTAAAAAAAACAAGCATATCCCATCAAACATTTTGCCATACTATATAGTAAAGATGAACTGTATGTTTTGCACCTATCCATGCATCAGGCCAGCCTTGTTCATGTCCTTTCCCTGACACTCCCTCGGAGACGAGGCTTGGAGGCATTGACCATTCAATCACCCTCTTTTCACCAGTGCAACTGTAGCACCTTCTTGCAAAAAATAAGAAAACATTCAACACGAGCAACAAAGCCTGCAACCCCTGCCATGCTCACTTCCTGGCATTCAAACTATCTCAAAGTAAAAAAGGGGCTTTTTCAAGGTCACTGCACATTTAGGGAAGCTTAAAATAGAGTCAGACGTTGACAAACCGGGGCTCACAGCGACTGTCAGCAGATCCCAGGAGATAGAAAGGAGATGTATTAAGTTCAGCATGAGCCCTTATGTGTTTGTGTATGAATGTAATTACTACCATACATCAAGCCACAGGAGCAACCAGCCTGTGACATACAGCATTTAACACTTGAATTACCAAGTGATGTGTGGCACACTTCCAGAACCTCTATTGGTTAGGCCTGAGCACTTTACAGTATAAAAATACAGAGACCAACCCAAACACACTCCCTGACTGCACAGAGGGATCACACAATAGCCAATCAATTGCACTGTGATGGGGATTTTTTTTTTTTTTTTTTTTTTTTTTGTAATATTTTATTTTTTTTCCTTCAAAAAAAGCATGTTGTTACTTTCCCAGTGAGTGATGATAGAAAAACAAAATCAGTTTGAGATTCTTCTGCAATCCGGAATAAAAACACAATTTCATTTGCATAACTCAATCAAAGCTATAAAAGGCGAATCAGTGTTGACCGCGTTCCTCTGTGCTTCACGGCACGTGACTCTTTACTGCCACCTTGTGGTAAAAACAGCAGTGTAACAAAACGGTGAAGAACGGAGATAATCAAGCAGTGAGATCCATAAAAAAACAAATTTATTTTATATTTGAAAGGCAAGAGATTACAGTAATAAAAATGATAATGGATACAATTAAACAAATTAAGATAGAATGATGCAGTCACAAACAAACAAAAAAAAGCCTCACAATTTAATATATGCATGCAGGATTTTTTTGCGAAACAAATGTAAATTAACCGGGCAGATTTATATGTAAAATAATTTTATTATGACCATTTAATCAAAAGGTTTCTGACAGTAAAAGATGTGGACATTCATATAACAATATAAAAGGAAGATCGATTTTAAAATATTAATTTATGTGTTTTTATTTAAAAACAACCTGTAAAAGTGATTTGCAATTGTAAAAATCGTTACAGTAACAAAGTCATTCTTAAGAATTTTTTGCATAACCAAATTTTTGGCTATTTTCTGCTGGTATTTTTACAAGTTGCTTTTTGATTGTCTTTATGATTGGGGGGCCTCCCTGCCATCACCCTGATCTTTACCAAGTGGATTTATATCAGGAATGTGGCTCTAAAGTATTATTCCTTTCATTGAGAATAAATGCAACTACCCGAATATAAGATACTGGGTTTAACTGAGATACAATACAGAAATATTTATTTTTAAAATATCTTTTGTTTAGCTATACATATTCATAATATGTTTTATATCGTGAAACATACATTTTTCTTTAGCCCTCATATGTGGCATGTTCCTGACATGTATGCAGTTCACCCACTCCTTTGGTTAAGTTCAACAGTCGAGATTTTCTTGCATGAAAATCATATTGATAATTGCCATGACAACCGGGGTAAAATACCTGATGCGGTTGTTAAGATAGTTACAATTTCCAAATCGTAACTATAATATAAGAAACAAGCACATTTAAATGCTTAAATTTGTTTCCAAGACAAATTTGACACACACCTTTTAATTATTAAAGATTTTTTTCAAAGACAAAAGGTGTGTGTAAAATTTATAAAATAACTTAAGCCTAAAGGTTATGTCAGGAAATGTCTCACATAGTCACAGGGATATTATTATTATTATTTCTTTCTTTCTTCCTTTCTTCCTTCTTTTCTTTCTTTCTTTCTTTCTTTCTTTCTTTCTTTCTTTCTTTCTTTCTTTCTTTCTTTCTTTCATTCTTTCTTTCTTTCTTTCTTTCTTTCTTTCTTTCTTTCTTTCTTTCTTTCTTTCTTTCTTTCTTTCTTTCTTTCTTTCTTTCTTTCTTTCTTTCTCTCTTTATTTATTCATCTATTTATTTATTTGTTCCCTTCTTTCTCTCTTTCTTTGTTCCTTTCTTTCTCTCTTTCTTTCTTTCTTTCTTTCTTTCTTTCTTTCTTTATTTATTTATTTATTTATTTATTTATTTATTTATTTATTTATTTATTTATTTATTTATTCCTTTATTTCTTTCTCTCTTTCTTTCTTTATTTATTTATTTATTTATTTATTTATTATTATTATTATTGTTATATATTAAATATTTTTTCAGGGTATGTTGACTCCACGTCAGCATCCTGCAAAAAATTTATAAATAAAACATTTAGTTAGAAAACAAGAACATGTTAACATTAAAACATTAATATACAGATTTCTTGACTTACTGGTGTTGCAGAGCATCTGGTGACTGCTTCCTGGTTGCTAAGCTCGTTCACCAAACTCAAAGCGACACAAGACCTGTTGAAATCTCCATTGGCAGTTCTGGAGATAAACACAAAATGCAACTGAGATTTGAGATGCAGCCAAAATAACAGCGACATGCGGTATTCAGGATAAGAAGTTCAAAAGTTTAAACTAGTCTGTGTGATACTGGCAGGGTGGAAAGAAGCACTTAAATTTCCCTCTTGGAGTCTTGAAGAGCAGCAGGGCAAAATCAAGAAGAAAAACATGTGGCAGACTAAAAACTGGCACATGTCCTGGGTTTCTCTTTGGTCACACATTTGAAGGTGCAACGACTCAGTGAGTGGCGGCCTCACCGCTGATCTGGCAGCAGTGGTTGTTCTTCAGTGTGATGATGAGCAGCAGCCCCTCCGCCATCCAGCTCCCTGATCACGGCGAGGTAGTCGCCGATTATCATTTATCAGGCAGAAACAGAAACACAACAGGGTGTGAGAACAACAGGTCATTTTGTTTGACCACATCAAAATGTTTCAGATTTGTTCATCATGGTCAGATGTTTTATCTTGTTTTGCTTTTCGTTCTATTTCACACTCTGTTATTTTTTCCTCTCACACGCAGCTAAACTTATTGCTTTGTAGCTTACTTGCTTTTCTCTGACTGTCACATGAAATAAAAGTTGGACTTATTTACATTTTACAGGTTTTAGAGACGCTAACTATCTGTTCACTTAAAACATACCTCTTATTTCCTCGTCCTTTAGTTCCGTTTATTCCGCCTGGCTCCTCATTCATGTTCCTAAAGCTGACACACACATTAGTTATTTTCAGGTCAGGCTGTCAAGCTATAAATAAAGGAATCAATAATAAACACATTATGGTATTTAAAGCGCACCCGTTCATTGGGTTGTGATCAGATGGAGTGGTGGTGTTGGAAGATCCCATGTTTCCACTACAATACAGATATTAAACATAATTTAGTAATGCATAAACAGCTTGCTCAGAAGCTGTGCAGGTAAAGCGACACATCAGTTTAAACTTAATTGCAAACGTGACGAATTTTAATAATCCCTTTTGAGATAAGTGAATGTTTTCAGGAAACAGGGATCTGAGGAGCTTTGGCATCACCTAAAGAATCAATAGCTTTTAGCAGATTAAAGTCCAGACTCCATGATGTTTATGAGCTTACAGACACACTCTGTCAATCCTGAAAAACAAGGTAAGAAAAAGGGGGTCAACTGCAAAGGCATCAGTCTAACCTCATCGCACTTTGAAGTGGATCTGGGTCATTTTCACCACATCCAGACGGATCTTCTCCATTCCTGTAATGTCCAGAATAAACAAGTTAGTTCAAAGTAGGAACTAACCTTCACTGATCTCCTCTGAAAGTAGTTTCCAATGTCAGCTTACCTGACGTCAGCATTGTTTTGTCCCTCTATGTCTCCTCTTGGAACCATTGGGAATCCACTTCCTTCTTGGTTTCTTAAGAGGATGTTGAAAAGCATTAATGGCTAAAATAAGTTAACCGAACTAGTAAAGAATAACTTGTATAAAGGGTGTAACTCAACTTAAAGATAGAAATTCACTTTCTTAAGTAACTACAGCAGTTTCTGATTGTAGTATATTTCTTAAATTTAGACAAAAGTGGTGAAACATGCTAAAAAATAAGGCTTACCTTTGGAGACAGTTGAATATCCCACCTCTGAAAAAGATCACAACATTTTGCTGATTCCTTAACAAAATCCTCTTATCAATTATCAGCACAGGGTTGTAAATATATGAATGAGTGAATTCAGTTAGGGCCCATCGCCTCAATTATTAAAATTTGACTTTTGGTTTTTATGATCTGCAGGTTACAATGAAAAAAAGTCCAACTCCTGCTCCTACTTGTACGTATTCTAAATGTATTTTATGCAGTGAGATCAACACAGCAGCCGTTTGGAAGTAATTTTCCCTTGACATACAGTACAGATGGCAGCGGCGGTGATTCAAGATGGCAGCTCTCAAGGAGAAATCTAATAGAAGTGAGAATGAATTAATGCCCATAACAAAAAAAAGAGGAAGTAGCAGAGGGTTTTTCTTCCTCACTGTGGTGAGATGTGAAACCTGAACATGGAACGCTTTTTTCTGTAATGTTTTGCCTGTTTAGTTAAAAAAAATGACCTGACGTCCTTATTTGACCTGAAACTTAAATGTAAATTTCTAACACAATTTGTGATTTATGGCCTTTAGGAAGCTACTACAAGTATTACATTTGTAATGCTAAGACAATTGCATTACAAAAATAAAGATCTTCCATCCATCCATCCATTTTCTATTCACCCTTTGTCCCTAATGGGGTCAGGAGGGTTGCTGGTTCCTCTCCAGCTGCGTCCCGGGCGAGAAGCGGGGGTCATCCTGGACAGGTCGCCAGTCTGTCACAGGGCAACACAGAGACATACAAGACAAACAACCATTCACACACACACACACCTAGGGAGAATTTAGAGAGACCAATTAACCTGACAGTCATGTGTTTGGACTGTGGGAGGAAGCCGGAGAACCCGGAGAGAACCCACCATGCACAGGGAGAACATGCAAACTCCATGCAGAAAGATCCCCGGCCGGGAATCGAACCCAGGACCTTTTTGCTGCAAGGCAACAGCTCTACCAACTGCACCACTGTGCAGCCCAAAGAGCTTTTTTTGCAAAACAAACAAACAAACAAAAAAACTTATTGGATTTACTGATTTAGAAATTGACTCACCTCTTATGTTTTTTCCAGCAGTAGTAAGCGAAGAGTCCAAAGACAACAAGTAGGATCAGCAGAACTGCAATCCCTACAGGTGACAGAAAAAGAAGAAACATGTTGAACAGATCGAAGGAAGAAACACAAAGTCGGATATTTTGCTTTCACTCACATCCAAGGTAACTTTGATCCTGGATTGGTGGCCCAGGACTCGCACCAAGATTGCCTGGTGGAAAATTAATTTAGAAGTAATTTATAGTTTATAATTATATCTTTAGCAATAATTACATCGCTAAAGATAGCGTAATAATATTTTTTTTTATTAAACTTTGTTGTATTAGGAAGTATTTTTTTGGAACTCACCAGGGTTGGATTTGAAATTTACGCACTTTTCTCCGGCAAGTTTTTGGAGGTTTTCCTGTAGAAAAATAAACTTGATTAGGATTCTGGGTCCCCAATCGTAAAGGCTATGATTAAAATGAACTTACTGTAGTAAGTGTGCATGTAATGTTAAGATCCTGGCAGTCTTCTGTGATCACTGAATGGTTATCCATTTTCACAACTGGTGGCAAAAAGTTAAAAACCTGTTTGCGTAGATCAGCAGAACCGAAATTCATCTGTGGAATAAAAAGAAATAAAAACTTTCAAGAAAGACGGTAAATTTATTCATATAGCACCTATTATAGATATTAAAATTACAAACTTAGTAATTTTAGTTAGTTTAGTGTAAGACTTTTTATGATTTATGATTTTATGATTTAATCCCTTGACTATCATCCTCAAAAATATTACATGTAAGTCAATGGACCTATGAGGTCATCATGACGACTTAAGGGTTAAACTGAATCCCATAATATACAAGGAGCCTGATCGGTTATAGTTTTCACTTTCTCTTTCAAGACTTGATAAAGATTAGAATATCTCTGAGAAAAGTAAGATTTAAATCAGAACATGGACTAAAATGGAGCTGAAATAAACACAACCGCACCTTGTTTTGTTCAACAGCAATCTCACTTCCTTCTGGGCATTCGTGTTCAAATCTAAATCCCTCAGCACCATGGATTTCAGTGCAGGTTATGATTTTTGATTTGCATTCTGTAAGAAACCAAATAAATGGTTGAGAAGAAGTCCGAACAAAAACAGGAAGTAATCTCATGACGCAGTAAAAATTATTACATTATCAAACAACAAACAAATCAAAATCAGGTTATTTCTG
Source organism: Gambusia affinis (assembly GCF_019740435.1). NCBI lineage: Eukaryota > Metazoa > Chordata > Actinopteri > Cyprinodontiformes > Poeciliidae > Gambusia > Gambusia affinis. Next base: position 20,257,290 of record NC_057886.1, read on the forward strand.
AAATAATTTCATAATTTCTGAAGTTCCAACTCTTACTTGATGTCGCACATATCTGTAGCCTCCATAAGAACAAGATTAGGACAGCGAACTTGTCAAATAGTCTGGCCATGTTGATTTCTCAAATCATTTAAGGAAGTGATCTTCTTCCTCGTTTGTTGTCTGTGGAGGGCGTTACCGCCACCTTTAGAAATTATATTAATGTTGCCATTCTTGTTCAGCTATGACAGCACAGTTTTACACAGATAGCAGATCACCAAGAAGATGAATCCCAGAAAGCACTTAGCTGTAAACTTATACTGGTATGTGTACAGTGTGTGGGGAGGTTTTTTAACAGCAGAGTGGATTGGACGGCCTTATTCCTCTTGTTGTTTTACACACCAGACACAAGAGGAGGCCCTTGTCATGTGGGTCAGAGTCATAGAAACAAGGTCAAAGATGTAAACCCTGTGGCTGCTTACATACGTTGTTTAGCAGAACGGGTTGTATATGCTTGTGTCATGTTTTATCACACAGTAGGACAAATCTAAATCAATACTGATTCAATTGATGCTGTATTTGTATTTCTACACCCTCCAGGGAAACGTGAAGGGTGTAGTCAGTGGATATTTCTTCCAAAATTTAGGAATCATTAACTCTTAGTGCTCATTTTTCTCAGAAACACACCCACAAGTGCACACGCTCACAGCAAAGATAGAGCAGAAGTTTCTACGGTCCGGTGCGCATCACTTAGATTGCATCTTTTCTGGTCCACTGAGAAAAGACAGAAGACAATCTGTGTAACTCAGTATGAGCTTCTTTCTGTCTCCTTGACAACATGGGCTTCTTCCACTTGGTTCCTTCAGCTTTCTCTTTTACCTTTTTCTGACTCTTAAACAATAACATCAAGGTCATATCAGAAGCAGCCTTCCAAATGTTAATGCCAAGTGTCCGTGTTACATGAGCATAAATAATTCAAGTGATGAAGGTCAGAGAAATCTATTCTCCTTTCTTGACGATTTTATTGTCATTCAGCAAGATAAGGTATGAAAAAGATGACCACATTAGAACAGTTGTGCATGTAACGGGAAGCCATTTTGGGTGAATGTAATTTGATTAAAGGTTTAGGCTTAGATGCATGGTAAACATGGTGAATCCCTTAAAGACTGTAAAATATTTGAGCCTGAGGTAGAAGGTTATTTTCCAACAGCTTTTACGAATACAAAGAAATCGAAAGGAACAATTTAAATCAAATCATGTTCAGATGTGAAAGTGGCCCAGTCAAAACCTAAATCTAATTTAGAATCGCTAGCAACACTTGAACATTAATATCATTGATTCAATCTGATTAAAGTTTGAGCAATTTTACAAAGTGGAATGGACAATTATTTTTGACGAGAAAAGCTCTGGAATAACTAGAGCTTTTCTCAAGGAATTTGGGAAAAGCTCTAATTAGTTGACCTTTTCTCTGCAGAAATAATTGAGACAAAAGACCTACAACTGCAGGTTTTTTGGATGCAATTACAGCCAAAAACAACCTGAGCTGTAATTGCACCAGAAGGTTAGTCCGTTAAGAACTGACTTGTAGGATGAATTGTAATACACACCACACTTGTCAGATTTCAGTTTTTAAAAACCTTCAAAAACTATATAGTATTTTACTTTTACTTCACAATTATGCACTACTTTGTGTGGTTCACATAAATCCCTCGCAAGATTCACTGCAGGTTTGTCTGCAATGTGAAAAAAACTGAAAAAGTTCAATCTATATGAAAGTCTTTTCAGTGCACAAAATCTAAACTGAACCTTTTAATGCAGACTTATTTATGTAGTCAGCATTAAAAATTATTTATTATTTATTTAGTCTTACTTACATAAGTAAGTAAGACTTTATATGCAAGTACTTGATGATTTGGCTCAAACATTTTGAGATTGTTTAAAGTCTCACCCCAAAATGTGGGGTTGAGCACTTGTCTAAAATATTGCGTCACCACAAATTTTTAAGATAGCCTAACACTGATAAAACTAAACCCCAGACCGTAAATAAATACAACCATGGAGCTCTCAACCATCATTTTAAAGTTGAACCAAAAGCATTTGTGTTAGAAACGAGCCGTGCATGCTCTTGCCCAAACCTGATGTTGTTTTTATGTTTGACATGATGAAATGAGTGAGGAAAAACAAGTTTTGCAATCCAATATTTGTCTTGAAATCTGGACACTACAGTTTCCAGCTTCCTTCTGTGAGATGTTGCATAAAGTTTTCTACCAGTCTGTGTGTGGATATGTGCATGTTTGTGAATGAAACTGGATGCATAGTGTAAAGTGCTTTGAAAGGCCAGTAAGACTAGAAAAGCTCAAAAATAAATTAATTTCATTTAGCTCTTAGCTTTCAGTGTAAAAACCCATTTTCCACTGTGTATCCATACAACTGCTGCCCTTTATGTAACAAAATGGCTAAACAGCTTTCATCTCCTTCACTGATAGCCTTGTTTTACAGTATTTGTCCAGGGGGGGTCAAATAAATCTTGGTAAGTTAGCTCGTTTTATAAGTCATAGGCGTTGCATAACTTAATTGTAAAATTAGTAGTTTGCAGGTTGTGAGAGGTTACTGGAAGATTCCCTAAAATCCTGAGAATGTCTGAAAAAATGTTACTTGTTGCAGTCTTCTCTTTAGATTAAGCTTTTTAAAGCAGACTAAGGAAACTGTATGATGCTAAAATGTCCAGAAATGTTACAGCTTGCACAGCAAAATTAACATTAATTTTGTGTTTCACATTTTCAACCATCTCTCGACCTTCAAAGTGACAAAACTGGGACGTGGAGAGGTTTTTGCATTTGGGGAGATAAAGCTAAATGGCAACGGGCGTTTGTCATTCTGAGCACCAGACCAACGGAGCTTAGTGAAACGCAAAAGGTGCTGGGATAGTTACAGAACTCCAGTCTCTCCAGTTGGCTCATTAGGAAACCTAAAACCCCCGGTGTTAACAGTTTGAAATCACAAAAAGACTTCTACCCGCTGCCAGCAGAGAAAGCATGCCAACACCAACACACACTGACATTTTTGTTCATCTGCACCCACAAAACTGAACATGTAAATCACCAAGTTGGGCCTGTTTTAATTTCATGGGTGCTCAAGTAGAAGCTCTTGTGGACTTATTGTAAATTGAGGTACTTCTCAGAGTATTATGGCCCTGAAGCCATCCACATTTTCTGCTGTTCACAAATCTTAAAGTTCTTTCGAAACCACAGCTCCCTTATATAGAGTCAGCTTCATCTGAGCGCAGCAACTTGATCCCCCTGTGAATTTCCTATAAAAAGAAAGCTAATAAACAAAGCCAAGTCTCTTCCAAAGCTAAATATTAAAATTTCTGACAGATGTTTGCAGCCATCTACCTGAGAGAATGTATATGAGCGTTCAAACAGAAAGCTTCAGTAAGGCTTCATTAAGCTTTTACAGCTCTGTCACAGCACAGTACAGCTTGATGCACAACAGCTTCAGTTCTCATGGTGCTGAGGTACACATTGTGCAACTTGGATGGCTTTTATTACTATAATCTGTTTTCCAGCTCCATCTCCTGAGAGGGATCTCTGTCAGAAAACAAAGCTCTCCGCTTGAAACATGGCCTCAAATTCAACTTCTGTTTTTATCTGTATACTTCATCTCTCTTCTGGCTCCTCTCCCAATTTCTCTCCCACTCCACTTTGTCTTCTCTTTGCTCTCTTTTCCCCGTGTGTTTCTCCTTTCTGCTCTCTTCACTATTTTCCCTCCTTATATTCCGAGTCCCAGCACACAGCCGGGTAGAACCAGGTCCAGCGTGTCTTGTTACAGCAATCCTTCCTCTCCGATTAAACCATGCATTGTGAAGGATAATACTCAAGAAACAATGAGTTTCTTTTTGACAAACTCCCTTTTGCCCTTCCCGGTGCCTCACATGTGGAGCGAATGCTGAATGCTGCATGCTGCATGCTCATACCTACACGACAGCACACACAACGCAACTGATTCACACAAACAGCCGTTTTTACAAGCAGTAGCATGTGCTTCACTGTTAGTGTGCTCCTGAGAAAGTATGCAAGAAATTCAAATCAAATTACCCAACTGGCTGATTTTGTTTATGAGCTGCTCTTTGCATGCAATGTTCTCTCTGTTTTGCAACAGAGTCCTGAGAAAAGCCTGTCTTACTGGAAGAAGAGCTGCAGTGGAGAATGTACGGCTTAAGCACATTTATCAGCGTCATGTGTTGTTATGGCAGCCTCGGTGTGGCTGTTCACACTTAAACGCATCATTTTAAATAAACAAAAAGTCTTAACGCTGATTGATGTGTGCAGCAGTCACCTGAAAAGCCAACAAAGGAAGAAAGCAGGAAACACAACAGCAACATTCAGGCTACGTCACCCAAAGTCCAACCAACAGGTCAGTGGGTGGTTTTCACAGCCGACCTTCTTTTGTGTAATAAGAACACACAGGTGAGTTGGTTAATGTCTTCGATGGAAGTGTACACTTTTAGGTGTCTAGGTTTCAGGACAGGGCCGACTGTTCCCCCTTATTACTAACACCTCTGATCAAAAGTATCAGGCCCCTGTAAGCAACAGTAATTTGCAACAAACTTGAGTGAATTTGTCAGGAACATCTTTGGAGCGTGCTATTTTTTTCCCTCTCATCTGCTCTGTGTCTAGACAGGTAACTAGGTATGTGGTTCTCTTCTCCCTGTCAGTGCCATCATTCTTCTAGATTTTCCACAGCCATGATCAGTGCCTGTCAACAACAGGGTGTTGACGGAGTTGGTGTCTTACATAACCGAAGCAAATAGGAGATAGTTTACTCTGAAGACACGAATAATGCAAAAGATAAGAATGAAAATGGAAACTGTTATTTGACAGATTTACTGGGGGTTGTAATGATGCCGCTCAATACTTTGCATAATTTAGCTAATAAGAAATAACAGTTTTCTGCTTTGTCCGCACTCATTGAAGTATTTAAGTTTAGCTAAAAGCATTCTTAATGCACATTAAATGCCCATCATGGAATACAAAATGTGCCAAATTCCTAACTTCACGAGTAAAACAAATGTTTATTTCTGGGAGTCTAGAATTTAGGCCTGCACACCTCAAGGTTTTCAGAATACAAAATCCTGGTTGCATGTGAAAATATCATGTGTGGTGGATAACTCACGCTGCACACCACTCTGAACAAAACATCTCCACAGTGAAACATGGTGATGGCAGCAACATGCTGGGGGAATTCTTCACAAGACACGGGGAAGAGTCAGAGCTGGTGGGAAGATAAATGGAGATAAATACAAGAGGAAGACCAGTTCGCCTTCCAGCAGGACGATGAGACTAAACAGTCAGGAGCTGCAGTGGAATGTCAGAAATGGCCCAGTCAAAGGCCAGACCAAAATCCAATTGACAATCTGTGACCAGATTTTAAAACAAATGTTCCTCCATCCAAAATGACTGAGTTTGGGCAATGTTGTAGCTGTGAGGCTACTTTGAGTTATTCTGCAAAATTCAAAGAAAAGAGCCTAAAGTTTTTGGTTGCAACGTTACAAATTGAGAAAAATGTTCAAAGGGTGTAAAGACTTTTGCAGAGATGTGCATCTGAAGAGACCTTCTCAACAAATGTCTTATCCTGTAGGTTTTGTACAAACTCTTGTTTCTTTGAGCTCTGTATTTGCAGTGAAAACAACTCCTCAGGCCCAACATGTGAGCCGCATACACATTCCACCTTTTACGAAGCACATTTGATAAGTCGTGTGTTTTCTTGATCCCCCATCAGGGGTTAACACACTGCATGGGTGTCCTGTCACTATTATATTACCACCACACGTGAAACAGTGGGCTGCAGGAGGTTTAGCTTGTTGACCTTGGAACCCAGGATACACCTCCCTCCGTTTCACAGCGGTTGCCTCAGACACCTCACAAGTCTTGACTGATGTTTTCATTCCAAAGATTTTTTTTAGTTTTTCCATTTCAGCCTTCTGTCAGCAAGATGTAAGTTATGGCTCAACGTACAGCAAATATCTCTTATTTGGCTTTGCCTGCAAGACAAAAAGAAAACGGTCTGGTATCTCTACTGACAACGTCTCTTGTTTACTTCCTGATAAATAAATTTGTTTTACCCCACAACGTCATATCAAAGTCCACAGCACTCGCCATGATTATGAGTCACAACTTTATTTGTCAGGTTTATAGTTTCTTGGCAAGGGTTCTGAAAGTGAACAGGATTTATATTGTGTCATGGTTAACAGGGAGAGCAGGTTGGGAGGGAATGGTTAGTTTTCTATTTAGACAAGGCACAGGTAAGTAAGCTCAAGCTGCTCCAAACCGTTCAGCTGGATGCTGAAAGAAACACACTGTGTTGTGAGCTCTCATCAGATAAACCTAATGCAGCCTTTCAACTCATCAATCCTCCCAAAGGTGAATGTATGACACTTAAAAGCTCATAGTTATGTGAATATATCTATTCAGTAGGTTATGTTAAAAAGGAGTTTGACAAGAAATACAATCCGACATGGCACTGCATTGTTGGCAGGAACTTTGGAAGCTATGTGACACACGAAACTAAACATTTCATTTACTTCTATAAAAAAAATTATATATATATAAATATATATATATATATATAGCAAGAGGATCCTGGGTTCGATTCCCGGCCGGGGGTCTTTCTGCATGGAGTTTGCATGTTCTCCCTGTGCATGGTGGGTTCTCTCCGGGTTCTCCGGCTTCCTCCCACAGTCCAAAAACATGACTGTCAGGTTAATTGGTCTCTCGAAATTCTCCCTAGGTGTGAATGGTTGTTTGTCCTGTCTGTTTTCTGTGTTGCCCTGCGACAGACTGGCGACCTGTCCATGGTGAACCCCGCCTCTCACCTGGAACGTAGCTGGAGAGGAACCAGCAACCCTCCTGACCCCATTAGGGACAAGGGTGAACAGAAAATGGATGGATGGATGGATGGATGGATGGATGGATGGATGGATGGATATATATATATATATATATATATATATATATATATATATATATATATATACATAGATATAGATATAGATATATAAAATGTAGCATCAACTTTGCCAGAAGGAAGCAACTTTTTACAACCACCCAACAACACATCAACACCATAATTTATACCTTCAGAAAAACTTACAATTTATTGTTTAACAGGCACTGACTTGTTATCACCTTGTTAGTCTGTTTGCATGAGTTCCAGATGGCAAAGTGTTCAACTGGTGACACTTTCCTGCAGCAGGAAACTGAACAATGGCAGTTCTAAGAATTTTGGCAGATGGTTACGTCTCTTTGGTCATATTTTGTAAACATGATGGTGTCACAAACAAGTACGGCACAATTTAACAACTTAACAGATGTGCTCTAAAGAAAGGTGTGATTCAGCCTGTTATTGCAACTTAGGACATATTTAAATCTGTCCTGCAGTGTAATGTTTAAGCAGCTGAAGCATTGCAGCTAGTAGTAGTTTCCATCAGTGCAGTGATTTGTATCGTTATGCTGTCTGCAGACAGATCAACACTGTTACGGTCACACCTGAAATGACACTGCAAATTAGGCTTAATGGTAAAATACACAAACTAACTTCTTTCTAAATCAAGCGAGAGCAGCTTAAAAAGTTCAACAGGTCCATGATTACTCATACTTCAAAGTTATTTCTCCAAAACAAACACAAACTGTCATGTTTAATAATTACGGTAGTCTGAGAATTATTCAACTGCTTTAAACCAAATACTTTTAGTAACAGAGAACTTTTCTGAGGCTACGACCTGCTGCATACATGATTCATAGCCTGAAACCAGCTGCCGGCGGTAATATAAGGACTATTAACTTATTCCTCATGGGTAAACACCTCTGATTCATTTACATATTTTGATTTGTGTGCTACAAACTCTTCTTTAGAAATATCACCAATTCACTAAGCTTCAAACATGATGGCTAATCTGGAGTTTTGTTTCTGCTTTAACTAAGCCTTGGTGGACTTCTTGTCCTTTTTGGAGATCCAGTGATGCTCAAGTTTCTGCTTTCCCACAATTCCTTGACGTTTTATCCAAGGGTTTCCTGGATCTTGACTGATTCTTGACTTGTTCCCTGTGTAGCGCATTGTGGCTACACAGCGGCTACAAAACCAGCTTCATTAGAGGGTTTGTTAAAAGAACCTGAGAGAGATGCAAAACAGAGCATGCCACAGCTACCAGGGAGACGGAAGAGGAAGTAAACTGTGGCCTGTAACTTTAAAAATATTTAAAAATTGATGCAAAATTGTACGTTTCCTATTTTTTTACAATAGGGAAGTTTGATGTGCTTTGGCATTCAGCCCCTTTACTCTCATACCCCTTAGAAATTGAAGCAGTTCTGTGACGTCCTCAGTAAGACATGGCCCATGACGTTGTCATCCACTTGAGGTTAAGCTTCACGTTTAGCAGGGATGAACATTAAGAATCTCTCTGATGTAATGATTCTTAATCTCAGCAAAATTACATAATTGATCAGTTGCAGCTTTGGAAACCACTGTAACCTGTGCCAGCCTGACCCCACCTTCTGAAAATGAACCAGTACCTTAATCCTCATTGGTTTGTGGAAGACACTAAATGGTAGATGTGTGCTGATAAATGTGAGGTGAAGCAGCTTGCATTTACACAAGAGAGTTAAACCAAAGTGCCTGGTGTCTCAATGTTTTGTCTATTTTTGTGGGCAATATTCCGAATGTCCTTCTGGTTGTAATAAGGGGTTGGGAAGTACTCTTCACCTTGAGAGTACTTTCTGAAGTTACCTTCAGATCATCCTAAAAACACTGCTATCATGCTGGAAGAAGGTGGTGGATGCATCATTCAATTAGGATAATTTAGTCTCTTTAGTCGATTTAACAGTCAGGTAAAATAGTTTGAAAACCACAAATCCTTCGTCACAGTTTGTCTTTCATATGAAATTCCAATAAAGCACACAGAAGTTTGAAGTTATAACATAAAAATGTGAAAAATTTCTAAACTGCATTAATACAGCACTATATAGCATTAAAAGTCCCCTTTTATTTACAAGTTTATTGTAAATAAATGAGTTAAATTTCTCTAAATAAATAAATGAAGATGTTTTTCTCTTGTCACAAGGCTAGCATTTTGACTACCTGAAGTGATCTTTCATGTTTCTCTTTGAGTCAGCACATCCTAATCCCTAATAATCAGAGACGAGGGGAAAAGAACTGTTGAAATCCTGGGTCACAAACTTGTATGAGGACACAGTTTACCCCCATTCAGTCCCAATAGCTGCTTTTAATGCGCTTTCTGACTGTCAGTACTTTGGGAGATTTAAAATACACCAACAGCGGAGAGCCATAACTTAGGCATGCTTAAAAAGCCTTTAATCCATTTTAATTCTATTAAGCATTGGACTACAGCTGGACGAGAGCATACCTCCAGTGGCTAAGCCGCCAGTGGCTTGAAAACACAAAGTGAAAAGCCACCACTTTATGAAGGACAAATGCATCTATTGGTAGTTGTGGTAAGCTAAGATTTGTTGCAGTGTGTGTGTGCATCCTGTCAGACAGATGCAATGTGTGGAAAACTGAATCAAGACAATCTGCAAATTCCTGAACGTTATCTTTCTTAGACAAAAAGAATCTCACATCCAGGTGTTCCCGTCTTCCTCAGACATGCAGATGTGGCGGTGAGCTACGTGCCTTTTCCCCAAACGTTTCTGCGCTGATCTCAATCGGCTGCAGAGTCCGTCTGTGCTGCTTTGCACAGTTCTAATCTTATCGAGGAATTCCCCAAAGGTATTGTATAAGGAGGCAGCTTTAATTTTATTTTACAGCGAAGCGTGCAGAAATAAATGGCTTTCACCTGTGGAGATTAGAGTTCAAATAGCCCCCCTCCTCATTTTAAATGACCACTATGGGAGGCCACTGCTCCTGTGTGCACAATCAGAGCAGAGCAAATAGCGAGACCCTTCTGACTCGACCTCAGTAATCTGAACATGGAGAATCTGCCCCTGCTTGTTGATTCCCATTTGTTTTGAAACAGGCCACGGGGTTTTTCAGCAAGACGCCTGCCACTCACAGAGTAAACGAGACGTCTGACAGGGTGTGTGAGCTATGTGCCTATGTGGAGCCTCCATCTCACTCTGCTCCTTCACACACACCTAAACATGAGACAATAACAGGCAGAGCGAGAGAGAGGCAGACGCAGAAAGACGGGTACCTGTCGCACAAGCATGGGCATATGCACAGGAATGAGACATGTCTCCTTAGTAACAACGTTATGAAAGAAAACAACTATGATCACATTCTTACCCCAGGAACTTAGCAACTAACATCTGATCTACAAAGCCTTGCAAAACTATTAAAACTCCCTGAACGTTTCGAGTTGTATTTTATTTGGATTTGATGTGATATCTCATCACAAGAGCACAGAACTGAAAAGTGGAAGGAAAATGACACATGGTTTCCCACTTTTCACAAACAAACAAAAAAGTTGCACAAATGTTTTAAATCCCCTTTACTGAGAGTCCTGTAAATAAAACTTAGAGAAACAATCCCAGCTCTGTGCTCCTCACCCTAAACACATCTCCGTTGTGAATATTAAACTGAAGCAGAGGTTCACATTTCAGTGATGCAATAAGCTACAACAAGATGAACATTCAAGATTTGGAAACTGTTGTCACTACAGGCTCCCTACACATTTTAAATGAGCTAATGGTGTTTTGCAATGAAGACTGGGCATAGATGCAAATTTGGTAAAAACACACCAAGTAATGAAAACAAAAAATAAAAATGCACTCAACGCTCTCCAAAGTTGTATTTGTAAAATAAACCCTCCACAATCATCCTCTGCCTTTGGTTAGTGTCACATTCTGTCTCAATGTAAAGCATAGAGCCTTTTGGGATGCGCTGTATACTTCCATCTGTTCTGCCACACGCTCCAGAACTTTTTCCCGTCATTACTGGTTCACCCTTAGTTTAGCGTTACACTCACAGAGCCATTACCGGGGCCCTCTTTCCTCCTCTTTTTGCTCTCTTTGTTTGATCTGGGCTGCTTTTCATTCTCCCCCAGTAAGCTTGGAAGTGAACTGGAAAGAGAAAGTGGGGGGAAAAAAAGAAAGAAATGAAAGTAAATGCCTCAAACGTCCTAACCTGTGTCGCGCTAAGCTTCTCCATGGTAGCATGAACCCCCCTGAAACAGCCCATCGTGCTCCACTGCACTTTAAAAGAAGTGCGGGGAAGGGGCAGAGCAAGGAAGGGTGTGAAGGAAAGAGAGGGAGTCCAGATAAAGAAAACTGCAAACAGAAGTGGAGTACAAGACTCTAAACTTAACACATGGCTATATCGCTTATCACTTCTGCTTTTATGTTTTGTTCCAGCACAAATTTCTTCACTTCCTGCACGGAAGCAATTTAAAAGCTGTTTACTGACTGATGTGCATGAGTCAGTAAACAGCTTTAAAGATAATTAAATAAATGATTGAAACCACTGCTGCTCAAGGAAACCATGAGAGCCTCCACTGGGCATGTATTGTTCAAGTTGGAACAACTCAACGAGACATCCACTAAACCGGAAAATTGTCAACAACCAAATAAATAAAGAAATAAAATAAATATTATTTACACAGCAACAAATCTTGCTCAGATCATTTCTATGAGAGGTTTGTATGTTCTTCTCCCTTTGAGATTTTTATTGACTGTAAGCCTCGTTAACATCAACAAAAATGCTTCCAATATTGTTGCTTTGAGTCTAATGAATTTACATGCAGCAAGTTTTCACTCAGTTGCAGAAATTAATCATGTTTTCTGATATATTTTCAATTATTACACCACATGAATTAAGGAGCAAGGACAATACAAATAAACTTAAAACTGCAAAATTGCTGCAACTTTCTAAACCTTGATAAACAATTTTTTTGTTTTTTATTTGTTTCTATATATATTTCCATATAAATATCCAGAATCTCCTTGCTAATTTATGCAGTTTCCACAGTTTCAAACCCCTTATACTTGACCGAATCTTCACGTACTTAGTACGTAAATTACTAAGTAAATTCACGTAAATTAGTTTTTCTGTCATATTAACTGGTATTGTGCTTTCTTGCTGGAAGTGTTTTTTGCTTGTTTTGAAAAAGGTTCTGATTTGCTGTTTCTGATTGGCCCATTGTGTTTTGCCTTACAGCGTATTTTGCAACAGTACCGCAGGCAGACATGGGAAAGAAAATCGTGCTTCACATGTACTTCTTCCAAAAATAACAGACAGCAGAAAAATTCGAAAACAGTTGACATTCACTTTAATGGTTTGGTTGGGATTTTTTTCCTTTTTTTTTTTTTTTTTTTTTTGAGTACAGTGGTTATTTCTGCCTCTGCGGCATTCACAGATATAGACATAAACAAATAACAATAACTGGGAACACAACACATATAGCTTTGTGATAATATCTGTGGCTCAGTCTAGTTGTTACAAAAGGCACAAGAGAGACACTCTGCACCTGTACATACATTTACACAAACAAGTAAAATTTGTCCAAGTCTTGGAACTAATACTTTTAAAATTCTGTGGTTCATAAAATGACAGCTATTTACATACAGTTTGCACAATTAGAATCTTAAGACAAAATCATAGTGTATGAGTTTGAAGTTAAGAATAATAAACACTGATTATTCAGTTGTAATAAAACATTTAACATAGATTATAATTAGAAGGTTAGCTACGGTCAAGTGCTATTAATTTTGATACACAGGAGAGCAACGTCTCTGTCTCAGTGGCATAAATCAAGGTGCAGCTTAGAGATTGGAGTCCGGGGCAAAAGTCAGAGGTTACAAAAAATTCAGTCAAGCCTCCACCTTCTGAGAAAAGTGGTTAGTACAAAAAGTGGTGTTGTAGAAGAAGAGCCGAAACCAACCCGGCTCCTCCACAGAGAACGATAACATTGTATTGTGTTGTATTGTACTGTATTGCAAACACACTGGGGATTGTTGAGTCAAGGTGATGCCAGGCAGCCTGATGTGGAAAGTGGCCCATCGTAGCACCAGAGGTAAAGATGGTCCCACACTTAAGCAAGTGCTTGTTGGTCATCTCTGCTAGTTATGCTGACTTGTGCAAAGCGCTCTTCACATCTGAAGTGGTGCGGTGCTCTATGTTCAAAGCTGCTGGTCGATATTTTCCCAGTTGAACAGAGAAGCAAAAATAAAGAGGAGGCTGGTATTTTCCCATAGATCACTTGTGATCAAAGAGTGATCAGATGTGCTCTGAAAGCCAAGACAAACTCTAAAACCCTCCTCATTGGGAATAAAAAAGACCAAAAAGAGTTTAACATTAGCAGCTTATAAAATCATCTTGTAGAATATGCATATATCTTAAATTTATATAAAAAATATCTGAAATATTCATTCTTTTCACTGGGCAGGTTTTACGTACCGCCGTATGAGCCTGTTGTATTTCACGAGTGTGTGAACATGTTACATGAAAGTACGTCAGCATGTGAATGAGTATGTCAAGATGTATAAGCTTGCGTTAGATTGTACTCTATCACATCCTTGTCTTGAAATGAGTCCCTTACTTTATATACTAATGTTTATCTTTTCAACATCTGTTGTTCTTGCTTTGTTGCAGTCCATCCTCTCTTGTGTGTCTCCTGACTCCACCTGCTAGCAAACCGTTTGCTGGCTGGACAGTGGGCTCTCTAGGCACACGCTTGTTGGAGACATGTCTGAACGGGTGCAGGGCTTGAACATGGACGAGATGTGAAAAGCCTGCAGGCAGAGATAAAAAAATGTAAAAAAAAAAAAAAGCATGTCAGGAGATATACACAAACCCCACATGAGAGGGCAGAGTGAGATGGTGGAACGAAACTACTGTTTAACCCAACTCCCCCGAAAGGAAACAGAAATTAATCTTGCAAAGAGGAGAGTAACTCTGAACATACCACCCAGTATGCAGTGAGCCCCCCTTGTATGAAGCCAGTGAGGACATCAGTGGGGTGGTGGCGGTAGTCGGAGATGCGACTCAGGCCTGTGTAGATGGCCAGCATCACTAAGAGGAACTGCACCAGTGGACGCAGTAATCGAGCTCCTCGCCATGACAGCCTCGCCTGCAGGTAGAACTGCAAAAAAAGAAGATAAATACTGTTATTTTACAATTCCCACACTATTAATATATGCATGTAGATGCTTGTGTGCTAATGCATGCCCCAAACACATAAAACTGTGATTATGTTTAATGACTAAAGTTCTGCAAACGGAGACAAAGTACTTTAAGTGAAAGATGAGCATCCGCTCCATCTGCAACCCAGAGGGAAAACAGAAACTTGGCGTGACTCCATAAACAGTTCTTATGCCGTGTTCCATCCCTACGTTCATCAACCACATCGGCGCTAAAGGGAAAATAGAAATTTGCGGCTTCAAAATACATTTAAGTGTGATGTTGAGGCAGGAAGAGCTTTATAAAGTTATCTGAGTTCTGTCTGGGCTTATCAGACAACAGGACCCACATTCCTCCAGGAAAGTCGACCTTCATTGGGTTTTTCTCAACTTCCACTGTGAGCAGGTGTTACTCCCACTGCTTTATGCACCAACAGCTGGCTACAGTCCGGGAGGCATGCACCTACAGGCCTAAGTCGTCTACAGATTATTGAAACATTAGGAAGTAGTAAGCCAATGTGCAAAGCTGTCTGTCTGAACACCTCTTATTATTTTTTATTTCCCGTTGTTTCTTTTTTTCAGTAGTTCTGTTACAACTATCAACTTCATCACCTTGTAATGGATATGTATGCAGAATAACTGTCAAATTTATGAAAAAAAATGTATGCAGCCTTCCAGAAACAATATTCTTTAGCTTCTACATCTTTTGCAAAACAATGCACTCTCTACAACAGACCTCCACTTCTTCCACAATGGAAATAGGGTTTGATCTAACCCTGTTTCTCCTGAAATCTACAATCATTTCCTTTGTTTGGTTCAAGTTGAAGATGAGCTGATTGTTCCCACACTACGTCACAAAGCGGTCCGCCAGTTTTCTGGACTCAACTTCTTGTTGATGCACCCGACGGCTACAGAATCATCTGAGGATTTCTGCAGATGACAAGAGTTGGAAAGGAACGGTGAGCGTACAGTCCCCTGTGGTGCTCCTGTGTTGCTGACCACCTGGTTAGGCTCACAGTCCTTCAGTCTCTCAAACTGTGGCCTGGTTCTCAGGTAGTCATTGATCCAGGTGACCTGTGTCTCCTGAAGTTTCTGATGAAGCACATCAGATTCCACTGGAGAAATGAAAGAACATGATTTTCCAGATGACAGTGGGTTTGTTGAAGCAGGTGTATGATGGCAACTCCAATTCCATGGCAATAAGCAAACTGCAGGGGGTCCTGAAATGTCTTGTCTGCTTACTCAGATGATCCAACCGGAGTCTCCCAGGACTGGTATACAGTCGTTGATGACTGATGGGTGAGTTTTCTTCAGTACTGAAACAAGACAGGATGTCTTCCACAACTCTGGAACCTTCTTCTGGATCAAGCTAAGGTTGAAGAGCAGATGCAGAATCCCACAGAGTTGCTCTGGCCTTCTGGACTTTAGGGCTGACACCATCTGGACCTGCAGCCTTCTTCCGGTTCAGTCTCTCCAGCTGCCTCTTCACCTGACTTCTAGAGACAGAAAAGTGGGAGGGAGAAGCAGAAGGAGCAGCAGCATCTCTGGAATTGCTTGAAAACAAACTTGAGGAAACAGAGGAGTCTATGACTGAGGTGGAAGATAAAACCCCGGAGGTTTGACAGAAAAGCTGCGGGTCAATGGAGGGTGAAATGATGAGTCTGTTCCTGAACTGAGTCCGAGGAAGAATGCGTTCAGTTCATTTGCTCTTTCCCAACTTTCCCGTTTGCTTGAAATCTGTGATCTTCTTCACCTCTAACCACACATCTCTGATATTATTCTTTTGTAGTTTGCTTTCTAGTTCCTTCCTGTACACATCTTTGCTGTCTCTATTCTTTTGTGTTCTTTTTAATAATTCCCTGAAGACTCTTTTTCTTCTGCTCAGTAGTTCCTTCAGGCTGGTCACTCCTAGTCTCTTCTTAGCCAGAAAGAATTGTTGACAATTTTACTTGTCAAGGCCCCTTTAAATAAAAAGTCATTGAAAGTCAGACTTGTTTAGACCATTTGAACCAAACCACTATTCAACCACATTTAGACATCAATAGACTTCTTTATGTGAAAGTAATTTTCGACTTTAATTTCTCAACCACAGTTATGGGTTGTTTGGATGGAAGAAAAGGTTTTCTATTATTTCAGGGTGACTTTTAAAGGTAGTTGGTAACACTGGGTTTTATTTAGGCCTATCAAATGATTTTACTGGTAAGAAATAAATGTAAAAAAAAAAAAAAAAAACAGGCGTTTTTTTTCCCCACGTCACACATAGACCGACATAAAGAGCACATCACATAAAATCCCACTTAGACACACTGAAGCTTTCCTTTCCAGAGGCATAAAGCAAATGAATGAAACATAAGAGGGGCTACTTTGTGCATGGAAATATTTAGGTCATCTGAAATGATCAATTATGGATTAATTATGGGTAATACACAAGGAATGTGGACACTGTATGGATGATGACAGGCTTTTGTCTCTCTCTAACTGTCACTTCTCTCTCACAAAGCAGCCATGAGCGCCGGGCAGTGCATTCAAAGGGAGAGAGATGAAGAGATGGGGGCGATTGGAGGAGGGGGTTTAGAGGGTGTCTATTGCTGAAAGAAGCCTGTCGATCTCTCAGCAGGCACTTTCAGCCCTCCACCCCCTCTGCTAAATGAGAACCACAACAAGGCCTCCTCTGTTTGTGGAGTCTCTTCATCTATTCATGCTCCCTGTGGAAAACAGCCTCCCTCATTCTCCAGCCCCCACCATCTCTCTGTCTCTCCAGTTCTTTCGATCTGAGACAGGATGCATGTTGGGAACTGCCGCTCTCAAACATCCCCTCCTTCACAATCAGGAGTTAATGTATTAAACAGCACATGCCTGTCGGTGTTTGTTCATCTGTGTTGAATGGATTCATGAATACTCGCAAATTTGGTTCTCTAGTCTCAATGGATCAGTACTTCAAAGTTTTATTTCACATAAAGAGAAAGTTGGAGCTGCAGCACTTAGAGAAAAAAAAGACCTTTAGTAATTGCAGCATATATGCTCATGAGTGAAAGTGAAGGTCATGTTTATGATTAGTTTCATGGAAAATGTGTCTGTAAAGCACTTACTGCCAGATATAGCATGGTGTACATGGCGAAGGAAGCATGCCCGGAAAAAAAGGATTTCCTGAAAGAAAAGATTAATAAAAGATGTCACATTTTACACATTAACTGCTTGAGTTAGCTAACACCATAATCCACCCTTATTTAGCACTTTAGCACTGAGCACAAAGAAAATAGAGAACAAACATAGATACACACCTTGCCTCTACCACCAACTTGTCATTGCGTGGATTGCATTTGACCTGATTGACATAGCTGCCAGGAGTGCAGTTAATGGATTCATATGTGATGTTACACACAGAGAGGAAGTTTGGCCGCAGGCGCCCCACACTGAGCTTGGCCATGTTTGTAAGAGACTGGCCCACACAACAACCAAACAGGAAGCTTCCCAGTTCCTTGTACAGGCACGACACGTAGCGGTTTCTGACAAAAGCTCGTGAGAGCACGCCTCGAAAACGCACACGGTAGCACTCGCCCAGAGCAATCTGGAACAGAAACAGCAGAAATTGGTTTGTTAATGTCACGCTGGACAGCTGAGTGAAAAAAAACATGAGGAACTTATATATGGTCGGCCTTACTGTTAAGCCAGTGATGGCGATGCCACCTGCGATGAGCAGGGTGTCGGGGATGGCCTCCCTCTCTAAGTATGGGTAGGTGATGCTGTCGTCTCCGCAGAAAAAACCTCGTTCATACGGAGTCACTGCCTTCAATTCACATGCAAAAAATGGGATGGAAGCTGATGAGAGACGAAAAAAAAAAGGGTGAGGATCGAGAAGCAGACAAAAACAAAAGATGACTTGATGAATGTCTGAGTTGTGGTTTGTGAATCAAGGATCACAAAGACTCAAAGAAAAGAGAGGGGGCAGCCTTGATGGAGGCACAGGCTGCTGGCAGCATGAAAGGCTGGCTTTCTCCTGACTTCTGTCATGAGATACAGGTAAAGTAAGGAGTGATATTATGTATCAGGCTTTTGGGTACACAATCTGCTAATAACTGGGGAAAGACATTCCAGTCATAGCTGCATCAACCTGGATGCAGCTATTGGGAGGAGGAAGAAGGAAAAGGACTGACAGACAAAGACATGGAAAAATGAGCATGGCACTGGAAAGTTCAGAAGTGGAAAATCAAAAAGAGGAAGGAGGAAGAGGGCATTACAGAGCATAGTAACAAAAACTACAGAACTTCAGAGAGTAAAAGGAACAATGAATTCACTCTTCAAAGAGATCTAATTTTAAACCAGCAATGAGTAATCATCTAACCTGACTTTTCAACCTGGTAAATGATTATCAAAGCAGAGGTCAAAGTCTAACTTTTGCAAAATAGAAAGCCCAGTCAGACAGCAAAAGTCAAAAGTTGTGCAATGCTTCAGTGATGAGTGGCAATGCTGTGTCAGTACACCACTTTACCCCCCCCAAAACACAAAAAAAAAAACTGATGAATGTACTTTTAAACTAAAAGCCAATAACCTTGTAAAGGCTTACCCAGAATCCTCCATTTCTTTATCCCATGTCCCCCTGTGGAATGCAGTGAGAACATGGGACTAATCATTAACCTCTGCCTCCCCTTCTCATCCCAGGCCTGCTCTTTGGTTGGAACGCGCCCAGGCCAAAAACGCTGCTCCTGCCAGGGAATCTTTCAGACTACGTGACTTTGTAGTGCACAGGATATACACTTTAAATGCAGGCAAGATAAACAACAAGCAAACACACAAACAGCAGTCTGAAAACACGTATCTAAGGTTTAAATATAATCCATTGTCAGGTATTGTATTGTCTTCATTCAGCTCTCTCACGTCTATTCAAGATCACTCTCACTGTACAGATAAACAGTTGCTATGGCAATTATCTTCTGCCACTTAAAATTCTGAATACTCCTGAGACTAAATTCTCATATCGCACGATAACTTGATTTACAAACGTCTGGTGCAGTCGAGATTTACTGGTTGAACTCTGTTCAAAGTCAAGTTGCCCTTACAGAAAGACCAAACAGAGCCATGTTTAGGAAGTTTAGCAGGGAAGCAGAGAGGAAAACCCACAGCAGACAGATAGCAGGGGCCATGACGCCAACAAAGAGAGGGAGACAGATAGGAGGCACCTCTCATCTGACCCCCATCTCTCACTCATCACATTCAGTCACCACATACATATACACACCCACACACCTCCCACAGGTATCCTTTCATCATTTATGTTCAGCTTTTGTTTTGACATCTTTGATTTTAAATCATGTAAAGCAAGTCAAAACACTAAGCTTCGACAGTAAATTGATATGGGACTGCATGTACTTTATTCCATATTTAGAAATCTTATAAATCTTGAGATGAAGACCTGCTTAAAATGTGTAGCGACCACAGAGGTTTTGCAACCCTGACAGACCACACAGAAAAATCTTCCTAATGGTAGGTACAGAAGACATGCTTCACGAAAAGATTCATACAACTTGGACTTCTTCACATTTTATGCTGCAACCACCAACCTTAATGTTTTGTGACAGATCAACTCAAATTAATCCATAACTGTGAATTGGAAGGAAAATGATAAAAGGCCTCAACAAGTTTTTAACAATTAAAAATCTGAAAAGCATGCATTAATATTCTGACCCTTTGAGTCAATACTATGTAGTACCACCTTTGACAAAAACAGCTTAACGTAATTCTCTTGGGCTATATTTTTACCGGCTTTGCATATCTAGACACTAACTTTTATATCCTGTGATTTCACGTAAAATAGAAATTGAGTGAAAAGTTTAGAAACAGTAATTTTCAAGTATTGCGAAAGATTCTTGTTTGGATTTTGGTCTCGGCTTCGGAGTTTCGTCTGGGCCGTTCTAATACATAAACATGCTTTGATCGAAATTCTTTGTGGCTCTGACTGGATGTTTGATGTTGTCCTGCCTGATGGCGAACCTGCATCCCAGTCTCAAGTCTGCATTTTACAAGTTTCCTTCCAGGGATTTAATTCAGTTCAACTCTGACCAACTTCCCTGTCCCAACAGAAGAAGGGTATCCCGAGCGCATGATGCTGCCACCAGATTTTACCATAGGGACTGTGGGATTTAGGTTATGCAAAAACCAAAGTAACAAAACCAAATGTAAAAATATTCATGAATTTGTTTTGCAGGTAATATATCCTAAGAGGCATTAATGTTATAGAAAATGTTATATTAAATAGTAGACTCCTAATAATTGGAACCTAAAACAGGAAATTGTTTGAGAAAGGGTGTCTTGCATGCGTTTTGCTATTGGAAATGCATATTTAATTCCAACATTTCAGTGTTTGTTTCTCTGTTGCAGTTTAAGTCACAACAGTCCAGCTTAAAACTGGATGCCAAAAGTAATTTGTATCACCCAATAGTTCACAACAATTTGCTGTGCTGGTAAAAATGTTTTAAACGATATTTGGGCACAGGATATGTCCTCCTAGATAGTCACCATTTGAACATAACTGACGTGTGTTAAGCATAACTGAGGCAGTTTTGTGACAAACAGAGATAGAGGCTTTTTGCTTGTCCATGAAATCCATTAACATCCCCTTTCGGACGCCTCATCTGGTTTTACGATAGAGCCGGTCCTTTTTCAGCAATCAATATGTTGCTGCATTGACAGAGAGATAATGGATAGGCCCACCATTAGGGTCCAAACACGGCGCTTTTACAGAATGAACATGGACTTTTTAAGGGATCGTTTTCATTGCTCAGTGTCTAATGGGACCCATGAAATGCTGAGCCAGACAGAGGTATTTTTTATCAACCAGTGAGTGGCAATGAGAAAGGCTTCTGCTGTAGCCCTGTTTTTGCGTATGGTGCAACTTGCCTCTAACACACATTAAACAGTATTAACGGTAATATGACGCAAGTCACTCCGGCTTCAAATCAACTACAAAAGTTACCTTCATCATCAGGTGAATCACATTCAAAATGAGTTGATCAACAAAAAAGAACATAAACCAAATGCACAGGCCTAACTGCACATTACAAACTCTTGCTTGCTTTGCAGCTACACAACCTGTTTTCACAACAAGACACAAAAACCCTCCAGAGACTGTCACATCATCTATCAGGCAGTTGTGAGCCAACCTCTGCACCTGGCCTAGACATGCTTAAAAGAAAGCCAGAACATGAGGGCCTGCGAGGAAACTGAGAGGAGGCAGAGAAGTGGTTCAGCTCAAACAGCCGAACCGAGCCGGGCCAAGTGCTGCTCTCTGGGCCTGGCTTCAGAGCCAGAATTCTTTCAAATAGTCAAAAGGGACAGAAAAAAACAGGGGGAAGAAGGAGGGGAGACAAGCCCCATTCTGAGAAACTCTTCTGGTTCTAATTTACACATCTATGACCACGGTGCAGAATGAGCTCACTGTGAGAGGAGAAAAACAACAACCAACAACAAGAAAATAACAAGGAAGTAATTAAAGATTGCGAGCAAAAGCAAGTAAATTATAGTTATTCTCTGTCATGGAGTGTCAAAACAAAAACAGGCTAAAATGGGCAGTCAGGGGAAAGATTATAGATGATTTGGGCAGTAATGCTTGTGTGAGAGAACAATTCAATAGACAGAGTAATGAAAGATGCAACAAGGGCTTCTCCAAGAGGAGCAGCACACGGAGGCGATTAGTGGCGGTTCTGGAATGTGAGGGTCAGGGATCTGGGCTCTGCTGGGACCCGCTCTGTAAACACGACCCCGCCTCAGCTAAGAGAATACCCCTCACATGCCTAAAGAGATTCATATACACTTTAAAACCCACAATTACATACAAATAAGGCTAAACCCACAGACTAATAGACAACTAAACACACCACAAGAGCAGAAAGGGAAAAGAATCACTCAGAATTAAAACAACTCATCAAAATATACAATGCTGCCAAAAAATTACAAGGGCATACTGTACATTCAGGGCTCTTACAAAATCACATGCCTAGATAACCTTGGTGTATTCTGCTTCTATCTGTTATACAGTCCATCCAACCTCATAGATAAGGGACACAGCCTAAAGCTAGATCTAAGCAGCAGTAATGGCCACCCGTATTATTGCACCCGATAGCACAGGCTTGGATTAGCTTTTGGCCTTTGACAGAAGTGAAGGACATACAATTAGTGACCTGTCAACACAGGTCTATCTGGCCTGCAGCTTGGGACTGAGCTATGCAGCCTCCCTGACAGGTGGTCCATCTCCTGTTTACCTTTGACCGGCTTACATGTACCGACGTACTCTACATAAATCTTCAAGCTGCTTATTTTTCTTCTAGTCAACTCTTTAAAAAGAGGAAGAAAAATGCTGGATATGCATTGGCATATTCTGAGGCTTTTGTGGGCACAATAATCCCCTGTAACAAAATAAGGAGCAGCCTGATGTCTTCCCTAATATGCCAATAAACAGCAGCGAGGGTTTTGTTTGTGATGCAAGAAAACTGGCATCCAAGTAATGTCTATAAAGTCTGAGCTAGGTCTTTTGTGGCAATGTGAGAAATTATGTTTCACTCTCACCACCAATTAAAGCCCAAAGACATTAAGCAATTGCCAGTAGACAGTGTCTTGCCCTGTTCTTTCTTGGTGACCCAGTTCAGGAGATGGACAGGCAGAAGAACAATTAAACTCCTTCTGCACTGACACATTCTCTATTTTCCCTTCTGATGTATTTTGTCTGCCCCAATGGCACCACAAAGAGATTTATCACTGAAGAACAAAAAGGTCTGAGAAGTCACAACAGACTCATATCCTGAACCCTGAGATACCATCAACGTCTTCTGCAGCTGGACCCAAAGCAAGAATCCCCCCCTGCTTCATTTATCATCATGCATCTTATGGAGACAGAAAAATGCCCAGAGAAAGACAGTGACTCAGCTCAAGGTACCAGTCTAGCTATAAACAATGATATCATTGGCCTAAATCAATAAACAGACATACAACAAAAATAAACCACAAATATTTCTACCTGGATCTAACTTGAATTATTAAAAAAACAAAGACTGTCAGGAGAGAATTCATGCCCTTCAACACCTTTATTGTTACCACTGGCCAGAGGAGACATGCTACCCACAGCTGCTTCTGTTCTCTTCACACTTCAATGCCCGGCTTCCTGGAGACCAGTTTCGGAGCTAAGGGTATGAGTGGAGTGTCTTGTATGTCTGTCTCTTATTCAGCAGGAACAAAAGGGACATATTCCAGTTGTATGCACCTTGGAAACCTTCAAGGTTTTCTTTGGAGGGCTTTTGTGGTGAGAGGGTAAAGGTGCACACAGAAAGGTGAATGGTGGTGATGTCAAAAACAGGATTCCAGAAAATGCATTGAGTATGGAGTTGACATGAAGTGATGGTACTATATATTTGGAAACTGGTGTATGTGGATGGGTATTACGTTGGTCAGTTCTGATTTAAAAGGAAACTTGCTTGAACAAAAACTACAGAATGGAGCCAAAAGTGGACTGCATGCCTTATGTTGACTGGAAATCAAGTGTAGCTTTGTGAAAAAGTCACAAATCAACAGAAGAAATTGTTGGAAGTTCTTGGTGCACCAGCATGTTGACTCAAACAAAAACTTGATGAGTTTACACAGACCTAGTGACATTTTGGCTATTAGCAGCCTGGCACTCTTCAGGGTTCATCTGACCTGACCAGAGATAGTGATTGCGAGGGAAGGACAAACCAGTGGCATGGGATAAGTAGTTGTTGTGTCTTATCTAAGAGGTCTATCAAGGTTATTTTCAAAGGAGGAGAGCAGTTCTTGTGTGTCAACAGTCCAACCTGGGTGTGGTGATTTAAAGGGAAAAACACTTTTACAATAAACATTGCACATTTCTTGATGGCGAGAGGAAAGTTTGTTTAAACAGAAGAAGAAAAAAGCCTTTAAGTTTAAAACACTCAAAGGCAGAGACATTGTTTGTAATCAAAGTCAGGTGGAAAACTTGGTGGAGACCCTTCTCCAGACCGACTCCAACTAACGAGCGCTGAGGTTTGAAATGCTGCACAGATCTTCATTCACTCATTAAGGCTAATACCAACAAAACCACCAAAGGCATTTATGGAACTGTCATCTAGATTGGAGCTGTCTCATTAAAATTACATTTGAAGCTTTCGGCAGCCAAAATTGTTTTCTGAGTATTCCGTCCTGAGATATAAACAGACAGCTGTGTATAGGATCCCACAGGTACCCAAGGGTTGAACCTTTGCCCCGTATTGTAGATCTTCATCTTGTATCCTTCCATATCCCTCCCAAAGGATGTCGACTCATTCCGGCTTTCACTCGCCCCTCAGCCTTTAGGCAACTGAGACATTTCTCAGTCCTGTAACATACTAACAGAAGAACGAAGCAATACAGTAAAGTGCAGTGCAGTGGATGGTAGAAAGGAACTCTTATTGGATTTCTGAACCCTGACCGTGCTGTCAAATGGAAAGAAGATGCATTAATACACTAATAAAAGGCAGTATGCAAAGTCACTTCTTCCACTGACTAACGATTTGACTGAGCCACTTTTTAATAGCTCTCCATCTGTCAGCCCCAGAGTGACGCCAGTTTGTTCCATAACTTCAGGGAGTCAGGGCCCAAGACGTTCAGAAAAACAGGACCGGCAAATTTGTCAACAAACAGCAAGCACATGGCCGCTGTAGTAGCGTCGGAATTAGAAGCCATATGACTCATACACTTTTACACGCACGCACACACACCCACACCCAATTACACACATTGCAAGCTATTTAATATTCCTGGGCAGACACACGCAAACGTGCTGTGACGTGTTGGCCTCCAGCCGTCTTACTCACTCGGCAGCTTTCTCTGTCAAAAGACGAGGAATAAAACCTTCTAACATAAACCTGCCCAAATCACATGGAGATGCATAAAAAAACAGAACACATTTAGACCACAGATTTTACATTTGGGACACCTGAACTGCTAAAATAAAGTTTGCTTGAAGCTAAGAGAGGGACAAAGAATTTGTTGTGTAACTGGAGATACGGTCGAATGAACAAGCTCTGCTTGAATCCTGATTTCTATCATAGATACTAGCCATCTACGGTCGCAGCATGCTGCTTCACGTCTTGGAACCAGATCTTGCTTTCCACAATGATGATAATCTGAATATAGCTTTCTTTTACTTTTCAGCTGGGATACACATTCTGCTGTAAAAGTGGTTGCTTCTTTAATTGCCTTTCATTTTGTGAATCTGTTAGTTCAGTAGCTAAGATAAACCACAACCATGTCTTTTTCTGTACTTCTGCCTCTTGTGGTATCAGATGTGTGAAAAGAACACAGTTCAGTGTTTAACCTCTAGAGAAAGGTCAAGCCTAAAGGCATTCCTACTGGTCCAAATTAAGCTTAGAGGAGGTTTTTTAATGGCACCTTCATATATTGCCCAATTATCCTTGAATTATCCTTGTGAGACTTAATAACAGGCTTTATTGGGGTGATGACAGGGAGAAGAACACCAATGCAGGTGGAAAGCTGTGAAAAGAGAGGAAGACCTGTCCACGCTTGCTCTTCAGAAATGACAAACACCCAAAATCTGCTGACCTCTCAAAGTTCGGACCCTAAATCTTAGTCCCAGCCAAAGGGCGCAGATTTTGTCAGCTCTGGTTTAGTCTAAACCCCACAGTCTCAACAGGAATGCATATATTTAAGCACACAAGCAAACACTTGACTAAACTCAGGCAATTGGATTCTGCAGCTTACACAAGGAGAGCCGAGCTGATCCAGAACAATCCATCTTTGTGAAGCAAGCATTGTAATCATGTCTTTGCTGCCTGTAACCAGCCCTGTCTTATAAATGACGAATGACAATTTTCAACAAACCTGGTGTTGAGTCAGAAGCAGGTAGACCGTGTCAAAGTCTCTGCTTATTTTGTCAATAATCCTGAAGACTAAAAATGTGACCACATAATAGAAACTTTATGTTGCCACATTGAGCTAAACTTTAGAAGAAAAGCCCTAGAAGCCTCAGAAGACTTAATCACTCGTCAGGTGATCACATAATTACGATGACGCCTCAGGGTGAAATTCCCCCATCCCAAGCATGAATAATACTCCAGGTCAACTGTCTGTGAAGATCTAACGAATGTGTTTCAGGGGGATTTTTTTCTTTCTTTTTGTCAGAGATAAGCAGGCTGTGAAATGAAGAGTCCGATTCATTTCCAATAAATGGAGCCATTCACTTCCAAATGCCAACAGATGAGCCAAAGTTCAGCAACTGCTGTCAGCAAGCATGCTGGTTACCAGGACAAGGACAAGGACGAATCAAACAGATGGCAGCCTGTAGAGCTAATAATACTAATTATTACCAACTGTATGTTATGGTGTGGTGATTTGAAGGCTGTGACTTCAGCATGCAAAGAATTTACAACTTCACTAGAAGAGGTCGCACTGTGGGCCCAATGCTGGCGATGCTTTGTTACAAAAGACTCTCAAACATGTCAAGAAATACACACTTTAATGCATTTTACTAAATCTGTGTAGCAGTTTATACAATAGAGATAAACTGCTACACTCGTTAACTGCTTTAAATAGATTTTACTGATGCTCTCTCAAAGAGTTTGTCCTACTGCAGAGATCCTAAATATATCCAGTAACATTCATAAAATGGGAATACTCATTCCAAACAGGCTTGTTTCTCTTTGAATAGCACAATGTTTAAGCAGATATTCTAATTACTTTAGCTAATCTCACATTTTTATATTAAAAATATTGTTTCATTGGTCCGATGTAATATTCTAATTCTAAATGCCATGTTTTCATTAGCTGTAAGTGAAAATCTTCATAATTAACATAAATAAAGGCCTGAAAACATCAGTCAGACTGCAGTTTTTCTACATAATGTGTGAATAGAGCTACGAGAATAAATAAAGTTTCCAATGATATGCAGGCCTGTACAAATACAGATCAAACGTTTGGAAGTATGGCCAGTACTGACCAAGAAAAACTAAAATACCAGATAAAAATGTATTCTGAAAGGTCACTTTATAAATAGTAATTTGTTTTTAGAGCCACATATGATATGATTCATTACAGTCAACACAGCAATGTCAGTGTGTCTAATATCACAAACTGCAAACGGCTGATTTAACGCATTCTTTGTGGAGCTGTAGAAGTCCACCTGCCATGATTACCGTCCACTCTGGCCACAAATAATAAACGTGTCTTAGTGTTCACAACCAGAAGGTTCAGGAGGAGAGATGGGGACATCGTGGTGATGGAAAAACAAAGAAAGAATAGACAAAAATGTGGGGTAATCATAATCAAATACAACATTCAACAATTATGTCGCAAAGCTATGTTTTCCTGCATTTGATCTCGCTTTCAAACACTTGAATCTCATCTGGTGAAATTGTTTCTCTTTTTCAGTAATAAAGGTAAAAGATGAAAAAGGCACAACAAATAAAAAGTGCCCACTTTTAGGGAAAGAATAAATATAAATGTGTTGGTCAAACTGTTTCTACCACCTTTACATGCAAGTTATTTTAACTCATACAAATAGAGAAGATTTGTACACTTCAATACCTGTTGACTTTATTTTTATATGGACACAAAATCCTTCATGTCTACATACAAGTGAATTTGTCAAACTATGTGTGGTGATGATAACATTCCTGTGCTCTACATTTAGATTAAGGTACATATGTTGTTAAATTTTGTTGTTGCAAAGTTTACTACTCTGGTCTCTCTCCAAACAAATGACACAAATTTTACACTGTAAAACTAATCCTAGCCCATGAAGAAAATGTATTCTTCCCAAAGGAACGCTGCAGCAAAGCAGCAGGTACAAAGTCTGTGCAGCATTTCATTTTCTAACAAGTCCAAGTATGGATCTGGGAATTATGCAACATCCAGTTTATGCTGCAATTTTTCTGCAGCAAGTTGCTGGCTACCAGACGTCAATATGAGGTTCTGATGCATGTATCTCAATCCAAAATGTTTAAGGATAAAAGAGGTCAAAGAAAGAAGCTCTGTGAGAACGAAAGCTGCATGGTCACCTGGAGTTTTAGTAGACCTGACCTTTCCTCTACTCAGTAACGATGACAGGTGTCCAACCACTTTCGGAACCAGCAACCATAGCTGTTAAGAAGTGTGCTAAGTGAAAAGCTAATTGCATACCTTTAGGGTTAAGAATTGTGTGTTACTGAATCTAAGAGCCTCACAAAGCAGTTTTGTTTGTCTCTTTATTTCTTACACTTCAACTGCCAACGAGCAGACCCGTTGGTCTGCCTTGACGGGTTCTACCTCTCCCATGTTTGCTAGTTAAACGAATCAACACTTACTCACACAACATCAGTTCTCTGTTCCCTGGGCTTGTCACAAAGTAATGCATAAACCAATCTACCCTTTCAATCTTCAGAATTACCAAATAGCACTCACTACCAACTACTTCAAGGTTAAGATTCAACACAGAGCAAAGTTTTAAACCAGCTTGAAATGCATCCTTAAAACCTTTACTCATGTTCTTGTAAACATCAGCCATGTAATCCTATTTCTTTGTAATAGGAATAGTAACGTAAAGAAATATTTCATCAAGATTTATCAAAGGAATGAAACTTTAAAAAACACTGACGTTACGTTATTATATATTGTGTCCAGTTGAACAAACTTACTCGAAGTTTGATGCAGCATTCTCACATTACTATTTGCTTTATATCCTTTCAACAAATGTTTGAAAGCTCAGTTCAGTCTAAGTACAGCAATAATAGTTCTGATTATATGGCTTTTACAACAGCCTCATCACCTGTGCTCTACCAGCCAAACATAACAGCACTGAATCTTGATCCCATCAAAAGAACCCCCCCCCCACCCCCCCCAAAAAAAAAAAACACATCTGTTTGTACATGTAGATTGGTATTACAACTATGACTGTTTACATTTATTATTTTGTCTGAACATGAAGCAGGCAATGGTTTCTGTTTTGAGACAAGATAGGTATGCTAGAACATTAATAAGGAAAATCATTGTTTGTTGTTATTTGCTTTCTAGGTAAGGCTATTATTGTTTGACATCCACATTTCATAATAGCTAATTTCTACTGTTCCCATATCATAATTAAGCCCTGGCAGAGGTTCTCCAATTATATTGGTATTAAGAATTCTTTTTGTGCTTCTGCCAGCTAATTTATCACATAATAAGCCTACAAAATATTTCAGCTGTGCTTGGTAAATTACTTGGGGATAACGCTCAGTAATCCTGCAGTGAGACAGGCTAAAGAGCTCGGTGAGGAGGGGTAATTTTCAGCACGAGAACACAAGCACGAGGCATGTTTTCATCCTAATTCCCACGTTCTTGTCCCGGGAACTTTGTGGGGTTGCCATGGGAACAGATGAATTCTCGGGACAGCTCTGCTGCTGCCAGATGACCACCCCCATCCCACCCCTTGCCCCTGCCTGCGCCGTGCCTCCCTCCCTCTTTCTCCCCCACGTGAATTTTCTTCCTCTTGGAACATTTTCCACGTCTGGAACTTCTGGAAAACAGTTTTGCAGCTGTGTTAACTTTACCAAATTTCCATTTGATGTTGCTTTCCTGTCTCCCTGAAAAGCAACTTTATTCCTAACATGCATGTGAGAATGTTGAAAAGAGAGAAAGTTGATAATCAATTAGCTACATGTTTGAAAACGGTCTACGAAAGCAGTGACGTCTTTAGGTTTATGAGTTAGACTTGAATAAATTGCTTACCAACACAGAGACATATAACATCCAAGCCGACAAGCATCTTCCGCTTGGTACAGAACGAGCCCTGGTCTTCTGGCTGGGTGAGGAAATGTATCCCTGCGCCGTTCTCCCTCCCTTCCCCGGACCCTCCGCTGTCAGCCAACCGCAGTTGCAGCTCCGCGTCCCGGGGCAGCGTGCTGCAGTGAGTCCCGCTTGAGTTGAACTTCTGCATGTCTGGGAAAGTTTTTTTTTTATGTATATGCGTAGGTATAACTTTAAAAAAAAAAAAAAAAAGTTGAAGACAAAATAATTGCAGTCAGTTCGTCCTGTCGCAACTAGTCGGCGAGTGAAGAAAATTTCCCAAACTGTTCAGTGCGTCCGTCGGTGCAACAGATCCATGTCAGCTGAAGTTTGACAGCAGCAGACCTCGGTCACCAACTGATCGACCGCTCCCCTGGAGGCAAAGTTTGTCATCAATAAGAAGTACAGGACGTGGGTAAAAGAAGCTGAGGAATCAAGCAGAGACCTGGAGGGAACAGTACTCTTTAGATTAAGTTCACAACACATTTCTGAGTGGAAGCATGTTGTTCTGCTCGGTCCCTTGAATCTTAACGAGTTGAACTTCTCACAGTGCTCCTCCCCTTTTATTTTGTTGGGCTCAAAACCCAATTACTGCTCATACCTGTTTTCTGTGAATTGTTGCAGCTCTGGGTCTGAAATCGAAAGGGGCTTTGTCTGCAGACCCTGAAAATCGATGCGTATTGATCAGACTGTAACCCACATGTTACCCCCGCCCCTGACCTCCCTGCTGTTTGTCTGCTTCCATCCACTCAGATATTTCCTGAGGCGTTAAACTGTCCCACCCAGGTCAGGACGTGCTCCACTTACAGCTCCTGTTCTGTTCCACTAACAAACTCATAAAAGGACACTTTGTTTACAACACATCGTTCAACTATGCTGTTCCTAATATCCAAGTGGCTGCTAAGCTACGCTGTTCTGTACTGCAGTTGAGGAAAGAAACCAGGTTTTACGGTAAAATAAAAAAGAAAAAAAGGTATGTTCTTTCACAGATGTCTCTAATAAATAACAGAGTAAATACAAAAAGCTATTCTGAAATGGTGATTGCATTTATTGAGGGGAAAGTAAACAAACCAACATGATCCTATGTAGACATTTTTTCCCCACTTTGTTGAATCATTAATTAATTATGATTAGCATTTTTTTGTTTTGTTTTGTTTCGCTTTGACCAGCCACACCCAGGCCCCTTTACTGCCTGACTTGTGAAATCATGAAACCCCTCTAGCAGAAACAACATGATTAACACACACCAGTCTGGAAGGAGCACAAAGCTATTTCAGAAACTTTTGAGAGTCCAGGGAAGCAAAGTGAGAGCGATTATTGTCAAATAATTACTGAGCCACCCAACCAAAATTACTCCATGACGCATTGACAACTCATCCAGGAGTTCATGAAAGAACTCAAAACAACACTGAGAGGGTTGCAGCTCAAGATTAAGAATTACACTTGGCATAATTGGCATCCAAAGAGCAGTTACTTGGAAAATCCACCACTGAATAAAGAAACAACAGACATTTATTTTGCACAACTTTATGATGTCTAGGAACTTTGACATTATCAACACACAGCAGGTCATAATTTTTGAAGGTTTGTCCCAATATACATATGTGATAAAGCTAATATGGCATATTTTTTTAAAAAGTACATAGCAGAAAGAGCTGAACGTGTCTTTTTCTGCGTGATGGCCAGAGGCTTTGCTGCTTCAGGAACTGTGACTGATGGGAACCAAAAACAGGATTTTTTTTTTTAGAATGACGTAGTCCAAGTCTGATGTTAAATCTGATTAAGATGCTGTGGCATGACCTTAATTAAGCCATCCATTCTCTAAAACCCTACAAAGAGACTGAATTAAAACAATTCTGCAAAGAAGAGTGGACCAAAAATCCTCCCTGGGTCTGAAACCTGAGTTCTCAAGACCAATATCTTAAAATATCCTTTAATTCCTTTGCTTCAGCATAAGAAATCAAATAAGAAAACCCTTATGAAGACCCTTATGAACCTGATTGCATGTTCTGGAGTAAGGTTAATGGCTGATGTTTCTACCAAGAGGGGTACAACCAGGTACACATAGGATCACAACAGTTTATATGTGGATTTTCCACTTTCTTTACCTGCTTGTTCCTGAAGAATTGAAAGAGCCATGAACTCATTTAGTGGTCAGTGGCTGAGAGGCAGAGTGCACCTTGAACAGATTGCCAGGTCATCACAGGAAAACAGGGACAAGCATTCACACTCATATATCTTGGCAATTAAGAGGTGACAGCAAACCTTACTTTCATATTTTTAGAATGTGAGAGGAAGTCATACTGAGAAAGAAGAAAGTTGTCTGGTTGGGATGTGAGCCTAAGACCTCCTTCTTCCTGCCGAATAACCGTTCAGCAAAATCTGAAAGATGTTATTGAAAAACTGTCTTTTGTACATGCTCTGGTTATCTATGTTATTTAATTTTGTTAACCAAGACATGCTAATTGGTTTTGGATGGTTTTCATCATGCACAGAGATCTGAAACTTAACAGGAAAATACATGATTTCATTTCCATTGCTGGTAAAGATTTTGTAACTACTTATGGATGACAAATTCGTTTTCACTTTTTGGGTTATCCTGCCACCTGCTGAAAGCATTCTGAAGGAGCAGGGGAAAAAGTCAAGAAGATGTGATGGTTGTTATGGTTGGTGACAAAGGAATGCAAACAGCCTAAAGTTGTGAAACATGATGATTAATTACATGCTGTGACTTTTTCTTTTTCCCCTTTCCTTTCCTCACTGACACATCATTGGAACATCGAAAAATTACAAATAACATTAATAAAATGGCACTCAAGAACTATGCTTCCTCTAATAAAAACAAATACAGCTTGATTTTCAATTAGATTTTTTTCAAATTATGTAATTTTTCATGCAATTAGATTGGTCAGTGATGTATTTGCAGAAGTGTTTCATACCCTATTCAAATTTTACGAACATTTGTATTTGTAGAACCACTTTTATCTGCATTTAGATCCTTTGTGATTTTTGTCACAAATAAATAATGACATTCTTATTTTCAAAATAGCTCAAATGCAAACAGATTGAACATCGAGCATCAATCGATATCTGTTTTAAAATTTTGATTCTTAATTGGATTGAGGTTTGTGCTTTGACTGGGCCGTTGTAATTGGAGTGAATCCCCAGTGTGGAAATGCAGAAGAAGAGACGATTTCCCTCCTGGAGGTTTCAGCGCTGAAAGCCAGTATTCACAAGAAACAGAGTAAAAAGAGAAGCCGCGGGGTCAGAGGTCATCCCTCCAGCTGCCTTGTGGAGAAATAACAGTGTGATTTCTGGGGACTTCCTCCATGCTATGATGATTCAGATGTTTCTGTCCCTCCTGGCACAACAAGTAGATGCCAAAGAGAATTGAAAGAGACCATCTGTCTGGGGGAGAATAATCGTAAGAAGAGTGGAAGTGAGGTCCATGCAGACTCTTTCACTTTTTTTAGTTTATTCCCTCCCAGCAATTTTACTCATATTCACCTGCTCCTACATATAAACTTTGAGAATTACCTTGAGATGAGTCACTTGGGATGTTTTGAGACAAACCAACTTGTCTTTGGTAACTGTCTGTCTCTTTTTAATATAGGATTCAGGTCATGGGTGCCCAGCTTCAGTCCTTGTTTGAATCAAGTCCTCTGATTCAAATGACCCAACTACCTTCTCAACATGACAATATTCTTCTGAGTCTTACTAATGAACCCTCATTTGACTCAGGGAACAAACTAGAAGGACTCACTCTGGACTCCACTGTGTTAGTGGTTTCAGGTGAATGGTCTCGTCTTCTACCTTTCCCATGGATTTATCAATACTATTGAAGATCTCTTGTAATAATCCAAGCCTACTGTCCCTGATCTGTTTAAGATGTTCCTTGGTCTTATAGTGGCTGTTTGTTCGCCAGTGTTCTCCAACAAACATCAGAAATGTTTATTGAACAGCTGGTTTTTTTTACCAAGATGAAATTACACACAGGATTCCCTCAAAAAGCAGTTCATTGCACAATATTTATTTAAAAGCAACAAAGTAAAGCGAATGTAAAACCAATATATAACAAGCTTTTTAGATTTTTATTTGTTAAATCTGTTTATCCTTTTCTCCCAACACACGGAGATGTGCTACTTTGTCTTGGTAAATCACAATGGAATGCATTGAAATTTCTGGTATGACAAATTTTGACTTTTTCAAGTAGGAGTACATTTATGTTATTGTTTTGTATAATTGAATTTCTTTAAATGTGTAATAATAGCTGCTTTAAAACCTACAGTAAAAAATTCAGCTGGGAAAAAAGTAGTTTTGAAATAATAAACTGAAAAAAGTATTCAATTTTCCAGTAGAAATATTGCATGTAGTAAAATAGTTTATTTATCTTTTTCTGGCATTTCCACTTATAACTAAAGTTGTTTGAAGAAAATCTTCAACTAATGAATTATCAGTCATTCTTCAAGAATTATTGTATTTTTACAGGCATTCACTAACAGTGAAAAAGACATCTTTAGTAAAGGATCAGAAGCATTGTCTATTACTGACTATTAATCTTACTATTTATCATAAACCTTTGTGCATTTCTGACTGTCGTCCTCTAGATGGCTGTAATTCATCAGACCTTAGAGAAAAGCATAGAGGAAGTAGCGCCTCATAAAAGTTGATCAAATATGGATTGAGTCTCGTTTTACTGGTGAGATGTTTTCCCATGCAGTGTGTATTTCATGACATCAGTGCTACCACATGTAGGTCTGTGTCAACATTTTCAATTCTCTGTGTTTGTTCACTAGATTTTCCGGAAACTGACAACATCACGCTGATGTTGTTTCCCACTAGATACAACATGACTCCTTGTTTCCAACATGAATTTATCACGTCTCAGGTGTCCATCCTCACCCACTCTCACTTTGGCTCGCAAGTTATTGAAAAACATCTGTAGTACGGTGCTTCCTCTGTTTTTCCCTAGTGAAACTATGATTCATTCAGCTTAATGGCATTTGATTTTGACTTTTGTTTGGAAAAAGTTACATCATCTGAAAATGCAGAAGTAAGCAAAGCCATTCTTCTAAGACTTTGCTGAGACAGGTCTATTTCCTTTCTCATTTGCATTTTGTTTTTCATAAACACAAGGGAGGCCTTCTGACACGACATGACTTTGACATGCACAGCTGCAGCTGATGTGACCATCACACAACGTTTATTTATTTGTTCCAATTAAAAAAATCTTTAATCAGGGTTTCAGGTACTGCAAAGGATAGTTGGTACCTATTCCATGATATAGTGCTTCTTGATTCCTAGTTAAAAATAATAAAAGTACCTCACCTCAATCATCATGTTGTCTTTTGGTCCTTCATAAGGTTTGATGACACATAGCTGAACTAGAGCCCATCCTGTTTTTCTGCCATAAAACTTTCCACGAGCACAGAACAAACGGAGAAAGTGAAACCACAAGCACTGACCTCAACCAGAATTTTTGTACAGGTGGGAAATTTTGCGAGGTGCAAATAATAAACAGAGTGTTGTGACATTTTGTTAGTTGTTCACTTTATTTCTGCGTGACATTTAGTTTGCTATCACACACCATACATTGTAGATTAAGAGATAAGGTAGAGATCGCACCATTTCTTGACTTTGGGATTTTATGTAAATAGGAGATAAGAAAACCAGAACTGATAGAATAGAATATTGTATTTTTAATATAGTAGTAATTTTACATAATCTTCTATCAGGTACTTTATTAGTTTCTGGTGTGTGTCCTTTCAGTTTGAAAAAAATGACCAAAAAAAATATTTTGATAATGATAATAATTCTTAACATTATTATTATTATTATTATTATTATTATTATTATTATTATTATTATTATTATTATTATTATTATTATTATTATTATTATTATTATTATTATTATTATTATTATTATTATTATTATTATTCGATGTTGCCTCCTTTATTGTCATTCAGATTTGCTTCATTTGGTTAAACCTGGACATACGTTTGGGGAAAATACTTCATAAGTGAGAGGAAAGGTTACCGTGTTGGATTGCATACATAAAGAAGGAAGTTTAATAATTCACATATGTTAATGTCAGTAGTTCTCTTCTCTTCTTGTTCTCCCTGGTAGCCTTGTTCCTTATTTCGGTGTGAGTTGTGGTGAGTGGGAAGGAAAGGGCCAGCCCCCAGATGCAGACACTCTCTGGGCCTACCGTGTCTGCCTTCACTTGCACAAAAGGGAAAGTACCACTTGGATAATTTTTTGTTCTGCAGATAGATAGAGCCATCTTCAACGTATCACAGGAAGCGACTTCACTCTGCTTGGGTGCACACCAGAGGAAACTCAGGACTTGAACAGTCGTCACTTCTCAACATCTGTCTTCCTGCGTACTCTGGGCTCAGACGGCTCTGAACGCAGCCATCGGACGGATCATGCCACAGAGGAGCCAGCATCCCCTGGTCTACATCCTCCTGATTTGGATCAGTATTCTCACCATAGCCCAGCTTTCATTCATCCCATTTTTCTTCACACGGGGACAGGTGAGTTTTTATATACAAGTTCCCTATTTAGGCGTAGAGAGTAAAAATGTAGGATCAACAATAATGACGCTAAATCCACAAGCAGGTATCTCAAATTTGAATGAATTAAAATGATAATGTCCTTACTGGCGTACATAAATACCTCAGCAGCGCTTCTGTTCTTTCATGTGGTTTAGGCAGTAGCTCAGCTGGTGAGAAACACACCTGTGCCTGTGGTAGTCAGCTGCGTACAGACCCCCGCTACGGATCCCACGTAGTCACAGCTTTTTCTCAGAGTTCAGGCAGAAAATGTCTGACAAAAAAAAAAAACAACAACAACAAAAAAAAAATCATGCACTTTGCTCCGTCTCAGACTACTTTCTCTATAAATCTTTAGCGGTCTAAGATCAGTCACGTCATACACAACCGTCGTTCTGAAAGCCCGTTGATGCCAGGTTTCCCTGTGTCATTTAGGGAAGCTGAAGGAAGTTTTAGCTGGTGTAGAAAGGAAATATCCATTTCCAGACACTATTTTGTAACTTCCTCTGGTGCCATGTATCATTGGTGTGTTTTGTGCTTCTGTTTCCCTTTCCAGCCTACGAACATTAGCAATCCAATCTCATCCCCATTATCGGTACAAAGTATATCGGTAAGACGACTACATTTTCCATCTCTTGCTCCCATTGACCTCACCATGTTCAATTGTTTAGTCTCATCTTGTCAAAACAACCTCATGGTGATCAAACTTCCATAATTTGTATTTATTGATTATTGCATTTGCTTCTAACATTTGCAGTCTAGGTATTTAAGAAACCCAAATCCTGGAGAGCAAGCAGATTAATCTCGAATGACTTCCATTTCGTTCTGAGTTACTTGTTGCAGTTGCTTGTTTGTCTAACCACTCTCCTCATGTCTTGGAGGAAGCTCAGTGACGTCATTGACACATTCGGGGAAATGCCACTAAACTAAACAGATCTCTCTTCATTTTCCTCTTTAAGATCTATTCTGTTCTCTCTCTCAGGCGTAGGTGGTGGCCTAATCCCCACATGAAATAAATCTTAAGTTTTATGCAGCTGCTCTGTTTGTGACATAAAGAAATGATGCAACTTTCGAGACTAACTTCTATTGTATTCTTTTTTGACAGAACCCCGTTGAACTAGTCAACTTCAAAGCTGAAGGTAAACATTTCGGTTTGCATGAAAAATGTGACTGCAGTTATCACTACTGTTATAGTAAAGGTGCAGTTTCAGTCATTTTATACACAACTCAGAAAACTTCCAGCTAACAGGAGCGTTTGTTTCATTCGCAGAACCAGAATCAGCCAGGAAAACCATTAAATGGGAGGTAGTAACAAGGTCAGACCTGATTGGAACAAAATCTGCAAATCCTATCCTATTAATGAAGGAAGGACACTATATCCTAAATCTTCAGGTAACACTGTTGCCATCTACAACACAAGTCTCAGACAAGTTGCACTCCGTCACCCTCAAGCTGAACAACATAGTCAGGCTGATCGGATGGTTTAATAAAAATTCAAACAGCACAGGCATGCTCAGCAAGGCTATGTTTCTGCCAGCGGGGTCTAAGGTCGACATAACTATTGAACCTGAAGCCTTGATCAACCACAATCTGTCAGTGACTTATCTGGACATCATTTGGCTGAAGAAACTACAGTAATAGCTCCAATGAAACAAATGGACCCTTCCTCCATAGAAATCCGGCTCTGAATAGAAGGTTGTTTAGTATGTAGAGTTTGTTTGGAACTGATCTAAACAGAAAGGCCATAAGTTTCATAGAGTGTGGACTAAACACACAAATTTAACTTTTCTTTCAGAAAATGAGGTAAAAACTTTTCTTCACAATTTCCAGCTCAACAATTTATCCTCAAGCAAAACCTGTCAGAAAAAGTTTTTGTATGTTTATGAGTCTCAGGGGTTAAAATTATCACTACAAATTGATTTTTTATTTTTTTTTTTTGCTTTCTTTATGCCTTACAGCTATTTTTAGTTACTATCTACACATACACATCCAGTAGAATTACCAGAATTATGCTGTAACTCTGAGAAGGGAGGACAAATACGTTTTTGCTCATCTCTAATCTTAGCTCTCTGATACAGCCTTACTAAATTGTTTAGATGTTATTTCTTGGTTGTAGTTATTTTACATCACAATGTGATTAGCAATCTTCAAGAATGTTCTATACAGAAGTGCCAAAAATATTGGCAAATAAACTTTTTTTTTCTTGAAATTGTACTTTTATTTCACCAATTTTTTCTAAATCCTGGTTTATTGACTTTATTTGCCATGCGCTATGAATTTATATATTTATGTTGAAGCTATTTATTAATCTGACAGGACTTATTTACAGCATGGACATTGTAAATATTAAATTTTCACCGATACTCAACGAATGTATAACCTTTTGTGTTACTGTGTTTTTCTGTGCTACACATATTTGTTTGTTTTTTTCTGTCATGATTCACTGGAATACACTTAAAATATTTTCATTATGTCCGTCCACCTGACCGTTTTCGAACTGGAAAATGTGGTTTCCTTTAATTGCTTTGA
Organism: Gambusia affinis; assembly: GCF_019740435.1. Classification (NCBI taxonomy): domain Eukaryota; kingdom Metazoa; phylum Chordata; class Actinopteri; order Cyprinodontiformes; family Poeciliidae; genus Gambusia; species Gambusia affinis. The sequence goes on from NC_057886.1 coordinate 20,296,255, forward strand.
GGTGTTTTTGGGTTATACTTGTTTATTTTTACAGCCGATCATGTTTTATTTTTAAATTACACCGCCTACACAACTGAGTTAATGTTTTATAGAATTATTTTTAAACTGAAGTTTCTCATACAAGCTAAGCATCCCAGTCATTGTTCATTTTATTCATTCTGGTACAAAGAAATCTGTTTGTTTTTTTTATTGTTAATGCAGATTTTGTCCTGGTGTTAATAAAATTATTGTTTTTAGTACTTGATTTTCAGTTTGTATTAATTTGAAGTGATGGGAGAAGTTTCTTGGGTTTTTATAATATGGTGTTACAATTGAGCCTTTCAAGAGAGCCTTGAAAATTGTGCTAGACTCCCTTTAATTGGATGCATTAGCTGCAGTGTTGAGCCAAATCGAGTCACAACAATGACTTACATCCATTTACTGAGTCATTTTTGAGACCCTAAATTTAAAGGGGAAGTGAGAGGTTAAACATTAATCATCCTGCAGAGTCACTAAAAGAAATTTACGCTGGGACCCTCCCTGTTGCTTTCGAAGAACGTGCCCTCCAGTCAAAATATAGAACAGATCTGCTGTTTGAAAAGTGTACATCATAACATCTATTGACCTAAATTAAAATGATTACCATCTGCTACAGAAAAGGTCACCGGAACATGACATTAGTCATCACAGGCAGGAAAGATATTTTCCAAGTTGGTGAAAGTTTTTCTTTTCCAAACCTCAGCAACAGAGTCATACTTCTCAGGCTGCTCTTAACTGCTGCCTCCGAAGGTTTCGATTAAACTAAAACTATATCCAGGGAGTTACAATAAAATACAGACAGCAGAAATATTCAACTACGCCCGCCCACTCTGTCTCATTTATTAGAGTCATTTGCACAACTTAGTTTGTCCCTACTTACTTTCCATGCAGCCGAGGCAACGACTGCTGAAATATTTATCGACTTTCTTTACATTATTTCCACCAAAACGTCACAGGAAAAGTTCAGGTGCAGCCATCATAAAAACTTCCACAGCAATAATAGAGTTTCCAAAACTCAACAGTTTTGTGGGACACAAAAAAAATGCTGTAATTAATTAATATTACCATTCTAAATTTAATATTTATAGACATACAAATGTATATGTATGTATACATTATACACACAGTGCAATATAAATAATACAGATTATTTTCATTAGAAACATTTCTAATGTGGCCCAATAAAGACTGTTTTTAATACCTGCTCAACATTATTTTCAAAAAGGCTGTTTTAATCTGACACACGACTCTAATCAGAGAGCATACGCAACATGGCAGCATACATGCCTGAGTCTGGAGGTTTTTGATAAACGGTTTTTACTTTGTTGAGGATAGATTATGGTCCATCCTTCTTTGAAGAATTGTTTTAAATCATTCTCTTTGGAAGGCATGAAACTTCTGTTGACTAAATCTTAATTAACAGAACATGTCATCAAGTCAGAAGAGATTTGGACCAGACTGCTCCGAAACCTTCTGCTTTTTGGTTGAGCCATGTCATAGTGGACCTGTTCTTGTTCTCTGGATCATTGTCCTGCACCATTATCCAAGTGAACATGAGCTTAAACTGACAAACTGATGGCAAGACATTAGGAACCTGAATTAATGGTCTCAATTACTACAAGCTGCCCAATTTCTAATGAAGCAAAGCAGATCATAATCTACATGCTACGTGTGGCAGAACACATTCCCAAAAAGATCCCCCTTCTTTTTCAATTTAGGAAATATTCCCAAAGGTTCTAAGAAACCCTTAGAAATAATCTTGTAACCCTTTTCAGGCAGATAGATGTCAGAGATTTCACTTTCATCAGACTGGGGCATAATGCGTTGCTTTTTCCAATGCTTATGTCTTGGTTTTGTTGTGGGATTGGTTCAAATTGAGTCATTTCTTGATTTCACAAGTGCGGCATCAAACAGATGTGGTTGAGGCCGTAAAACTGAATTTAAAAAAAAAATCCCAATCAATGTTAAGTTCAAGGTCAGCAATTGACCTGAGATCTGGCTTAACATTTGGTTAAAAATGACTTAGTTATCCTTTAAAAGCACTTAAGTTATCGGTTTAAAAATGTTTGATAACTTGAAACATCTAAGTGTAACAAAAAGGGGAAAAAAAATGGAAAATACTTTTTCACAGAAGCCAACTTAGAAGAAAATTATCCCCAGCTAAAACACTATATACAATGTAACAACGATTCCAGTGAATTAAAACCATGCAGTGACAAAAATGGAATTTATTTATCATCAAAACGCAGACAAAGCAAACACTGTCTCACAGAGTTTTGTATTACTTCAGATTTTTTTCATTTCTGCCCGGTTTCATTGTGCATGTTCTCTTTCAGGAACATGTGTCTCACATGGAACATCCCTGGAGCGAACTTCAGATCAACAGAGCCTTCAACAGTTTCATGTAAATCACTGTTAAACGCAAAATGGAAAAACAGTGTAAAGGTTTCAATGAACCACTTTCAAATATTTGAGAAATCCACCCTATTTCAGTTCATCCAACCTGTGGTATGTAAACATTACTACAAACTGAATGGAAGATGTTGATAACAACTCATAGCAACCCTACAAATATCCACTTAAAAAATTTTTTTTTAAATTCTTGTTTAAATCCCAGCAATTGTGGGTCTTATGAATTGAATATGTTTGGATTAAAGTGGTAGCGTTCAGCTCAGAGCAAACACCTGCTACATGTTTCCCCTTCAAGAGCCCGACACAAGGGGACAGCATTTAGCCGCGGACCATGAGAGGTGCGCCGCGGCCAACACTTTCACTTGTGCTTTCACTGAGAAAAAAAACCTTAACGACACCCCATGTTTGACCTTGCTTCAATGTAGTGTGTAAAAATAAGCATTTCATCAGAGCACCTGTGTCTGACTTCACAATTTGGCTTCATTGATGGAAAAAAAAAGATGGTTTCATTGATTCAGAGTATAACTGCAGACAGAGAAATCTCGTCCCACACAAATTCTCTGTAAAAGTCAGAACTGGTTTAGAGTTTAATGATGACACGGCATGAATCCGAACCGCACACCACATCACCCCCTCCTTTGAGACAATTGAGCTGCACACCTCACAGGACAGTCAGCGCTGGAACATGATGACTCATTCTTGAACATTCAAGACGACAGTGCAGAAGCATCGGTAAGGGCCAACATACACACACACACACACACAAACACACCCCGTCTGCAACAGTCTTTATCAGCCACCGTGCTCCAGGTCTGGGGTTGGAAAGTGAGTCAGGCATTCTGCTACTGACAACCCCCCCTCCGCTCTGCTCCCTTCCCCAGCGGCCCCCACCACCACTTCCTCCTCAGTTTACAAACACACAAGTCAGTGGGTGCTATCATAAGGCTTCTGCGAACCGTCACAAATGAAGGGAAAGAGTAAGAGTGACTGTGAGAGAAATGAAGAGCGAAAAAATGCACTTCAAAGAGTGATGGGGCTTTTTTTTTTTTTTTGTACAAACCAAGTAAGAGAATTTGTCATCAAGTCATGAATTGAAATTGCTCATTTGGAAGTTTACAGTTAACAAGAAGACATCCAGATTTTGAGCATAGAACATAAACAGGACACAGTGTCCCTCCCCAAAAACTTGGATCGAAGCTAATTTGTTTTTCAAATGTTACTTCTGAATTTTTCATGCTTCAACCAGAAGACCTTCAGCAACTGATGACATTTCAGGTTAACGTGTTGGAGCGGTAATAAAAAAACAAAAACCAATTTGTACACTTTGTGGTTGGAGAGAGTGGGTGACACATTTTCTTTAACTGAGACCATTCTGCTCAGCCTCGCCTGATATAACAGGAAATGAATTCAACTGGCTCACAAGACCGCAACTGCAGAAAGATAAACTTTTACTTGTTCAATATAGACTTTATTGCATATTTTTTGGATAAACACAGCACTGTTAACATAGTTACATACGAAAGGAATAAATAAATAACATTTATAATTTTTTGAAGCAGTAAAATAAAAAAAAGTGCACCATCCTTGTTTATGTTAGTAAATAATATTTAGCAACACAACAGTTGAATCTTTAATCAGCACTTGAAGTTTTGATTCGAAGTAGAAAAATGTCTTTTGCTTTTACATTGCCTTTCGGTCAGGTATAAAAAGGCAACTAAAAATGGCCCTGAGAAGAGTTATAAACTCTTTTTTAATCTCCTGTCTGTCTGATATCTATATCATATATGCACCAAACACGTTCTCATAAGATCTGTGTCTGGCAATCTGTGTTGTGCTGCTAACATTTACATAGATAGCATCATTTTGAGACAGGTAAAACACCCCAGCTAGGAAACTGTTGGAATAACTCTTGGATTCTTTGTCTTTCTTTGATGAATACTCTCTGGCCTGCAAGAGGGGGATGCCTTTTCCGGCATACATTTTAGTCTGCATCTCCACAGAATGGTAAAAAGCACCACCTTGTGAGAAGTAGACCTTGGAATAGATGTAGTAGTATCCCTCTTTCTGGATGATGAGGTGTTTGTTCTCGTATTTCATTTCATAGAGGAGAGGCTCTGCGATAACGCTCCATGCCATGACATGTGGGCCGTGATGGACGTCTTGGCCATCTAATGAACAAAACACGAGAAATGGTGTCAGTACTGTTTTGAAAAATGTTTTCATCTTGGTTGGAAAAATGGAACATGTCATTAGAAGAAGTTGCAAAATTACTGGTTGCACCTGTGAGATGTGCAACCGGTTTGGATGGATGAAGACGACCATCAGGGTCTGTCATATCCGGCGGAGGGCTTCCTGTGTGACGGTCAGACACATTGTTTCCCGGTCAGAAGAACAGACCTCAAGACCTTTGATTATGCGAAAAAGAAAATGCTGAGACATACCGTTGATTTGCATTGAGGTGAAACCTGAGGGGGCCTGCAACAGTAAACAAAAAAGGACATTCAAGTGGTTTAGCTTTGATCTGCATGCATGCATGCTTTCCTGGCAAGCATTCAAACACAGTTGCATGACCGCTGGTGCACATGAGGCTGCATTGGGATGTGGAAGGTGTTAAATCCAAGGCAGTACAATGAATCATTACCTTTTTTTAGCATAAGCTAGCATTTATTTTGTGTTAAGCTATCATTGAAAGGGTTTTGGGTAAGGTTTGTATACAATGCTTATACGGTAGATCATAATCGTGACACAGGAAATAGACCATTTCCTTGTCTATGCTGTCTTTAATTTTTGCAGCATGCATGAAATGCAGACCCACAGAAGGTGAATCAATAGTTTCCCTAAGTACAAAACCCGTGACTGCTGCCCTCAGACAGCAGCGGGATTTCATAGGAAGCCAAACACAGAGTCTTCACTGTCCGCAATCTCAGGGCAAAGAGCGACTGTGTGTCCAACTCCAAAAGACGTCAGAGGAGTTCTGTATAAACCGGCGGATTTCTCCATCTGTGGTCCACTCTGTTCCTCTTTACCGTAAAATAAATGCAAGCTCAACACTTTTTGGAGTGGGATGGGGGGGGGACTTTCATGCACATGATCTGAGTAAATGTGAGTGTGGTTTCTGTCACAAGAGACCTTCATTTTTACTCACGTCTCAGTCTCAAGAGCCCCACATATGAAGGAAGAGGAAAGGAACATCTCGTTGTGGAAAGCAGAAGACTGAAGTTTCCACGTTGGAAATCCAGTTAGGTGGAAAAGCCGATGAATTTTCACTCAAATATCAATTGGCTCTTATTAACATGTGCAAAAGAAAGAAACTTTTAATTATAACCATGTTTTTGATTGTGTTTTGAATTTTAACCCACATTTCCATTAAGTTTGTCATCTAGATTTATGAGTCCACCTCACTGAGACATTTTCTTCACAGAATCAATTTATTCAGTTTATTCCAGTATTTTCAGTAAGCATAATTTAACAAGTTTAAATATAGAGTTGTGAAGTACTCATGATTCATGATAAACGGAATATATCCCTTAAAAAAAAAGTAAAACTGCTGAGACAATGAAAAAAGTGTGAGAAAACACTCGAAACATGAAAATAATACCGAAAGCAAGAATTGGTAGCAAAGATGATTAAATTCTTATCATGAAAGTGAGATTCTGTCAGTGGGGTGAAAAGGTAAAGGTAGTGGAACAGAAAATGTACAACGAAACACACACGTACACAAATCACAGACCGATATTACACAATTCTTTACGTGATACTCACATATTCAGCGTGGTAGAGGCGATAGATGAAGAAAGCTTCAAAGAACACGCCAAGCAGTGCCAGGGTGACCAGGATGAACAGCAGAGTCTGCATGGCCCCACTTTGCTTCCTCTGTTTGCCCAGTCGAGGTGGCACAGCTGGTCGGGTGGCATGGGTGTCCACTACAAACACAGAGGGAACGCCATTGTGAGCCATACGCCCCCCGCCACTTTTGAAATTGAAAAACATCTCAGATAGAAATGATCCTCCAGCGGTCAAAGCTGCTGTTTCAGAGGGGCTGAAGAGACCAAACTACAGTGGAGAGGCAGCGAGGTGCAACAAGATTGCAAAATGGGTGGGCTCACTTCTGGTTGGTCCAAGTGGAGATGTCTCATGAGTAGACAGAAACAGACAGCAACATAAATCTTAGGATGTATCACCACAGCACCTGTGAAGGCTGGTAAAAGATCCACTTTTACTGTACTCATCAAAATGAAACTTTACATAAAGGTCGCTTCTCAGTTTAGAATATAAAGGCTGAAGTTAAACGACCATATGAGTGAAGCGGAGATCAGACAATGTGCATTTTAACCGTGTTTCACACCCTCCCACTTCACTGCAACAGCTATGTCGTTCACACTTCCTCTCATCTGTACTCTCTCTTTGTCTTCATGTTTAAGCTGCAACATTTGTACCCAGAGTCAAATTTAAGGTCTCAATCTTTTATCCTCTTCTCATTCTCATCATTGCTCAGAGGAAATAAAGTCTGGTCGCATAGTTTTGGTACAACCACTAAAACATTTCTGTGTGTTTTGAAAGCCACAATATTCTACTGACGGGGAAACGGTTCTGTTTATACTTCCTAAAGTCTTTACCTTTTAAAATGTTGATTGGGTTTCTCTGGCAGGTTTTGTTTCACTGTTCATAGGGAATGGCTAAGTCCAGTTTTACAATTTGTCCAAGCAAAAAAAGCAAGATTAAAATGTTTTGTCTTAAAGGTAAAACAATCAGTGACTAAGTCTTCGTGAAAGGTTTGATATAAAATAGTTAAAAATTGTCAAACTAAACTTACAACTGACCCTTTACTCCTGAACCTTTTCTTATTTTGTAGATTTTGTGACCTTCCAGTCCAGTTGAATAGTCTTTACTGATCATGTTGAACAACTTGCTGCATAATGGTCTTTTTTTCAGACCTCATGTTGTTCCTGAATGGTCTGCAGTGTAGAACGTGTCTATTTAACATCTGCTTCAGTTTTCTGTCTTCTCTGCGGGTTTTCTTGTGTTCCTCATCAAGTTTATGTGAGATAGGGTTAAAAGTTTAATGGCACTTTTCTGTTTTATTTTATTATTTCTGCAATATAGACTCTCGTCATGGTTAGACATTTTCTTCTTGACTCCTTCAAATAGACTTCTTTTCAATGTACTGCATTAAAGTATTAGATCAATTATCTTTATGAGCTTGAAGTCTTTCGAGAAGTCAGATCTTGGGGTGTGTTTATGGAAATATTTGTACATTCCACCAAGAGAACTTTTTTGAGGTCAAACACTGATGTTGGACTAGAGGGCCAAATGCATCCCAAAGGTTTTATAGACCAGTGACATTCATGTTTTCAAGAGGTTATCTCTTTTACACCACAGACACGTCCACAACATTTTATTTTGAGCTGCTTTTTGGTTGCTGACCACTTCCTCATAAAATAATGTGGGGACACGTTAAAATGATTTGCACATATTTCCTCATCTTTGCAAAGGTTTTTCTTTTTAGAGATTTCAGAGTAAAGAGAACAAAATGCACACCATATCTTTAATTTATTTTTGAGGGGGGAGGGACATCATTTTCTGTAAAAATGAATATATAAATATCATTTATAATTTCTTTGTTCGCCAAAAGAAATCCCCCCAAAATACACAGACATTTGAGGCTGTAGCGTGGTAAAATGTGTCCTAGACGTGGAACCTTTTTCAAGGCTCTGTAAAGGATGTAGATCAGCAGACAGATCACCAGTTTTGACTCCATTGTGGCTGGCGATGCACCCTACTTATTTAAGAGGGACCACATCTAAACGAACTTAGACACAGTCAAGTCTGCACGCCACATGTGGCTGTAGGGGAAGGTCTGCAGGTGTAATCTGATATTCACTTCCTCCAAAACAAACTAATTCATGGCAGCCCGTGAATAATGTTGAAACTAAATACTTACATCGAATAAAAAGATTCATGTACATTTTTCCTCCCAAATTATTCCTATTTGCAAAATGTCACAAATCTTTTGAGATTTTTTTTCAATAGAATTTTTTTAATTCAGAAATGTACATACATTTTCTTAGTAAAACCTTTTGGGCTTCCTTCCACGAGCTTCTCACTGGAATAGCTTTCCAGTAAACTACTGGAATAGACAGTATGGAGTATTTCTATTTTTATTGTGGTATCTCAGAGTCTGATTCATCCTTGGGGTATAATTTCCACAAGGCTGAAGGAGACACATTCATCTGTTATATCTATAACTGGTTCTCAGAGTTTAATCTGTTTTGGTGAGAAATCCGATAAACAAAACCAAAATTTTGGGAGATTTTTGGGCTGAGGCTAGTAAAAGCTGTCCAAGTTATCCAAAGTGAAACAAATCTGAGGCTGAAAGGTCACCCAGAGAGGAAGAAGTTATTACTTCAAAAGCAACATAAAAAGCCAGATTTCAGTTTCCAAATGCACTCAGTGGCAAAGACATGTCCTGTGGTTTGATGAAGCTTATTAGAACTAAACATGACTCAGTTGTGCTGACAAACTATTTACCAAAATTACTAACTACCCAAAACAGATGTTTCAGGTATGTAGGTTAACAATAATGAAATGTATGGCAAGTTCTGAATAAAGCTACTTTTTTTCTCTCTCATTTACCAAACAGAAAATATTTTAAAAATTCAAAGTTAAAATCAGACAACAAGAAAATAGATGTCCTTTTATACAGTATCAGTAAATACTTGGTTTCACGTTCAGTTATCCTCATCAAAACTCGTGAAGAGTTTTGAACATTTATTTAATTTATGAGTTTATGTTCATTTGTGTGTGTTGTGTGCTGAAAGAAATATGTGGGCCAGTAAGATTAAGATGTTCAGAACTAACAGCGCCTCCTAAAGTCAGAGGACAAGATTTGTCGGGAAGTGCTCTTCAGTTAAAAATGAAGCTAAACGTTTTTTTTACAATCAAGGAAAATTATGGGGCATAAAAACATGTATGACTTGCAATTTCTTTGAAATATACTTGAATTATGAACTTATAAATTGCTATGTTGTTAGGTTGTTATTAAAAATCCCAAGGAGAATCTTTTTTTCCCCCCCACAGCACTTAAATCACAATTTCACGACTCAATTGACGTGAATAAAACTCATGAAGTTCTTTTTTATGTTTTGTTTTGTTTTTTTAGTTGGTGCACAAACCCAGAGTTTTGCATTACCCCCATATGACCCCTTAAAAAACTTTCTGAAGTAGCCTATGTTTGCTAAAACGCAAATGAGAACTCCGCAAAAAAATAAATAAAATAAAATAATAATAATAATAATAAAATATTAAATTACATAATTTTTTTAAAGCCTACCGTAAATATTATTCCGACAGCCGTCAGTGCTTGATTCATTAATAAATGTGCCATCACAGCTAAAAATAAAGCCTGGGTTTAACCCTGTCAACTCACAGCAACTTCTCAGCATCTAATTGTTTGTCTCTAACCTCGTTTGGTCAAGTCATGGCGGAATGATCCCCACCTGAAACTTGTGTTTTATTGCACACAGTTTTTCATCTCTGCTGCAAAACGAAACTGAAATAAATAATGACCTAGAGGAAAAACAAAATCAACCTGCTTGTTTTTGTGGCTTTTATTACACTGGAGGTGCACACGTCGTTTGAGTGTGAAGTCCAGACCGCAGAGCGCTTCTGATCCACAGATAGTGGCTCCACTGACTCAGATTTGACTCAGGACGCAAGCTCTATCTGACAGACTATTGTTCAACCACCGGAGTATGACAGGAAGTAATTACACACATTCAGTGCGTTTGGCTTATTGTGCACTGGAGAAATTACCCAGGTTCTGGTGGAAGTGGGGTCACTTTATTTACTGGACCGTTCAATGATGACTTCGTCTGCACAGCTCTATCTGATGGGATGTCTGATTCTGACTGTGGGGCTGGCTTTGGATATGGGGCCAAACCAAAATGTGGAGTTTACATTTATGCTACCCACAAGCGGCACAGAGTGTTTTTACCAACCTACCACGACAGGTGACACCATGGAGATAGAGTACCAGGTAAAAACAATGTGAAGAGGAACTTTGGTGCACCTTTTGCTGCTATTTAACTGTTTTGTTTGGGATATCTTTTAGTTGGTTGTTTTAAAAGTTTGCAAGCAACCGAGTCCAAACCGTTGCTTCAACCGAGCAACAGTTTGGACTTTGGCCTTGTTATCAGAGAGATAAGGAAACCGCTGAAAGTTTTAAAGGCACATGCACAATAATGGGGCAGAACAGAAAATTTTTTTCCTTGTTAAGGTACCTAGCCTGTTACTAAACGAGGAATTAGCAAAACATTAGTTCCTCTGGCAATGTGGCTAATTAATCTAGTCTAACGTCTAGATATGAATCCTTAATGTACAACCAAACTCAGAGAAGAAGCCCAGCAGATCTATTTCTATTCACAAAATCAGGACAGCCTAAATCATGTATATCTATGCACGCTATTCTCTGATGAAGAGAGAAAGACAGAGTTTGACTGTTTAACTCTGAAATGTTTTTCTTGATGATCTAAAACACAGATAAAAAATGACACCAATGTTAGCATGTTAATGCTGCACCCTGTGGAGGCTGCAGACTCTCTGGGGTTGAAGCAGGGTTGGTTGAGCATCCTCATGAACCTCCAAAGTATTGCGTCATCATGGGAAACTAACGTCACCATCAGTTTTTGTCAGACTGAAACCTGATACATTATAACCTGAGAAAGCTTCGGCTGCTTTGTGTTATCTGGTTTGCTATCACGCCGTTCATTTGAATTTCAGGTAGCAGTTCCAAAGATATTATGAAGCGAACTTGAGCAGCTGCATGGGTTAAAATGTGAGGATGACTCTGGATATGTCACTTCTTTTTTTGAAGGTTATTGCAGGATCCGGTCTGGATGTTGGGTTTGCCTTGATCTCACCCAGTGGTCAGCGGGTGGTCTCTGAGTTCAGGACATCTGACGGCATCCATATGTGGGTGTTCCTCATGCTTTCCTGCTGATCTGAAGCTAAAACCGTGGTCACCAATAACGTCTTGTTGTTGTTACACATTGTGTTTTCTCTGTCAGGGTGGATCGTACAGAATTTGGAGATTACCGGTTATGCTTTGACAACAGCTTCAGTAAGATGTCTGAGAAGATGGTGTTTTTCAAAGTCATAATTAACAGTCAAGGCAACACATCTGGAGGCCAAGAGGAGTGGATCGACTTCACTGTGACTGAAAGCGTGGCGGACTACAGAATAGAAGAAATCAGGGTGAGAAGGGGAAACTTCTTGCATATTGTAAGTAGCTGCCTCCCACTGATGCCACCTGTCTTTTAATCTTTCTGTTTCAGAGAACAATGGACTCGGTGTACCGGCACCTGGAGAAGACCCGTCAGGTCCAGGCTGTGCTGCGGGCCTTTGAGGCCAGGGACCGCTACTTGTTAGAGGACAACCTGTGGCGAGTGTCCTTCTGGTCCTGTCTGAACCTGATGGTGATACTTGGTGTGGCCGTCACTCAGACTTACACCCTGAGACGTCTCTTTGATAATACCAAGCGGGTCTGCACTTGACAGAACCAGCACATTACTTTTATCCCTCATGGGATAATACGACAAAGAGAACTTTTTTACTTCTTGTTTTGTAAATTTTGTATTGATATTCCATTGCATCATGTTGATCTACAGATCCTCGATTTAGAGATGCGGGTAATTTGAGAAATTAAAATTGAAAGTGAAACCCATATTTTAGGGAGGTTTGTGATGCATTTTGAGAAGATAAAATCTGTTAATTTGATTACTGTGGCTCATAGGTTATGACCAATGACACAGGCTTAATAAAATACAGAAATATCAAGTCTGACCACTTCACAGAGCTCAGACTCAATGCTTAGTTGAGGTTCTTTTTTGTGAGTCACTGCCATGTTGCTTGGAAGTGATCACCCTGTTTGCTCCAAGGATTTTGTGGGGGGTTTGTCAGGCCAGCTTGCATTTGACCTAAAATGATGCCAGATTTTTTATTAACGTTTAGTTTTTCAAGGTTTGATTTTACAGCGTTTTATTTTTTAATTCCAAATCTCTTAGCTATCTTCATTTTAGCTGGCCCGTTTTACCTTGGGTTAGGGTTAGGGTTAGGCTTCATAATCGTGAAAGGAGACCTGATACTTTAAACAGGTGCCAAGTCCTGCAAGAAAAAAAAATAAGTATCTCCCTGGAGGTAGAAGCTGGGGAAAGAATGAACTGTTGTGAAAAGAACTGAAAAATTGCTGTGTGGATTTTGGTTATGAGAAAACTCAGTGGACCAATAGCAGCAGATGACATGACTTCCTAAATCATCAACTTTGGAAACGTCACAGTGGACTCAGACAGCTTTGATTCTCTCCAATTTTTCTCCACTCAGGGACCTTAATTTCCAGATTAAATGTGGAATTAAATGTGCATCGTAACAGTCCAGTTGTTTTTCACCTTATGCCTCTGATATCATCACTGGTTCAGAAGTGGCTAAAAACTGAAAAAGCTGAAACCTGTGTCCTAAATAAATCAGGGTGTTGATACTTGAAAGTTTAGACCTGATGACTCTCCAGGTCTCCTACAAATTCATGATTGCTTCTTTTAACCACACTTCTTCCTTCCACTCATTTTTCATTAATAGGATTGGATACAGAAACAACCACTTGTGGTGTCGTCAACCTCTCAAATGTGTGTGTAGGTTACAATTTTACATATACTTTAAGACATAATAAGGACACTAAAGACAAAGTAAAGCTTATAACTTCATGAATTTGAAGTGCTAGACAATATAATTTAATTATAAAAGCCCCAATGTATTGATATTTGTGAATATTGTCAAGTGAATCTAGAAAGCCATAATTTGCTCCAATGTTATTTTATTAAATACCATTAACAGTTTCATTGATATCTTAAACTTTCAGAGAAATCATTTACAAATATTACCCTCATTGGATTATCATAGCTTGGCAAAAACAAACAAAAAAAATCTGTTTAACAAACATCAAAATCAAACACTGGGATTCAATAAAGGAAGTTAAATGTTCACAAAGATGGCTGCCTTATCAATATACGTCACCATATTTTGTTTTATGTCTTTGTACTAATTAACCAGGGTCCTTACATTTTGATAATTATTTTCAAGTGTAACAGCCAGTTTCTTGGACAAGATTGCTTTGGCTTTAGAAAAAACAAAAGGTATATATATATATATATATATATATATATATATATATATATATATAAAAGGCCTTTTGTCCACCTCTTGGTTTTACCATTGTCTGAAAATAAAGGTTCAATAAACAGATCTTCCTGCAGATCTCAAATTTTCAGAAAAAAATATGACATGTCAATATTTATATAATATTCAGGGCTACTCCCAACATGAACTAAATGGTAAAATACCTTTGTTACAGTTTAATGCCCATGAAGCAGCTTTAGCAGCTCAAAATATCAAAACAAGGCGTCTGGTGATGCGGCTTTACGTCCTTTAGAAAAGGTAAAGGACATAAAACATGCAGCTCCTCTGCGTCTCCTTTGCCAAACTTCTTCAAGTTCAAGTTCAATGCCTGCTGGTTTGGGGGTCACTGTTTTCCACGGGGAACCGGCGGGGGGCGCCTGTTCAGGAACAATCAGCCTACGTTAGTGTGTTGACCTTGCGAGATGCAGTAAAGAAATGGTTTTGCAAATTTTCTGCAAAGAAGCAAACATCAACCTGATAATTACACAATAATTCAAAGAGACAGAGGACAGCTTTACACTTTAGGGGGGTTCTGTTGGAAAATTCAGGGAACATGAATAAAATATTGATACTTGCCCTAAAATTGACCATGGATCACATGGAAATGTTTTTTTTTTTTTCTTCCTACATTCTGCTAAGCCTTCAATCACATGACAAAAAACAGACGAATAACTGAAAATATGTTGCTATATTGCAATAAACTTACTAGGAGGTGACAAGATCCACCAGTCAGGACATGACTGCTGCATTGTGGGCAACTAAATCAGTGCTTAAAAGGGTGTGTTAAAAAAAGGCAAACTGAAGTTTAAACATTGAGGTCATTCTTTTTGGGAAAAAAAACCACTGATGTTTCTTATTTAAGGACAAAGGCAACATGTGCATGCAGATTGAAGCATTCCTCCATTAAAATCTGAGCAAAGTCATAATTACAAGTTTGATTGGAGGAGAAAACATTGAGAAATGTCCAGAAACCAAACAGTCTTATTGAAAACAGCCTGAAATGCTTTAAAATGGAAAGAGATTTAGAGGAAAACCGTTTGCCATTTTGGCTGTATGTTGGTTCATTCAAAGCCTTAGTTTTGCCATTAAAACATACCCAGAATATTTGCAAGAATATCCAGAACGTTTTCCAAATACTAATGTGGGATTAAATGGGGTCAATAATTTTTCAGTTTCTATAGAAAATATTGGGAGTTTGCAGAGAAAAGCAGATCGTTTGCTGCCCAATCTTCCTTTATTCTCTTTGCTACAGTGATGCAGGTTTGCATTTATGAAAACAAACCCACATAAACAATTGTATGTGACCTAAAGGAACATATTTAATATGAGTTTTATTGTGTTTGTGCAAACATTTTTGCATGACAGAACAAGTACGGAGGTAAAGATCACTAACCTACTTGTAGGAACAAAAGAAAAATTGAAATGCAAAGTGTATCTGTTCGGTTTAGAAACTGGAGAAGAAAACTAATAAAGGTTCTCTACCCGTGACAGAAACAGCAGATCACACAGGACACAAGAAGACACCAACCACCAAAACCAGTCCCTTTATTGAACACACCTCTTTATTTACTTTTCTTTCTAAATCAGGTCATGATGTTTATTAAAAATCCATTAATTGCTACAGAGGCACTTCATAAGGGTTTGAAAAACAAAAAGAAAGATGTTTGCGGGATGGTTTCCAACCCCTTCCTGCAGATTCAGAGAGGGGAGGGAATAAGGATGGACGATACACACAGACAGTATTCCTACATGTTCATGTAGATTTTACAGTCTTCACATGGACAAGCTGGAGTGACAGGCATGTGGGAACTTAGTTTTTTTTAACTTTTTTTAATCTTTCATGGTTTCTTAGGATTCAATGCTGATTATGTTTTAGGTTCTCAGGCTCTGTCACTGAAAGCAAGACCAGGAGAAAATAAAACAGGAATAAAATACACATCCTGTCTTAAGACAGTAATTTGGGATTTATATAAATCATTTTCTTCAATCTTTTAATGGTTGTGTAATTATTATTTTTTCAGTGTTCTAGGCAGCTCCTCTAATGGAACCTGCACTTATTCACCAAAACCCCCACCACCAAATGATCAAAAAGAGAAGAAAATCTAAGAGGCCCATTATCACTCCCAACTTAAACCATCAACACCTGAAGGTCAAGACAGAAAAGAAGTATATATATATATATATATATATATATATATATATATATATATATATATATATATATATATATATATATATATATATATATATATATATATATATATATATATATATATATATATAAAAGAACAAACCCTTAAAAAGTAATCAGACATTTCTCAGCATATAATTACAGCTGTGTTTGTAAAGACCCAATAACAATCCCAACAAAACCCATCGCTGCAGCAAAATTGAAATAACGGAACAAAAGTTAAGGAATTGGGCAAGATGGAAGCTGAATCGAGCTACTAGAAGTGCATCCAAAAACCGTAAAAAAAAGAACAAATGCCCAGGTTATAAATAATAGGAGCTGAAAAATTATTTTTAGAATCCTGAGGTTAAAAAAAAAAAAAAATTCAATAAATTGAAAGTTTGTTTGTTTTTTGTTTTTTTACTGTAAAGACTGATGAGGCTGTTTTACATTTCCTGGGATGATTATGCCTAACATTTATTTATTTTTATAAACCTTGTGACAAAATGAGACATCTCTTCTGTCAAGGCCAGCTATTTACAATATACCTGATGCGCGGAAGCAGAACCGATAACTGTAATAATAATAAAAAAACATTTTCTTAAGGAGAAATTAGACATCCTCCTACTCTGTGACCCAGATCTCATCTCAACACCCTGCAGCTCAGAATCTAATCCTCTTTCACAGAAATCTGCTCTTTTTGAATCAGCTAATCTAGGAATTAGACTCAACCTCACCAAAATCTCAATGGGATTAAGAGAAAAGAAGGATTATCAATCAAACTTTAACATTTCTGAAAGAGCAGACAGGCTTCAGTCTGTCTCCCTCTCCTGGAGGTGTGGGGGCGCATAGTGTCCAGACTACAGCATCCGTGCTACGAGTGGTTTCTTGCAAAGGCTCAGTGGCTAGAAACAGATGGACTAAAGCGAAAATAAAACTTTTCTCTATGGAAGAGCAATTAAAATAATCTTTCCCATATGAAGAAACGAAGGCGGAACGATTATGAATAGCTTGCATCTTGTCTTGTTGTGTTTTATGAGTCGACTCTGAACTTAATTTTAAAGCTACATTTATAACGCTCATCAGGAAAGACAGTCACTCAAGTGAAAACAACACAAGAACAAATTATTTATAACCGACACCACCACAGACATCATGTTAAGTAACTGTTTTCAGTATGAAATGAGTTGGGATGTGAAAAACCAGTAAAACATCAACAATAATGTATTCTATACCCAGAGTATCTGGGGCTAAAAATGGAGGGAGTGGAGGAAAAGAGGAGGGGAGACACCGTGCACCAGATAATATGAGACTATATGTAGCATGTGGCTGAGAACCAGCTGAATAAAAAAACAACAGGAGATTTACAAGAAAATCTGAAATTAATTTGAAATGTTTGCTAAAGGCGCTGATGGGTTTTAGTTTGCAAGACATGGCAGGCAAATGGAAAATTTAAATGATAAAATGTTTTTTTGTTGTTTTTTTTTTTTGCTTCTTGGGCGTGTAAATAGAAAGTATTAGCAGCTTATTAACATTGCTTGTAATCTACACGTCATTAAGTCATCCCCTCCTGTTGACCCCCTCCATTCCAGGCCAACAGTGTGCAGACACACATCCAGGAACAAAAAAGCATGCTAGGGTGGGCTTGGCCACAGGTCTAGTCTAGCAGGGAAGGCTCTGCAGGACGAATAATGGTGGGCCGGTGAGACGGGGCACCAGGGGGTCTTCGGCTGCAACGGGGAGAGAAGAGACAGACAAGGTGTGAGACGCGCTCACAAAGAGACAGCGATGAAACCAAACAACCCAAAGAGAGAAGAAACAAGAGGCAGAGAGGAAGAGGAAACCAACAATAAAAAAGTCAAGAATGAGTTCAAAGAAATGCGATAAAAGGTGGAGGAAAAGGGTGGGGTGGGGAGAAACGATACTAAACGTTTCCAACTTTAGAAAAACATGATCATTAGATGTTGGTGATAAAATGTTATAAATGAAATGCAACAAGATCAGTGACTGTTGAGGCTTTGATCAAAGTCTTACCTGGGAACGCCGGGTGGGACACGGGCCGGCCGGGAGGGGATCTGGGGTGGAGCGCTGAACGGATCCTGGCTGCTGTTGAAGGCACCGGCGGGTGGACCAGGGCGGGAGGGGATCGGAGGGGCACCAAACGCTGGGGAGGGATTAAAGGCTGGGGTGGCGTTCATGGGGGGCCCTGGGGTCGGGCCCCGAACAGCGGGAGGACGGTTGGGGGGCTGGGACGATGAAGGCGGTGGTCTTCGCTGAGGGGTTGGGCTGCAACAGACACATGTCTTTAAATGTAACCAATGCTAAAATATGTAGTAAATCATTTGATGCTAAATTTAAAAACTGTTTGGTAAAACAACATTTCTGAACTACCTGGAATCCTGGAGCCAATTGTCGCTTACGGGTGGTGGAACTGGCGTGGAGATGGTGTTGGTGGTGATGTCGCCGATGATGTGCAGCGCTTCCTTGAGGGCGTGATACATGCGCAACATTTCGTCCCTGCGCTGGGCCTGGTCAGCCGACTCCTCCATCAGGCTGTTCTGGTCCCCTGATGAGTAAAGATAAGCCAGCAGCTCCGAGTGGATGAAATCCTTCGCCTGGAAGGATCGCCACAACGGCAAGAATTTATTTTCACAGGAGCAACACAAGCCAAAAGAGAAAATATTTAATTTTCTGGAGTAAGAAACTAGAACTTGAAACTGAATATATTTAAGGAAGCAGTAATAGTGAGAAAAGCTCTTATATTGTAGATGTGTAATAATAGGGAAGCCTTGCTCCCACAGCTACTATGATGTGACCGTTAAGAATGGACAAAGGGTTTCATTTTAAAACTTTCCATCAGAAAAACCAAACTTCTATCCAACTTCAATTTCTCAGAGTATTTCTCAGTACATATTGTTTTCTTTTTAGTTTGTGTGAATATTTTTCAATTAAATGGTTTACGATAAGAGTTTGTCTTTTGCCAACTGGCTGAACCACATATGAGACAAAACGCCCTTCGCCTGCAGGTTCTGCTGGTTCCGCTTACATTGTTGATCATGAGGTGCATGATGGTTTTGGGCACAAGGTCTCTGATGGATTTGTTGATGATGCCAATGTACGAGTCCACCAGGTTGCGGATGGTTTCCACCTGCCGCTCCAACTGAGGATCCATGGAGAACGTGTCTGTGGGTGCCGTCTCTTCGTTCTCCACCTAAGCCAAAACAAAAACCCCAGAGAAAACCATTATATAAAGAAAGGGGGGAATACTATATGTTACAGAATTATAAAGGCATTATTTGAATAGAAATTACCACAGTCTTAAAAACTAATTATTAGTCTTTTACTACCTTGTTTACATAAGATAAAAGTACTAAGTTAGAGTCCAAGAATTACCAATGTTGGTAAATTGTTAGTCATACCTGGTCTTTTTCAGGATAAACCCCAGCCCTGAGGAAGGACGCCTTCCAGCTGTCAACATCTTCCTGAGAATCACAGGCCAGCTCTATTTGTCGATGATCCTTGTAGACGTTTCTGTTCAGACAAACGAAAACAATAAAGTTTTCCTGTAGGCTATATCTAACATTACGCCATGCAAGAGAACAGAAATCAATAGGATAATATTGATGTGCATCCGCTGGGGTCAACTAATGTGCCGACCTCTGTTCAATGTTGAAGATTGCAAAGATGTGCTTTGTGGACATGAAGCCTTTCTCCACGTCTCTGAGCTTCAGGTTGTCCAGAGGCAACATGTACTTCTTTTCTTTTTCCTTAAAAAAGACGAAGAACAAATTTAACTAAATACGATGAAAACTATGAAAACAACTTTACAGACACAGGTGCCGACACTTTGAGTTCATACATGCAGTCTATGACTACATCTGTTTAATTCTAATCTATTAAATAATGTGATAAAATTTAATTTGTTACAAATATGTTAAAAACGGTCTTGGTAAATGGGGAGACATTTTGTTAGTGTTCATATATGGTTTTTACTTCAGTTAGCAGGAAAACTGTACAGACGGCATCTTCTTAATTAGGATGTATTTTAATTTCCATGCCATTTCATAAGGGTTTTATGCAGATGAAATTGGGTTCTGAAGAAAGGACAAAGCATTCTTTTTTAAATTATTTCACTGCTAAGATGTTTGGTATATAAAATTGTACTTTTTATGGGTTATAAAACCAGAAGAATCTTTTGTGCCATTCTTAATCAACAGGGTTTGATATGTTGACTCAACCTTAGCAGCTTCAAATCGTCTGGGAAGAAGGTTTTCCAAAAGCTTTAGGAGTGTGTTCACATGGATTTGTTTTAACCATTATTCTAGAAGCACATCTGAGTGGTCAGACACTGATGTTGGACGAGAAGGTCTGGCTCACAGTCAACGCTTTAATTTATCCTAAAGGTATTAAAGTGTGCTGAAGTTCGGTATCTATGAATGCCAGTCCATTTCTTCCACAAAGTCCCTCATCAAGGTCTTTATGGACAATTGTTAATGATTAGGTCTTCACAGAATCCACTTCATGCCTATCCTACTTTGAATTAATTAGATCATGGTGCCAAAGTAATGGCTAGTAGATCAAATACTAGATGTATTTTGAATAAAAAATTCTTAGGTAACAAACATATTAACTTGGAATAAAGAGTAAATCAAAACCAGATGCATCTTGTGTCTAAAATCATGTTTCTTTTAACCACGCAATCTGTAGGAAGGAAGCCATTGCTGTAAAAGGTATTTGTGCACATCATGTAATTACAAACACATGGATGCATTATTTATTCATCACACGTCTCCGTTTCCCTGCATCCTCCCCCGGTCTCCTCAATGATCCCCATAACTGTAGAAAGATGTGCATGACGGTTATAGAACTGCTGAGCAGATGCACATATTTCCACAGCCACCTCATTATTGGTAACATAGTACATCTAAATGTGGAAATTACCATTCGTCATGTTTTAGAAGTCCCTGAAGAATTTCTAAAAATTGTGTCCAAGTAGATATGACCTTCAAATTTAAACATGGGAAAAAAAGCATAGCAAAATCTACATATAGTTTTTATTTTTAATAAATTTCTTTATTTAACTATGTTTATTTAATATGGCTCAACTATACATAAAAAAATATCAAATATTAAGAATATGTACTTTGCTTTCTCTTGGTGATGGCATTTATTCCGTTAGGCTTCTTGTGATTATGTATAAAAATAAACATTTAAATAACCTGGATGTGTACAATGCATTTAAACCTTAACATATTCAATGTAATAGTACAATTTTTAAAAAAGTAAACCAGCTTTATTACATAGTCGCCAATGTGCAAACATGAAAGAATGCATTTCCTGAGTGTGGACCACCCCCAGGCCCGCGAGATGGAGAAATGCATGATGAAGATGAGGAGGAGGAAGAAAAGGAGGAGTTTGTAGGAGGATGGGGTGGGGGTGCCAGCTTTCACTGCTGAGCAGAGACATCTGGAAGCATTTACATCTGCACTAACAGAGTGGCGCAGGCCCAAAAGTTACATCACTCAAAGATCTGCACAACCCCCCTCCCTCACCACACATCCACACATATCGGAGTAAATCCTTAGTTTCAGGAACGAAATGCACGTGTGGCGGAAAGAGCCGGACAAAGGCATAAAGTGAACACAGAGTGCGATCAGAAAGACACTTGTAGAGTTAAATCCGACTTCCCAAACACCCAGCGGGAGTTGTGAGGACAAGCGCCTACACACTTGTACACACAATCACCCCCTCCCCTCCGGCCCCCGTAACCCAGTACGATTTCCTGCAAATTCCAAAGTCAGATCCCGGCTGGAACATTTCAGCTTGACTGCCACGTCAGTTTGCCTACACCATCCTAGCCCGCTTATTATCCAAGCTTTTCCGCAAGAAAGCCGGTGAAAGAAAGAGAAAACGAAGACAAAGAGACATCTGTTTCAGTTTTTAATTTGAATCAGTTCTTTAATATTTTTTTAGATTGCGTTTTTGATGAAAGAAGACAACGAAGGCTTGAGAGAGCGAGTGGTGAGTAAGCAATACCAATGACAACTTTGAATGTAAAATAGTTTTAAAGACTTTCGCTAATATTTCTTTAGATTCTTTACTGATTAAGCTGCTTGCTTAAGATTTTAAAAAGCAGTTTTTACTGATTCATATTGAAGCAGTGTCTCAATGTGTATGCTCTACACTTTATTCTGTACAATAAACAGTTGTGATTTATGTCATTTTATTCGATGTATGACTAGGAGATAATATTTAAGCTTTTTGTCCTCTGTCCCACAGTCCTCGTGTAGCGACCTACAGACGCAATGACCTCTGGGTCCTTCCTCTCAGTCCTTCCCCCCCCACCCAGCCTGCCCAGTGTTCAGACTACCTGTTCCTACAGCTACAGTTGAACAGTAGTCTGCACATTGGTTAGGCCAGGCTGGGATGCACACAGCTCCTCACCTCTGATGACGACAAACCTCCATAAGGATATATACAGTCTGCAACATTGCCACCATTTGCTACAATTTAACCGATTTGTACCCGTTTCTGTCACATTAAAGAAGTCGTTGAAGCAGCAGTTCCTCTCACCTCCTCATCTTTGTACCAGGATAGCGATTCGGCCGTCAGCACGAACCAGTATTCCTTGGAGCCTCCTTTCATGATGCTGATGTTGAGGGTTAGCCAGCCTTTCCTGATTACCTGCACAATGAAGGGATCGTGTGGAGGAGACAAGGATTGCAGGGAGATGGGGAAACAATAGAAACAGTTAAGCTGTTCTGAAAGTAAGATTTAAAAATGATGAATTATTTATTCAAACACTGACTTACCTGTGTGGTTAAACACTAGTTTTGTTTAAGTTTTAAATTAAACGTAATTTAAATGTGATTTTAGTGATAGTCAAGACTTCCTACGACAGAAGTGCAAAAAGGATGGAATAATCAGAGGATAGTAAAATGTGCATCTTAGAATGGGCAGTTAGATGTTAAAAAATATATACAGTACCCAGACTGAAACTACTGAACAGAAATGAAAGCCTGAGTTCTGTTTTACTCAATAGAAAATGAATCAAACCAAGAAAGTGAGATGCTTTCTAGGGCATGCCTGCCCCAATTTAGGGGCAAATCCGAAAGGTTGACGGCGGCGTCAGAAGTTAACCAGAGGATCAGAGGTGCTCAATTACACAGAGAAAATGTTAAACAGCTTTCCTTCAGAAGCATACAGAACGAATGTGTTAGTTGAGTAGACAAATGCTGCGTTTTCAGACAAGCACAAATCTAAACAGCGGCTGGTTACATGTTAAGAGAAGGAGGATGAGACAGAAACAGCTAACTGTAGGAGGTTATTTTAGAAAAAAGTTATCTAGTTTCAAAAGCTCTTCTAAAAATCACATCTTTATACATCGACTCCCATGCACTCCTACTACGATATCAGGAAGTACGTTGTGGAAAAAAAAGCTGGGGGGGCGTGGGGTAATGTGTTGGGTTCATGTCAAATCCTTCTTCAGACTTTGGTTGTACAATTTCTGTCCATTCAGAAGAGAACTTCAGTGGGAGATGGTGGAGGAAGAGAGGGAGCTTATTTACTTGGCGTAAAAGTGCCAATATCAATATGGGAGAGGAGGTAACAGAGTTCCTGGAGAGAAATGACTCAAGCTTTACAGAAATGAAAAAACCCAAAAACTTTAAATCCAGTCAGTTGGGAATATTGTTTCCTGTGTTTTACAGTCAGCCTGTGTACGTTATATAGGGGAGTCATAGATGCTCTGGTTTCCTTTCACAAATGTTTATATTGAATGTTCTGCTTAAATGTTGCTAATTCATTGGTTAGTTAAAGCTGACAGACATCTGAGATTAACAACAAAAATGCTTCATAAGACGTGTGTGGGGGACATAAAAGCTCCAAGTTCAATATTAAAAGCTTGAGATATGTAAAAAAATGGGACTAAAATAAATTATTTTAGTTTTTTCCACTTTTATTGTGATGTAAAACTGAAAGAAAAATACATCTGACAAGTATGTCGGCTTTAACTAGTAAAATATTGTGTTTCCATAAGTGTGTACACCCTCATAACTTGATATATAGTGGTGTCCTAATCAAACTGCCATCATTTCAACAGCCTCTGCTTAACCGGACATACAAATTGAGCTGTAGTTTTTCGCCCCTTTTCGTTCCCTTAAATTTCATTAGCAAGCCAATAATAAAACCCAGAGTCTGCAAAGATCTCATTGGTACGAGGAATCAGTTGGGGCAGCAGGGCACAAACACCTTTCAAAGCACTCAATACATCTTAGAACAGTACAGACAGTCATCAGGTGGCAAGACGGAAATCTTCTCTAACCAAGAAAAGGAATCCAAACCCAGCAGTTAAATTCTGTGAAAACGTGTCTTGGGTTTTCCAAAATCAAGTAGGAAAATGTGTGACTGGTCAGATAAAGCCCATATTTCATCAAAAAGTAAGAGTATTTGGATCAAAAACTGCACACCACCAAAAACGTATCATACACACAGTGGTGCATGGTGGTAGCAGCATGATGCTCTGAGCCAGCCTTTTCATTAGTGGAGTAAAGGTATTTAATAAAGTATTTAAGGGTACACACACTTATGACACCACAGTATTATTATTATTCCCCCTAAAAGATTTTTTTTCCTCCAATTGAGCTTATCTGTTGCATTAAAGGTGGAAAAAAGTTCTAAAATGATTTGTTAGTCTCATTTTCTTACATTACAAAAACTTTGCTTTTTTTAGGGGTGTGTGGACATTTTGTATGTATTGTGTATAAACATGAAGTTTGCCTTGATAAAACTCTAGAAAATAAAACAAAGATATGATGGCGAGGATTTATTTTGTATTAGCCATTAGCATACACCCCAAAGCCATGACAAGTCACCAGATTAATTAAAAAACAGATTGGATGAGATGAGAAATTATCGTCAGACATTTGATTATGTTAGTAGAATTTTAGAACTTTTACGTAAAAGAAAAGAAAGTCATATTTTTTCAAATAATAAAAAAAAAACAAAAAATACACTTTTTGTGTATGTCGCTGATTTGATTGGTCCCGTTATTCCCCCAGTGACCTTCAGGACGGTTCTCACAAGGCAAACATTTGGATCACAATGCATGAGGCAGCAGCAGAGGTAAACACCAAGAGACAGAGGAACTGACACCTCCGCAATTACAGGCTGTAGGGTTCTTCATCCTCTCTCTTGTCCTCAGTGGAGAGACAGTAGGATTGTAGCGTACTACGACAATAAATTAAGACCTTTTTCAAAATTTACACTTGAACGTTGTTAGTAGAATTACTGGCAATTACTGCCCCCTAAAAGAAAAACATTACAAGTTTAAATAAGTCAAGTGTTAGTCCAAATTACTGGCAGCTGTGCACCACAGTTGGAATTACAACTGGTGACACTTTTGTAAGTCTGGAGACTCTACCTTCTCTTCCTGGGCCTCGCCTAAACCGGCAAGCTGCAGAAGGGTAAAACATTTCAATAAAGTGACGGCGTCACCTTTTATTTACACAGGAACCAACGTTCGTTCAAGTATCTCTGAGGAGTTTGTGTTCGACGCTAACTGAACTGGCTGACCTTTACTGACACGGCCTCAGTTCTTCTGCATGGCCTACCCCTGCTGCCCCTGACAGGGTGTGGTTTAATGCGGGGTACTTACCAGAATCTCACCCTGCAGTAATAGGAAGGGAAGTGGGGTTAAAGCAGAGGGGTAGTGTAAAAATCAAAGCCAAAAACAAATTGGAAATCAAAGAAGTGGACAGTGCAAGATAGGTAGAAGAAGTGAGGAAAAAGAGGTGGAAGTGAATGAAAATTAAGAATAGAAGAAGAGAGGGAAAAAAAAAGTGTTTAAGGGAGCAAACAGAAAATCCAAGAGGCAGCCAGAGAAAAGGATGAAAAAAGGACAGAGAAAGAGACAGAGCAAAAATAATTACATGCAATTAAAATTACTTCAAGATATATCACAATTTGGTTATGTCACAATTGTTGCTCAGATGATTGTTGTGATATCCATGCTCATCTTGAATTTTAATGAGCACAAAGATGCTTGGAAGTTAATGGGAAGGCAAAACAAACATCATTCAGTTATTAATTAATCATCGTTGTACTAATGTAACATGCCCGGATCACATGCAGAAAATCAATGTTGATCCTGAAGAGATAAGCTTGTGTCAGAAAGCAGGGAACGGGGTCTTCCTCTTACTATCTAACACAGCTCTCCCTTTAAACCATCATCATTAAAAAAAGGTGTGTTCAAAAAGGTCAACAAGTTGTTATAAAACCATTAAATAATAGACAAATATCGGCTTTAAAACGTTAAACAGATAAACATAAGGACTACGAAAGACTGGGTGATAATATTACCAGAGGAAGAAATTGATTGGCCGTGGCTTGTTGAGAATTTGATTAATTAGGTTATGTAATACAATGTATCTGTGAAAAGATGATTAAACCTGGCATTTGAGAAAAGGACAAATCCAAGTGTCAAAACATACCTGGTTAGGTACTGCCCTCTTTTTGTTTGCAGCAATGTTCCTCTGCTGAGCGCTGTCACACACACAGAAAGACAGACAATGATGGAAACATTTGTGGCGTTCCTACATATGTCTGACGCTGCATTTTTAAATAACACTATGGTTACTTCCTCTTTTTATTCTTCTGGCTTTCATTTGTTAAAGGAAATCAACTGTCACATTTTAAAGTGGTCTGAATTATTTATTTAACAACAAAAACACAAAGTTAGGCATAATTGTAAAAAGCTTTAAATATTTGTGCACTCTGAGATGCACAGGTGCATTTTAATAAATTACAATATTAAGAAGTTCACTTATTGCAATTATTCAAAAGTGAAACTCATATATTTGTTAAACTCAGAGTGGCATTCCTAGCATTTGTTTTCATTAATTGTAATAATTATTGCTTACACTTAAGGAAAACACAAAATTCAGTTTCTATGAAACTTTGAATGTTACGAAACATTTTTCAAAATAAACACATTATATTTTGGTCGACACAATCAAGGTGACGACTACTGACAGAAGTTTTCCCAGCAGACTTTGTGGCATCACTGTGCTCAATTAGCCAAGCAAACTAGCCTGACCAATATCAACATAGAGAACCTATGAAGTATTGTCAAGAGAACGATGAAACGCGCAAAACAATCAGAAGCAATCGGGGCCTCCTGAGCAGAACCACATTCTGATCGGCTCCACCCCACGTTGCATTCATCTAGTAATTATACTGTGCAGTAAGAAGATGTAGACAATACCATAAAACATTTCTATATCAAAAAAATACATATACAATATCAAATATTGTTGTTCTTGAATATTAATTTAACGCTCTTTGTGAGACGTCTTTAATATTATGTAGAGAACCATTTATTTCCATGCACTTGTGTTACAAACAAAACTTTGATTCGTTCCCGTATGCCCACCTGTTGTTGCTGTACCCTGGGGAGCTACCATCATCCAGCCTTCTGTAGTCAAGACTGAAAGTGATGTCATGAAAACCATTAAACCGCTCTTGCTGACCTTTGATGCAATGTGTCAATTCCCTTGCCATGCAGAGGCAAAACATAAACTCTGACACATGCTCCCAAAGGGACTTTTCTGTTACATTGTCAGAAAAAAAAAATCCACACAGCAGAGGAGCTTTACTCAACTATAAATTACTGTTACTGCTGCACTAGGAAGCACATGAAACCACCCGCAAACTCTAGATTGCTTTGAGATACACCACAGAAAACATGAAAGCTATGCCTTGTGCAAATTAGTTTCCACACAAAGCAGCAACAGATAAAAATCGCGAGCGTCGCTTTTTTGAGTTCAACTAGCATGCTTTTTAACGACAACATGATGCAAAAAGGAATTTTTATTTCTTTTTTTCAAAGAAAAGTGACTTTTGGGGAAGGATGGGATTGTTTCATGCAAGGGGGAAAGAAACTCACAAATAACAGAACTTTGATCAACGGGGCAATTTTGATTATTGTGGCATCCACCTCCCTCCTCAGGGAGACATAACGTGTGTATAACTACTGGTGACATTTAGATTTATCACTCATTCTGATGAGAGATAAACATAAAAGTACTGGGGCTGGGTTCAAGACACTAAGCTGTAAGATAGACTAACAGGAATGATGGTTACATACTTGGCAAAGCCTATGAAGTCTTCATGGTTGGTGTTGATGTAAGACAGCTCAATGTCAATCAGCAGCAGAACCTTTAACAGAGAGAAAATAGATTAGGACAGAGATGACTTTAACATACTAAGACAGGCCTCAAATTAGAAAGTGAAGAGTCTCACATCTGATATTTCAAGCTAAGACAAACCAACTGAAAACCATCAGGTAACATCATGGCTGCGTACTGCAGCACTGAGGTTGAGTTGAGAAAACGGTATTACTCAAAAGTTTCTGTTTATAAATCTTCAAATTTACCAAGATCCTGACCAGAGGTATCGCTACTCACTTTTTAAATCAATGTTTGGGACATTATTACCATCATGTCTTCTGAAATCACTCATATTTTATAATGAATTAAATAAGAAATAAATTGTCTCAAATTGTATAAGAAAAGTTGTCTTCTTTCATTTTAAATATTGAAAAGGCAACTAAACAAATAGACACATTTTCTGTCTTTGTTGCACAGCTGGTTACTCAAATATTTAGTTTTTAACAAATGAACAGATAAGAATCTCACAAAACTTGTGTCTTTTTAAACTCATGTTGGAACTTGCATAAAAACTTAAAAGAGGAACAATGCAAATATTTTGCCAAACAGATTTAATTCCTGATTTTAAATTGGGCATAAACAGGTCGGAAAAGGTCCATAAAAGCTTTTGAGTACACCTCCTGTAATAAAATACATATAATAATCAATCTGCACTTAGTAGAACCCATTTCATCTTTCAAATGCTCCCTGCTGGGCTCTTGTTGCTTGCTGTTGCAAACAGGACAGAAAGTGAAGTAATGGCAGATAATTATTGGTAGATAACTGCAGGTGGACATAACCTCAGCTGTCTCTGGCCCTAAATGGGAACAGCTACAGAGTTTTTAATGCCATCAACTGATGAATGCAAAGATGGAACCTAAGTGGTGTTAAAAAGGTTCACAGTAGAGTTTTTTTTTTCTCACTCACACTGCCACTGGAAGATCAGCAAATTGAGAAGCCAATGACTCATAACAGCTAACAAGCAAAGTGGATGTCACTTACTGACTTTACCATAGACTACGTCTTATCTACCTTTATATGCTAAACTACCACATTGTAAAGTCCTGTTTCTGCATACTTCTGTTTAAAGGAGATAAACATCAAACCATTGATTTTAACCACAAGGAACCTTTACCAGTAAGCAAGGTTTTAATGTGGGGACTCATTTGAGCACCACAGCTCTTAATGCCCTACTTCCACAACCAATGTAGGAAATATTAATCACTGAGTCTAAATTGTAAACACATAAAACTGGACTAAGCAGAAGATAAATGATAAATATTTTTTATTTAACATAGAAATAAAAAAGTGTTTCCTATACAATTTTTCTTTTAAACTGTCTCAATTTTCCCAAGTCAAAGTTCTGACTAGTGTCAGACTGATGCAACAAAGCAATGTTGCTATCTGCAAGTTGCTAACATTCAAACAGTGTGTTTTTATTACTTCACTGCTGCCAATATAGACTTTATGGATCTTTTAAAATCCCTCTCAAAACACGTCACTAGGCTAGTGGTGTTACTCAGCACAGTTAGCATCAGAGCTTGTCAACAACTTTTGACTTTTTCTACTCTATTCTAGGCAGCTGTCTCACGAACAAAATTTCTCCAAGCAACTTCTTTGATTTCCAACTAAAGTTGCTCTTCCACAAACATTGTCTTTCTAGCTATTAGTATATAAACTCTTAAAAATCCCCAATTTCCTCACAAAACCTTTTAAAACGTGTTTTTAAAGCTTTGGTTCAGAAGCCCAATGGTAACAATGGGGAATAATGCCAGGTCCTGTAAAGTCTCAAGTTGCCCTTGGGCAACACAATGAACTGATCAAGATGATCAACGAGGAACTAGATCATTGGATTAAAAGCCTAGCAACGCACCTGATCCTTGGTCTTCCCTTCTCTTTCTCTTACGTGGGTGGTGACGATCCTCTCCGTCTCCTCTCTCAGTCTGGGGTAGGAGTTGAGCTGAAAGGAAACACATCATGTAACTGCAGCATTTAACACAGGAATACAGACATATACACACTCACGCACAGCTTTACCTTAGTAGGACTTACCAACAAGAATCAGAGAAAAACAGGAGTGAGAATAAGTAGGAAACAAAGAAAAGAGTAAAAACATTGTCAAGTGACATTTTAGTGTCACACAAAGGCAGGCAACCACAATCCAACACAAACACACCACAGATTGTAAAGACATGGTGGTTATTGGTGTTGGAGGCTATATACCAACAGCCAAAGATGACATTAAATATGTTTAGTTATGTTAACCAAGACACATTTAGTCTAAACCATACATTAGTAGCAAGACACTGATAAGTATGAACTTTAGACATGCCAATAAACGTTTAAACTGTCATCTGTGACTGGTAGTACAGGCTTGAATAAACAAATGTTAGCAAAGACTGGATGACAGAGGACAGTCTAGGCTGAGGCAGAGGAAAGCCAAAAGGCAGGGAAGAGGTAAGTTTGGCCAAATATGCGTCTAACAGCATTTCTTACTGTGTTGTGCCCTCAATTGTCCACAAGATGGCAGTGATGCACTGTTACAAATAAAATGCTTTTGTCCAAGAAGCCACAGAGGGTATGTTCTGGAAGTATTATTCCATTTAACCCCTTTTATCAGTTCAATTTCTTTCCAGTTCAGGTGATAGCAAAATGGCAGTCATTTTGCTGTGTGGGTCAACAAGCGTGCAACACAAAACTGAGTCGGTCGGCTCTTAAACAGCAAGGGCAAAAAGGAAGCAGAGTGGGGAAAAAAAAATACATCTGAAAAGCTGAGGCTGAGGTACAGAAATATGTACACAATGAGTCGGACGGGGGACAATTTGCACAAAAATATTTATATTAAATGGTACTGTGACATCAATAGAGAGGAAAAACGGGGCGATGCAGACTTTAAAAGCAATGATGAGCAGTGGATGAAAACTGGACTTTAATGGCAGTCATAGACAACAACAAAAAAATCTCTTCTCCCATCATGGCATTATGTTGTGATATGCATCCCTGGTTACCTTTTTGGCACACTTCATGACGAGAGCAGTGAGTTCAGTCACCACAAGATCCACACATTTGAGGCTTGGCTCTTTGAGTTTGCGGATCTGCTTTTTGACAATCGTCTCGAAAGCCAGGTCCGGGGTGAAGAGCCCCGTTCTGAAAGGTCACAGGATTAGTTTGGCAATTTGTTGTGAAGGTGGTGGGAGGGGGTGGAAATAAAAAAGAAAGAGGAATATTTGGAAAGACAGAGAGGAAGAAGACAGGAAGTGTTTGTTAAGTAAGCCATTTTCTAGTTGATTAGAAAGAACTCAAACAGTGGAGGACAAGCTGCAGGTTGTTCACATTTTGTTGCCTAATGATCCACTTCCTTCTAAACTTGGGTGGTAAAGATAGACTTTGCATTCTGCTGGTTATATGTACTGAGATATGAGACCTGCAGCTTGTCCAGCAGAGATAGCAGAATCTCGGTCCTGAAAACACCTCTAATCCATCACAACACACCACCCGTCACAACACTCCACAACACGACAGCGCTGCCTGAACTCAGTTTTCAGGGCCGGGTTGGCAGAGGGCAAACTGCAGGGGACGTTCCTCAATTAAAGCATAGAAACTAAATCTAGATACTACAGCTAACGTTCTGTGAGAGCATGCCCTCTGCTGTGCCCGTGGTTGTCCCTGCTCCGAGTCATGGCTGGGTCGGGAGATGCTGGACTCTTGCAGTACCTTGCTGGTGCACTGCCTGACTGTGTTGATGAGTTCTTGAATGACCAGATCGATACATTTCAGACAGGGCGTTTTCAGCTTAACAATCTGCTTTTTCACGATGGCCTCAAACGCCAGATCTGGAGTGAACAGCCCCGTTCTGAGGATGCACAGAGACAGAGGCACAGAGGCCGACACACGTAACAGTTAACAGACATGTGGGCTGAAGCAAAAAAAAAAAAACAACAAAAATTAAAAGCACAATGGAACAAAATGACAAAGCAGGTGTTGAGGAAACCTCTAAATTGGCAGAAAAACAGGATTGAAACAGTGACAACCTAAATGGGGAGAAGATATGAAGTGCCAACGCCAGGCTAACAATGAATGTGGCACATAAGATGGCTCATAATACAAAACACAATAGAGACCAACATTATGAACTGAAAACTCTAGTAGACACAAACCGAAAATGAGTGGGTGGCATTTCTGAGAGGCAGTCACCAAGAAACAGCAGAATGGAAAACATAATTCATAGAACAGCTGACAGTTTCTGAATACATCACATTCAGTTGGTACTGCTAGTCTGTGGTACTTGGGTTTGAATTAAAGCTCTGACAAAAGACGGACAACCGTATTCAGAGTCAGATACATTTCAGAAGTGTTATCTTGGGAATTTTTGAAGTTGAACTGTACTTGCCTGACACCATGGACATTTTTGATTGCATGACTGATTTCCCTCCTCAGTTCTTTCTCATCAAATACAATCTGGAGAGCAAATTAGATGATAAAAGACTTTTAACAAACCTCGCAGTTAAAGTGAATTTGACAAAACACAAACTACTTAAAACTCTAAGGAGGAAATTAACACTGGCGCTCTTAACCTTGACTAGCTCGAAAGGGAAACGTTCATGGAAGAGTCGGTTGATCCTGGCACCACCTGACAGCTCGTTAGTGTCCACCTGGTCCCCAGATCCCTCGATGCATTTTTCAAAGTCCACACCAAACTGCTGGACCATCCTTTATTTAGAACAGAAATGACAGGAGGTCTGAGAGTCGTCTCTTTTTTATGTGTTTGAGACAAGACATCTTTCATTTAGAAGACTTTGGATCTCTTTAAAGTCTAGCTATGATATTAGATTATGAAACTTTACAATCCCTTTACCCTTCTTTATGTTCTGAAGCTCAAAGATGCATCAATATGCAGCATTAATGTGTCAACTGGTTGCTAAATTTGTGTACTGGGATGTTAAAACCCAAAAATCTTACTTTTACCTGTACAACTAAACACTTATTGTGCCCTAGCTCTAGGTACTAACTGTTAAACATTAATTTGTAACTCTGGAGAGACATCAAAAGCTACACTCACTGCAACAATGCCTTTGTCTTGCGAGTCGGATCATCAGGACGGAAATTCTTGTACTCTTCCACCTCCTTCTCCAGAGACAGCAGTTGACTCTGCAGCTTACTGCGCAGCCCAGGCAGAGTGTCCCTGATGTGGTTGGTCAGTTGCTGCAAACCCATAGTCATGGGATTTTAGAAGTTGATAACATGGAACGGCAAGGAGATTGTTTCGAAACAGAAACAGAATGACACAGACCTGGTTGAGAGTTTTTTGTAGATGCGGGGTGCCCATACGGTCTGCCATGTGTCGATAGGCGGGGTGGGACAGGAAGAACTTTCTCTCTGCAGCTAAAGCAGCTCGGATGTCTTTTTTACCGTCAATGTCTTTTTGACTCCGGTTGACCACACCAATGTAACCTGTACAGACAGTTTGAACAATTATATAGTCAGCCTGTACATGTTTCATGTAAATATATCTCTGGGAGCCACACGATACTGACCTCTCCTTAATGGAAGCAGTTTATTTTCGAGAATATCCTTTGCATCTGTGCCTTCATCCATAAGGTCCAATTTTGTTATGACACCAATGGTGCGAAGACCTGAACATATTCATAAAGAGCAGCATGTTTTAGTCAAATATGCTTTACCTTTCATCAAGCAAAGTCTACTGGAATTTCAAAGTATCGGACTGCTAAGGGTAATGCTATGTTGCAAGTCTGATGTTTCAGTGTTGAACTTCGTAAAAACTACATGCTTCACCTTGTGGGTCCACCTCTTTGGCAATCTTCAAAGCATCTGAGTTAGCCAGGTCCATGTTAGCAGGGGTGACTGCCAGGATCAGACAGCTCTCCTTGGTGATAAACTGCATCAGCATGTCTCTGATTTGATGCTCAATGTCTGCGGGCTGATCTCCAACAGCAACCTTGGTCATACCCGGGAGGTCAATAAGAGTCAGGTTCAAAACTGTCACATGAGGGGGAAAAAAACAAAAAAAAAAACAAGAATATAATGTAAATTTTCTTTTATTCTTGAAGTTTACCATAACCTGACATGCAGTAAACGTTCATGTTTATTAATAAATAATTTGCATAATAATTACAACAATGCTATTACCATTTGGGGAGTAGACCCTCAAGTTAATGGGGATAGGAGAAATGCCTTTATTGGATCCTGTAATCCTATCCGTTTCCGCCTCAATTTCTGCCCGCACTTCTTCAAAATCCACAAACTTCTTTCCTTTGCAGTGCAGGAATTCAGCATGTTCTGCACAGAAGAGTGGGAATGAGTTTGCAAGAGGTAGGCAGAAAAATAAGGAGCAGACAGTAAGACAGAAAAAGCAGTGAGAAGAATGAGAAAATTAAATTTGAGACATGAAAGTAGCAAATAGGTTGCCTAGCTTGAGGCGCAGTGACAGAGAGGCCATATGCAGGGCAGTGATGAAAGAAAATTGGGATTTTGTGTTGCCTGGGAAAGGCGCACTCACCTGCTATATTATTGACCAGCTGCAAAATGAGAGGTCTGCGAGTAACAATGCCTGATCCGCGAGGAAGAAAGTCCCTGAGCGAAAAACGAGGCAGAAAAAATAAACAGCTGAAAGGTGCAGAACAAAAGCTCTAAAAATAAATACAAAGAAAACATGCTGGATTCAATGCAGCAAACACAAAAAAACAAACAGGACAAAGGTCTAACTGACAAGCAATAACATTTAATTATTCTATATAGTAGAGTCCAATTTGTATCATAGCCTTTGGTAATTTAACAAGAAAATTAAAATTCTTTTTTCTCTACCTTGCTAAATGAAATGTAACTTTAATAATGTTATTAAAACTCTAGTGATCAATGCATTTGCTGAATTCACTTCTAAAATAAGGACATTTTACTCAAACACAAATTCTGCAATATTTTACACAACTCTCCAATCATGTTCTAATTTTGATTATAGTTGTTAAATAAGTAAACAGGGAAGTATCTTTCATACTATAAAGTTAGCATAGCTAATTCTAGCTGTAACATTTTACCCAAACTCAAAACTCAAAGTTTAAATCTTTAAGTGATTCTCATAAGATATGCCAGCTTTCTGCTACAGTACAAAAACACAAATGTCATATTAATGGGTCGTTTTAAATTTCCATCAGGAGTGAGTTTGTATCCCACCTCTCACCCAATCACCACTGGAAACAGGCACCAGTCCACACAGATAAGCGTATGTACACAAAGGATGAATGTTGAAGCAAAAATGAGTCAGAGGGAATAAACTTCAGCTCACACAGTGCTGCTCATGATAAAAGGTATTTTATTTTGCTTACCTAGAGCTCTAATGTGCTATGCAGAGATAACTGTAAACAAACCGCAGATTGCAATGCAACCTAATGGCCTTTCACAACAACATTAACGTTAGCAGCTGAGCAAAAAGCAAGCGATCATCACTGTGCTTCAATTATGTGGTTAGATACCCTTGCTTCAAAGGATGGATTCAAAGTTTTGATATTGACGATGATTAAATAAATGTTAACTTTTTAGTTGTAGTACCTGTGAAAGGGGGAGGTGACTGTTTTAATGCCTTAACTGAGACTTTATGCTGATCTGGTCAAAAAGGCTTTCAGTTATAAAATGCTGAGGATTTTATTGCAACAACGTAATTTTAAGAGGTTTACCTTTTAGCACCTACAGTTTTGTGCTTGATCAGCGTTTACGCTGCCAGAAGAAAAATATACAAATGGATAAATGTGAAACAAAATTACTAAGAATTACTGTACACAGACTTTACAAAGGAAATTTACTTTGTTTTTAATTTTTCTGAATGTGATTACAATTTACTGATTATGCCGACACTGTTCTGGTTTAGTGTCATTAAACTGTTTCATGAATATGAGTACATGTTTATTTAAAACTGATTCTCAACAGCTTTTTTCATATCATTCAGATAAGCGAAATAAGATGGTTTTGGCGGCTTAATCCTTCAAATTTTATTTTAGGAGTAAGAGAAGTAATAGTTTGTTTTCTGCTGAAGGGTGACAAAATATCCTTGAACACATTTTCCTCTGTTTCATATCCACAAAAAGGTTTATTTAAATGCACCTATGTTCTAAATCCTTAATCGGTTTTATTTAGATTTTATTTTTATTTTATTTGATTTGAATTCTGTTTAATCAACTAATAAAAAAAGCCTAAATTAATTAAGCTAGGGTGAAACTAAGTGCAGACTGTCTTTTAGCAGCGGAACAACTTCTGTTTTTAGCTACAACTGCAAGTTGAAGTGGGCCAACAGAGAGTGGTGCCCTGAAAGAAGCATTTTAAATAATAGCACAATAACAAATAAGTTTAAAGTATAAATAACTGAATTATCAAAAAGATCATCACACGTCTTGATCATAAGGTTTAGCCACATGACCTTAATTTTTTTTGTCACTTAAAATGACGAAGGTACATTGTAGCAGCTGCTACTTGGAATAAAGCTAATAAAATATATGACCTCAGTGAGAAGCCACTCCCATGGTTTCTGGCAGGGAGAGACGTGTCAATAAGCCATATATGCACCACCCTGCAAAGCAGTGCACAACACAATAGTTCAGTCACAAGCTAACCACAACAAATGCTACAAGTGCAAGACTGAATCATCGAGACATAGGCAGGCAGGAAGAAAAACTTGTCTGTTTGTTCTCCTTAAGTCATTTGCACAAAACATGGCTGACATGAGAGGAATTATCAACTTTAAGCATATAGTCCCTTAGCATAATCATAAATATGTAATTTTAAAATTACCATAAATTGAGCGTAAAGCAAAACTAAAGTGAAATTTCTTGTTTGTTTGCACAAACTTGCCAATAAATGTGATTGTGATTCCATTGTGAGAATTATTAAAAAGTGGAAATTTTTTAACTGCTTTTTTCTGAACTGTGCAAATTGTGAAACAAAGGCTTTTCCAATAGTTCATGTACAGAAGCAGCTCTTCAGCTGCAGCTAAAACTTTGGTTCAGTTTTGCTCATTCAGCTCAAAGCAAAAAAAGAAAAGTTGGTGATGCAATGAACTATTTTAGGTCAAACCATGGAAAAGGGATGTTTGTGTCTAGTTAGCCATTTACTGTCTTTAATACTTCCTCCGACCAAAAAGGTTGGAGGAAGATTCTACTCACCACAGCTCTGGTTATACTGGCTTCTTCTCTGCCAAAGTAACTAATGCACTTTAAACTTTAGTGAACATTGGGGGTACATAAACATCTATAAAGTACTAGATCAAAACCAGTCTGAGGTACACCACCAACCAAACAGCAAAGTACTGGTGAAGTAACTTAAACAACAAACCAATACAGCTGAACCCCCATGTTTTACTAACTAAACCTTTCCAGTTGTAAGGTAGGAAATATCCAGTCAGCTACTCAAAATATTCAACCCAAGTAATACAGTTTGAGCTAACAAGGAAAAATATGTGAACTCATACATTTAAGAAAAGTAAAACATTCTCTTAAAGGGACATTCTTCCTTTTTCTGGTATTTTGTAAATATAAATATTTAAATCCAAATCGATCTAAAAGAGGAAAAGTTTAGGTTAACTTAAAGCAGCAAAATAAATTAAGTCAAATTATCAGAACCACACAGGGCTGCCTGCTTTGATGCAATATTAGTGAGATAGTAATATTTTAACAGTCAGGCATTTCTAGTATGGATATCCCTCATATATTTGACTCTAACTGATTATAATTTATATTTTAAGTAACTAAACATCATGTAACAGTGAAGAAATAAGAGTCAGGAAAATTGAGGATTGATTGGAATCGATATTTTCTTTGCAACGTTCAGCTTTAATACCAGAATTATACACATTATACAGGGTTCTAGTCTAATCTGAGTGTCTAGAATAAATGTTTCTATTTATTCTGTTTATTTCAATTTCTGGTTCCAACTGTCAGCCGATGATGATGAAGAAACATACATCTGGTGGAAATTACTCAATCTGAATGATTGCAGCAGGGCTCGGGATGGATTCTCTCTTTATTTTCATAGCAGAGCCAGACCTACATAACTGAAGAGAATGAGGCAATGTTCACCCAGCCATCTGATTTCAGATTAGATACTATGTGTCTGCCACAAGGCAAGAGTTGCCATGGTATGCTCCCAGACTGTGGTCACACAGCGTAGAACCTTCTGGATGGTACCCAGAACAAAAACCCACTTGTCAGCAAAAAGCCACACGTCTGTGGTTTAGCACTGGTGTTGTGTCATGGACAAAGTGTGAAGCCCTCAGACCGTTGTTTCCATGTTCGGCAGTATAGGACGCTCAGTGTGAAGCTTGTAAGCAAGTGAGAGAGAAGGAGACAAAGTATAAAATTAATTCCAGCTGAGGGAAAAAGACAAAGACGCTCAACTATCAGAATACTAAAAAGTTTCTGCTTACTGA
Source organism: Gambusia affinis (assembly GCF_019740435.1). Classification (NCBI taxonomy): domain Eukaryota; kingdom Metazoa; phylum Chordata; class Actinopteri; order Cyprinodontiformes; family Poeciliidae; genus Gambusia; species Gambusia affinis. The sequence continues at coordinate 20,334,716 of NC_057886.1, forward strand.
GCACAGCAGTGATCTCTCTAAAAACATTGGCAGCTCAAGAGAGGATTATTTCTAATTGTCTAAAGCCTTCAAGTACACTGACAAACAAGGTTACTTCATTGTTTTTTTTAACAGTTAAACCTCACAAGCAAAACAGGAACTTTGGGTGAAACTTTTTTTAATATAAAAGTAAAGCTGTTACTTTTAAACTTGTAAACACAAAAAGAAATTATTCTTTAAGTCGTTCTCTTGTGTCTTCTCAGTGGAAGCGATACACAAAGGCAGAAGTGAGCCATCCGGTTTTTATAGAGAGAATTGGATAAATGGCAGCGGCATAATAAAAAGAAGCAAGCGGTCAGGATTCTATTATTGATGTCCTTTAAATGATAGAGGAGGCTCAGCAGATTGTGTATCATTTCATCAATCATTTATAGTCAAGCTAAGAGCATCATCAGTCTGTGTGCCTCCCTCTAAGAAAGCAGAAATCAGAGGAGTAGAGCTGCCTCCCTAATCAGTTACGACTCGCAGCCGAAAGTTTCTTTATTTCACTTGGCTCACAATGACACACTTCCAGTGTGAGAAACTTTGAGGTTATACTAAACTCTCAAGAGAGCATCGTTGCACAGAAATTTGTTTGTGGTTTGATCGAGCTCTTTCAATGGGCCATTAGAGTGGCAAAGAACACATAATCGTGGCTACCCGCATTCCCACATCCTTCAGTCACTGTGAGAACCAACAGGCAACCCCATGCACCCAAACCTCCTCAGACACGACTAAAATCCAACTGCTTACTGGAAAATCCCTTCAATCACTATTTGTGTCTTAGTTATCCCACAAGCTTCAGGGATGATGGATTTCTGTTTACAGATGAGAGGAGGTTTGCTTCACCAAACAGAGTTGAGATAATGCCCACTTTTTAAGACAACTTTGATTTAAACTAAGTGCTTTTTTACTTAATTTTTGAAAATTGGCTGATACTTGCAAACCGATTTTACTCCACAAAGGTCTGAAAATCTGTCACTGTCTGCTTTTACTCTGCAGTGAGAGAGGATTGACTGACAGACCTGCCCAGAAGGTCACTGCACAGTCCTGAGGCGACAATAGTCACATCATCATTGGCAACTCTGTTGCTAGATTTAGAAAGTTTTCAGTGCCCTCTGGCAGCGTCAGTTATAAAAGAAGAAAAAATAATTGATATCGGCAAGTCAGGCTTTTTAAAGATCGGTGAGCGACAGGAAACTGCAATCGATGCACCTCTAATTTTAGGAGTTAGGTTTTTAGTTAACAGGACAAAGCACCAAAGTTCAACTGCTGGATGGATCGCTCACAAACAGCAGCCTACAGCTATACAAACAATTTGCCTAAACCTATGCAAATTGTTTCAGGGCTTGTTTGCCATGGTTTACGTCACAAATCTGAAAACTCTTTTCACCCAGACCAGTCTGCAATGCCAGATATAATATCTGAATTACCAAGTACGATGACTTCACAACGCAAAAATTAATAATTTAAAATACAGCTAACGATGTGGGTTATTTTATTGTGGCTGTGCCAGGAAGGTACCATTTCTAAGATGAACTGCTATGTTACTGCTACTGCTGTTTGTTTATAAGTTATTCAAAAAAGTCTCACTGTCCAGAATTTCAAATACAAGACTGAAGAGGAAATAAACAACAGAAATACTTATTACTGCAAACTCCAAGGCAGAGAATCAGAATCTACTACATGCTTTACTTTAGTTGCAACATAGAAGACTGTTTTCCAAGCAACTCATATTTTAGTCAAACATTTGTCGGTACATTATAGTCAATTAAAATTTTGCAGGCGAAACAAAAGGTCCAACTACAAGATGAATTCAGCTGCTCAAAAATAAGAAATCATGCTGCTTGATGTTTTTTACTCCTGGCACATTAGTTATGCCCGTGTGTCTCTTCAGCTGATCATCATACATGGTGATGTGTTTCATAAGAAAACCAAACAAAAAGGTCAACTTCCCCTGTATGATGACACCTAACTCCAAGTCCATCCACGCTTCAGACAACTTCAACTATGGAGAAATTTTAAAAACCTGAATAACTCAGCTCATCAGACAGTTAAACAGACGATTCTTTAAATTGAGCTAAATGGAGGAAGATAGTCGTTACATTTGTTGTGAGAAAATAAAATAAAAATCTAACCATTATGTGTGGACAGACTAACATAGTCAATTATATATTTATGTGAATTAGTGGCAACATCCTTAATTAGGGCTGTGAACATGGTTTGACTCTAAATAGCAACATTGGTACAGTGAGAAAATAACAGCAAACAGCACAAAGATGTGATATCTGAAAATTAATGTTTCTTTTTTAACTGGAACAACAGAAACACGGCAATGAACATGTTACGCAAAACACAAGGTTTTGACAGGAAGTGGGTCTAAAACATCTAAGAAACATTTGTCTAATTGTGCGACTTCAACAAAACTGCAAATGTTGTGAACACAGATGCCAGTGTTTGAAACCAATCTAGAAAACCTGGAAAACATTGGTTATTAAACTGATTTTACAATCTATATTATCTGTTTTTACTCCAAGCTAACCTCTGAACCTCTAAGCAACAAAATGTCTGACTGATGAACCAAGAAACAATCAAACACCACTGATGTAGTCAGAAAAAAAGAATTACTAAAGCAGCAGCCGCATCAAAAGCTAGAGATCGAGGAACTGTTACCTTCCTTAAAATAGAGGCTGCAAAATAACTAAAAGGCTCTTCATAAACAAATCATACTTAAATGACTCCAAGAAGATGGATCACCAAGACTTCAGTCATGGCTACATCCAAGGATGAAAAATCGGAACAATACCAGAAATTACAGAAAAGGAGTCTTCTGGTCAAACTGTCATTTTTCTAATGAAATGAAATAAATCTGGGCAGCACCAAAAATACTGGTGCAAGACATTTGTTGCTTGAAACGAGTACGTCTGTAGATCAAGACTGCTTCTAAATATACCAACTCAAAGTCAGCAAAAAGTTCACGCTGGGGAGACAAAAAGAGGAAACATTTTTTCTGTCAAGATCAGACTAGTTGTTGTCTGAAATGCATGTCAAGACATGCTATGTGTACATTTTAATTGTAGAAAATACATGTTTTTTTTTTTCCTTGGACAAAGATTTTAATCTTACTATGCAAAACAATAAAAAACACAATCTTTGTCAAAGTGTGAACTATAAATCAGCAGTAACAAAGTTATACACTGCAGACGGTGTAATACCACTACAAAAAATCTGCGCTTGAAGCATCCAATTAAACAATACCTTTTGACAAAAAAAAAAAAAAAAAAACCACTAACTCAACACATGACAAAGCATTTATGTTATCAATTCCTCCTGGGCTCAAACACACCCTAACATCAACAGTGACTCATGAGCCTGCTTGTTGTTATAGTGATGTGGAGCACCACCCGAGTACTTCCATATTGTAGGAAGGCTCCACCTTAAACAGATGGCTTCGATTTGAACAACTCACCTTGCCTGCTCTCAAAGTCACATGCACACCACTGCCAGTGCACCATGGGTAGAGTATTAACTGAGCATTTGTGTTATAATGTTTGGTGGTGTAAAGTGCTCTTTACTGCATCAAAGGAAGAATAACAAATGGCATTTTAAACTCAACTGAACAAAAATAACTCTAATCATTGCAGAGGCAGTGGAAAGAAATCACAAATGGAAATGACAGAACAAAGGATAACACATATTTTAAAAATCAGAGCCCTCTGAAATACAATGATCATGTATCGAGTGATGTTGCATCAAGTCATTTGAATTAATGTGCACCAAGTAGAAATACATTAGTGTCTGCAAAGTTACCCTTGCCTAAGAGAAACATTCTGTTTCAAATATGCTTTTATCTGACAATCACTGAGCATGTCATTTTACCACCCATGTACTGTCTCTCCAGTGCAGGATATACCGTGCTGCACTGTGAATGTGAGTAACACTGAATGGGGCAGAAACCTGCTAAACCAGTTTCTTTAAAACTACTTGTTTTGATTTTTACCCTCACTGCCTGCGTATGTGGGAGAGTACAAAAGGATAAACTTGTTGGAAGACAAGAAAGCCAAGCTGCAGGGAAGCAATGTCACTTCAAGCCTCCAAACAACAAAAACAGGTCTTTCATATTTCCTTCATTTCTAAACGCTAACCATAAACAGAATCAAAAGAGGAAGACTGTGTAGGAAGTTGTGTCTGATACAATTGTGAGGCCATGGAGAAACATGTTGACATTTGTGACAGTAGGCTTTAATTTTATGCTAAAGAATAGTCGAGATAAAAATCAGCAGGCCAAAGCAAGTTGTGACAATATCGAGAAGTATTCTCCATCTGCACTACCTGAAATAAATAACACTGCACGGAAGAGCTTTTACAGTTGACAAATGTAACAATTATTGATTACTATGAATTCTATCAAAATTTCAGGGTGTGGCTCTAAATATGCAAAGGGGGAGAAGGGTAACAGAAAAATGAATGTGACAAACCTATTAGTGAGAAAGGCACATTGTTGAAGCCACTTTACAAGAAAGGCTGGTTTACAACATGCCGTAAGGCATTACATTGAACATGTACCAGGAATACATTTACTAGGTTAATTTAACTTTCTTAATAAATATCTTGCCGAAATACTCTTATTACAAGCAAGCATGCATTTTTAGAACGTACCAACACAAACAAGAGGAAAGAGAAAGATCTTTGCAACCGATATCTATCCTAACCATTCTCGCTTACCTGCCAACAAAATTTTCCAGGACAGAGCTTTTCCCTGCGCTCTGTCCGCCTACCACAGCAATCTGAGGAAGGTCTAAATTGACACTCTGACCAATTGAACTGAAGGCGTCTTGTAGCTTGTTGATTAGGGGAATCAGGTCTTCCATGCCCCGGTTCCCCATGGCTTCGTTAGCTCAGACAGCCCTTCAACACACCGCAGACCGGAGGCTAATGTTAGCTTAGCAGCGAGCTGCTCTCGGGTTACTCTGAAAGTGTTCAGCACCGTCGCTTCAAGCAGCTCGCTTCTTGTAATCTCACTTCAAAAACCGGTGCGCCTGTCTGACAAGGGTAATTCAGAGAACCATAACTTTGTATTCTTTAACGCGCATAAATTAGGACCTCGGCGAGTCGAAACGGACGGAAAACTCGCAAAACAAAACTTCCTCTACATAAACGCTATCCGGTTTGAGGACATGACGTCAGATCGAAACCGGTGAGAATATGTCCACCTACTTTTTTTTTTTTTTACAAAACTGAGATGTCTATTGGCTAATCCAGAAGACTCTCCTCATAACTATGTTTTCATTGGGTGTTCAAAAGGCGTGTTCATCTTGCTGAGCAAGAAACGTGTTTCTAATTGGTCAAACCAACTGTCGGTCGTTTCCACTACATGTCAACGGTCGGAGGAATATGGCTGCTACCATAACCTCTGAAGCAGATGGAAATATCAAAGAAAACAGCATGTTTTTAAAGAAAACTTTAGCCACCGTCCCGCCTCTTACTCTGAGGATTATTGCAGAATGTCCTGTGACAAAAGCAAGAGCTTGTGATCTGACTCTGCCTCACTCCAGCGTCAGCACGCCGGTTTTTATGCCTGTTGGTACACAAGGAACCCTGAAGGGGATCACGTCGGATCAACTGGAGGGTCTCGGTTGTCAGATTTGCTTGGGAAACACGTACCACCTGGGCATGAGGCCGGTAGGTAGATTAACGGTATCTGATGGATGATTTGTTTTTTACTGCTAATTTTTCACCGATATAGAACTCATATGGTTACAATCCTAACTCTAAATCCAGATGTTACCAGATGTAAATGCCTGCGAAATCAATGAAGAAACATTAATGTATTGTCTCGCTGTATTTTTTGATGGGAAAAAAATATACCAGAAATTTTAATTTCACCTTGCCTTCTAGTGCTTTTAGAAGGGGGTGTAAATAGGTATTTTCTTCTTACTTCACTATCTCAAGGGACCTGAGTTGATAGAAAAAGCCAACGGTTTACACGGGTTCATGAACTGGAGGAGAAATCTTCTAACTGTAAGTGTACCTTAAACTTTTTGAAAAAGATTTTGGGAGCTAAGTTTCGGCTTTAAGTCTGTTGTAGTATACACAAAGGTTGCATAATATGTTGGAAATATGTTGTCATCTCATAATCAATATCACAGTCTATTTATTTTCCAGCAATTCTATCAAAATGTCAGGGAATTACATATTTCCTGGCATTAATACTTCTAATTGGAGCCTTACTGCAGTAGTTACTCCGATGTTGTGGGTCGCAAAGAGTGATGGAAGTTATAATGACACAAGAAAAATCTATTGTCATAACAATACTTAAAAATAATGATTCAAATCGTAGAGTTTTCCAATACTGTACTGCCCTGTAATAAATATCGACTCGAGGGGATATGAAATAAGATTTATATGAAAAACTTTATTTTTTCCTCTTTTTCTTTCAGGACAGTGGAGGATTTCAGATGGTGTCTCTCGTTGAACTCTCAGAGGTCACAGAGGAAGGGGTCAAATTCAAGTCCCCATATGATGGCAAAGAGATCTTGTTGAGTCCTGAGAAGTCCATTAGCATACAAAACAGTCTGGGTGAGCTAAATGTGTATTATAAGTTAGTTTTAGAGCATTTTAATTGTTAATGCTTTTCAGTGCTTTTCATTATGTCTTTTGCTCTTTTGCAGGGTCAGACATAATGATGCAGCTGGATGATGTGGTCAGCAGCACTGTGAAGGGACTGCGTGTGGAGGAAGCCATGCATAGATCCATTCGTTGGCTGGATCGCTGTATAGCAGCTAATAAGCATCCAGATAAACAGAACCTTTTTGCCATCATCCAGGGAGGACTAGATACAGAGCTGCGCAAGGCCTGTTTGGATGGTGAAAAAAGAAAATATATAAAAATAACCCCCCATATTGAAAGTTTTAAAGACTCATTGTTCTTGGAAGTTTACAATATTTAGTCTCCCTCTCTCATTGTTTGTCTTCATGCAGAAATGACTAAACGTGATGTTCCTGGTTTTGCCATTGGCGGCCTGAGTGGAGGAGAGGAAAAGGACGATTTCTGGCGGATGGTCACACTGAGCACTGACCATCTGCCACGAGAAAAGCCTCGCTACCTGATGGGTGTCGGGTGTGTTCTTATGCACATGATTCAAGAACTGTGCTGTTTATTTGCTATTGAGCCATTAATCTCTGTGTATCCCTCACATGGGCAGGTATGCCGTGGACTTGGTGGTGTGTGTCGCTTTGGGATGCGATATGTTTGACTGCGTCTTCCCAACCCGCACTGCAGTAAGCTCCCTTCACCTCACCTGCTAAAAAAAATGGAACATTTTATTTAAGGTGATTGATCCACATTGATAAGTGATTCAAAGTTTGTCTGTGACCATGATTGCTGTCTTTCCTCAGAGGTTTGGTTCTGCCTTGGTACCTTGGGGGTCTCTTCAGGTGAAGCAGAAACAGTACGCCAAAGACTTTCAGCCTATAGACCCTGACTGCCAGTGTCCCACCTGCAAAAGGCAAGTGAATGAAAAACCATTTACATTTCAAGCTGGAATAGCTGAACTTTGCTTTTACTTTTTAATTCTTCATTAATTTACATTGAAACTTTGTTAATAATGTATATCTGACCTATCAACCTATCAGTGGTGACTTATGTTGTCAGCAGAAAATGCTTGAAATGTATTTAACCCAGGAATGTCTTTTTCTTTTTTTTAACGTTATTATTTATTTCAGACATAGTCGGGCCTACCTGCATGCTTTGTTTAAGAGTGACACTGCCGCTATGCATCACATCACCATTCACAACATTGCCTACCAGGTCAGTATCAGAAAAATCCTACAAGCTCAATGTAACTTTGAATTGTTAGTATTATCAGATAACTCGTTTTAAAGCAAATTTCTTTGCTGAATGCATTATTTAAATGTTAGTATTTCCATTTTTATTTTTTTTTAGATTTGTTTAGTGTATTAGATTACGTGAGAAAACGTTCAGTTGGAGTCGAGATGGTTTCAAAAATATTCAGCCTAGTTATACTTATCCTTTTCTCAAATTATTTTGTTTTCAAGCAACACAAACTGTCCTGTTGTTTAAGTGTAATGCACTCAATGGAAAGCCTCACAGTTACATAAACAAGGAGCTGTTGGAAAAATGTAATAGTGTTGTTATAATACTGTGTTTCAGACAGAATGCAGTCGCTTTGCCAAAGAATAAAGCTGCTCATTCTGGTTCCACAGTGGCTCCTTTTATCACCAGAATAGCTATAAAAGTCATTTTTTTAATCTATGAGCCATAAAAGCTTACTTTAAGAGTTAAGAAGAAGAGTGGGAGGAATATTGGCAGCATCATTAGATTGCTTTATGAGAAATGGAGACTTTTTTTAATCTAAGAATCTTGGCAGTCACAAGCTGTTATAGTTTTGGCTCATCACTGAAGCCCAATTTCGTTTTTACTTTGCTCATATCTTCCAAATAAGCATTTAGCCTGTTTAAAATGAAATATCGATGGGATGAATTTACCCTGTCCAATGCTGACCTTTTGTCACAGTGATGTATTGTGCACCTGCTTATTATTGTAACAGTTTTAAACTGAAAATCACAACCTATAAATTGATTTTTCTATCAAACTCAAAGCGTTAGTAAGGAATTAGAAATGACTGAATATCACTTGGTAGATATTGATGAATTGCTCACATAGATGTTCCTCTCGCATGCAGGGAGGTGGGGACAGTTTAAGACAATGATAAATAATTTCAACTGAATAAGGCAGAATTTTGTGTATCAACAAATTTTTAGTTTAAAGGTGCACTTAAATGTGCACCCAGGTTATAGCATCTCTTTTTCTTTTTTAAAATTTCTGACACTAACAGATCGGTTTGTTTTTCAGCTGAAATTTACAGAATATCATATTTTAAAAAACGCATACACACAATGGAAATTATTTACGAGGATTTTTACTTTTTAAGTCCTAAAAACCTGAAACACCGTTAGGTATCAAAACATTATTTAAAAATCCCATTCCCTGCAGGACAATGACACTTTTTGTATTAAACCCCCTCAGAAGTTTTTTTTTGTTTGTTTTTTTACCAGTGACTTAAAGAACAAAACAAACAATCAGAAATGTTCAACCAGGTTCTAAAAGCTTTAGATAATAATCTACTTGTGCCTGATGTTATCCCTGGGAGGCAATGGCAGTTTTCAGAATCCCTTCCTTTCAATCTGCAAAGCACAAAAGACCTATTAAAAAATCCAGAATATCCCCAGAGGATATTTATCCAAACCGAGCTAGTCAAAATAGTTTGGAGGTGAAAGTGAGACCTTCTTATTTGACATTGTTGCCTTCTCAAATTGAACCTCTTGATGTCACCGACTGTTATTTACTGCACCTTTAATTCAGTGTGGCGTCTTAGGCACTCCTGTTTCCTCAATCTGTTTTAATGATTTATCAGAATTCAACAGACTTCAGTAATAACGTAAATAAATATTCTGCTGCCACTGTATAAAACTCCGACTGCTCAGAATATCTTGACCTGAAGCTGACCTTTTATTTCTCAGAAAATGCACAGCAGATCATAATGGATCTCTAGAGGTTTACAGTAATCAAATGATCCTTTGTTCTGCTCATGAATGTTTTTTTTTCTGTACAGCTCACCCTGATGCGTTCTGTGAGGCAGAGCATCGTGGAAGGCTGCTTCCCTGAGTTCATACGGACATTCATGAAGCGAATGTTTCCATCGCCGGATCAGTACCCCAGCTGGGCGGTGGAGGCTTTGGCTTCTGTAAATGTGACTTTGGAGTAGAATTTTGAAGTTGGACTCTGAATGGAGGGAACCATCAAACAGACTGATTTATTTTATTTTTTTTAAAAAAGAAAAACTTTAATAACTTTTTTACATAAGATTGTTTTCTACTCTTTGCATTTTTAAGGTCTTTAGAAATACCTAATTTCACAATCAGCCACTGAAGGAGGAAATTGGCTTTAAATTAGGTTTGAAACACACGACTGTTTCTTCTGAAATAAGCTGTTTTGGTTACCATGGTTACAGAAGAAATCCTTTTTGATTTCTTTTTTACTTCTCTGTCAAGCCTTTTATAAACGTAATATAGTTCAAGACTGTTTTATTTTCACCACTGTAGAGTGCTATTCTGGGCTTATCTCTATTAAGGTTGTGTTTTTTTAAAACTTGCATCTCATCACATCCTGCTAGAGCTGATTCAATTTGGCTGCCTGCAGATTGTATGTTTGCTCTTCGATGACCACTAGAGGGCGAAATAGATGCATCTTCCTGAACTTCTGCTTCCAAAATGAGTATAAAGCAAAAGTTAATAAATCAAATAAAGGTAGATTAAAGATTTGGAGTGCACAAACACAGCAGTATCAAATTACACATACGCCAAGCTCTTCATCTAATTAAATGAGTGTTCCTTATTGGATAAACACCTGAACTCACATAAGTGTTAATTTGCCAGGGCCAGGAGATTAATATTAATTAATGGAGGTTAATTTGAATAACATCTGTTGTCAGCCCTCCTAAGTACCCCATATGAATTTCATTACTTTTTCCAGAACATTAATGCCGTTTCATCTTCTGAGTTGTAGATAAAGTAAAATGTTGCACAAAGTCGGGTGTTGCATTAAAGAAAAGATAGTGAATTTGTTGCAAAATTACATTACATATGTTGGCTGTTGAAATTACTTTTCTTTTTTTTTTATAGGAATAAGTGAGGAAACCAACATGTTCTTCCTGATGAAAATGAGTTTATTTTCCTCATCTTCTGCTTCCACTGAGTATTCTAATTAAATTTAGTTTATGAATAAAATAACAGCTCTCAGCTTACTTGGCAAGCCACCCAAAATCGCGTTAAATGTCTTCCAATGAATATACACCATCTACAAATCAACTAATTTCCGTTGTACATTTCAGCTGTGCTTTTCCAAACTTAATTTTAGATAACTGCATCCACCTTAAAGTGACTATTTAGTCAGCAGTGGAGTTGAGGTGAAAAAATAAATAAAAGAGAAAGCGCGGATAATTCCACGCCTCTGAGCCTCTTCTGAGTGTGTTTGGCATTTCTGGGGGGTCAAGGGTGAATGTGGGACAGATCGCAGAGCAGTAATTGCTGTCACAATTCAGTGTGGATTCTGTGAAGATCGCTCTTTGCTAATTGCTATTTTTATGTTGTTCTAAGCCGTGATTTCATAATTGCATCTGCAAGCTGTCCCCTTTCTGTGCGCGCCTGCCCCTCAGTGCGTCCATGTGGAGCTCAGGCGGGGAGGAGAGGATGCTGCTGTTGGGAGAGAAACCAGTTGCGCTCAGCCTGAGAGTGGAGTCTCCCCTCCCTCCAAGCACCGAGGGATAAGCTTCCTCGACCTGTTGCCTCGTTTCGACTTGCAGTAAAGCTGCTCTTTTTTTGTTGTTGTTGCGCAGACTGGAAAAGAAGAAGTGGATTTTTCTCTAAAGGGGGGAGGCTGAGGACAGTGCCATGAGACGGACCAATGTATTCGTCTTTCATTTACGTTGTGAATAGCAGAAGGAAGAGTAGCGGAGCTGTTGGTTCCGGGAGCCACCTTCTCGGCCCGGAGGTGCGGTTTGAGGTGCTATTTCTCTCCAGCTCCGTTTTTATGAGGGAGGTGAACCATGGTTGAACTGGAAAAGGAGGTGCTCCCGTTGCCGCCTCGGTACCGGTTCCGAGACCTGTTGCTCGGGGACTGGCAGACTGATGACAGGTAAGATAACAGATTGTCTCTCCTTGTAGCGTTTTACGCACGGCGCGCTGCATCTGTTGCGCATCTCTGAAACGGGGAGAGCATCACATCAGTTTGGGATGAGAAGAAGTGGCTCGCAGAGACACAATGATCCCATTATGTCAAAGCTCAGTGCTTCAGGTGTATGAAGCAGCCACGCTGTCGACCTGTTGGATGTTGCAACAAGTTCCTCTTTTCCTTGTGTGCGCAAAAGCGAGTGTTACAAATCGTAACTGGAAACTGCACACTCCAGTATTCAAATTAATTTATTTAAAAACCAAAATGAGAGCAGGAGGCCAGCAGTAAAAACATACAACGCTTTATTATGTACATTTTTAAAAGAAAAAGTGCAAATGGGGGGATTTGGAACAAGTCATTCAGCAAAATCTACCAACAAGAAGAAGCCCATTGAAAACATTCTCCTACTTATATTCATCCCTCAATGCCACATTTTCTGAGATTAACAGAACATCTGCCACCTAGACAGTCAACCTGGATAACTGGCAATTAACCTTTCCCTACAGTCCACTTTGCAGGGCAGCCGATTTGACGTGCTGTATGAAATTTGTTGCTTTAATAAGCTCATTTTATTATGCTGTCAAATGGAAATATTTACCCCCTTCCCCAGGCCCAATGTGTCTTGTTGCTAGGTGGAAACAAGGACCAGAGGACTTGCTTGTGGAGTTGAGTGGGTGTTTTTAAAATCTGATAATTGGGTGAACTCACCAGTCCAAGTCTAAACATTTTCAGCATACCAAATAGGAGAACTGTAGTTATGTCCATGTGATAATACAGAGATTGGCTTTTTCTCTCTCTCTTTTAGTACAGTTTATGGCTCCTGTTTTTGCAGCTTAATGACGGAAAATAATATCATGCAGTTTATCTCCTCCCTGACCATTGGGTCACTGGCTGCCCAGCAGAAGCCTGAACCTGTTTGCTCTTTCTGCCTGTAGCTCCTCTGGCCTTCTGAAATTTGTCATCTATTGCCCAAGGACTGATGTTCCAGTGAAGCGTGACCTCAGAGACCCGATTACAGAGGTTTTGCTGGCTTTTATTTTTTCTAAGTCAGCGAGACAAGAAGGGATTCTCTCTGTCAGTGCAGTTACATCATCCTCTTGAAACGGAGAGGAAAGGAATATACACTGTTAAATTGGCCAAACCATCAACTTGACTAGTACTGTGGTTCAAGACTCATGGTGTGTGTTGATGCTTCACTGGCTTCCCCAGATGTTCATTAAAAAAAAAAGAAAAAGAACAATAAGATTCCAAGCTAATTTCTCCTCATAGTAAATCTATAAGGTGAATAGCATAGACCACATGCTGGTCATTGTTCACATCTCAAAAAATACATTTTCTATTCCACCACCTAATGTCAGGGCTGTATAATATTACATAGTTGTTACTTTGGAATATGTCAGAAATATGTTTATGTAACAGTAACCTATGCCAAGAAATTGCATATTTATTTTAAATATCAATGAAAGAACAATTGTACAATCTCACTCTTTGCTGTCTTGCAGATTTTGCTGTTTTGGTTACATTTAAATGTATCAGATCATCAAGCAAATGTCAGAATTGTACCAAAAAAAGTTATATAATTACTTGTGGCCCTATGTGAAAATAGAGTTATCACCCTTAATCATGTGTGAACTATGATTAACTACTTTAATTGATTTGCTTTAATTTCACTATCCACACTCAGGCTTGGTTACTATTTTACCTGAGAACGTCTCTGACAGCATAAAGTCTGTCACAGACATTTATCAGACTGGAAATGTTTCACAAAGGTTTTTCTAAGTGTTTGAGACTCCAATATATAATGGAAGGGTGAAAAACTTTTCCACAAATGGTCAGCCTGTCAAAATTATCTTGAGAACACATTCACGGCACATCCAGACGGTCACAAAAAGAACCAAAAGCATCGTCTAAAGAACGGATGACCTCAATCTTCTATGTTAGAGTTAATGCTAATATTATAAAGAACGAGAAACTGGGCAAAATTGTATCCATGTGATAGATTGATGGCAAAAAAAATTAAATAACACAAAAGTCTATCTCACATTTGTAAACAGACATTCTGAAGATCTCTTAGACGTTTGATGAGGAAAAACTACAAAACTAACAGTGTTTCAGGTACACTGTTAGTTTTGTGTGCTTGTTAGGTTCACCGACCATAACATGGTGGTGTTGGGTGGATGCATGCCCCTTCAGCCTAAAAGCTAAGGGGATAAGGGACTGTCTGTGGCTCTAAAGCTAACTTTATGTTGTTGATTTCAAACATCATCAACACACTGGACACTTTGCTTTACTGTGATAAAGAGACATTTTGTGCTACCTGACAACATGAGCAAAAATAAGTAGGTACAATCTTGTGGGAATTTTGACTCTTTTCCACTTATATAAACAAGCATTCACTCTACCTTCTTCAAAGCTGTGCTAATAAGTAATGGAGGTTCATCCAAATACCTTAACAGAATATTTCTTTAGTTTTTTAATTTTACAAAACTGAGCTATGCTTTCTGGGGCTTCATGCCCCTAGGGTCACCCAAGGCAGACAGGTCATAGGTCAGGGACCAGACAAAGAGCAGCCCAAAGACCCCGATGACGAACAGCAACATTGGATTTCGTGTTCCCTCGCCCGGACGCGGGTCACCGGGGCCCCACTCTGGAGCCAAGCCTGGATGGGGGGCACGATGGCGAGTGCCTGGTGGCCGGGCATTTTCCCATGGAGCCCAGCTGGGCTCATGGAGGGTTCTGGGAGTTCGCCCAACCGGTCTACATGTGTTTTGTGGACTTGGAGAAGGCGTTCGACCGTGTCCCTCGGGGAGCCCTGTGGGGGGTTCTCCGGGAGTATGGGGTACCGGGCTCCTTGATACGGGCTGTCAGGTCCCTGTATGACCGGTGTCGGAGTCTGGTCCGCATTGCCGGCAGTAAGTCGGGCTCGTTTCCGGTGAGAGTTGAACTCCGCCAGGGCTGCCCTTTGTCACCGATTCTGTTCATTACTTTTATGGACAGAATTTCTAGGCGCAGCCAGGGTGTTGAGGGGATCCGTTTTGGTGGCCTTAGGATTGCATCTCTGCTTTTTGCGGATGATGTGGTCCTTTTGGCTTCATTGGGACGTGATCTGCAGCTCTCGCTGGAGCGGTTCGCAGCCGAGTGTGAAGCGGCTGGGATGGCGATCAGTGCCTCCAAGTCCGAGGCCATGGTCTTGAGCCAGAAAAGGGTAGAGTGCCTTCTCTGGGTCGGGGGGGGGGGTGTCCTGCCCCAAGTGTAGGAGTTCAAGTATCTCGGGATCTTGTTCACGGATTGGGGAAGAAGGGAGCGGGAGATCGACAGGCGGATTGGTGCAGCGTCTGCCGTCAAGCGGGCGCTGTACCGGTCCGTCGTGGTGAAGAGAGAGCTGAGCCAAAAACCAAAGCTCTCGATTTACCGGTCGATCTACGTTCCCATCCTCATCTATGGTCATGAGCTTTGGGTCATGACCGAAAGAACGAGATCGCGGATACAAGCGGCCGAAATGGATTTTCTCCGCAGGGTGGCTGGGCTCTCCCTTAGAGATAGGGTGAGAAGCTCAGTCATCCGGGAAGGACTCAGGGTAGAGCCGCTGCTCCTTCACGTCGAGAGGGGCCAGTTGAGGTGGCTCGGGCATCTGGTCAGGATGCCTCCTGGACGCCTCCATGGTGAGGTGTTCCGGGCACGTCCCACCGGGAGGAGGCCCCGGAGAAGACCCAGGACACGCTGGAGGGACTATGTCTCTCGGCTGGCCTGGGAACGCCTTGGGATTCCCCCAGAGGAACTGGTGGAAGTGGCTGGGGAGAGGGAAGTCTGGGCCTCCCTTCTGAAACTGCTACCCCCGCAACCCGACCACAGATAAAACCGAAGAAAATGGATGGATGGATGGATGGATGAAAACAGAAATAAGAAGAGGTCTTGACTTTAGAGAGATATGCCAAAAATATCAAATTTACTTCCAGCGAGAGAATTTCAGCCCAAGAGCAAACCAACCGATCCAGTAAATACAAAAAAAAGCAACAACAACATAATACTACCTCCAGTATGTAAATGCATATGCTGAGAACAGGAACTGATGGTGCAGATGTGACCTTCATTAGAGCAAAACGACAGTTTGCCAGAAGACAAGGGCCTTAGTTGTTGCTGTAAACAAGTGCAGTCCAGAGCTGAAGACATATTTTCAGCAGAAGACTGTTGTACCAGCTGGGGTTGTTTTCTGCTTCGGGGACCCGGCGGCTTACTGTCTCCGTTTTCAACTGTGAATTCTGCATCACTGCAGCGATTTCTTTTACAAAATGAGAAGCCTTCTGTCTGTAAAACTGAGCTAAACTGATCACAGTCGGTACACTAACAAGTTTGCTAGACATACCGTGAAGGCAATTTTAAAACCTATGGAATCCCACTTTAGTGAGGTTTAGAAGAACATGTTGCACATGCAAAAACATCACTGACACCTCTTGTACCGGAGGACAAATTTCATAAGTTGACGGCTGATTGAAATGATAGTGATGCAAAAATAAAACCAGCCAACATAATGTAACTTTATCTATTGACATAAATTGTCTATTGTATTATTTCTGCTACAAAAAGGATTTAAAATCCCTTAGCAGTATATAAATGAGTGTTTTATGCTCAGATGTTGAAATAATCATTTCCACTTGATGTTTTTTTTATTTTCTGCATCCATTTTGCATTTTGATTTGAAGAGTTTGCTGCAAGGATACCGTTATCTGAAAATGTACCTCTTTGAATTTCTGCACACCTGTCACTCTTTTTGGCTCCTTTTGACTTGTGCCATCAGCATGCATGAATGCTGCTTTAATCCGCAAATATTTGTGCTGTTGTGGCAGTGGAGAGAGTGGTCATGCAGCGGCGCAGCGTGTTGATGTCAGCGCCTGGGGAGTAATCACTCCTGTGGAAAATGGACTGATTAGAGGGAAATTGAGAGCTATGATTGATAGTGACAGAAACTTAATTACAGCTGAATCACACAGAGTTTATCCGCCCTGGTCCATAAATCTAATATTTTTCATTTCTAGCATCCTTCATTTGCTGCCGGTGCTCAGATTGCTTTTATCCAGTAGGACCACATCCAACCTCAAACATCCGAATCTCAGTATGTTTACACAAAACTTATCTCCCCGACACACATGGCTGTGCTTTAAAAAAAATAAAAAATCTTACATCACAGAACACAGTAATACCTCTTCTGTCACCCTCAGTGGGCCCGGTCTATTCCTCTCTCCTTTCTGTTTGCATCCCTCTGGGTGTGTGTGTGTGTATGCGTGTGTGTGTGTGTGTCTCATGTGTCACCCTTATTTAATGTTCAGCCCCCCTCTGTCCTTTTTTTCTGTATCTTGCATTTGATTGAAGTGGCTCCAAATCTTTCTTTTTCTCTCTCTATTCAAAACCGTTCCTAAAGCCCAGTGGGATGTGATTTAGTTGTTGAACAAGATTGCAGTTGAGACTTTTGGAGAATAAATTTGATTTAATGATTAATTTCACACATGGGGATCTCCTATTCTTTTCTCTGAAAAATGTCTCCATGCATTGCATAAACCAATTTTTTTTCACCTCTGCTGTTTCTTTAATTTAATTACATTTTTACAGAGACAGAGAAAATAATACATTTCATGGATTTCATGTCTTATACTTTTGACAAATGACACAAAAACATAGATACAGCTGGCCCTCAGTAAATTCGATGCAACTTACTTAAATTTACATAGGGAGTCTCCTAAATTCAAAAAGTGAAGTATATATTTCAAAGTACAGGGCTCCTAGAACGTTAGATTAATTTTACTGATCTTCATTATCCTCAGGAGTGAGTGTGTATGTGTGTGTGCACACATGGTTGTTTGTATTGTGTATCGATGTTTTGCTGTGTGATAAACTGGCGACATGTTCAAGGTGAAACCCACTTCTAACCCAATTACAGCTGAAGACAGGCACCAGCCCTTCCATGACCTTATCAGGATACATGGATATAGACAACAATTGGACATAACTAATTTGTCTGCAGTAAATTTAGTTTTTTAATTTGTCTTATGTAAAACCTTCCAGAAATAAACCCTGGAATCTTAGTTTCGTTATTTGAATTGAATTCATTCAATAACTTTAAAAAATACCAATAAGTAAGTAGCTATTGAGCTGCACCTGAAAAATGTGCCTCTGCAGACTGAAACAAGAGTTAAGTTTGGTTTCTGCAGAGCTCCCACCGTTCTGTATTTCTGCACTGTAAGTGAGAAGCACGCAGATACTCATCCTTTTGTTGGAGAAGTTTTTAGAGAAATTAAACTGGGAACATTCTGGTGCCTGTTCTGATCAAACCAACATTTATATTTTTTGCCAGTGAGTCAGAGGCTTCTGTTTGGAGGAAATGCCAGATGACTAAACAGTCAAGTACAAATCTTCTTCAGACTGTTGAGGACTTTGCCAGTCAAGCAAACTGCCCGTATTTACCTAAACTATGGCCGATTGTCCAGAAATAGCTCTATTTTTCTTGTCTGGTTCGGAGTTTAATATTTGTCAACCTGGCACCCGAAGTTGTATTATTTTACCAAAATTCTGTTGTGTCTACAATTGATCTTGGGGAATATCAATAAAGGTCGGTTGGCGCTTTAATGCAAAAATGTTACTCCTATCTGAGTTTAACTCAAATGTCTGATTTGATTAAAGTTGACTAAAAGCTAACAAAATCTCCTCAGCTGCAATCAAACCACTGTCATACAAATCACAGGCTTTTGATCTTAAAACAATTTCTTACTTGTCTCCTTCTCAACTGGCGCTGCTCCAATAATTTTTTTCCTTCCCTCTTAATTTTTTTAATCAAATCCTAATCTAGTGAGAACAGAGCAGAACATGATCTCTCAATAATGCCAATATTCATATCTATTAGCCTAACAGTGTGTGAGCGAGATTTTCACAAAGGATTTGTATTCTGCTCATGTAGGACCTCAAATCGCCATGAGCTATTTCTGTCCAGAAATCTGGGAATAAAAATTGTATTGTACATAATTTTTTCATGTGATCAGCCTTGCCTTTGGCAAATACGTTTAATTATCAAATAAGATACTTATAAGCTTTAATTTGAATGGAAGCGAAAAGGTAAATTATGGATAGACATGGTGTAATATTCCTAATAAAGTCTTTAACATGTTAACTCAGAAAAAGTTAACGCATGTTTTACAGCAAATTCACCTTATATGCATAGGAAAACAAATTAAGGTGCCAACATGGTTGATTAGAAGATTTGGGCGTCTATTGTCTGCAAAGACCAAAACTTTTTTTGAAAAATATTCTAATAAATGGCTTTTAATTAGCCCTCAAAGGTCGCCAGTTCATCACTAGGCAACATAGAGACACACAGGACAAACAACCATGTGTGCACGCTCTCCTACCTGAGGCTAATTTAGAGAGACTAATCAGAGGAAAGTACAGAAGGCAAATAATGTACTGTCTCTGTTCTGAAAATATAACATTTTGTATACTTTTTAGCGCTTTTCAACTGATTGTCAGATTGAAATCAGGACTCTGGACATAGATTTTACTTCCAATCAGAATAAACACATTAATCAAATTAGATACTCACTGTGTTTGGCTTAAATTGGTTGCACCCTGTCTCTTTTAATGACATGATAACAACAGCCTAAAGAAGTATTGACAACAGACAGTAAACAGGTTGTCTCTCATGGTCTTCAAGGCTCTAAGACTATTTTTAGGCTATCTTTGACTGCAAATACACCTTAATGAGGCAGCTATTGAATTCCCATGACAAACCTTGAAGTTTTTGAATTTGCAATGTTAACACTTCAGTCTTTTCATGCTGTGCATGGAAACATTGCCGTGGGGCAAGCCAGCAAATATCTGACTGTTTTTGGGGGTCTTGCAGTGGGAAACTATAAGACCCAAATCCAAAGTGTGGCAAACTGTTGGGTGCTATAGCCTCAAACACCAAAAGAATTACATTTCAAGTCCAAAGCAGCTCAATGACACAAAGGACAGAAAAACAGAAAGTTCTTCTCTCATGTTTCAGTCATTTTGCATCGGCCATTATTCTCAAAGAGATTTTTTTGAAGCCTAGTGTGAAAAAAAGGCCCATATCTCCCATTGATCTAATCAAATCTGCAATGCCTGTGCACAAGTGGAGCTAATGCAGTCTCCGGAGATAAAAAGATAGGATTTCATTGAAGCACTTTCAATAGAGTTGAGCACCAAGTCAAGCCATATATTATTTCATGATTAGAATAACTAATGCAGGGCTATTTGCTGTCTTTTTGTTCTGTCACTCAATGAGTTTAAAACTGAACTGAAGCCATATTTCTCAGCTTCAGCTTTCATGCCTGTAGAAAACTTTTCTTAGTATCAAAACGACAGAAGCCAGAGAGCAGCGGATGCATTTTATAGTGAACACTAAAGTTTTTATCTTTTTGTATTTATGTCTAATATGCCGTAGGATTAAATGCTAATTTTCTTGTAAACAATTCTGGCCTACGGACTACACTCACTTTTAAGTCGGGTAGAAATCTACATGCATTAGTGCAGTTTGTCACTCATAATTATATATTTTTTTTCTTGTTTCTGAACTAGTAAATGAACAGAATAACAGACTCTTTGAATGCCTCAGTCATAATTATGCTCTTATGAAAGTGCTTGATGCACTGGAGTGATAAAATCAAATAGGTGGCAACAGCGAGGGGTATTAAAAAATGCTCTTCATTTCGTTTGACTCCTCCGTTAACATGAATCCCTGAATTGTAAGTCATGAAATATAGAAATGTGCCTGGAAAATGGATTTTTCTCATGCAGGGATGTGTCCACACGGCCTCGTTCTTTTCCACCTGCCGTCTTTGCTCTTTTATGTGGGTGATGGTTGTGTATCTGGGTCAGGGACAAGCTGTTCTCCTGCCCTTTGCTTGGTTGAAGCACAGTGCACCTTGTCTCTCTTTTAGATGTTAGAGCCGGGTCATGTCATTCATTTGCCTCATTTAGTGTAACTGAACTTATCTGCCCTTGTTTATGATCTGTTTTACTGTGATTGAGAAGCATTTCTTTCAGGAACTTCTTTGTTTAAGAAACCAAGAGAGCTTCTATAAACTCACCTAAATACACAGAGAAACTCACCTTTACCTCAGAGGCTGAATGAACTTCTCATAAAACTGAAGACAAAAATCTCTACTAATAAGCTACTGATGCCAATTGTGATTAGTTCCCAGCAAAGCATTGCATAAAAAGGAACCCCTTCCCTCTGTAGAGGTTCCTGTCTATGAGCTGTCACTGCCTCCAAAAGGATTTGTGACACAGAAATATTGGAAATGAATATTTTATATAGGGCTATGTAAATTTATCCAATTACTTTTGAACCTTTAGGAAAGAGAGAGCTAATTATGGAAGACTTTTTATTTCTTAGCTGTTCCTTCCTCTAGGGTGCAAATAGCACACATTTAAAGCTGATGATCTGCACTTCAGGATTATTGTTGTAATTTATGAAGCAGACATAAGATCATTAAACTGTCAGATATAAAACACTTCTGTTACATCCTTTAGTTTAGCTAAATTGATGTTGTGTACCTCTTGAACCTATTGGCCCTAGTCTTCCAGCTCAATACTTTAAGATTATTTTACTTATTTTAAATTTTAGCCTGTGAAATTTTATGTAAGTCAAGTATATTTGTTCTTAAAAGTGAAATTTTACATCTCACTCATAAAGTTGTGAATTTAGCTACAATTACTGTAAGTCAATAAAGTGTTTGATATAAATTTGGTGACATGGTTAAATGCAAAAAAGAATAACATTTGAATTATTTGTTTTAGTTGTGTCTAAACTGTCAAAATTTTGCCCTGGCCATGAAAACTTGTGTTGTAATTTTTATTGAAACTTAACATGAAATTATCAAAATATTCTAATTCCTCTAGAAAACTGGTATGTAAGGCATAAAATTTCCAAGGTTTTGGGGATCAGTTTTCAGTTTATACAGGTGTAGAAATTTTTCTTTTAGGTATGTAAACATGTAGAAATCGAATGTGTATGAATACATTTAAGATAAATGTAACTTCTGCTAGGGGAAATAATTAAACTGTCCAAATATAAGGTCTGCAGACTGTTTCATATCTTTTATTGGGTAAATTCTACCAGTTAGTTTTATCAGTGTGCTGGGAATGATGAATTCATCCAGACTAACAATGGCAGCCTCTTCTATGAGGGGGACATGATGTGCTAATGAGAAAGGAGATACCGAAGGAAAAATATTCATAGAGGACAGTAGTTTCTGATTTAAACCGAATTATTGGAAAGTATATCCAACGAGAGAAAGAGCAGATGGATATACAATACAGGAATACTTTAAAATCTAACATTTGAACTAAGAAAGAAACGACTTAAAATCTTTGTTCCCTTGTGTGCTGATACAATCTTGTTACCGCTGCACACTCACCATGTACTACCACGAACCTGTGGAAAGAGAGAGCGAGGAAAGGTCAAGGGCGTACATCATTATCCCTATCATCTGAGAATGCATTCCAGGCATCGACGATTTTTAAGGTGATGACCTGCAATAAAAAGCTGGAGCCACAGATGCTCCTGGCATCCAGGCTGTTTCACAGACACAATTTCTTATGTTTTGAAAGACAACAGCGTTTAGGTAGAGAGAAAGGTTTTAGCTGTAATGTCTTCTATGGTGTTGGTGAATGACATAGACATGATTGGAAAAATGACTACACGCTTTAGTCCACAGCGTTCGGCACTAAAAGATGGATTTCACAGGGGCGACAAAACAGAAACGACATGCTTCATGTTAGGAAACAAACACTGGTGATATTCACAGATCTGAGCTTCCTCATGTGCCATGCCAAGCTTAGGAGTGGAAATAAGTTTATATTTAAGATATTTTTTTATTTCTCCCACACCCAATCTGTTCTGAAGACTTTTTTCACAGCCTGGTAGCTATCAGTTTGATTCCACTTGTGAATTTAGATCATCTCATTCAATCTGAATAACTCCTAATAAGAAAGAAGGCTTCTTTATTTCTTTTTTATTCACTCAATCACTGCTTTTAAATTTAACCATGGAGCCAGCACAGTGCTGCTGTGCACATGCACACATTTAGGTTTCTGTAGTTTCCTTTACTGTGTCATTAGTTGGCCGACTGCTGTGTCATTATAGAGTGAAGGCATGGGTGGAAAAAGCAGGAGGACAAAGCTCGACAATCTCTCCCTCTCTAAGATCCGCCTCTGCATGTCTCCTTCGGTCTGTCTGTCCATTTAACCGTGTCTCCTTATTTTGGCTCACACTTGTGCATGCTAAGACAGATTTACTCCACATTACAAAATGATGTGCAGTCATCCTCTTCAAAGCATGCTTTCTTTGTTAAAACTGAGCTACAGCTTCAGATCTTTTTTTTTTTAAATTAGATTTCAATTATGCTTTTGTTTAATTCATATTTTTGACGAGATCAAAGGATTTTCTTTTATTTGATACATGGAAATGTTATTCCTGAATTCACAGATTTATATAATTGTTTGGAAAACTAACATTTTCTTAAAGAATCTAGTAAATATTAGCTTTTCTGAACATGCGGGTGTGTGTAGGTAGTGGTTATTTCTATATATTCTTTCCTTAATTAAATACCCCAACCCAACAACATAGAAGATTACTGTGCTTCAAAGTGCCTTGCAAGAGTTTTAAGACCCTTTGAACATTTTCACACATTAATTAGAGAAACAGCAGAGAGGCCCACGGCGACACTGGAGGAGTCCCATAGTTCCACGACTCAGGTGGGAGAAACTCAACAGGACAACTATAGTGCACTCCACAAATCTTAAGTCTTAAGATAATTATTTTTTAGATTAAGACAATTATGGCAGAAAACCTGTTAGAAGATGCAGAAGACTTGAGACACGTGAGGGAGCTCATCTTTCCTCAGGAAAATGACCCTAAAGATACAACCACATACATTTCATTAAAAGGTCATGACTATAAACCACTTCCATTTTGATAATTATGTGTCATTTTGTTGGTCTAGCACAGAAAAACCCAATAAGTGCTTTGAAATTTGTTATGTCACCAAAGTGAAACATGAAAAGAATACTTCTGCAAGATGCTGTCTCTGTTTTCAGCCATCAACTCTGCTTTTAAAACATTCATATTAGATGCCACCGTAGCTTTAAGATATAAAGTTTGAACATGCTTCAAGAAAGAAACTTGAGTGTTTATTTGAATTCAAGGACATAAGTCACCTAAAATGTCCTGGGAAATAATGAAACCGGTGGGGAAAAAAAAAATCTGAAGTCGTTGGATGTGATAGAAAAACACTGTCAGCATGAGATAAAAAAGTGCTTTTTCTGATGGATGCTGCTGTAAAAGAACACATTACCTTGGAAGAAAGAAATCATAAAAGCATATGCAGTATTTTTATGAGAATAATAAACAAGAATACAACACAGCAAAGCTTTTCAGAAGAAATGGAGGACGATAACAGACGTGCAGCTGTGGGAGGCTACCGCACTATTCTGGAAGTACTTAGTAGGCTGTCGATTGCTTGAGTGGTTGAGTTTGCATCTTAAAGAGTATCTAGGGATTTAAAAACGAACACAAAGAAAGACAGGTTGGATTTTGTTTTTAAATGATTTGCTAAGTGTATAAACTTAGTCCTTAATTATTAGCTTAATCTTGTCGAAATGCGTTGTCATCCACTTGGATGTCAAAACTTTACCACAATTAGCCTACTTATGTATTTTGTCAACCGTCTTGTTCTTATAGAAGGTGAAAGCTTAAGTAAAACCTCCTTTTAGTATGGAGCTATGCAGATTTGTGTTCTGGGTTTTTTGTTTGTTTGTTTTGTTTCAATCCCCATTATGTGTTACCAATCTGCTCAGAGAGAAGGGGGCCGCCGACAAGTTGCAGTGGGGCCTTCAACTCCGATGGCTGAACACAATCCACTGGAACATGTTTGCACACATCTGCTCCTGTGAGACTGAGGGAAGCGAACAAAAACGGCGTTCCCATAGAAACAAAAGAAAGTTACCGCCTCTCCCAAATCTTCACTGAGAGGTGTGCTGCTTTGGTGTGTGTCAGACCATGTGGACCGGTGATAAAGCGAACCCTCCGGAACACAAAGAGGACCCCCTACCGACGCTGCCACCTCTTCCTGCATTCAGGAGAACAGACACCGGTTGTTCTGCTCCTCTTTTATCCTCCCATGTTGTATAAGGAGACCACCAGCGTGCGGGGCCAGACTTATTTCACGTCCAACCTGAGTCATCCACTGCTCTGTTCACTGAATCAAAGCAGAGCTGCGGAGAATTTCCCCCCCTGAGGTGGTCAGACAGGAAATGCAGTCACCTTACAGCCTGTGTGATAACGTGACTCCACACATGGAGCCGTTTCTTAACCATTTCCGCCACATGAAAATCCGCAGGAGCTGGACGTATAATTGGTCCGATATTACTAATACCCAGGTAGCAAGTGTGCGTTTTTTTGCGTTTGTACGTGCATAAGTCTGCGTGTGTGTGCGCGTGTGTGTGTCCCTCCTAACAGGGGGTGCCGGACTGGGGAGGCAGAAAGAGCAGTAATTATGGCCTCCCATGTTCAGCAGAAACATCAGAGGGAAGTAATTTGTTGCTCTATATTTAATCAGTGGAGATAACGAGAGCGAGTGCGGCTGTCTGGGCCGATGGGCAGGCGCACAAGCAGGAACACCATTTCCTCCCAAAGCCATTAGTCTTTAATGTAGCCAGCCGCACTGTCATAGTTTCATACTTTTCTGCTCAAATAATCATTATCTCCTTTTCTATCTCCAATTTACTCAAGTGTACGCTTTCTTTTCTTCACCTTTGTTCTTTTTTGCTGTTTACCTCCCACCTCTCGCTCCTCTCGGCTCCTGTTTCTTGACAATGAAAGAAGCGTTTTCTCCCCTCAACTACCCAAAAGCACCTCCTTGTTTTACTCGTTTCCTCATTATTCTCACCTCTCTCTTACCGACTGCCCGTCTCTCCATGCCTCTCTTATAGGGTGCAGGTGGAGTTCTATGTGAATGAGAACACTTTCAAGGAGCGTCTGAAGCTCTTCTTCATCAAAAACCAAAGATCCAGTAAGTCCTCGAATTTTGAAGCTCACCTCCAGCCATCTGGAAACGAAATGTGAATATTGCTGTTTTTCCGTCTTTGTTTCCACCCATTTTTTTTCCCCACTGTTGGTGGAAAAGATGGGTTTCACTTTTGAGCGTCAAGCTCTGTGGCTCTTGCTCTGTATTTCATCATGTTTCCTCAACTTGTCCTCTCTTTGAAATGGTCTCATCTGTATCTCTGGTTGTTAAGATTAAACCTGCTTCGTTCAGAGTGTTAAACTTTTTCCTGTTAGCCGTTTATAGAGAACTTCACACTTATTGGCCCTCAGAGTAGAAGGTAAACTCTTTAACACGGATTCATCTTTTTATTTCCACACCAAGAACTTCATATTATGGATGTTTGACTGAAGATGTGGACACATTTAGACAAACAGATATTTGCTTGTTGGTGATTTTCTGATTGACAAACATAAACACACATATCAGCCTTATGACTGAAATAAGTCATAAGAATAATGACTTCCCTATTTGTTTTTTAATTAATAAATAAATGTAATCATTCTAAAAGGCTGTATTTCTGCAATTTTCAGTGTGAAATTCTGACTTAAAAGCATAACAAATTTACTTTAAGCCTTTTTATGCTTGTTTACCAGGAGTGCCAATATGTTTTAAAATGGTATAAAGAGTAACTCATAGAATACTATAATGTGTCTTTGTGTTTTTTGTGATTTAAAACATTCAGTGTCTATTCCCTTTCGATTTGCATTACAGGTCTGCGAGTGCGAATGTTTAACTTTGCTCTGAAGGTGCTGAGCTGCCTCCTCTATATCGTCAGAGTCCTGCTTGACAACCCGCAAGAGGACAGGCAGGACTGGTGAGAGAACCGGCGATAACACGGGGGGATTAATGAGGTGAAACTCTGTGACTTTAAGGGCCTGATAACAGGAGCACCAGGTCAATATAAGAGAGATGATGGTGTGTGTAAAGGCAGATTTTTTGCTGGAGAACAGAGGGATGTTGGAGTTTTTGCTTAAATTTTGTAGATGTGGCAGAGAAAAAGAATTGTATATAAATGGGTTGTTTTTTTTTTCCCTACTTCTTCATTTGTTTTGCCCCCTGCAGTGGCAACGGAGTCAACTGCACCAAGCAGAACACATCTTCCCGTCACTGGAGTGAGTTTGACTGGTAAGCATGCAAACCGCTGCGGCGCTAATGAGGAGCGATGGCCTCTGCCTGCGGACGAAACCTGAGAATGAAACCACACATCCAGGAGGACGAGAAACCCACGACCCCCGGCTCACCGGACGGAAACGCTGCATAACACGATCAATGCAGCTTCACTGGACCGGCGCAATCTGCAGTATTGATATTAAGCAGGACCTCATTCATTTGTCACAATCCAGCTGTATCGAGTAGCTGTCATCATAATATGTACGTAGTGGCTGCGCAGGCTAATCAACAGCGATCTAGTGGAGATAAAGTATGTAATATACTAGAACAGAGACAGAAGAGCTCTGGACGGCGTGCACAGACCTGAGGCTGTGTCATATCTCCTGTTCAGGGGACCTATTGATCTAATTGATGGCTAATGACACTGGCTTAGCTCTGGCTCCAAATGAATAAGGAGCCTGACATAGTGAGTTCAGGCCGCCTCCCTTTGCAGGCAGCATCACATTCATGGCAAGCAGCCTACCCTACGCTCTGGCGCGCCTTGGAGGAAGGAGAAACACCCGTTCCATCACAATAAGAATTCAAATGTGAATCCGCAAAAATGACTTTACTCCTTCCATACGAGCCCTCTGTGTTTCAGCTGTGAACACTGTAAACACAGCTGGATTAACTCAGCAACTCAAGTTGTGTTTGTAGACACAGTTGCAGTGTTTGGGGGAAAGAGAGTTGCCTGTATTTTGCATTTTAAAACTATTTATATAAACATTGTTTTTACTCGACTAATCTCCGCCCTCCAACCCTCTTTTCCCTCCAACCCTCTTTTCCCTTCGTTGCCTCTGTAGGAAACTCATCATCTGGGTTGACAGACCTCTACCGCTGTGGGCGCTGCAGGTCAGATATTTCTTATCACATGCCTTGTTAAACATTTTTCAGCCTACAGTCATTCACACATACTCACAGAGTTAGTATATGTCCCAAATACTAGGTTATATGGGATATTTATTGGTCAGCTGCAACATTAAAATCAAGAATGTGATAATAATTAATGACCTAGAACTTAAGTAAGGTTTTAATATCTCACAGTATAGCTTAGGCCTTTTGCTGATTGTTTATTCACTTCATTGAAGGGAGGCTGGATTTTTGTCCCTTCACTTCAGTGTTTTTCATTGTAAAGAAGATGGACCTTGTATTTTTATTTGTCTACTGTGCTATTCAACCCCTAAACATAATAGAAGACAATTTATATGCATAGTTTACGTCTCATTGCACCAAAACGCATCAAGCTGCATTGGACCTGAATGTAGCAAATACATTCATATTGATTTTTTAGCTGATTTGTCTTTAAGAACTTTAAATAACTGTTAACTTGGTAAATGATTAACTTGTTTGCTTTTTCTATAAATGGAGCTTTGAGAAGCCTTTTAATTGTGAATAATCAATAATACATTTTTAAATGCAGTATGTGTTTCAGTTTTACAGCTCAGAACATAATTTCACCAATATCTTGATATTAAGCAGGACCTCATTCATTTGAAAGCATTTAGTGTGGTTAGCATGGCTGGCATTAGAAAATAGAATCAGTCTATATATGTATTTCGTGCTAGCTTAACTGTGACATTTCTAAGGGATTACTAAGATATTGCAATCCATCATGATACATGACAGGTAAAATTGGACTTCTTAAAATAAAATACAGCAAATTTGCTGTAATGTTCAGTTTCCTTTTTTTAGCCAAAGTGCCTCCGTAGAAAATAGTTCCCTTTCTAAAAGTGTCGTGTCTTTTTGCTTCCTGTGATTCTATCTCAGGGATGCTGAAAGAAACGCCATCAAAAGTCTTTTTCCCACATTAACAACTTCCACACAACCTGACCTGTTAACACTTACATGTGGGAGGCTCACTGATCAGAAAAAAATAATCTGTCAATTCTAGTTGGCAGTGATTACTTGGTGTATCCTGCACATCCTTGCTAAACCTGTTGCAGAGCCTTTTAGTGATAAGAAATAAGAATGAGGCCTAATAAGTTTGTCAACGCTAAGTTTTATTGGAATTTCTTAGTAATGTATTTTGTTTCTCAGAGAAAACTGCCTCTGGTTAGACCAGCGTTTCTCAATTCCAGTCCTCAGGTCCCCCTGCTCTGCATGTTTTAGATGTACCTCTACTCCAGAGCAGCTGATTCAAATGATTGCATGACCATCAAGAGCTGCAGAAGCCTGTTAATCACCTACAGATTCAATCCAGGTGTGTGGCAGAAGGGGAATGCCTAAAACATGCAGGGCGGGCGGGCGGGCGGGCCTGAGAACTGGAATTGAGAAACACTGGGTTAGACTGATTGTGGTGGCAGGATGTGCCCATATTGTCTGTTATTGTGTGTTGTAGCGTCAGGCTGCTGTGCAACCTTCATCTAAACATGATCAGAGTCACCTATCAGGTGTTTTCACTGTGTGGCTGGCTCATGTATGCCCACATGCCAACATTTGTTTTGCATTTTGTTTGCCAATGAATTCATGTGACGCTATCTCAGGGTTTTGACACATAGAGCTGAAATTACTGTAGTTAAAATGTGTTTACACTAGCAGAGTGATTACACGCATACACATGTAAATATAAAAATAAAATAAAAAGATCAGACACAAAAATGTCTGTTGGTTCATTTGAAGCTATTCCCTCTGAAGCAAAACCTTCAGCCCTCCCACTGATTCCTCCTACGCTCTTCATCTCTGTGCCTCCTAATTTCTCACTGCTCTCGTCTCGTCTCTCTCTCTCTCCCCGTCTGCTTTGCCTCTGTGTCTGTACGACCGTCTCTTACCTACCGTCTCTCCCTCTCTTTTTGCAGGTGCTTGTGGCTTTCATCAGCTTTTCAGAAACTATGTTGCTCGTGTATCTCAGCTACAAGGTGAGCCACTTGTGGCCCTCGACGGACACTCTGAAGCCTTTTGTGAAGTCTGAGGCTCTGATGTCCACAGGCAGCGTTGGAAACATTTGGATGGATTTGATATGCATGAATGTTTCTTTTTCTTTTTTGTCGTCATGTTTGCTCTTCCAGTTTGAGAGGCCTTCTAGCTTACTCGCATGGTTCTGTAATATATCAGAGCAGCTTTAGGGGAACCCCCTGTGTCGAGGCAGCTGGGAGGGGGGAGAGTCCATCCATGGGTTGCCCTGCTTTTGATGTATTTGACACCTCAAGCCTATGAAGAGCTCACTCCACAGATTCCTCTGGAGGATGGAGGTCTTAGCATTTAAAGCTGACTGATTCCTGTGGACTCAGCCTGTGACTGTCCACCTACACTAGTCGGATTCAGGTCAGCATGCAGGCAGCAGACACATAAAAACAGCAACGGCTGACATCTTAATTGAACATCGTGGCTTAGAGCGAACTGAGTAATGCTGCTTCGCCTCTTAAACCTACACAGGGGAGTTTTATAACCTGTGTACATCCTGATGTGTTTTATGGCGGAGAAGCTTCCCCCTCCAAGCGACATGAGTTAACTCCTAAAGTCGCAGCAACAGTGAAGATTCCTGACCTCTCTGTGTGCGGTTTCTGTTTCCAGGGGAACGTTTGGGAGCAAGTCCTACGTGTTCCATTCATTTTGGAGATGATCAGCACCGTTCCCTTCATGATCACTGTGAGTGGGAAACATATGCTTTACTGAACCCCGGTAATATGGGACTCTCTAAGTCGGCCTTTCGTTTTGCAGTGATACATCGAGGACGTAACAAGCAGCTCTTCCTCACATAATCTCTTCTCTCACCAGAGATTTCAGGAGTGTGTATTGTAATAAAAAAGGTGATAAGACAGAAAGTCCATTGCTTTTTTTTTTTTTTCTCCTGACAGGTGATTTTGCCCTCCTTGAGAAATCTTTTCATCCCAGTATTTCTGAATTGCTGGTTGGCCAAACATGCTTTGGAGAACATGATAGTAAGTGAAGCACTGAAGTTCTTAAGCTGCATTGACTCATCACTGGAGAGAATCCCATGATTTTATGTTGAACTCCTATTAATTATCTATCTAAGCTGTTCTTATCCAGATGTGCCACACAAAACTTCATACTTTTAAATACGAGAATTTGTTGCATAAGTTTGGACTTAATGTGGGTTTTTCTTTGACGTTGGCATGGCCAGAATTGAGCATGCAATAATATTTCCACAGTCTCATCTATGTTTGGGTAAATTTACGTTAGCAGGTCTCCTGCATGCTACACATTAAATCATTATATTCTAAATGATGATTTAATTTATTAAGGGCTACAGCTATCCATATCAATCTGTCTTTTGTGGAATAAAACCCTTCTTCCTGTAATATCACAAATTAAATGAGCTTAGGTTTAATTTCACTCGCGATAAACACATTTCATTACTTCCACATCGTCACAATCAAGAAATAAAAGAATAACCTGCTTATCTTCATTCTGACAGTAAACCATGGTTATGATACTGTGACGGCTTTGTTTGTTTTATAGTTGAATTTAATTTCAAAGAATTTTATGCTGGACACAAAAACCTAAATCACTCGAAGACGGTAAGGAAAACAAAATGTAGCACATCTTCAGGTACAATGATAGAATAGAATGGAATTGAACCAGTTTTCTCTCTAATAAAATAATTGGAAACTGGTCTTTGTATTCGATTAGGTTATTGTTGTTAAATGTATGTGACAAAAAAATTAATCAAAGGGAATTTGTAAGGGAGTGAAATCTTTATTTTACTCTTTCTGGAGGAATTGGTAGTGATTTTTTTTTTACTGGTTTGTTTCCTGGTTTTGAACAAAATAATTTCTAAACATAAAAAAGATTGGAATTCATTGTTAAAATTGACAATTTAATATGATATCCATATCCATGATGAGTGTATGTAAACATATGCCGTAACTGCATATTTCAATTTAGCTTCTCATCTTTTTGCTTTATTGGTTTTCACTTCTTTCCCTCAATACTCCGTCCATGCTGCTTCACGTATTCCAAGGGTTACACTTTCTCCTCTCAATTTAATATTTTGTATATTTTTCCACATTCTCTCCATCAGCTTGTACAATATGTATTCTAAATAAATATCCTTCTCTGTGTCCTCCTGCAGAATGATCTCCACAGGGCGATTCAGCGAACACACTCAGCCATGTTTAATCAGGTCGTGATTCTGATCAGCACACTCGTCTGTCTCATGTTTACATGGTGAGTACCACAACTAAACAAGGAGGGAGTGGCAACAGGCAAAGAAAACAAAAGCTCGAAGTGGAGATGGAATAGGAGAGGAGAGAAAAAAGATGAGATGAGGCAGCAATAGAAAGAGAAAGAGGAAGGCATCTAGAGGGATTGGAAATTGCCGCTATCGGAGCTGAGAGAGAACGGCAGAAAGAGGAGAGGTAATTGGTTACTGCCGGAGTGAGAAGGTGCTCTTAAATGACAGCAGGTGATGGCTTCAGTGAAGTGGAGGATGTGTCAGCTTGCCTCACACGTGGGGCAAAAGGCACAAGCAATTCAAGGAGATCCTATGCGCACAGCTTGAGTTAATCTCTCTGACTACTTTGAGTTTGACATTTTCCCAGTTGACTCACATATCAGCTGAATATTACAATAACAGCCACAAAACATCTCCGTGCAGAAATTTCCAACAAAGGCGTCCAGGCATGCAGCCGCCCCCATCTTTGCACATAAAAAGTCACAGATATTTGCACAGGTGTGAAAAACATTTCCACCTCAATAATGGCTCCCATGAGCGCCCGTGCCTCTCGCAGCATGAGAAGTGTCTTTGATGCTCACTTTGCCGTTCTTTCCATCTCTGTCTTTTCCCACCCTGCAAACCTGCATCAGCATCTGCGGCATCCAGCACCTGGAGCGAGCTGGAAACAACCTGACCCTCTTTGACTCGCTCTACTTCTGCGTGGTCACCTTCTCCACGGTGGGCTTTGGAGACGTCACTCCGCAGATATGGCCCTCGCAGCTTCTGGTGGTCATCATGATCTTCGTGGCACTCATCGTGCTTCCCATCCAGGTAACAAAACAGTGATCATATGTACAGTGTTTTGCAAATGGATTTATACATTAGAACCACAACATATGTTACTGATACCAACACTTTTTATTTTAGTTTGATATACCAGCACACTTCTGACCTTTAAGTGCTTTTGTGGTTTTTCCATTAAAATATTTGTGAAAACCTGGGGACAGAATTTCAACAATGTTTATGGGTGTCTGAAAATACATACAATACATGTGTGCATATTTTCCTGCTCAAACACCCTCTCTTTTTTTTAGAGGGGTTATGTGTGATGGTTACTGGGAAGATCCAGGCGACTAAATTCAAGACAATCTAGAAGGAACATCTGTTATAGTGCATTCATATCAAATCCGTTCGGAGCGTCTAGCACGGCGCGATTTGAACTGTTTTATGAGATTTGAACGCATTTTAAGTGTTTGGACGCGTCCAACGCGGCACATAGACATAACACATGAACAGATTTGGTGTGAACGCACCATCAAAGGATGCTACATGGTGAAGCAAGGAGCATGTATGACCTGTGTTTGAATGACCTAGTCAAAGTCCATACGTAATTCCAATTGAGGATCTGTTGCCTGACTTGCTGTTATGTGGGGAAAAATGTATCTCTTGTTGGTTTATTGTACAGCATCCCAATATAAAGTTGTGATTTAACTGTCTACATGTTGAAGAATTTTTATTTTTTATTTTTTATTCAAATCATGTTAACAAAAGTTATGTTTCCTTAGTTAGCTGTGGAATCCCTGAGGCAAGAATTCATTTTACTCTAATTTGTTTTATTAAACTATAAGATAGTATTATATTTCAAATATAATTCAAATTTTTTTTCTGGCTAAACCAAGTACGCACATGTTTAATGCTCATGGAGGAAAATATCACAAAGATTAATTTAGCAGTCAGTTTGTCTCTCTCAAAAGATTATTAGTTTTTTTTTTATGTGCTCAAGAACATTAAAGTTCCTCCCCTTATCTCTAATAATCTTGTATCTCCCCTTCACACAGTAATTGGATGACTCACAGCTTCCTACGTAGATTTACGACACTATTTTTATTCAGAGAGCAACAAGAGAGTCTTCCACACTCACTCGGTTTCCTAAATCCCATCCCTGTCTCTGAGCTGCTCCATAAAAGGAACATTTATGAAGGAGACTCAGAAAAGCTGTTTACACACGTACAGGGGCCGATAAAACACCTTGACAAATGTAGCGTTTGATGGTTTCCCAGCAGTTGTTCATCAGATCTGTGTAAACCCGGAGGTGGAAGCTGTGCCTGTATTTCTCCCAGTACATGCAAAGGTGTTAATGGGATTCTGAGCAGATGTTTTCATGTGTCTTACCTTCAGTCGGAGCAGCTCTCTATAGACACACCACTAATAACTTATAGGATAATGATGAGCTTCGCTGGTACACTAGACTGTTTCATTTTGTTTTTTTCAACCAATTCAGATTCAATAGTCATTCAACTCAAAACTCGTTTATTTTCAGCAGAAATGAGCAATTTTACCTACCCACAAGAATACTTAAATCGACTTCCCCTGTTGAAATAACTCTGTTTACAAGTTGTGTGAGTTTGGATTTTAATTTCAAATATACAACACTATGATATTAAAATTAGTCTTGCCTGTGAAACCATTCAAAGTGCTATTCAATTAGTGCAACCCAAACGATGGTTCATTATTTTTATTATTATTCTTATTCTTTTTAGTTGAAGATTCAGGACTTCACAAAGACTGATTTTCACACACAAATTTCTTACACTTTTTGATTTTTTTGTTAAATCAAACAAACACATATAAAGTAAACTTTTTTTTTTTTTCATTTTATTAAAGTGAAAATAAATCTAAATCCAGACACAATGTGAAAATTTGTTTATACCACCAGCTTGTGAAACCCTGAGTAAATTGACTAACCATTTATTTTTTGGAAGGTTGCATCCAGACCTGTTTATAGCCAGACTCAAGAAATTACTTCAATAAAACTTACATAAAGTAGGCAAAAAAAATTATGAATGCTGTTTACCATTGTCTATTAACTGGCTGTTAATTATATGTCCGAGGTTTTCACTTTTACATATCTGTGATAAATGTGGAAACAAGTAGCCAGGATGCAGTAATACAGAAAAAAAAACATGTTTAATAATCAAATCTTGCTAACTAAAATACAAAGGATTGTGACAATATTGAGACTATAGAGCTGCTCAATATGTTGAACAGAAATCATGTTGGCAGTATCGATCTTTTCAATAAGTAAATCACAGCAGCTTGTTTGCAATATTTGGTTGGATATTACATTTAAAGTGCCAGTAACTTTCTGCATACAGGTAATATATTTGGCTGGATGAATGTACTCCAACAGTTTTACGAGTGTTTGACTTAAAATCCTGAATTATTTGCCATTTATGAGTCATATTTAAATGCTTTTAAATTACAGTACATTTATGGACACAGTACTTTCCAATGCTTTAGAAGACTGTAATAATGTGACTTTGACTGTCATTTTTTTATTGTAAGTAATAAATGATCTAAAATGCAGCTAAATGTAACTGTGTTGATTTATTAAATGCCACAACTGCTTGTCATACGTCTTTAACTGGGACTGAATCCCACGCTAACATGATCAAAAGCTCTCTGTATTCCAGCTGGGCCAGGGTGATTGCACAAAGCCCTCATTACAACAAGAAAACTTTAGCTTCAGAACATTTTTACAAACTTGGATGAATACGTTTATGCAAAACGTTTCTTTAACTTTGATATCTCATGCTCTCCCCTTCCCCTCCTTTCATCCTTAAATACCCTGTGACATTTAGAAACTGGCTCCCGCTGGCCCCCATCCTGTCTGTCTGTGTGTGTGTGTGTGTGCGTGTGTGTGTGTGTGTGTGTGTGTGTGGGGATGTTTGTGACTGAGTGTGTACCGCTGTCTGACCCTGACCATTGTCTGGGCTACAAACAGCCGATTTTTCTCTTTACTTGTTGTCTGGGTTTTCTGAACAAATTGCCAGAGTTTTGCAGGTTGTGCCTGTTGATGGGATTTTTAAGATTCTGAGCGAAGATTAGGATTTAGTTTGCTTGAAACAAATCCTGATATTTTCTGTGTGAACCTTGTTATATCATTAATTTTAAAACGGTTGAATAAGTTGGGGCAAAATAAAATACTATCCTAATGACGTCCACTGCACTCACCCCTCATGTAAAAGTCTACAACACAACAATTAGATATGTCTGGAAAATAAAATAATAAAAAAAAAGATACAGCAAGTGTGCAAACTTGTACTTAAACTAATACTTTACTGAAGCAACTTTTGCTTCAGTTTCAGCATTCAGTCTTCGTCGGTTGGAGTTTATCAGCATCTCACAGTTTGACGTGACAATAAGTCAGCACTCTGCTCTGCAAACGTTCACCACATCCCGCCGCCATCTTCAGGTTACCTCACAGATTTACTGTCAGATTTAGACTCCGGCTTTGGATCATTCCCCTCCTCTGCAGTCGTCATTCTGTTGTTTTAGGGTGGATGCTTGGACTCACTGTTGTGTTGAGAAATAAAATCCATGGTTATCTGCAGCTTATTTTTGGCGAACACCTGAAGGTTTTTCATCAAAACCGATTGGTGACTGAAAATGTTAACATATTTATAAACCCTGTGGATTATCTAAAATAAAGCAAATCGTGGCGAATCAATCGCTCTGTTTTTGTGAGTAAGGTGTTGTTTAATAATTAATGTTGTTTGTCTGTTTCACATACCTTTGTGAATTGTCAGTTTCATTGGACCGTGACTCATTCTCCCTCTAGTCAGATAAGGATAAACAAACAGAACTTGGCAGAAATTTCTGCAGCTCTTTCATTGTTGATGATGAACTTTAGGCAGCCTTCCTGAACTCTGTCTTTATTGACTTTTCATCCATTTTTCTGGATGCAGTGACCATCGTTTTCTTAAATTGTTGATAACTGCCTTTTCTCTGACATGAAACACATAAAAAACACTGCAGAGTTCTGGACTCAACACTGCTAAATGCTGAACTTGAATCATAAAACGCTGTAAATTAATGGTGTGGAAACCTTTCCGACCACTTGTTTACCCCACCACAGCATTTTTCTTTTCTTTTCTGATTTTTAACAAATTGTCCTACTGGTAAATATGTTTGTTTTTTTGTTGACCCAAGTTGGTTTTCATTTTTCTATCATCAAAATGTGGAGTTTTAACTGGGGTGTGAACATTTGATAACAATGTTTTATTTTATCTGAGGCACAATGAAAACTTGCAAGAAAAGAAACAGTTAATTACAAAGATATGAGATCCAATATTTTTATTATTTGTCATTCATTGCAACAATTGTTGCTCCAACAGAGGATCCACATCCGAGCGATCACCAGGGCTTCTGCTTGTCAGTGTCGACTCTTGACTCTGTGACCTTCAGATTGAGTAGATTTGTGTGTGTGGGCGTGTGTGTGTGTGACGACAAACTGAAGTGTGTAGGAAACTCTCGTCAATCCTTCAGCACTTCATTTTCTCAGATTTAATACTTTCTACCATCCGTCGCTCCTCCTGTTGC
Source organism: Gambusia affinis (assembly GCF_019740435.1). Taxonomy (NCBI): domain Eukaryota; kingdom Metazoa; phylum Chordata; class Actinopteri; order Cyprinodontiformes; family Poeciliidae; genus Gambusia; species Gambusia affinis. The sequence continues at coordinate 20,372,249 of NC_057886.1, forward strand.
ACCAGATAGCATCTGTGCCGTTTTGTCTGAGCCTCACGAATATTTCCATTACGTGTTTCTCCCTGTTAATGTGCACTATCACATTGCACTCACCCACACTCCTGAAATCTCCACTTATCTTAATTTGCCCCCAAACACTTTCCCTGATCAAATGGAAACACCACACACTAGGCATCGTTTTTCTTTTCATATACCACCTGGGTCTTTGCTGTATTCCAGCTAACCTAATCCGCTTTCCATCTGTTGAATGTGATAAATGTCGTCCTCGATGCAGTTTGAGCAGCTGGCCTTTCTGTGGATGGAGCGGCAGAAATCCGGAGGCAACTACAGTCGCTACAGGGCACAGACGGAGAAACACGTGGTGCTGTGTGTCAGCTGCCTCAAGATCGACCTCCTCATGGACTTCCTCAACGAGTTCTTTGCTCACCCTCGGCTTCAGGTCTGCTTTGAAGTAGGGCGAGAAGGTTTTCAGGGGTCAGTTGAATGTGTGGAAGTGTGTTTGTTCCCTATAATTAAAGCTTTTCAGGAGCCAAAGCAGCAGAGGGCAAAGCAGGGGATTAATCCTGCAGTAGCAAGGATCCAACTCTGACTTATTCATGCTGGAGCAGCTGTGAGTCTGTTTGCTGGAAGGTGTGAATATTTACTTGTTTTTCTGAGGATCATCTTACTTTTTGGTACTCAGAGCAGAATGCAGATGTAGGCTGAATATGACTTATGCATTTTTTTTTATTATTTGATATGTGAAATTTGGCATTAAGTGAATAAGTAACTAAGTTTTTTGACTTTCGGTGGCCTCTGCAAGCATTTTTGTGGTCAACAAACATCTGAAACCCAAGCCTTTTGGGCTGTATTTTTCCTCTTGTGTGTGTGCAGGACTACTATGTGGTGATCCTTTGCCCCGCTGAGATGGACGTCCAGGTCAGGAGGGTCCTTCATGTTCCTCTTTGGGCTCTGAGAGTCATCTACCTGCAGGGGTCTGCCCTCAAAGATCAAGACCTTATGAGGGCCAAGTGAGTAATCATGACTGGCTGTCTTTATTAAAAGCTTAATTACAACAGTTTTATTAAACTGGGGAGATATGAGAAGCTCCACAGTGGTCAATAATATTTAATATGCAGCTCAGAATTAATTCTTGAAGTGTCTGGAGGCCAAATGTAACACCTGTAATTTCCATCCCCAGTTTGAATACAATGACATGCAAAGTATTCATACCACATGTACTATTTAGGTAACTTCTTATGGCAATCAGTGGCATTGTATTTTATTTTGGAGTGTCAGAGTTGAGGGGACTGAAAATAGATGCAGGTTACATCTTTCAGGTTTTTACTTGCTTAATTCTTCACTTTATGATTCTATGCTTTGTGTTTACCAGGCACTTAAAATCTCAAATACATGCCATCAAAGTTTGTGGTTGTGACGAAATGTGAAAAAGTTCAAGGCATATGAGTACTTTTTTGCAGGATACTGACTTGCAGATAAAACAAGTTATGCTAGTGTCACAGAAAAAGCCTCCTTGTTTATTCCCCTCACCTCCCACTATCTCGTCTTAAAATGGTGTGTGCAATAAAGTTACTTTGGTACATTTGTTGTTCTGTCGTCCCACTTTTTTCCTCTTTTGTCCTCTCTGACAATAACATGACAACACACGTCTTCCTGTGTCTCACGGCCTCCCCGCGATTCTCTCTTCCTCTTTCTCTCCCTCCCACTCCGTCTGCCTCTCTCGCTCCTGTGGCTGCTGGCTCTACTAACTACCTGCAGGATGGACGATGCTGAGGCCTGCTTTATCCTCAGTAACCGGTTTGAAGTGGACCGCATTGCTGCTGTACGTGCTTCAACATTTCCCTGTTTGATCCTGACTCTCTGGCATTAATCATGGCTAAAGTTTTTGCTCTTCCTGCAGGATTTTTAAGCATAATCCTATTTTTATTTCACAGTCATTGTGAAATAAAATGCCTTGCCATACATCCAGATCTTTTGAGGAAAATAATCTGGATGATTTTTGGTAGTTTCTGGGTTGTTTGTGCTCCTCAGCTAAATTCTGATCAGATGATTTTGAAATGGGGGGAAAATGGCTTTCCCAAAGCCCAGACTGCAACCCTCTAGAAATCTGCTAAGTGTCCTTAAAAGCTAAGGCTGTATCAGAAAATCAACCAATTTAAATGAACTCTAATTCTCCTTAAAGGAGTCCTGAAATATTCAGTCAAGTCTATGGATGGTGAAGTTAGAAAACGTCTGCAGATATGAAAGGAGCACCTTTCAAAAGGTGTAACCAATAAAGTATTTTGGTGAAGTGTATTTCAAGACATCACACATTTTGTTCAATGGATATTTAGAGCAAGACTTTCATCCTCTTCAGATCAAAATAAGTGCTAGCTGTAATTGTAAATCTTTATGCCATTCTTACTTTCACACAGTTTTTAAAAGCCATCTCATGACCCTCATTTCACAAGTAATTCTTCACCATCTTAACAAATCTGACAACAAGAAGTCAAAATTTCATTGCTCTGAACTTTCAGGACTGCGTTGCGCCAAACCATCAGGCAGGTTAAGAGGAATGCTGTAACAGTCTGATGCCTCTTATGATCTCTTTGTACCGTACCATCTCTCTCTCTCTCTCTCTCTCTCTCTCTCTCTCTCTCTCTCTCTCTATCTCTCTCTCTCTCTCTCTTCCCTCCCGCTTTCTGTGGTCAATACAACTCAATACACTGTTTTTCGATTTTTGGCAGGACCATCAAACCATCCTCAGAGCCTGGGCTGTCAAAGACTTTGCTCCAAACTGCCCTCTGTACGTCCAGATTCTGAAGCCGGAGAACAAGTTCCACGTCAAGTTTGCAGGTGGGCAGAGAGTGTGAAAATGAAGAGGCTGGCATTGTTGGGAAGCAGCCTATTGTTTGAAATAATATTTCTTCCTAATCTTGTTTGGATGCTTATTTTCTGCGGTTTGTGCTTTTTTTCCACTTTAACAATGGAAACAGATTGTCCCCAGCTGTACCTGAACCCGTCTGCTTGACTTTTTATCCTGAAGCATGTATTTTCCCCCAGAGTGCCCATGCAGCCCTATCTCTCCTCCCAGCTCAGAGGATGTGTGGGACAGATTGGCACAGCTTGCCTGTAAGCCTTTTGCGAGTTTCAAACGTTGTTCTTTGGAGAGTCTCCATCTCCATCCTGCACAACTACAGACACCAGTCAGTCATCTGTGAGTGAACGACAAGGACCTGCGCTCTCTCACGTCCTTTCTTTCCTCTTGCACGTCTCGCTGCTTGCAGCCCTGGACGATCTGAAACCCAATTCAGTCCCAGCTGTCTCCATCGATGACTAATGTTTTACTCTACCACTTTAGCAAAGAAAAGCGCCCTCTTTTTGAAAAGTGCTGCAGTTGCGCTAACCTGGCAGACAAGCCCTCTCCACAGGGTAATCCTCCCACAGTGGTGTTAAAACACTTTGCAGGCAGGCTGGGCCCTTTGCTATCAGCAGTGCAGGAATTGTTGTGCACAAAGAGAGTTTCATGTTCATCCCTTATCACACCTTTTCTTCAAAACGTGATCAACACGGAGCTCTGTGGGAGGAATCTTCTGCTTGAAGTCTGAAAACTCTGCGGGACATGTGTGAACAGCTTTGATGTTTTTCATGTCATGAATGCACAAATATCTTCCTATTCTATTAATTTACTAAACAAATGACTCGCCCATTGTGCTTTGCCTAATAACTTGTAGCTGTCCCCTCTTTGATGAAGCAGACGTTCAAAATGTAGCAAATTTGTGATTTCTTAATTCCTTAATTTATATTGCATTATCATGCTTCAGTGAGGAAAATGTTTTACAACAAATTGAGTTTATTTTGTTCTCCAAATCCTCAAATCACAATAGCTTGAATCACAGAGCGTACAGTCACACGGACGTTAGTGAGAGTACAGATGCCAAATTTTGACACCACTTAGAAAACACTCCTGAAGTGATGGTGTGGGAGGCATTAATGAGCAAGAGATACACAATTTAATTTGATCTGCAAACTCAGCCTGATGGGAGTTGAACGTTCATTAGAAAAGATCAGTCGCCGCGATGCAGTAGCAGACCCAGAAACGTCGAGGAGCAAAACGTATCCTAACCCGACTCGTCTCTTGATTATTCATCCAATTTCTGTTGAGCAAAAATATTCTCTTGCCCCCCAAGCGAGCTCTGCTTAAGTAGCTACACACTGTTAAAAGCAGCCCACTTATCCACGCAGTAACAAAGTTACTGATTTAATTAGCTAAGCTGTTGGACCTGTGGTCAGGTCCTAATTGCACTGTTGCAGATGATGCAAATAGCCATATTTGCACTTGCAATGAGTCATATGTTCAAGCAGGCTTCGGTCTAGATATTTCATCCTGGGCTGAAGCAGAAAACACAAAGAAAAGAGCGAAGGTCTTTAGAGCAAGAATGAAAGGAAAAAGGAAATGTGTCTTTGTGTGTATGCGTGTGTGTGTTAGGACAAAGTCTTTGATTCAGTCCTGAGGTCTTAGTTCAGGAATCTGAAGGATGCTCAACCATGAGATCGTTGACAAGGAAGGAAGGAAGGAAACCACCAGAGGAAGAATAAAAAGACAGTGGCTTCTATCTCTGCATTTTCTGAATTTTAGCTATTCAGTGGAAATATGTGCATGATTAGAATAACCAGGACTGCTCCATAGAAACTACTTCATTTCTTTATTTTTGTCTTATCCTCTGCAGCAGCAGCAGATGCCCATTTCTCTTTAACTTCAAAATAAGCTGACAGGCTGAATAGCGGGAGACTACAGCACATTTTATGTGTGCGCTGCATTATGATGTGCTGATCTGAGCCAAAGGAACATTGCCACTTAATCAGAAGAATCACAATACCTTGTTTTTTTTTAATTGACATGTTTATCACCTAGCCACCTTCAGTCACACGTCTCATTAATTTTAACACAAGCTGCATTTCTATCTTATATGACCATCTGCTTCTTAGATTAGCAGCCGATTGAGTGCGATTCTCCGTCTCGGGCTTTGATGCTCTGTCACCAATTATATCCTAATGTGAAGCACATTCTGTGCTTTTACTGCCCAGACCAACTGTATTGCTTAACAGGCAGCCTAATATGCCTGTGCACTGAACTGAAGACAGTGCAATCAAAAAATAAATATCCAGCACAGGAAATGGATTCTCCTTTGGCTCCTTTTCACTGGTTGGCTCTCTACAAACATTAACCGGTCGATCAGATTTTCCTTTGAAAGAGGAGACTCTGAAAGGAAAGTGTGGTCTGTGTTTGCTCGGGTTGTGTGGTTGACCCACACGGCTCCATTAGGTGTTAGCTGATGAATGTGACTGAATACTCTGACCTGTTGCTCCAGCTTTCCTTCTCTCTCCAAACTTTAACAGCGACTTGAGATTCTTCCTCTTAGTTGAACGAGCTGTGAGTGGATTTTTGATTGAGCCGTGAGTTCGATGCTCTCGGTTCTTCATGCTTTGTGCACGTAAACAGCAGGTCAGTGGCAAGTGCAGGAGATGCATGCGAGTGTTTCGTGGCTTACATGGTGGCAGCATGTTGTTGCCACGGCGCTTCAGCGAACCAGAAACTGAATCCAGCAGTTTTCTGAATGTAAGAGAGAACAACACTTTGTGTGTTTTTCTTTAATCTGCCCTGAAACTTTGTCTCAATTTGCCATGTAAAAGACAAAAACTTCAAGAAAGTCATTTCATGTACCATTTACTATGGTACAAAAATTGTTCAAGGAAGATTTTTTACCTTTAAATAAGGTCTTGTTAAAGGAGATTGATTTTCTTTTTATTTAAGAGGTTTGTAGATTCATAGAGCTAGAGGACTAAGCATTTAAAATAAAGCTGATTGTTTTTGTTAACTTTAACAGATTTTAAATTATCTCTGAAAATCAGTCTGCAATAAAAGTTAGAGTAATAGTCTTTTTAAGGGATATTATTGTTTGGTGACTTCTGAAGGCTGTTTGTTGAACAGTTAATGGACCCAATTGTTTTGCTTTGTTGCTAAACTGAGTCAAATTTTATGTGAAGCACCTCAAGGCTTAATTCATGGCCCATTTTTATTTCACGTTAAAGTGATTCCACTTGGTCCAGATTATGGAGTAATAAAAATACCTCTTAAAATCTCAACACTAACCACATACAGAGTTACATTATAGTGTTGCCAGTTGAGAATAGTCCACTATAACCATTTAGTTTGTCCAAAATACCCAAGAGTGAATCGATCAAAATTGACTTCAGGTGGAATTCATTGTTTTGGGAGAAATGTTTAATCTCAATGAGAGCTAGCTGGTTAAATGAATTTAAAAAATGGAGGATACAAAATTTAAGAAAAGTGATCTTAAAGGATTGTGTAACTATGACTTTATAAAAATTTGGTAACATTGTTCTCTGAATTTGATACAGAGCCATTGTGTTTTATATGAGTGCATTCATAAAAATCTATTTATTTATTAGATTATGTTTTCACTGTGACTTAACTCATTTTTAAAACTCTTTGGCACTCATGAAGAGCAATTCTTCTTCTTTACTGAAGCCTATAAAAACCTTAGCTGATGTGTCCTTAATGTGTTTTTCTGTCTGCAGATCATGTGGTGTGCGAAGAGGAGTTCAAGTACGCCATGCTGGCTTTAAACTGTGTATGCCCCGGCACCTCCACTCTTATTACTCTATTGATTCACTCCTCCAGAGGACAGTGAGTTTACCACCTTTCATTCATTTAATTTTGTCTAAATGTTGATATTCCCTTCACGACCAATAAATTAAACACTAGAGGGATAAACCAACAGAACAAAGCAGCTTTTGTCTTTACATTTTTTCTCCTCCCCTCCCATATCTCAGAACTACACCCCAAGAGGCCTTCAAGCAACGAGCCGGAGCTTTTCAAGCCCTTAACAGGTAGAATACCACGAAATAAATGGATGCTTATATTTACTCTGGGACGCATTCATGTATGACGTGAATCCAAAGGATTTCCTGTCATGTAGCACAGGAAGCAAATATGTAAATATTTGATATTTAAATTCACCTCAATTATCTGGAGGGTAAAAATAACTCAAATGTGACTAATTTAAAGTTTTAAACATTTTTTATAGAGAATAAGTAAACATAAAACTGTCAGAGTTTTCTTATGTCACAAAGCGCTAAGAGTCTCAGGAGGAACTTAAAACCCACAGAGTCATCAGAAAGGTTTACAGTACATTTCATTATACAAGAACTATTATGATCATGTGTCATAGTTGCTTATTTAAGTTTTATTGTAGAAACATTTAGACTACCATCTTTTAAACAGAGGTCTAATATGGACACTGAGCTGCATGCTATTGAAAGCAAATTGTGCTCTTATGAACTGGGATTTTGAGTTAACACAGTTTCTACAAAATGTCTTGCTGCCAGTTAAACTTTACATGCTTTATTGTTCGATAAAAAATATCTCAGTTGTTAAAAATCTTGTGAAAAATGTCAAACCTCTTCATATACTCTTCAGAAAGTCGTTTTTCATTTTACTTATAATGTTCTGGTTTAAATTTCTGGCAATCTCTAGAACATTGTCACCAAAAGATCAACATTTGTAGTGTGCGCCGTTTGGTCTTTGGGGGTCCATGTTTCACTCAGACAGGGGAACTGGCAACTAGTATGGGATTGGTCTAAACTTTTAAGCTTGTCTTAAAATTGAGCTGTTTTATTAAAAATATAAATCTTCTGTGCAAATAACCCAGATCTGACCAGCAGTTAGGTTGACTTTACTGTGAGAATTTCTCTCTGAAAACTGAGAATGTTCTGACGGCTGTCTGCTGTTGGTAAGATACTGACTGCTAATTCTACAGAACCATTAAGGCTTAAAGCTACATACACATTTTAAGCAGAACTGGAGTTTTATTACATTTGCTAACTTGCAAGTTATTGCTTCAGGAACAATAGTACTCTGATATGTGGAAATTCAAGTTGCATCATTGGTATTGTAATGCAATCAAAAATAGTAATAAAAAAATCTGACCAAAAAATACACAATTATTGTTTTCTAAGGCAACTGTGCCTGAAATAAGGAAAAATTCAGTTTGTTTCAAACTTATGTGAATGTTTATTTATTCAAAAGCAGGGAAGCAGAAGTGAAAGCCTGTTTGTTAAATCCAACCTATATGTTAAATTACCCTTTAAAGAATGTGTCGAGGTGTTTTCATGAGAATTCATCTATATCTGGACTCGACGCCATCTGGGTTTTGGCTCTGATGGTGACTAAAACTTGCCATCCTTCTCTCCTGCCCCACAGCCAGATCCTGTAAATTGAACATTTCTTAACACTCTATTTATATGGAGCCTTTTTTCTTCTGCAGACTGTCTTCAGTCACACTACCTCCACACTGTTGCTTCTTGTTGTTACCTCTTTAGCCCCCGTGTGTAAAGCCGTATCCCCTCCGAGAGATCTGGTGTGCTCTTAACAGTACGAATGACTAAGCCAGAGCTGCAAGACCTTGTCTCCCTCCACGCCTGGATTGCAGTATTGATTAGCAGCTTAGATAGAGATGTAAGACGTCGCCACTATAAACTTGATGGAATATCCTCTCATGTGACCCTGGGTGCTTCAAATAACACATTTTAAAAGGTCACACCTCAACAATTCCCACGTGTGTTTGGGTTCTGTCTCAGGGATGGCGGCGCAGGGTCATCAGACCAGTGGCACCGAACGTATAGACGCTGCTCAGCCAACGAGGTGCATCACATTCGTCTGGAAGAGAGTAAATTCTTTGGAGAATACCAAGGAAAGAGTTTCACTTTTGCGTCCTTTCATGCACATAAAAAGTGAGTGAAGGCACCACTACGCGCTGCACATTGAAATCTATCGCTCAGAGCTGATCAGGCCTGCGTGGTTGCAGGTTTGGGGTCTGTTTGATTGCAGTGCGGAGACTGGACACCACAAACATCCTGCTGAATCCTGGACCGTGCCACATCATGGGGGCTTCTGACACATGCTTCTACATCAACATCTCCAAAGAGGAGAACTCGGCATTTGTCAGGGGTCAGAGGGAGCCGTCCTGGGGAGGCACAGGAGGGAACTCAAGAGGAGTTCACCAAAGTATCTACCATGGACTCACCCGCCTGCCTGTGCACAGCATCATCGCCAGCATGGGTCAGTAAGAGACAGAATGACTGCATGAAATCTGTCTCAGTGTTTTCATCATTCAGAATTTTACATCGAAACTGTTTTCAAAACCGTTCTGCATTTTTATGAGCATCTCCATCCAATAATATTAGAATATCAATGGAAAGGAAATTTATTTCTGCATTCGAAAATTATAGGGTTATATGCTTTACAGATTTGCGCTGTGGTGCCGTCAGTAGCACTGCTGCCTTGCATCTAGAGAGTCCTGCGTTTGAATCGTTACTCAAGTAAGAGTAGAACTACTTCAACATATTTTTACTCAGGTAAAAGTAAAAATGTATTTGGTAAAAAGTCTACTCAAGTATTGAGTAACTGATCAAAATGTCAATCATCTAATTTTTAAAATTACAAAATATTACCAAAATATAAAGGTAAGAGAAATAATAATTTATATCAGTAACAAAAATAATAAAATCAGGTAAAGAGTTGCCTAATCAGTTTCTTTCAATAAAAAACTTTAACAAAAGCTGCAGGTGTCTGTCTGTGTCCGGTGAATTTTTGCTTAAAACTAGTATGTTTTTACATTCAGTGGGTAAAGAATTCAGAAGTTTTACTCAAATAAGAGTAGAGAAAAGTACAGTGTAGTAAAAATATTCCTTAAAAGTACATTTTTTTCTAAAAAGTTACTCAAGTAAATGTAATTGAGTAAATGTAAGTAGTTACTATCCAACTCTGGTGGCCCCTGGCCTGTTTCTTGTGCAGTTTTATCTTCTACATGTTTTCCTTCCACTCAACTTTTGATTAATATACTTGAATACAACCCTCTGTGAACAACCAGCTCCTATAGCCTGTGGAGGCTGTCGCTGTCTGCAGAGTGGCTGTGGAGGCCGTAATATTGGTGTTTCAGAATGTTTCTAGTTATAAATCCTCTTTTCTTGGGTCTTATTTGTTATGTTCTAGTCAAAATTATAAGCAATAAATGCTTGAATTATCTCACTCTGTTCCTTCAATCTTTGTATGAGTTTCACTTTTTAATTGTATTACTGAAACATTTTGACTTTTAACATTACTCTAATTTATTGCACCTGCATTTGATTAGAAAGGATCTTGCCTGTGGTCAGGTTCTGTTATTACACAAACCTGCCACCAAGTGGACAAAAATAAAGCTCAAATTCTCAGCCCTCACACTTCTGAACCATTTTACAGGTTTTTAAATGGTCGATATTTACCTTATGGGTATGTTTTCAGGCACCGTTGCCATTGACCTGCAGGACTCCAGTGACAGCAGCCCAGAGGGTCAGGACCCCGGAGGCACAAGCCTCTGCAGCGGCAGAGGAAGCAGAAGCAGCTCCAGGGTAGAGATCGGGGGTGCAAACACCTTGGCTCTGCCCGTCATGGGAGATTCAGGGGACGAAAGACGGCACAGCATCGCGCCGGTCCTGGAGCTGGTGGACGGAGTCAACAACCCAACCTTTGACCTGCTGGGGGAGCAGTCAGAGGACGAAGGAGGAGAGGAAAGCAAGGATGACGGCGATAAAGATGAAAGCGCCCACTGGTGGGGTCGACACTGCGAGTGAGTGGAGCAAATCGTATATGAGGTTGTTTGAATAGATTCAAAGGTAAATGTGAGTTTGTGCTGCAGGTGGGTGAAGGGATACCCGCTGAACTCTCCGTATATCGGCAGCTCACCTGCACTTTGCCATCTTCTTCAAGAAAAAATGCCTTTCTGCTGCCTGCGTATGGATAAGGTTTGCAACCAAAATTGCTTCTTCATCTTTACTCATACATACCAGAGGACAACCCCATAATCTCTCACACTTCTCCTCCAGCCTTGTCCCCACATCCCTTTTGAGGATGCACGTTCCTACGGCTTCAAAAACAAATTGATCATTGTTTCTGCGGAGAGTGCAGGAAATGGTCTGTACAACTTCATTGTGCCTCTTCGGGCTTACTACCGAACAAGGAAGGAGCTTAAACCCATCGTGCTGCTGCTGGAGAGCATGTGAGACCTTTTTCTTCTCCTGCTTTTCCTTACATCCTGTGTACCGTTGTAAAACCAGGTTCAGACTCTAAACAGGTCGCATCCTGGTGCTGTCCATAATCGCAGCTTTTAATAATGGCACCGGGATTTGAAATCTAGGTTGCGCAGAGTGGCAAAATTGGTCCCCTCTTAAAAAAGCAAGTGGGGGAGAAAAACTGAGCCACTGACCGTGCTAGTAAACATGATTGGTGACATACTGAATGCTTTCAGCACACGTCTTGTTTTTGTGGCAGCTACACGAACACAGTCGGCCAAATGAGAGTGGAATCCAATAAAAAGGCAATAAAATGCTGAGTCACTACTGCGTAGTGCCGTTATTTTCAGCTTTCTCAGAAGGCCTTTTGTCTCTTCAGTAAATTCAGCGCAGAGGGAGGGCAGACTGTAGCTGTGGGAACGTTTGTTCTCCTCTGTGGCGTGTAGGAATCACTCTGAAATCTGTTTTCCCCATTTGTTTAGACCTGAAGCTGATTTTCTGGAAGCCATCTGTTGGTTCCCAATGGTCTTCTACACAGTGGGCTCCATTGAAAAGTAAGACCAAATTTATATTTTTTACATTTATACCAATGTAAAAAATGCATGTGCAAAAGTATTGTATATTTTTTACACGTGTTTTCACATTTAAGTCAGAATCTGAAATGCAGTTCATTGAAATCATAACATTAATGGAAGTAGACACGTACGAAGCAAATATGTGGAAGAAGTCGCTCAGTTAGATGAGGCCAAAGTGAAGCCTTTAGGTCAGTGTGTAAACCATTTCATTGGATAATTCTGTAAATCGCCCTGAACACTCCATCCCCATGGTGAAACATGGTGGTGGCTGCATCATCCTGTGGGGTCACTGATAACAGTTGAGAAAATAGATGGAGCCAAATACAAGGCAAATATGAGAGAAAACTCATTACTGGCTGCAAAAAATTTCATATAAAGGTCAAAGTTCACCTCCCAGCGACCCTGAGCTGAGGATTAGAGCTACAGTGGAGGGGCTTAGATTTATGCTCTAAATGCAGCTGAGAATTTGTACCAAGAGTGAAAATTGCAGCTTACATACACTCTCAATCCAATCTGGCTGATCTTAAGATTTTTATTTCTGGTATTTGCAGAAAAAAATTGAAAATCTCCTATTCTGTTCATTCCACTTCACAGTTGTATTGGTGTATCCCATAAATTTTTGTCAAAATTTTGTGTGTTTCTAACAAAAAAAAAAACACATTTTTGTTTTAGTGACAGACAACAACAGGGTTTTTTTTATTATATATTTCCTCTTGCACTAGAGTGACTTAGGGCGTACTGCAAGGTTGAGTAGTTGGGCCAGTTCTCTTTGCTACAAATATGTTTCCACTTTGTAAAAACTGATTATTCTGGCATAACAACTAAAACTGAATCCCTTCTTGCAGTCTGGACAGCCTCCTGCGATGTGGAATCACTTTTGCGGACACGATGGTGGTGTTTGACAAAGAGAGCTCCATGATTGCAGAGGAGGACTACATGGCTGACGCCAAAACGATTGTTAACGTCCAGACACTGTTCAGGTCACTTTCACCCAAACGTTCATTTGCAGTTTCACACACAAAAGCGATATGTTCTTTGTACTATGTTTCTTATTTTTCCTGTGCTTTTCAATCCCAGACTGTTTCCAGCTCTTAGTATCATCACAGAGCTCACACATCCTGCAAACATGCGGTTCATGCAGTTCAAAGTCAAAGATCACTATTCCCTGGCTTTGTCCAAACTGGAAAAGGTAAAGTCCAAAGCCTTTGTCTCCTTTGATTAATTTTATGAGTCAAAAAGGAAATAAGCATGACAAGTGCTTTATTTTCATGAAAGTTCATTGGAACAGAAATGAATAAATAGGATGGTAGGATGAGCTTTTGCGCTAATATCTGGCAATTTGTTGCCATTGTTAACATTCTCAATGAATGTTGCTCTGGGCATTAATAACAGCCATTAACAAAGCAGTAAATTATCTACAGTCTGACATCCTCTCTCAAATTGGTCCAACATCATTAGGAAAACCATTGTCTCTCCCTCTTTCAGCAATAAAAGCTTTTTATGTTGTCTATCAACTTTATTCTCACACCGCATACAAATCAAGGACAATTGAATCTGATCTTAAGACTGAATGTCAGTCTGTCTGTAATAAATCCTTAAGTATTGTTTCGGCCTCGCTGGGGGGAAATTTGACACAGGTAGAGACTCCTGATCCACTCAGAAAACCCGTAAAACCTGACACCTAGCTGAGCGTCGCTGTGTTTGATCTGCAGAAGGAAAGAGAGAAGGGCTCCAACCTGGTCTTTATGTTCCGCCTGCCATTCGCCGCCGGAAAGGTGTTCAGCGTTAGCATGCTGGACACTCTCCTCTACCAGGTGTCAAACACACTCTCCCTGAATAACAAGTGTCTTTCTTCAGGTGGTTTCTGTCTCAGTAATGACTTGTGTCTCGTTGACTTGTTTGTTGTGATGCCATGCCAGTCATTTGTGAAGGACTACATGATCTCCATCACCAGGCTGCTGCTGGGGTTAGACTCCATGCCTGGCTCAGGCTTCCTCTGCGCCGTGAGTAGCTAAAGCACAAACAAACGAGTGCCTGGATTTTAGTTTGGGTGGACAGAGGATCGCCTCAGAGACCGACTGTTGTTTTGTTTGGTTTCCAGATGAAGATCACAGAGGACGACCTGTGGATTCGCACCTACGGGAGGCTCTATCAGAAACTATGTTCCTCCACAGGAGACATTCCTATAGGCATCTACCGGACAGAGGCCCACAAGCTTCCAGTGTCCGAGGTCAGCCTTGTTCTCATGTCATAACTTCAGTGTTGAACACATCACGGAAACCCCACATAAAATATCTCAACAGCAATCATCATACAGCGACCATGCTTTGCAAACGTGAGTCGGGCCTTTGCGCTAAGCAAAGGTTTTGGACTGGATCTACTTTCATTAATGCCATTTTTGCCCAATGTAGTTTTGTTTAATTGAGCTTAGCTGAGGCAGTTGAATTGAATCTGCTTTAAATTGTGTTCTCGGGCTTATTGTGACTTCCTCGGGAGACATTGCTGCACTCTTTTAGTGAAATGGGAAGAAGGTCCCCCACTGCTCCATGTATTCTCCATCTCTGGATAAAAGCTCTCATTGTGGTTCAGTGGAGTCCTGACGCTTTAATATGAATTTGTAATTTAAACCTCCTGCGTGTTGTCAGACAGGATTCACTAAAGTAGTTTGTTTACACTGCCAACACATATGTTTGTCTGGGTGTGGCTTGTGAAATTAAACTCCGTTCTCTGCTTTACTTTCTTCAGCTCATGTTTCAGAGGATCTTTTGTGTTTGGTGAATTTTTTCTGTTTGATTTCAGCATGACTTATTACACTGTTAAAACTTGATCTATCTTAAATATAGATACATTTCCTGGTGTTTCAAACAGTTTAGAATGGCATTTGGAAGGGAAACAAGCCCCCAGCATTACAGATCCCTCACCGTACTTAGCAGTAGGGATGTTGCTTGCTGGCGAAAATCCCAGTTAAAGTTTCTCAGCAGAATTTCACCAGAGTCTTGTTGGAGAAATTGTTTCCGTCTTCACCATCCCCTGCAATCAGCGTCGGGGAGATTTGTTTGTTTTACTTCCATTCAGTTTAAACTTTTTAATTAGTGCACTTATAGGAGAAGTTTGAGTTCTTCTAGCCATTTGATGACCTTTGATGATCAACACACATCAGTATCTTTACAGCATTTGCTTACAGTCAGGATGATGAATTCCTGCACAGTGAGCTTGTTGCCAGCGTAAGAACCACCGTTCATCACAGCGAAGGCCCGGATGGAAAAGGTGACCTTCGAGTTCTCCACCAGGTCGGCAAAGTGCCGCTACAAAGGAACTCCTTTTTTTTTTCAGCAGCTGCAGCAGTATTGGCTTTTTCGAACAACCAGGATAGTTTTTGCTCCAAATTTGGATCTGTTCTCCATGCATGCTGCCCAGATTGATTATCGTCTGGTTTACTATAATTAACGAGTGCAGCGGTAACAGTTTGAGTAATGTGACTAACAGCCGGTGGTGGTGAGACTTGTCGTTGTCCCAGAGCTCCAGTGGAAACTTCAGTGGTAAAAATCGACCCTGAATGTGTTGTTTCTGTGACGTCTCTCTCGCTTAGATGGTCCATTGGAGAAAACTTTGACAAGAAATAGAATAGGAGGATTACTTAATAAGAAATATGGATCAATTAAACTCATCATGCTGTTTTTCTTTATTCACACTTCAAGCTTTTCACTCCTGCTCCTTCATCAGTTGATGCATGCAACTATTTTATCTTGATTCAACATATTTCTGCTTTAGTTTTACAACATGTTCTCTTGCCTTTCCCTTTTTGAAGAGTGACACACACATTAAACACTAAAAAAAACCTTATATATATATATATATATATATATATATATATATATATAAATTAGAAATTTTTGAGAGTGAGACTGTGAAAAAGCTGAACTTGTCTGAAGTCCTAAACATTGTGAAGTGTGCTAAATTTGTTAATTAGAAATTGTTAATGATTTATTAAAATTTTTTTCTGTACCTCTTGTTTTCTATCTTTGTGAAATTACTAACAGTTCTGAGGAACAATTAAAGCCATCAAAGCTCTGCAACATGTTAATCAAATCAAATTAAGGCAGAAAAGAGTTATTTTTTAAAATGTTCTTCAGTCCCAGGTCTCCATCACTGTTGAAGACTACGAGGACACCAGAGAGCCCAGAGAGCCCCTCCTGTCCCGCACCGGCGCTCACCGTAACTCCACCTCCTCAGAGCCCGTCTCCTCCCACTCCTCGGACCACCCGCTGCTCCGGAGGAAGAGCATGCAGTGGGCGAGACGGCTGAGCAGGAAGGGGGGTCGGGGGTCGAGTGGAGCCAAAGGTGGTCCGGGCAGCGCGGCGGAGCGGATCAGCCAGCAGAGGCTGAATCTGTTCAGGCGCTCAGAACGACAGGAGCTCAATTCACTGGTGCGAACCAGGATGAAACATTTGGGCCTTTCTCCAACTGGGTTTAGTAAGTTTCAGGTTTTGTTTTGCACGTGCTTTTTCAAACTTCGCACTTCTGCCGTTTGAGCGGATGCAGCTCCTCCTGCTCTGTATCCTGTGCTGAGTTTATGTCCTGCCTTTCTGACCTCTTTTCCTCTGGTGTCAGATGGGATGACAGACCAAGGCAACAGGCTGTCGTACATCCTCATCAACCCCTCTCCAGACACCAGGCTCGACCTGCACGACGTTGTGTGAGTGGAAAAAACCCCAAAACAAAACAGTTTTTAGGTGATGGGGCTCTAAAGTGAACCCAGCACGAAACCTACAATTAGAACCAAATTCAATTTGCGATCCCTGACTGTGTCCCATCTGCAGGTACCTGATAAGACCAGACCCCCTCTCCCTGGTGCCCAATCAAGGAAGCAGCAGGAAGTGCAGTGCTGGACTATCAGAGAGCCACAGGTTTGATACGCAGGACAGCACCCACCTGTGAAGGAGAAAAGACTAAACTCAGAATGCTGCCAGGAAGAAAGGGGGCAGCATCAATGCAGTCACCAAGGAGAAATCCACAGTGAAAAGAAAAGAGACGGCTCAGAACCTCTGTGACTTCAGGATCAGAGTTTTCTGTGCTGGGCACACATGGACCTTTTCTACACTGACTGGAAAATGTTATTTATGCACCTTCCTTTTTTTCAGCTGAGAACTGCGGACACAGAAGTGCATTTAATGAAAAGCTACATGTACTTATATCTGTTGCTGTGCATGTTAGTACTGCATCATGTACTGTATCCACAGAGAGCATGTACAGGGCCAAAGGTATTCACACCCCCTCGGACTTATTCTCAATCTGCCTCATTATGACCTCTAAAATCAATGCATCTTACTGAGGAAATGTGTTTAGCAGTAGATCTCAGATCACTTCACTCCGATACCCCAAAATAAATCTCAAAGTTTAAAAGTGTGTAATTCAGTCCCTGTATTAATGAGGCAGCTGCGTAAAAGTCCCTTGTCTCATTTGGGAAACATCAGAGAATAAACAGCAACGTGACGACAAAGGAATACAGCAGAAAGAAGATAAAATAGATAAAAGTTAGAATAACTTTGAAGGAGTTAGATTATTAAACAATACTCTAATTTTCTAACATATCAGCACTGATCAGTCTATGATCTGACATATGTGAGAATGTGACGTAATCGCAGGGAAGACTTCAAAATGCACAAGGTAACTTTGGAAGAGCTGCAGAAATCAACAACTCGGGTGGGATAACCGTTTGGATAGACAAATATTTGTCCTGCTCTCTGCAAATCTGGTATTTATAGACTAGGGGAAAGAAAGACACGGTTGTTAGAAGAAAACAGTAAGAAGCCTTTTTTATAGTTTTCCACGAGACATGTAGAAATCCCAGCAAACCGGAGGAAAAAGTTGTTCTATTCAAATGGGACCCCAAGCTGAATGTTTTGGCTAGCAGTGTACAGATGCAAACACAGATCACCTTGAACTTTCACCATCTCTATCTGAAACATGGTGGGAACAGTATTATGCTGTGGAGACGCTTTTCCTTAACAGGAACATGAAGGTGTCAGAGTTAAAGAGAAGAAGGATGGAGCTAAAAAGAGGACAGTCTATGAAGGAAATTTGCTGGAGACTTGGGTAGAGATTGCAAAAGGACAAACCAGTGAAACGTTCTGCAACTGGTTTCACAAACTGGGGCAAAATTCAAAAAAATGTCACACTTTTTACATTTGCATTTGCAAAAAATGCAAATGAATTTTTTGCTATTTAAAGGAACATACCTCGTTCCTTTAAATTTATAATTATCACATAAAATCTCAATAAAATAATAAACTTGTGGTTGTAATTTGAGAAAGTCTGGAGGAGTTTAAGGGTTGTGAATTCCTTTGCAAGGCACTGGGCATACAGTGGCATGCAACATTTTGGGCACAAATACTTAATGTTTTAATTTCTGTTAATAATTAAGTGAATCAAAAGTGAGTTTTGGGATCCAGTGCCCATATTGTAAGAGCGGATGATAGAAATTTAAAATTGTAAAGATTTCTGGCCTTTAAAAATGAGACAAACAATTACTGTAAAGCAGAAATAGTAAAGCAGAAATATATAATTGGGACATTAACTGTAGTACTGGGGTTGTTTTCCTCCCCTTAACAAATTTCTAATTGAAGTGACCAGAATTGTTTGTGCCATATAGTGTGACTAAGCGTGAATGGATATGTACATGTAGTCACAAAGCTTGAGCGAGACACTGCCAATTTTATGTGGACTGCCAAAGGAATCTGTTGCCAAATGAGCATCAAGGAAATGTTTGTGGTGTCCTTTTTGGTGTTTTGTCTTCTTTTGTGTCTTTTAGCATTTTTCATCAAAGCCAACACCCCTCTGATTCATATTTTTGTTTCTATGCTCACCAGCAGCGAAAGGATCCAAAGAGCTCCAGTCTCAGTCGTGGACACAGTTAGACTCCAAGCTTTACATCGTCTCTGTCGGGCTGCCGCGTTACATTTCTTTACTTACATGAGCTCTCTTGCAACAAGTCTGACCTGAAGTCATTTTATTTCTAATTTTATTCCTCAAATCCTCCACTTTCAAGCCGTCCTGCCGCCAGTTTGTTTTTGTTGATGTGTAATGAACGGACAAAACAGTTTGGACATGATACACTGTAATATAAAAGCACTTATGCCAACAGCTCTGCAGTAAACACCTCTCTTTGTAAAGCTCTTCATGTATATTGGAGACCATTTCAAAGGGGTTTTTATCCAGCTTTCAGTTTAGAACGACGAATGAAAATAAAGTTTAAATGTATTTATTGCTATGAATTTTCACTTATATTAAATATACATTTTTTAATTTAGATTTTTTTTTTAAATGTTAGAGCTGGGTTTCAGTCAAAAAGCCCTCATATTTATCTTAAAACTGAAAACAAACTGTTCACATCCATTAACTCAGCCTGTCAGACCAAATCAATCTGTTTTATCAAAGTAAATCATTTGGAAAGCTGCACTGTTATCAAAGGCGTTTGAGGAAAAGTCAAACTTCACACAGAAATGGAGGAACTCACACTTACATTGTCAAAACAACAACTGTAGAATGCAGAAAAAATATGTACATATTAAACTCACTTCTTACTTGTCCCTGGCTTATTAGTGCTTGATGTCAGCTTGTGTGGACGGGAGCGCAGTCGCTGACAGGAAGAGGTCCACATCAACACATCATCTGATCTTTTCCAGGTGGAGAGCATGATCTGATGGGGTTTCTCGTGTTGCTGAATGAGGCCAAATTTGGGTCATTCCTGCTTTGAAGCATCAACAATCTGTGGGATTCACACCCAACGTCCAGCGTGTTTTCTCCGAGGCATCACGCAGTGCTGCACCTTGTTAGTCAAAGCTTTCATCACATTTTATGCCCATCGAGGTCAACGGCGTTGGCATTCTCTTCGTGTTCAAAACCGAGAGGCACTTTGTTTCTCACAGCTTTGAAAAGCAAACTTTAATAACTCTTCCTGTCTGTACCCGGCATGTTCACACAATATCCTTTTTGCTTTTATTTCTCATCCCGAGTGCCAATTAGTCCGCTTAGAAGTTTGCCTCTTTTTTATGACCAAACCTTATTATTCGTGTCAGAACATTAGTCGGGTCAAGGTAAGGCAAGAATATTTGTTTACCAGCATAAATTTGAAGTGGCTTCCAAGAAAATAAGGTAAAAGAGATAAAGGTTAAACTATAACAAAAGGGTACAAAAGATTAGGAATCATATAAAAAAGAAACAGTTAAGTGCAAATTGAAACAAAAAACTGCGATAATAAAAAATAAACTGATATTTAACCTTACAGGTACAGTAATCTACAGCAAAGTAATTTAAAACACAACTCCTCTGCAGTAATTTATAGGTTGGTGTGATTATATGTGGTGTTTTTTTTTTTTTTTTTTTCAGAGACCAAGACAACTTTATTATAATCTACGTTACGGAAAACAAAACCCTAAAGCTAATTTTGTTGTAGATTTTCTGTGGACACAAAAATGTTCATCTAAATCCATAAGCATGCTCATTTTTAAGTTGATTAAGTCTAGTTGAGTACTGATCTTTAATCTTCCTTGTTGGGCCCCAAACCAATGATTTCTGAAATTTATGCATTACATCGGCAGAAATTCTCATCCATGCACTCTTGTGGTCATATGGTGACAGAGAAATATAAAGTTGTGTGTAAGCAGAGAGATACTGTAAAATATTCTAATCTTAGTAGAAATTAAATGAAAGTGGTGTGTGAATGGAGCCTTGAGGAACCCCAGAGGGGATTAGGAGTCAGCAAAAACCCAGAGATGAAGAAGGATGCCAACGACCCTCTCCAATAAAATCAGTCAACTGATGAAACTGCAACTCAGGTGAGTCTTACCTTTATTTATTTTATTTTTTTTTACTTGTTTTCAAACTCTGTTGGAAAATATTAAATTACTGAACAAGTCAATTGTCTGTAAAATCACCGGGACAGGGTGGTGAAGATAATTTATTCCTTTCATAAGTGCAATCATAATTTGAAAACAGCTGTTTCTGTTTCACTCAGGTTCTTAAAATGTGTTTGATGTTATGAAACATTTGAGAGTGAAAAAAACCCAGCAGAAACAGAAGACATCTGTAGGAGAGGGAAGCACTTTCTCCTGTGTGACGTCCTCCTCCGCCTGCAGCCGATGCTCCCGTCTCTGTCGGACAGGTTTGACCTTTGCAGCGTGAATAAGTGCGCCGCAGGAGGGCTCTCATGTGAGGACAGCCGAACTCAACCTGCTGATAAACAATGCAGACTTTCTGGACAGAAGGACTCACCATGATACCAGTCCTGATGACACACAGGCAACTGGTCACTGGTATGCCATTAAAGGACAGGGCAGCTCTAAAACACAGAACTTTAATGCAACATTAAACATGTAGCATTTTATTTCATTTTCTTGCCAAGTGGCAGCTGAGAATTCAGGTATGTTAAATCAACTGTCCCTGCTGTTTTTCCTCTTTTTGTTTCTTATCTCATGTTTAAAGCAACAGCTCTACTCCACCCAGTGACATGGGTGGAGAACTTTCTGTTGTCCTGCAGAGAACGTTTCTCCAAATAAGGACAAAATCAAACAATGTACAGGAAGCAGTTTATTCACTGACAGTTATACAGGAAATGTCAGGACTTATGAATGTGCACAAGTTCTTGTAAAAGAAAAGTTACAAGTATTGTTCAGTCTCCATAAAACAAAACAAAAACTGCAAAAAAAAATATATTTGAAAAAATTAAGTCAAGTCCAAATGAGACTATTAGGAGACTATCCAGGTTTAAATGTTTATTTTTACTGGAAATTATTTGAATTTTTGGAAGAGCCCAGTTAGACTCCTGACCTAAATCTGGTGGAGAATCTGGTGGAGGGAGTCAATAAAGATTAGGGAGATTGTAACAAGGCCTTCTAACACCAAACAGGTCATCACCTGAAACAAATCACCAAAATAATGGTGGAAACTTGACTTCTGGCTGCTGTAATGCAGGCAAAGATGTTTCTGTTGATGACCAAAAGGGTTTGCATAATTTCTCTACATGTTCTTAATATTAAAATGTAAAAACAATATGTAGTTTGTTTGAGTGTCTTTTAGGTTATTTTATTCTCTTTCAGAGATCTCTGCCTGATGTTCTGTGAAAAATAAACATCTTAGTTAAATAAAGCTTATTCAACATCTAAATCTACTTGTAGTGAGAATAACTTTGGGCTTAATTGTTTTTGTTTTGTTTTGTACAAACAATGAAGAGAACAGTGAGGATAAATAACTTCACGAATTTAAAAAAGAATTAAAATTTTAGGTATATTTTCTGAATTTCCAGCATCATTGAAAGAAACACAATTGCAACATTTTTTTAATTTATTTATTTTTGATGGTTTTTTTTTTTTGTTTTTTTTTTGCACTTCTCAGTCCTTCTGATTTAATGTCCAGAATATTCTTATGAAACGCATTTTTACCTTAAAGAGTGAGTGGGAACCCTTGTAGCACATAAAAATCTCGATATCAGAAAACTCTCTTTTATCCGGGTGATTTGTAAGATTAAAACATGGTGTGAGATTTAAAATGTGTGTTTTTTTACCACCAGGGGGAGAATGATGCTCTCTCTGCTGCAGCTGATTGAGAAACAGAAAGGCAATTAATGGAGTTATTATAAGAGTGTCTGGTGTTAATGTAAAAAAAAAAATCAATAAAGACAGTACTTCTTTATATCAGGCTCAGTTCACACCTGCCCAAAAACATCATCACATGTGCGATGTAACACATCAGTGCTTCCATATCACCAGGTCGCGCTGTTCCACACGGCCACCTTGGCGGGGCAGATCTTCAGAGGTTCAGGGTTGCTCCCGTTGATGTTGACTCCGGGGCAGAAGAAGGGATACATCTTTTCAGTGAAAACGTCATTGAAGGTGTAGACGGGCTTCATGGTCACAGGGTTGGAGAAAATGACCTCTCCGGCCGCGTAGTCAAGCTGCACCCTGACCCGGGTCAGGTCGCCCTCCAGGTGGAGCGGCGTGCTGGGCCTCGTCATCGCCGAGTACTCGCCCTCAGAGAGAGAGATCATCCAGAACCCCCCCTCAGGGCACCCTGAAATTCGTCCTTTCCTGTCTATGGTTTCCTTGACCACGCCGAGCATCCAGTCCTCTTTACCGCCCACCTCCACCTCCCAGGCGTGGCAGCCTGAGGTGAAGCCCTCTGACCCCAGCACGAACACAAAGTGACCAAAACGCTCGGGATTGTCTGGGAGCTGCTTGAGGGATCCACTGTTGGCCACGCTGGTCAGGTCTGAGGAGAGCGACAGCCAGGAGTAGGCGGTGTTGGGATCCAGGGTGATGGGAGCTAAAATCAGAAGAAAAACAAATCATTTAACCAAGAAATATTAATTACATTAATGTTCCTTTGTGTTATAACACAGAACAATCACTGAAAATATCACAAATTAAAAAGCAGAGTAAATATTTGCATTTTGAGTTTAATGTCGCAACGTCATGAGAACGACAGTATTTTGTTTAATATGATCTTTTTCAAGGATTGAGTTGTCTTTCATAAACATATTAGTAGTATTCAAACATACCATCATGTTTTGAGGCTGTAGATAAAATAGTAAAGAAATAAGGCAATCATGATGATAGTGTTGACAAAAAACCAAAGGAGAAACCAAAGGTTTCATAGCTAAACAAGACAAACATTGAGGTATTTGGTCAGAATCAAGAAGTAGAGATTTCAGAATCAGACTTTCAAATCTATGAACACTGTAACAACTGCCAAGCATGATGGTGGTAGCATCATGCTGTGGGGCTGCCAGTAGTACCACAGTATTAGTACACACATTGGACCCTGAAAATGGAGGAGATTTACCTCCAGATTCTGATCCCACATTTGCTTTGAAAGTCATTCTGGTCTGGATGAAGTTGACTAAAATTGGATGTCCCTAATTTTCTGCCTTAGCATTATTGAAATATGTTAATATGTCTGAAATCTGGATCCTAAATAATTCTACAAATCATGATAAAAATAACCAAGTAGCTGGAATTATTCCAGAAGCTTATTGATGGATTCAAAAAGTGGTTAATTGAGATGAAAAAAAGTTTAATTTGTGAGAATGTATTTCAGTCTGGTTGCATAATTTTGATTCTGAATGGATCTTTTTTTTTAATTATTAAATATATTTTCATTATTAAAAGTTGAAATGTAATGTGAAGTCCGTCCTCATCTTAAATATGTGATCTTCAGGCTTCCAATAACATAATAATCAAAGCTCTGCTCAAAATAACAAAACTGATCTGGTTTAAAATGTGTCTGCTGCACACAGCCCAATCAAAGTGAAAAGATGTACTTACTGTACTTCACCAGTTCCCCCATGTTTGCCCAGACGTGGTATTTCAGGGAGCTCACATGCTTGGCCACATTTATAAGGGCACCTGACAGTTTTTCCGGACCTTTCTGGGGAAGCTGTGTTCTGAGATGACATGACACAGTATAATCATTCAGTACTAAAAAGAGTTAGACTGTAACTTAATATAATATTGCAGGAAAATAAAATAATAAAAACTTTACCTTTTCTTTGCACTGATGTAATTCTGAAAGGACACCACAGGCAGTTGGGATACATTATGTTCAGCGTGGGGCAAAAGGAGTATTTTATTTTTGCCTGGAGGTAAATCTACTCACCTGGAGGAACTGAGCATCACTGGATGCAATCTCATTCTCAATGGCGATGACGGCGTGGGAGAAAGTGAGGATGTCTCTGGTTATGCTTTCAGACTTCTTCCTCACCAGCTCCTGTTTCTCCTCGTCCTCCTTTTGCAGGGCGGCCAGTCTCACTTCCTCCTCCCGCTCCAGAAACTCCCGAAGCTCCTCAAACTCCTGCCGTATCTGCTTCTCTGTGGACTCCGTCTGGTTCTGCCATTCATGAAAATAAAAACCATCACTTCAGATATGCTGAATGTTCCTTTGCCTTGATTTAATAATGACTGCATAGTTTAGTTATTGAAAAATGGGTGTTTTTCTCCATTAGACAATGGAAAGAAATGGAAAATTACATGATTACCTTTCTAGTTGAAGGTGACTGAAGCAGCTCTTTTTCCTCTACAGACACCAAGTGATGGATGGGAGTTTCCCCAACTAGCCTATATATGTTTAGTGAAAGGGACTCCAGGCCCTTTGACCAGTGGAGCAGGAACATGTTGTCTACTTAATGAACCAAATTAGTTCAATTAGACATCCCCGAGTCAGAAAAGGCTAGTTTAATCAATCTAATCTGCTGATGAAATGCTTCCTGGAAAGGAAGGGTTTAGATGCTACTCAATATTTTCAATGGGATTGAAATAGGAGGTTTTAGCTGGATTAGACATTGCATTTGTGTTTTTGTAAACTCACAAAGGCAATGGACTCTGGGATGGCCTGAGGCACCTGCAAGCTAATCTGATGCTTTTGCCCAATGTGAAAAACAATTCAAATTAAGTAACGTATTTTTGCAAAGTTAAAGAAAACAAAAAAAAAAATTTTCCAATTAAAAATCTGAAAAGTCTGCCACCTTCACTCGAATGCCTGCAAACTTGCAATTTTAATATCTAGCTTTGCAAAGGTGGTAAAGACACAACATGAAAAGCCCAATGCTCTGAATGTGGTGAAAGGACGTTACATTTACATACAATCAGTTGTACTGCATTTCTTTCACATTTGTATCAAAGTACCGTAACAAGGTTGAACTCAAAATGTGAAACACTTTCCTTTGAAACATGGTTTGAAAACCATGTGTCATTTTTTTCCCCACTTCACAGACAACACATTTTTTGTCTTGAAATATCAAAGTTTGTGGTTGTAACAAGAAAAAATGTAAAATCAAGAGGTGATTTAACCTGACTTCTGACCTCTGGGGGAAAACATGCCTAAGTAACACACTGGTACTGAGACTTTGATGAAGAGACCTGTAAATAACTCTGTCATAACCGTTTAATTATTAGTTTCCAGCTCCTGTCTGTGAATGTTTCATGGATTTATTTGAAACAGTTAATTATGGACCTTCTGGGAAGAATCTAAAATGTTGTGCTTATTGGTCTTTACACGCTACCAGTGCATGACTCAGCTTGCGTTAAAGTTACATCAGCTGTCATGCAGGTCGTCTACTGTTTCTTGGACCTGTTTATTGATACCTTGATGTGCACAGTTGTGTCATCACACTCCTGCTTGGCTTCATACAGGCGCCGCAGATTCTTCTTCAAGGGGATCAGCTCCTTCTTCAGTTCTGACTGGGGGTAGAAAAACATCAGAAATCAGAGGAAATCCAGCCGATATGTATGTTTCCATCTGGGCTGCACAGTGGCGCAGTTGGTAGCACTGTTGCCTTGCAGCAAGAAGGTCCTGGTTTCGATTCCCGGCCCGGGGTCTTCCTGCATGGAGTTTGCATGTTCTCCCTGTGCATGTGTGGGTTCTTGGAGAACCCGGAGAGAACATGACTGTCGGGTTAATTGGTCTCTCTAAATTCTCCCTAGGTGTGAATGGTTGTGTCTCCTGCGACACACTGGCGACCTGTCCAGGGTGAACCCGCCTCTCGCCCGGAATGAAGCTGGAGAGGCACCAGCGACCCTCCCGACCCCATTAGGGACAAGGGTGAACAGAAAGTGGATGGATGGATGGATGGATGTTTCTATCTATAGCGTCATTAAAGAATTTAAGGTTTTTAATGCTTCAGAGCAATTAAATTAGGCATTTCAGCTGTACAATCATAGGTTACTAGCGTTGAAGAGGTATTTTTACCTTCAGATCCTGTGCTCCTTCATCTAGAGGACACACTTGGTGTCCCTGGTGCTTCTTGGAAGTGTGACACACACAGCACAAGACTTCAAAGTCATCCATACAAAAGAGTTTGAGAATCTCCCCATGTGTTGCACACTTCTCCTCCAGCACCGCCGCTTCCTCCGTGGCCACGCCAGCCCCCGTCCCCGGCCTGGCGACAGCCGTCCTCCTCTCCTGCTCCTTCAGAAAGGTGTCTGCCACATTCTTCAGGGCCAGGCTGACCGTGGGCTCCGTCAGAGAGCACTTCCTCCTGCAGACGGGACACTCACGCCGCGCCTTCTTCTTGTTCCAGAACTGCTGCAGGCAGGCCCTGCAGAAGCTGTGGCTGCACTTCAGCACGACTGGCTCCTTGAAGATCTCGCAGCAGATGGGACAAGACAGCTCGTCCTCCAGCATGGAGCCTGAGCGAGAGGAAACGGCTCGTGGACGAAGGGACGAGGTCACCTTGGTGATCAGAGGCAGGGAAAGTTTTCCTGGCTGGGAGGAAGCTCTGGGTCGCAAAGCCATAACCAGTCGTTCTTATAACAGCTTTTGTTGTTCGTAAGAAGAGGAAGAGCTCCAAGGTGGGTCCAGAGAGTAATGTGGCCACACTTTAACAGCAACCTTAGTTATAGATCAACAAAGACTTGCAAAACAGGTTTACTTCACTTCTAGTAAATAAGGTAAAGGTCGCCATCCCTCATTTAGCAGCCACAACAATACATTTTTCCACTGAAAAGAGCTTTGGATACTCTAGAACAGTGTTTCCCAACCCTGGTCCTCAAGGCACACTGCCCTGCATGTTTTAGGTATTTCCTTGCTTCAGTGCAGCTGATTTCAATTGATGACTGATTAACAGGCGTTTGTTGAACTGCAATCAGTTGAATCAGGCACATTAAAGCAGGGAAACCTCTAAAACATGTAGGACAGTGTGCCTTGAGGACCAGGGTTGGGAAACACTGCTCTAGAAAACAAGTTAATGTATTATTCTGTTTGACCCAGTGTGTAGAAGAATTATTTGATCAGCTGTCCATTTTTTACTTCTTTCAGTACTTTCATATTATTATTGAGAGGCAAAAGCTGGGCTGAAAAGATAAAAATTAATTTCTGTTCAGCTCACTGAGTGAGCTGAACATATAAGGGACACTAGAGCCCACAAAAGACCCTCTGGAGGGGTTAAAAAAAGTGATAAAGGTGCTGGATAAAAAAAAACAAAATTGTATCATCTTTGTCAGATACTCCAAAACCTGCTGTTGGTCAAGATACTTTTTCCTATCATGATTCTGATACTTGGAATAAAACTCCAAGCAACATTTCTCAATTCATTTAAAGAAAAATCATAATATTATGCTTCTGTTCAGCTTAACTTCTTGCTGGTACACTTGAATTTCCCCACTGTGGGACAATAAAGGATATTTCTATTGTAGTCTGAGATTTTAGATCCAGGAGAAAAAATAAGCCAAATTTCAGCTTGATAAATTTGAAAAGCTGGTTACCAGTACAAGAAAATACTTGAACACAAAGGTTTCCCCTACAGAATCCAATGCCTACTTTGCTGAGAAATTAAATCCTTATTTCACTCAATTACATGCAAATCATTTTTAATTTTATGCTCCATGTTTGTTTTTACTTCCATTCATTTTCCAAACAATAAGAAGAAACATTTTCCACCTTAGCTCTCTAATTTGCCACCTTCCTGACAAAGGTCTGTAAGTGACCTCGGTGAGTCCGTCCAGAGCTATCGAGTGAGCCCAGGTCGATCTGATTACCCCAGCCGACAACCACTGACCGTGATTTCACAGTCTGAATAAACGCCATGCATATTTCAGGAGGACAAAGGAGGGAGAAGAAACACAAACACCCTTCTAGGTGGCTTCTGTGAGCGCCCGTAAAAAATTCAGATGGTAAAGTGTGCAGAAGACAAAAACATCACGAAGAAAGACCAAACAGAAAATGCTGCGTGGGTGTTGTTATTGCGTTGTATTTGAACGTGGACCGTGTAACACAAAGCCATCAAAATAATTATTAGTGTTAATTACATCACCCATGTAGATTTATCATCAACTCTGAGGAATGAAACAAAACTACAAAATAGCTTCTTCACATTTGGATCATCTGAAAATGTTAGAACAACAAAAGGGTTTATTTCTTTTTCTTAAATTAGGTGTTGTTGCACGATGGAAGCAGCATCTCATTCGGGATCAACATCATGCATCTGAGCGGTAACAAAGAAAAAAAGACAGACATGTCCAAAATAAAAAAATAACATTTAAAAAAATGGATGAAATGCAGATTTTGTTTCTTGTACAGCGATTCCAAACCATTACTGCTTCTTTGTTACAACTCTCTTGGTAATAAAGATGCAACGACATGGTGAAAATGTTCATCTTTTTACACAATTCTCAATCTTTTTTTTAAAATAGACATCACATCACCTCATATAAAAACACTAGCTATAAAAAATAAGTCGACACAGTTCACAAACCAACCTCCTGCTTGACCTTGAGGAACAGGAAGTAAACACTGTTTTCCTTTTAACACTGTAGAGTCTCCTGTCTGTTTCACTAACAATGAGCTGCTTAAGTTTTTAGTGTAAAGCTACAGTTTACTCTCACCTCTTTGTAACAAGAGATTTTATTTCTAACGTAAGACCAGATGTTAGGAAGAAATGTAAAATAAGAAATGTAACAGCACATGCTTGAAAAACTGACCCATAACAGTAACATCAAGTGGTTCAGAACAGCACTGTAGCTCAGGGGAGAAGTCACGCAGTGCAACATCTAACCAGGTGAGGCAACGTGCGGCTCATCCTCATCCCTGCTGTTGGCTTGCAGTGCAGAAAGACACGTAATTTTAATATCAAAGATCTCATTTCTCCCATATCAGACAACAGATTCCGCTGCCGGCAACTACAACGTCAACATGCAGGGAGGTTTTCAGTGGGGGGGAAAAAGAGGGGGTCAGGCGATGTGCTCAACGATGTCATTTCTGGAAAAACGCTGGAAGACACATTAAAGCACTTCAGAAAGTCACGGCAGTCACCTTCCCCTTCGTGTAACCGGACAGTCCACTCTGGCTCCCAAAAGGGTGGAAATGCACAAAAATAGAAGGAGTGTTGTACACTGGAATAAAAATAAACTCATGATGGTGGTGCTGTGTGTTCTGGTAGTGTTAACACCCGCACAGGGCGCTCTGCTCTGTTAGCTCCTGCAGTTACACACGTCCAACCTTTGCGTCACCGATGGCACCCCAGACGTCGAAAACAAACTCGTCGGGGAAGGCGAAGTCTCCTAGAGTCTCATCCAAAGCTTCAGCAAACTCGTCTGGGTTCTTCTTGTCTTTGCCCAGCTCCACCATAGTGGCGGCTGAGGAGAGACAACGGGTCGTTTAATCCGTCAGAAAAACAAAATAGGATCTGTGTCTACAGACACCAGTTCTTACCCAGCTCGCTGTCTCTGATGCCCATGTAGCTCTCTAGCAAATCATCCACCTTCTCAATCGCTTTTTCCTCAAATGCAGAAGGCTGGCAAAACAAAAATTAATGTGCATGACCAGGTACCAGAGATTTAGTAAACAAAAAACCCAAAACCTCCTGTGATCAGCTCACCAGCTCCTCCACGGTGGCGGGACCTTTAGAGCGCAGACGAAGGGTCCCTCTGCCCGTCCCGAGCTGGACCCCCGAGCCCGACCTGGAGCCTGACGACCTCTGACCAATCATATCTGTCAAAACAATTAAACCTTAGTATAAACTACATGCATGTGACTTTGAGCTAGAAACTCAAAAATCTGATTTTGCAACCCCCCCTCAAATCAGTAAATGCACCATCCCTAAACACTAACAGGTCCCTTTAAAAAAAAAACAATAAGATGTTAGTAAGAGAAACAGGTGCAAAGTTAGTTCATTTTAGTACCAAAGAAATGCTGGAAAATTAAGAGAGGAAGAATAACAACTTTTAAGAAGCTAAAAGAAAGGAAACTGTTTTCTACAGATGATGAGTCATGCTGTTGCAACAGAGTGCAGCACTACAAGTGAGATTTTTTATGTCTTTGAATTTTCAAGATTTGACAGTCATGGAGGATGTTGGATTTGGAAATGTTAGCAAGGTACTGGAAATCTCCCAGCTGGGCTAAGATCAAACAGAGGCTGATTGTTTTCAGTTAGAAATGCTAACCAAGCTAAGCTGCTAAAATAGCAATCTGAAGAAAGTTTTAATTCATGTTTGTGTTGTGAAATACCTGTGAAATCCTTGAAAATCTCCATTTGTTCAACTTCTTATCTGTGGCAGTGTGAGACAAAATCGCCAAATGCCCACTTCTGAATATTAGCTCAGCTTCAGTGCAGTTATTTTGGTCTTATTTGGGTCCTTTCAGGTCCTTTCATTAAGATGCTGCAGCTATTTTATTACCTCAGGATTTTGATGCTTTTCTTTTTTGTAACAGGATGTTAAATAATGAACCAAAGCCAAAGAGGAAGTCAGTATCAGACTTCCTCTGTCCATGCAGAGGAAAGTCCATGCAGGATTATCTGCTGCAGTTGATATCTTCAAGTAAATTCAGTAGAGATCAAGAAATATGACAGTCAGGCTGCATTATTTAGGTCACCATTCTCTCTAACCTACCAAAAGCTTTGAGGGGCTCCACAAGCTTGATGGTGAACATTTTCCCCTTAGGAAGCTCCTTCAGCATTTTGGCAACTTCGTAGTGTCGACAGCCAATGAGGCGATGGCCGTTAATGGACTCGATCATGTCACCAACGTTAATGACCTGGATTTGGTGGATGATGCTCCCCTCCCGGATCCTCTGCAAAGCACCAAAAGTTAAAACATTTCAGGTAAAAACAATCCAGCTCACAACATTTTGTCAATACTGTATGAATATTTACACACAACAATCCAGGATCTGGCCCTACTCTGTAGATTTTCAAAACTTTCCTCACCTTGATGAAAGCATAACCTGCTCCGTTATCAGTGATTGTCAGTCCTAAAGCATCTTCTCCTTTGAAGATTTCTATTTCCTTCTTCTGGCCTTTAATGTGGGCAAAAATGAAGTCCTCAAGCCCAATCTGTCCCCCTAAAAGTTTATCCATGTCCACCTTGTGAGTGTTCAGCGTGCAAAACATAACCTGTGGAGAGAAACTGTAACATTTAATCTTCATCCCAATCAAAACATCTTACATTTTTTTAAAGCCTGACTGACCTCAGATGCTGGGATGCCAAAGGCCTCTCCAATTTTGGCATAGAGCTCTCGCACATTGCTAAAGCCCTCAATGCGGCCTGTGGGGCTGCCGTGAGCCAGTTGGGTGTGGAAAATCAGCCGGGGTCTCATGTTGTTTGGTGGGGGAGGAAGACCGTCAGACCCTGCAGCCTCCCCAGCGACTCCTCCATCCAAGCCCTCCATACCCGGCAAGTTGAGACCACCGCGGATGGGCTCCGCTTCCTCATTCTCCACCAAGGGGGACGCCTTCTTCCTTCTTCCCAGACCCAGAGGCATTGTGGACGCCGCTCTAGGAAGTTACCCCACAATCCAGACCAACATAAACCTGGAGTGCTGAATCAGCAGCAGATTTATTCAGTGTTTACGTCAAAGCCCTCCAGACCAGTTTGAAAGCTGTATCAGCCAGGCACTGAATGAATGTCGGAACACACACATCAGAGCAGCTCACATAGCTGGGTGTGTAATCAGCTGGACAAGAGAAACAAAAACTCCAGTTATTAATATGCATCAAACAGAGCCAGGGAGAAACCCTGGAACAATACAAAAGCTTTAGTATCATGAGCTGCTTCACAAATAAGCGGCGAGCTCAGCGTTAAATCTAAAGAAATGTGTTACATATACTGAAGTTACTTCTCATTTAACACCACACTCCAGCCAGGACAATCAATGCATGAGACAAGGCTAACACTGGCTGCTAGCTGGATTCTAGTTAAAGCAAAACAAACACTTGACAGGTACCCAGCTACAGAGCTAACACCAAAATAACACTAATTGAACAGGTGCCTGTGGCTCCTTGTCGCCATATGGTTACTAAGAAGTGTTGATGTTAATTAGCACGATCGGTAAACATGAACCGAGACGCGAAAACATGGCAGGGCTCGACTTTTAGCTCTTCCTGTTAGCTGAGCAGCCCACTAACCCCATATCTACTGATAATATTTATAAAATAACCTTATTCTATTGAAGGACGCTCTTCACGCTGCTCCGCTTCTGGCTGTGATGTTTAATTATCCCGATCAGACTTGTGGGAAATTATAGCGTATGTTAGTAGCGGTGTGTTGTTGTAGAATTAGCTTAGAGCCAGCCAAGCTGGGTGGAACAATGACGCCTTCATGTAACCTCGTAAAAAACAACTCCTCCCCCGAATACCGAGTGAATAATCTAGAATGTGAAAAGATGTGGGAGAGGGGGGGAGATAAAAGGCTTGTTTTTCATTGATTATGATTTACATGGTCATTAAATGAGAGGAAGGTGGTAGATATGTGAATAAATTAACGCTAAATAAGTAAATAATAAATAAGTAAAGGTTAATATAGTGGTGTTTACGAATTCTGATTATCTCTACGGTATGACTTTTAGAAGCACATCCTGTTGCGTTTGTCCTTTACGTAACTCTTTTCTGCCCTCTAGCGGTTGATCATTTTAACTGCCACGAGTCAGACTATCACCACTACTGCCATTTTTGCCCTTAGTTCAGCTAAATAAAACAAATTTAAAGCCGCAAATATTACATTAGCTTTCTAAAAGGGATAGCTTATAATTTTTGATAATCTATTTAACGTTGAGCATTTCTTGATATTTTTAAATAAATACAATTTTATTACTGTTTTTTTAGGTTTAAAGTTCAGAATTTTTTTATAAAACAGTTTCTTTTCTAATGATAATATATCTACTTCTAATAAATGTTGCTGTTAGTTTTAGTATCATCCTGCGGTGTCATAACATAACATGTCTGTCTCAAATATAGATTTCTATTGGTCTTGTGTAACATTCAGATTTCAAGATAAATTGACTGTAAAGCCTTTCTCAAATTTCTGTACTTATATTTAAGCCTCAGCTTCAGTTAATTGCAGAAAAGAAATATTTTTGGTAAGCATTTTCTGCCAATATTTGCTATTTAGAAAGAATTTTAAACAGATCACTTTTTACTGAAACAGACATTCAGCTCTGTAGATATCATACAAGAAAAATAAAACTAAAATAAAACACTGTTAAAGGTGTGCTTTACAGTTTCTTTAATGTCAAATCAAAAAGGATAAAAAAAAATATCCTGTGATAAAATCATTCTTGTTACAAATAAAAGGATTCTGAACCCCCAGCCACAGACTGTAAAGCATAAACAACACATGAATGCTCTATGGTTTCCCCCTAAAAGAGGAACAAAGTAAACAGGCTTTTTGCCTTCAAAAACATCCCAGAGATGACACATCTCTAAGTTTAAACCACCCGTCTGTGTCTGACACCTAAAGTTCCAAGAAAAGCAGAAAAAAGCAGCACTAACATATTTCCCGACTTTGTAACCTCAAGTCATTTTTTTCCCACTCGAGCATCAAACAATCTCCCAGTGATCAGTCTGAGCCGTGGAACTACTCATTTCCAGGGAGCGAACAACATGGAATCAAAACGTAGGTTAGTGTACAGAGTAGAAATTAAAAGTAATGATACTGAAGTTTCTTTATGCCTGGCAAAAACAAAATCATGTATTAAATATGTGATTTTGGTAGAAAATAAATGTTTTAAGTAATCAGCAAGACAGCAGGATTCACACCTTTAGATATACATATAATTTAATTACATAGAGACGGCTGTTTGGCACAAAACAAACAACGTACATAAGGAGCAACGTAACATCTTTAACGATCAGGCTCACTAATCTGATATTTTTTTCTTCCCCTAAACTTTCATCCCAGGCACGAAAGGATCTGTTACTCCCCACCGTGTCACACCGCTCAGCAGTCTGTAATCAACTGGGATCGTTTGCATGCATCATAACTCCAAACACACGACTCACATTTTAAGCCTTCAGAAGACTTTCGGGTGGATTTTTTTTTTCCTTTGCAGTTCAACAGGATCACAATTGAGTTGTCGTGGAATTTTTCCCACGACACAAAATAGAAAATATGCATTTTAGTCAGAGTTGATTCTGTTCGCGTACAGCTAGGCTCAAGCCTGCATCAATGCACCTGAGGGGCGGTTAAGTAGCTGGCTGCACATCACTTCAAAACGTCTGCTGTGAAGCAAAATCAGCCGTGCAAACTTTTTAAAAGACATTTGATTTTTCTTCCTTCACATTAAACCAGATTTGGTTCTGAAACCCAACGGGAATAAAATCTGATCCTGAATCATTTAGGCCGCAGAACGCAGACGCCAACATGACTGGAAACGTTAGCTTGTTGTTAAAAGTGTCGATGGAGACGCTTTGGTCACATGGGGAGGATCTGCTCTAGTGCGTCTCGCGTGTTTTCGCCCAGTTTCTCTGGAAATTTAACAGAGAAGTCCAAGATCATGTCGCCTCGTTTGTCGGGATACTTGGACAGAGGAAGCCCCTCTCCCATGATGCGCTTCTTCATCCCGGGCTTCACAACTTCCCTGGAGTGAACAGTGATGGTGCGGCCGTCCAGAGTGGGCGCCTTGACCGTGCATCCGCACAACGCCTGGAGGCAAACACAGGGAAAATAATAAGAATTTATGATCATTTTCTGAACTTTTATTAATAAATCAAAGGAAATATACCAGATTACTTACCTCTTTGAGGGAGATTTTCGCAGGATAAACTATATCTGACCCGTCTCTCCTGAACACAGGGTGGGGTTTGTCCTTAACCACAAAAACCACGTCGGCAGGAATGTTGGTCGGAGTCTCGTCGCCCTCCTTGGGGAAAGTGATTTTCGTTCCCTCTTTCCACCCGCGTTTGATATTAACTGTTAAAATCTTGTCCTCTTTGCGTATGGTGCAGCCGTCGGGGTTCACTCTCTTGCGGGAAATCTTCATCTTTTTGGTGCAGCCGCTGAAAACCTCCTCCAGGCTCACGTTCAACTCGTGCACCACGGGCGGGTCCTGCCTCTTCTCGTGCGGCCTGTGCAGACCGCCGGGCTGGGTTTTGAAGGACCTGTGGAAGCCGCCCATTCCTCCCATGCCGAACGGGGAGAAAGGGTCGTCGATGTCGCCGTCGATGGACGATGAGAAGAAGTGATCGAAGGGGCTGCGGCCGCCGAAGAACTCCGCAAATATGGCGTGGGGGTCTCCATTGAAGGTGTAGTTGAAGGTGGGGCCGCAGTGTTCTCTGCCGTCTCCTGGACCCTTTAATCCTGTTCAGGAGGAAGGCAACAAAGAGGCAGCTTAAGCTTTTGCACGTTAGTATCAATGGAAAGAAGAAATGACAATAAATAAATAAATAAGATCTGCCTTGGAATGATTCAAAAATCTTTATTTAATTTCTTTTAAATTTTGACAGACGAAGAAACTATCGAGAAAATGTAATGAAGTGATGGTTGGATCTACACTTTAGATTTGAAAGCAGCATTTAAATAACTCGTATGCAGCTTCTTAGCACAAAAATTATAGTTTTTCCAGAGGCTGAGCAAAGTTTCATGAGGCCTTGGGTAGAATTTGAGTCCCCACAGCAACAAGAATTCATATTTTCTATTATTCAACCAACATATTGTCTGACTTGTTCATTTTAAGTGAAATTCGGTTTGGATGGAGTCAGGAAGGTGTTGACGAGTCGAATTAGTTGTTTTTACAAGGAACTAATGTTGATTTGCAAACATTTGTTGTAATCTTTTTTATTTTGTTTTGGATTCTACATTTTCTCTATTTTTGGACAACGTGGTTCCCTAGAGAACCTCAACAATGTTAGTGACTTTGTTTCTCCCTTGTACTTGAATTTCTTCAGATTGATACAATTTGTTGCTTTTAGAGATCTTTCAGGACAGCTTATGCTAACAGTAAAGTTAGTAGCCAGGCCTGGATGGGGCTACAGAACTCAGCTTGCTCAAAAAAAATTTGGTTAATCACAATTAAATTAGAGCAATTTATTATATGCACGTAGGACCTGGTTGATTTAAGTCACCTGAAATAAAATGTGAAAACTACATTTTGCTCAGTTTAACTTTGATATTTGATTATTTTAATGATGTTAATCAAAATGACAAATTAGCCTTTAGCTATCTGGTGCATGCTCATTAGTATGCACTGTCCTACTCAAATAACATCAATTAAATTCAACAATGCCAAAAAAGCAGAAGCTGAAGGGGTACATACTTTTTCCACAGCTCTAAAATTGGCAATTGTTTATGTCAGTAGAGCTTTTAGAACAAGCTACAGAAGAAGTAGCGCCCTCTAGTGTCTCGATAGCCGAGGGTTACATAATCCTGGCCCTAAAGTCGCTTATACATTGGACCAGCTACAAATCTAAGCATGTTCATCTGTGCACCAGTACCACAAAAACAAAACCTAAGCATTAACATATAATGCTTAGTTATATGTTAATCCAGAACTGTAATGTGAGACAGCAGAATGGGAGAAAAGGACAGAGCCTTTGGTTTCCAGCAGCTTCTTCAGCTGCATCCATTGTGCACTGACCTTTACATAGTGTGACAACTGATGCAGAAAGATACAGGAAAGCTCACTGTATTGCAAATAATGCATCGATTGCAATTATGCACTAAAATATCTGAGGACGAAATTATGCTAGCATTAGGGAAAAGTGGTGAAAACTAGAAAGCAGCATGCAACTTGTGTGAGAGAGTTCAGGTACCTTCTTCTCCTAAACGATCGTAAATGTCTCTTTTCTTAGCGTCACTTAGGACATCATACGCTTCAGCAACCTCCTTGAATTTGTCTTCGGCTCCGGATGACTTGTTTTTGTCCGGATGGAAGCGCAGAGCCTGTTTTCTGTACGCCTTTTTGATCTCGTCGTCGGATGCACCTCTGGCTATTCCCAGCACATTGTAATAATCTTTACCCATCACACTGAACGGTCAGCTCCAGCTTTCCCCACCCCCGTTATAAAAGCACAGCCAGCGGGGACATCCAGGTGGTCATGTGTACGGCGGCTCAACTTGCTTTGCCCACGCCGAAGCTGGTGTCACCTCCGGCGGGCAAAAACCGTCCGGTTGCCGTGACAGTACGAGGAAAACTTTCGGTTTTGCGCAGAAAAGCCGACGAAAAAGGTTCCGCTTATTTATCTAAATATTTTTTATGGAAAAAAAAGTAAAGAACAAAGTGTACTTAGAGATGAGATGCCGCAGCGCTAAAGAGAAGCCGGTCACAGAAACTTCTGGAAGAAGCTGACGAATGTAGGTCGAGAGGATTCCCTCCAAACAACTTCCGGTTTCATCTGACCTAGTTAAAGGTGCGTTGGTGGATTTTGTTGTTTTTTAACTGAACCAGGCAACCAACCGAACTCACAAATAAAACTAGTATGTTATGTTTTGAAATTTGGCAATGATTTATTGTTTAATCCTTATTGTATATTTAGAACATTAGTTGACGCGTCTGCTGACGAGGAGGGGTTCAGCTTTTGTGCCCTTCAAAATAAATCAACCCTGTTTAGGAAAACGTTATTAGACATGACAGTCGTTCCTCAAAAGCAAAAATTATAAATTATGCGATTTCTTCTTCAAGAAATATTCAAGAAATTTTCACTAAAATTATATTTTTACAATATACCTGTCAAAATGTATCCTAAACGTTTGTTTCAGATCCTCAAAAAAAAAAAAAAAAAAAAAAAACAACAACTGAAACCTGAGTAAATAGAAAATGCATAAGCAAGAATTACATTTTTACTGGAGGAAATCTGTCCCTGACCTTGGTAAATCATTATTTGACAGTGATAACCACGTTTTTTGTTTGTTTGTTTGTTTGTTTGTTTGTTTGTTTGTTTGTTTGTTTGTTTGTTTGTTTGTTTGTTTGTTTGTTTGTTTGTTTGTTTGTTTGTTTGTTTGTTTGTTTGTTTGTTTGTTATAGACAGTTTCTTAAAGCCAAAGCACAGAAAACAATCCACCCCCCACAGATAAAACATGGAACAGTGGTGAACTTTCCCAAGAGAGATTGGCTGACTGCCACTGCCGCAACTTGAGCTCGCTGTTTCCAAAATTATTTCAAGAGCAGATCCATGAATCATCCAGGATATCACAAAAGAACCCAGAACAGCATCTACAGTACCACAGCCCTCAATTGCCTCAGTCAAGGTGCTCATAATGTAACAATGAAAACAAAATAGGAAAAAACATGGCATCCATGAAAAAGTCCCAAAGCAAGAACTACTTTTATCCAAGAAGAACACAGAGGCCCATCCATCCAATAACCTTTGGGAACATTGATACCAACCAAACTGTAACTTTTTAGAGGGTGAATATCTTATTACATCTGACGTAAAACATTCAGAACAAAGACCCTGACACCAACAGTCAAAGATGGCGGTGATAACTCAGTTACGTGTCTACTTTGTTTCTGAAGGTCTTCTACAACTTGCCATAATTGATGGTACCATAAATTCTGCACACTACAAGAAAATCCTGAAGGGGAGTGTCAGGTGATCAGTTTGTGCCGACACCAGCCAGTCTACTTCTGAATACCTCTAATGCAGTAATTAGGTGACTGCAAATACCGCAGAGACGCTGCATCACGCCCTAAAACTATTCATGCTCAGACATTTTTCACATGTCTAAAATAAAACAACTTTGTGAAGAACAATAAACCAAAATTCCTCCACAACAATGTTAGATGTCAATTGTTAGTTTTCATAAACACTTGCTCTCATCACAGGTGGAACAAGCCTTTATTGAGTTTAGTGGTCAGGTTTTTTTGTTTGTTTTCATAGGTTCAGGTTGTTTTGGATAAGCTTTCCTCCTTTGTTAATAAACTCACCATTTGAAAACTTAAGTTTTGACTTGCTTAGGTTATCCAGATGATATGAAACATTTAAGTGTGACAAAAATAGAAGAATAAAAGAGCAAAAAAAGTTTAGACAAAATGGAAGGAGCTGAAACTGGAAGTAAAGAGAGAAAAAAATAACTAAAATCTTTTCATAGAATTCAAGAGGGGAGAGTATCTGTCAGTGCTGCCAACCAAATGCATTTGATGGATTGAATACCAGGAAGTGTGATCACCTCAAACGGGAGAGTTGGCAGCTTGACCGTCCTGAGCATCCAGCTGAGGTGCATGTTGCCACAATGCCAAGAACAAACGTCAGCAATGACCTTATTGAAGCAATTGTTGCTGCCTGTCAATCTGGGAACCGTTGTCATGCACTTTCCAAACAGTCAGGAATATTCTACAGTGATTATCCACAAGCTGAAAATATTTAAGACAGATGTTTGTCTTCCCTGGCATAGATGCAATGCTTCAGAGAAAATGCAATATTTCTAAGAATTCAAATGGGCCTCAAAGTGATAAGTGTAACTCACTACAGACTTATTGAGAATGCATAGATTTGCTAATATCTCATTATATCATAGTCTATGTAATTTAGACAAGTACATGCTAAGATTGCGATGCCATCCAGTGTGTCCTTTCACTTTATGTATGCCAGCTGTCTTGTAATACACAATTTTATACAAGTTTAACAGTCGACACCATGACATGCAAAAAAAACCTCAAACTTTGGCCCCGTTTTAAAGGTGTGAATGTTGTAGCACAATAAAGTACTTATGACGAGATCCTGTCAACTTTGTTCAAATTTAGCATAAGAAAATGTGTGGCTCAGGTTCATACTGTACACAACAATAAGCTCACTGTTGGCAAGTTCATACAAGAGTCTCTGGTGAGAGACGTGTGGCTGAATCAAATGGCTGAATTACTTCCTCTGTCTCCAGTCACATTCTCCAGTCCTGCTATGACCTCATAGTTTGATTCAGGTGTGTTGAAGCAGAAAGACATCTAAGATTTGCAGAGTCTTACAACCTTGACATCTTACTACCTTACATTGTAATGTGTCACCATGACCTCTTCCCTTTAAAGTTTTCTTAAGCTGGAAAAAAAAATGTCTTGATTTTTAAAGAGGGAGTATTATATACTTCTCAGGAGCACAATAAAGTAACAAGGTTACCTTCAGATGTTATAAAAATGCTGTTTATGTCAGCTGTAAATAAAGTTGACTTTGCATTTTGACGCCTTGAAATTGGGCCTCCATCTCCACTATTAGCACTTCA
Source organism: Gambusia affinis (assembly GCF_019740435.1). Classification (NCBI taxonomy): domain Eukaryota; kingdom Metazoa; phylum Chordata; class Actinopteri; order Cyprinodontiformes; family Poeciliidae; genus Gambusia; species Gambusia affinis. The sequence goes on from NC_057886.1 coordinate 20,412,843, forward strand.
TTACAACAATGCTCCTCCCTTTCACCACTGTATTTATGAATTTAGGTCTTAGAAATACTTCTCAGCAGACACATAGTTCCACCAGGTGTTTGCTAACTGCTGCTGCTGCTAGTCTGCTGCTAATCTGAGTGCGGCGGTGGAGAGTCAAGGATTCCTTAAAGGTGTGCAAAAGAATCAAAACAACACTCCAGGTGGATTTTTGGAGAGGATATAACATTATAAAATTACATAAAGCCCAGAAAAGTAAATTTTACATAAAACCACACATTTAAAAACCTTAAAGCTCGTTACCCAACTGCACTCAGTGCATGGCCAATTTAAGATTCATGTTTAAAAAGGATAATGGAAACTGCTTTTATTTAGCTTTTTTTCTTAGAAAGTGTTCAAGTTTCCTTTTAATTTAAAAACAACCTATGACTCAAACTTGTGTGCTTGAGTACAGAAATCAAGAATTTAAAAAAAAAAAACAAGAAAACCCCTTTGGTTAGCACTCTGCATTTTCAACTTTCATTTACCAACTCCACCAAAAATAGATCATATTTCTCCAATTTTCAGATTTCTTCCTCCTTTTAGTCTTTGCCGACCATTAAGAGTGACACAGGAATGTTTTTAATCAGAGCCTCAACGAGAACGGATATTACTGTTGTTTACTGCCTGGTTGTATACAGCTCGAAGCTGTTATAAATAGAGAGTAGAATACAAATATGCAGCTGGCTATGTGAGCTGATGCGCTTACCCGGTGTGATGAAAGGTATCTCTGATCTCCTCCCAATCAGCATTTTCTCCACTCTCCTCCCACCACAAAGCTTTCAGAGATGATTTAACGCAGAGCTCCAGAGATGAACACGTTGTCTTTGTTCCAGAGTTTCAGAAGAAGAGATGGCCAGCTCCATGGGTGGTCTCAGGGTGGGGGACTGGGGCACCATGTGTTGGCAGATAGAGATTTTGCAACCAAGTGTGCAGCAAAACAGACAAGATATGCGTTTTACAAGTCTAACGAGGGCGTATTGGCATGTGTCACTGAGTGGAGCTACATACGGCTTCCTGATGTTACCAAGTCGGTGCTGAGCGAATCGGGCGACTTATATTTAGCCTTGCAAATGGTGCGCTATGGATTATGTCTTGGGGCTCTCCAGTTTCGTCTTCGGTGCGTTTTGTTTCATGCAAGGACTGTGGATGTCCATGAGGCTGCTGTTCAGGTACTGAGCAGGTCTGTCTCATAGTCTCAAACCAGCTCTTCTTTTTCATTCAAACTCTATCTCCTTCCTGAACTCTGGAAGAGGCTTTTTTATGTCTTTTCTGAACTGAGATATCTTCAGTTTGGATCCTAAGATTTTGCAAGACAAACTGTAGGTGTAGCCTGGGAACTTTTACTTTTAGTGTAACTAGGACACTACAGTTTACTTCACTGTATTTTTGAAGTTTTGGTTCAAACACCATCATATTATGGATATTCTAGCCTTAGAAGCAAAAGGCCAAAATGGAGCAGAAGCTGAAAAGAAGTCTACACCCAAGCCAAAGCCAAAAGCGCCCAAGAAGGCTAAAAGGATTGTTTACTTTGAGGTGGAAATCTTGGACTTGAAGACTAAAGAGAAGCTGCTGTTGCTGGACAAGGTGAGTCTCACGTTCTGTTTTGTTAATACATTTAGGGGTATTCTGATTCTCATTGCGGGTATAAATCTTTTCAGCTCAGATATTTTGAATTAAATTGAAAAAGATGAAGCACATGTGTCATTTTACAAATAAATCCCTAATAATCCACTCACCTGATTGTGTTCTTATCAGTTACACGTCTAATGAGAGTAAATAAGTTTAGGGATATTCTGATTGTCATTGCAGATACACATCTTTATGAATCAAATCTTTTTAATTAAATTGAGAAGTTTTGAGCACAAGTGTCATTTTACAAAGACATCCCTAATAATCCACTTGTTACCTGACTGTGTCATTATCAGTTACGTGTCTAATGAGCAAGCGTTGCATTTAGGAGGTGAGAATTCCCTTTTCATCCCCGAAGAATGATCTATTCCAGCTACAGCACATGCCTGTGCTGCATGTCATGAAGATAGACAGACATGATAAGCCGCTTGCATAAACATGCTGTGGGGTACTGATAATGAAAAAAAAAAAACACACACAGGTATAAAACAAGTGTAATTTTTGTTGAATTTTAAAGGCACGGTGTGACAGTGATCTTGCATGCATGTTCTTTATCTCCACATTCTAGGTGGAGCCAACAGCCACTGTTTTGGATATTAAATCCTTGTTTCACAAATCATGTAAGTTTAATTGGAAATTATGCTCATAGCCAAATTGGTGTACAAACATTTACAGAGAGTGAAGCCCACACTGTGTGTTTTATCTCTCAGATCCAAAGTGGTATCCAGCCAGACAGTCTCTGCGTTTGGATCCAAGTACATCTGCATGCTTTTCATCCTGTTTTCTCATGTATGCAGAGTCACTGGTTAGAGAGTATTGGGATAGTATAACGACATATTGTCTGATTTTCAATTGTTTTAGAGGCCAAGTGTCTCAGGGATGAGGAAGTTCTCCAAATGCTACCTGTGGGAACCACAGCCAGCTTTTATTTCAGTGACCTGGGACCCCAGCTCACATGGGGAACAGTAAGGCTATACAAACACACTCAGTGTTTTTCACTATTTCATGGCGAAATGTTAATTGGTCGTTATGTGGCTAAAAGTTTAAACTCGTTTTTGCTTGACTGAAAGAGCATTTCTTAACTTAATTTTAAAAAATAGATTTGTTTTTCCAGTATGCAAGATCTTCTAATCTGTTTCTCAACAGCTTTTTTCATCGTCGTGTCTGCCTGTTGAAGTCTTGCACATAACTGAAAGCCAAAACCTAAAGAGAGAGATTTTCACCCCATTTTTCAAAGCGTTGAAACCTCTTCAGTAGTCCCCTAACATTCATGCGCTTTAAATATAAACCGACACCCTCAGTACCTCCTGTGCATAAATACCAGTGTGCAGTGACAGATAGAGGTGATTTGCTGTCGTTCACGCTCCCTCCCACCCCCTGCACTGCGTGTCCTCTCCAGCAGGACATATAATCTCATGGCCCCATTTCTGCTGAAGGTGTTTATCCCTCTGACCTCTTACTTGCCTTTTACTGCGCCTCATTATTCACCCTTACCTACACTGTTCTTTCATCCCCACAACCCCCAACATAAACTCAACCCCCGACACCTTCACAGGTGACGGTGAGGGTGGAGAACCGTGACTTGCCCCAGCCGAAACCACCAGGTGCTACCGGTCAGGCAACCTGAGCCGAGGCTCCTCCTGGAGGTGCTGACTCAGGAATCTGTTTTCACCGTCAGCTGAGATGCTTCGCTTGATCGTATAGATGTTACAAGTTGTAAGATTTGCCTTTTAGGTGTATTATTTTGCATTAAATGTGACAGCTCAGAGAAAGTATGGCAACTGCTTCTGCATTGAGGTGCCACAGTAAAATGAGCTCATGGAGAAACCAAGGCCTTTACTGGTGTCAGTTACATGTTGGGTCTCCTTTTGGCAGATATTTTACACCGCCAACATTCCTTTCAGATATCCGGTATTTAAAGTTTCCTGGTGACTAAGTTTCATACAGTGCTGTGCAGGTTTACTGTAAGAGTCACGGGGATGGCTGTGAAGTTTTGGATCTTTTTAACCATTTTGGTGTTAATTTGGTCAAACGTTTTGGATCAAACAAAAAGATTCAGCGATTACCTATTTGTATTTTAACAGCATAGTTTGATTTAAAATGTTCTTCTATTTTAAAGAAGTCAATATGTGATAGATAGACTTCAACAAGATTCCCGATTCCCATTACAGATCTTCGACTTTGATCATGTTTAACTGTGGCTTTAAGGCCTCATTCCATGCTTCAAACCTACCAGGAGGTTCTTGACTGAAAATATTCCTGTTAAAGTCCCTGTAGCTTTTAACAACCTGCATGTTTATGATTAGTGGGCAGAAGAGGTTTTTTGAGGTTCCTCCCAGAAATCCTGGTTTTCACCATTGATATTATCTAGTGGTTGTGATTCAGACACAGTGATCCCAAAATGCTACCTTGTACTACAGTGAACTTAGAATATTCTTTTCATATTACCTTATTATTGCCCTTACTGTGCCTGTTAGAAAGGTAAATATGGGTCCTCATTCAGCCTAATGACCTGAAATAGGCCTTGTTTAAACAGAAAGATAAGAATTATTAGTTAGAAGTTCCTGGAAATATGAACAGCTTAAAAAGTCAAGCATATAAAAAAATCTTCAATTATATTTAAATATTATTAGAGGAGCTAACTATTTCTTAGGAGATGTTTTTTTTTCCTGTGCTGCAACTTTTGTGCTGTTATGCTCCTGCAAAAACAATAAATAGACACACATTTTCCACCCTTTGCACCAATAAATGTGGCCAGCACTATATGTATATAATAAACTGGCTGTAATTTCTCATTTCAGGTGTTTTTAGCCGAATGTGTTGGTCCTTTGATTCTTTACCTAATGTTCTACTTCCGCCTTCCCTTCATTTACTCTCCAAAGTATGATTTCACCAGCAGCAAGCACTGGGTTGTACAGTAAGTTTCAATTAGTTAGTTTTTTCCAGTATCTTAATCTTTTGCCCAAACATGACAAGTCCTGACTCAGGTGCCAGTGTAATGTTTGGTCATGATTTAAAAGTTTAAGTCATGACCAAATATGTATGTTTTTATTTGTGTGTGTGCTGTTGCAGCTTGGCCTGCATGTGTCACTCCTTCCACTACATCAAGAGGGTTTTGGAGACTCTGTTTGTCCATCGGATCTCCCATGGGACCATGCCTCTCAAAAACATATTTAAGGTGAAGTTATTTTATGCTCAAGTGATCTTACAGCTTGACTCAGATTGTTTTACTTGTTTTCTGTTTTCTCATGACCAGAGTTATATTTTCATTTTTATGACCCTTGTAGGCCTTGACATTGCTTTGCTCTGCAATCTTAAAATTGCAGTTTCAGGTCACTTTTTGTGGCCCCTCCCCCTCCCGCCCCAGTATTAAAGTGGGGATCAAATAGTTACCCAGTGAAAAATGTGAGAAAAGATTTGGTATATATCAGGGATGATTGTCTTTTAGATTGTATGATTTGGGTCAAACTTTCTGGGTTTTCTTCCACAAACCTCTGATAGGCTAATTATTAACATCCCCACCTTGAATACGCTGCCATCTTGTTTGTCACAATTGGAAAGTCAAAAGAAATCAGCCAAGACATCAGGAAGAAAATTGTGGAGATGCAAAAGTCTGAATGAACCTGGGTTTAGATTGTGTGCTCAGTTTTTAGAAACATGTGCTGCACATGTCACTGGCCTTTACAGTATTCTTAAAAAGGTATTTTCCTCATGCCTGGAATCATTTCAAACTCTACTCATAGTTCTTCTGATTATTACAGGCCTGTTCACTTGAAGAATCACATCAATAGCAATGTCTTTCTTTAAAAGCAAATTCAAAATGTCCCTTTTTTGGGGGTCGTTTTAGCTTTACTCATTTATTATATTTGGGTATATTTTATTCTCTTTATTCTTGGCTCTATGGTGTTATTAAAAATGCCTTTTTATGATATGGACTCTATAAATAAAGCTTACTTTCTCTTCCAGAACTGTGGCTATTACTGGTGCTCTGCGGCTTGGATGGCATATTACATCAACCATCCACTCTACACTACACCCTGTAAGAGCTGACCGCTGCAATATTTCCTTTTCCACATCAAGCAGAGTTGATATCGTTGGTATTTTCTCTTTAAAACACTTCTAGATTACGGGCAGCAGCAGGTGAATTCTGGGCTTTACATTTTCCTGGTAAGTTTTGGTTTTGATATCCTGCAAATGTTAAATCAATTTAACTGGAGCTTTATTTTATTCTCATCATTTGATTTCTTTATGACTAAAGTTCTGCCAAGTGGGAAATTTTTCAATCCACATTGCACTGCGTAACCTAAAAGTTCAAGGTAACATTTTTTTGTATTTGTATCTGTATTTGTATTTGTATTTTTTGTATTTACAAATATTATTTATTCTGTTTAATTTGGTTTTTCTCAAACTAATCAGAAATGTTCTCATTATTTCAGGCTCAAAAGTCAAAAAAATACCTTATCCAACAAAAAATCCCTTCACATGGATTTTTTGGCTTGTCTCTTGTCCCAACTACACATATGAGGTAAGAAGCAACATTTATCACTATTTTTACGTTGTCACTTTAAGAAATACGCTTTATTTCAGAGAATTTACATTGAGTGGAAAATGTTTTTTACGTAGTTGTATGTTAAAGATGTGGGGAACAATTTTAAGAACAATTTATCTCACATCAAGTGTTTTAAAATAAGCTCGTTAGCAAAATTTTAACACGAAAGGGAATTAGATATTTCTATGTGCTTTGATCTGTGCAAACAATGTGTGCTATTGCTGCCACCTACTGGTAAAACGCATAACATGCTCTGTTAGTACTACACCAGTTGTGTGTGTAAACCTCTCACTCACAGCTGGGATCCTGGATTGGCTTCACGGTCATGACCCAGTGTGTTCCCGTGGCGTTCTTCACCATCGTGGCCTTCGTCCAGATGACTGTGTGGGCTAAAGGCAAACATCGCAGTTACTTAAAAGAGTTTAGAGATTATCCCACCCTTCGCTCGTCTATACTGCCCTTCATCCTGTAATAGAGTCTGGAAAGGAGAACCGTCATTCCTGCTCACATCCATGAGGTTAGGGGTGTACAGGTGCATCTCCATAAAATAGTATACCACAAAAGAGCTCATGTGTTTCAGAAATACAATCCAAACAGTCAGATATAGATTGGTGCAGCTCTGACTGTGGACTTGAGAAAACAGTGGACCAACATCAGCAGATGATACAGCTCTTCAAATCATCATTTAGTGTTAAAACTTCACATTGGACCTCAAATGGCTCAAGAGTGGCTTAACACAAAGAATTCAACAACTGTAGCTCATGTCCATGAGACGTCTGTGTGTGGCGCTGACTCCAGCTGAAGTAAATCTCCCCCATGCCCTTAAACAGTCAAAAAATGGTTAATCAAAAATGTCACTATCATTGTTGCTTATGCACATTTTTCCACCACACTTTTTTCTGTCTCTCAACTTTCCCACTATATGCTTGGATGGAGCATGTTGAACAGCCAGCTTCTTTTGCTTACCCTCCAGTGACCATCAATTCATTGTATTTTAATTTGCTTAGGCAGTGAAGTTTGGGTTTTCATACAGTATGAGTCAAAATAAGCGATTGAGATACATTTATCTGTGACAAATTATATATGAACTCTAGTTTTACTTTTTGAAAGTATTTAATGAACTACCGTACTTTTTAATGGTGTTCTAATTCAAGGAGATGCACTGTAAATGCCTTTTGGTCATTTTTTTTCCCTGGCTGTTGGACTTTTATGGGCAAATAAATGCAGCAAATTGCAGTAAAGTCTTACCATAAAGTGTGCAATTTAGTGAAATGTGTCATTTTGTATTTTGCTACTTTAAGTTTTAAGATGCCCATTATAAATTGCTCCAAATATATTTATGTTTATAGAGAGAAACGTGTGGAAAATGGAGTGACCCCTTCTTGATTTTCAATTTTGAATGTTTATAACACTTCATTGTTTCATGTTCTGAAAACACTGAACATGAAAAACGAAAGTCAGGAAGGGGGCAAGCACTTTTTCATACTACTGTATAAATAAATAAAAAAAACATTGGACAATTACCCTTCAGATGGGAAATGAAGTGGCTAATTTTGTTAGTTTAACCGACGGCAGCTTGGAGCTGCTATTGCGACTAAATGTTACTGATACTTCTGTGATGCAAACTTTACAAGATTTTTCAGGAGAAAAATGAGCAGAAATTTGTTGAAGCAAAATGTTAGTTTTCAAAGTTTGGAATATTTTCCTCATTCATGCAATGAAACTGCTTTTTTTCCCCAGAGAGGTTCTAAGTAAATAAACAATCGAAAAGTCAACCAACTGAGAGAGATGAGCTTTATTTTCCAACTCTGGAAGAATTGTTTCATATTACAGATAAAAAGGGGAGAGGCTACACTTGAGATGAAGACTACATAATATGGAATGTTACACAGTTCAACTGGCCATCAAAACACAACGCTTAGCAGCTCTATTGTATTTCAAACTACATAACCAGCAAGAGCAGTGTTTCTTGCAACATTATTACTTTGTTTTGCTTGAATGTAAGAGCACATTATATTGGGCTGCATATTTTATGGTCACTTACACCAGGTATTATTTCCCCCAAGTCAATCTGTATCGTTAGACCACAATCCTTTATAACTAAGACTGAACAGATAGTAAAACACATTAAGGGTTATATCTCAGTATGGCAGAGACACTGAGGCAATAATCCACTGCCGCAGCTACTGTTGGAATGGGAACTCAGGAATGAGACTAACGTTTAACGCAGACACATCGACTTTGACGCTTAGATCTCATCACATATCAACAGCTGGTGTGCTTAATGTTCTTTGTGACCTTCAGTTTTAAATCTTACAGGAAGTTGATGGGAAGACACCCCAACCTGTGGCAGCAATGCGCCACAACTCAGGCATGTCTGTGGTGGTGCACCTGGTGTAGCTCTGTTTACCGTCTGCTACCCAAAGTTTCGCTCTTGCAGAAAGGTCAGCGCTGCTCCGCTTAAACAGATTTTGGCTGCAGCCGTCTTTTGTCTCCAAAGGGGCCACAGGGATGAAATGAAAACCGTTTGAAAAACCAAAGACCACAATGAGAGGTAGGATGACTGTCTTTCAGTTTCTGGTCGTTCTCACAGTGAAGCCGAATTCCACCGCAGCCTGTCCCACTCCACGCACCTTCTACTTATATATATGAAGGCGGGCAGTAGGGTCCAGATGGTAGAGGGACTGCATGCATGTCTTAGTTCATACAGCATCATCTGTCATGCCGATCATCCCTTCAGATGTCGTCGCATTCCAGGAAGTGGGTCCTCTGCAGCACTTTGACGTGGCGCTCGTAGATTTTGAGGGCCGGGCCGAGTCGGATGGACAAGCCCGTCAGGACGTCGCTGCGCTGCATCAGGAGGAGAGACTTCCCGTCAATTTCCTGTTGAGGGAAAATCAAAACGCATGAAAAATATTCTACCTCAGAGTTACCAGATGAAGGGAAGTTATGGCCTTTTTGCGCCCTGAACTGAACTAACCTGTGTTCGGAAAGCAACGGCCTGCTCTGGAAAGCCTGCCGCTGAAAAGTAACTGGCCACATCTGCCACAGTCCACTGCAACAAGTTCTGGTTCATCTTCTCCATTTTCACCGAGCTGCAGAAAGATGGAACACAAAGAGTTTTAAACAACTTCAAAACTAATCTTATCTATCACTTTAAGCAGCTCTTTCAAGCTTTCCTTATGGTAGTTTGTGCAAATGACAAGTTTATTAGTTTGTTTTTATTCATAATCAGGTGGACTAAAAATAAAGTCTTCAAGGGCTTGTTTCTCATTAACACAAAGCTGCTGGGTGAGGGGATGTCAGTGGGCGTAACATTGCCTCATTGAAAGGCACATTAACACATGAAACAGGATGTTTAGAAAACTGTGTCTCCATTAGAGGAAAACTAGCTTTACATATTGAGACAGCCACCCGTTATCCATCAACTCTGGATAAGCTTGTGTCTTCAAGGTCTTTAAGTGGAATCTGAAACACGACGATGTTGAAGACCAAAGCTTTAAACTCAGAGCCCTGTATGTTAGATAAAGCAAGACGTGAAATAATGGTGACTTTGTTCGATTTTAAATTCGGAGCGCAGCACAAGGATTCATACTTCTTAAACTATCCCCAGATTTTGTCACAACACAGCCATAAACTTCAACGCCAATAATCATGTGTGCTTGAAAAGTAGCTCTTCTCTAAACACTCTGTCCCATGGCGGTGGCAGCATCATGCTATAGAGATGGTCAGAGTTGATGGAAAGATGAATGAGATAAATACAGAGCAATCGCAGAGGAAAAATTGTTAGATTCTGCAAAAAACATATACCCAAAACACTGAGATGAAATTGTAGTCATGTGCTGTAATGGCTCAGTCAAAGTCCATACCTAAATCTAACAAAGAATCGGTGGCGAGACTTGGAAAAATAGAAAGATGTTTTCTATCTAATCTGATTGAGCTGCAGCTGTTTCACAAACAAGAGAAATACAAATTTTCTCTCTCTAGATGTGCAAATCTGGTAGAGACACCCTAGAAGACTTGCAGCTGTAATTGCAGGGAAAGGAAGTTTTACAAAGCACTCACTCGGGGCGCCAAATAAGAATACATGTCACACTTATGACTTTTACTAGTAAAAAATGTTAAATAAATAATTTTTCTTCCAATTAACAGCTACACTTTTCTGCTTGTTGGTCTGTCATAAAACCAGTTGATTTTTTGGTTGTGACAATATGAAAAAAACCTCAAGGAGAACGAATACCTTTGCAATGCACTGTATGGTAAAGCTGAAACCTGTTCAGCGTTTGAGAAACTTATTTTTGGAAATGTAAGTTGATCTGTTAAATGCCAGAACATATAATACTGCAACACAAAAATCTTTGTATATTCTGAAATTTATTTTCCCCTAAAATGTGGGAAAATACTAAAATTTTATAGAAAGTTAGCTCATCGTGAGTGACTGAATAATGCTTCTATAGATTTAGAACAGCAGCACGATACTCACACTTCATCACCAGTACCACCATTCATGAGTCCACCTTCAGCCGCTGTGAAGGGCGGCTCGATCTTCTTAAGCGTACCTGTAGACAAAAACAAGCTTCAATACTCTATGAAACTATAACTTTTTCACTATTATTTTTATTTTTATATATATTTATAATTTGGTCATCTGAAGACAAATCACTTCTGTTTGATATGAATATTTTCCAGGAGAACAAATCTATTCAACAATACGTAATGATATTCATTTGTGAGATGAAACGTTAACTAGAAAAGATGTTTTTTGTTTTTTTTTCTTGCATCTAGTTTTCTGTTCAGAAGCCTCTGCTGTCATGGTATGATGTGTTTTTCTATTAGAGATGGTTCACGGTTCAGTACAGAGAGGGCTTGGAGAATGATGCAGTTCCTAACTGGGCCTGTCTATTTGAACAAAACCGACGATGGGCTTCATGCTGCTTGGCATGCATGAAACACATGGCAGGGATCTATAAGCATCTTTCAGTGGGATGTTCCTACTGGGCAAACAACAGAAGCATAACATATAGAGGCGTGGTGTCTGTGGTGATAAAAATTACTGGATGATGTCCATTTTTAACATGTCCTTTGTCCACAAATGTCCCAATAAAAACTAGTAAGAAAACGCACTTCACGGGTTTCAAACGATAAAACAGAACTTCCTTTACCAAAAACTATATACTGTTAGGAAACATGCAGCATATCAGTAGCAAAGAAGGGATAAACAACTTGGTCTAAACAAAGACCATATGGATGGAAGGTAGCAGGACAAGTTTGCAAAGAACTCAAAAATCTTGAGGAAGCCTTCAGGCAAACAAAAGCTAAATGACAACCAGAGATGGATTTTAAACACAGACTTTTATCAAAATTGACATTTTATTATGAAATCACTTTCCAAGTTAGTGAGCAGAACAGAAAAAAACATTTTATGTAAAAGAAACCCACATGAAACAAAAGATTAACTGGTAAACTAACACTAACCGTTTTCAGGGGGCGGAGACACCGTCTGTAATCTTCCATCAGAGACATTCCTGACTTCCTCCTGTTGGCCGAAATGAATGAATTCAAAATGAAAACGTCAAGTAAAACCCCAGCTGGAAGAATGCAGATGCTGTTTGACATAATAAGCAGATGGCTGGCAAGTTACCGGGCGTGCAGTAGAGTCAGGTACCAACTGGTCAGATGAGAGGCTGCTGCTGTCCTCCCTGCTTTCTGCTTCTTTCTTTCCGTTGGTTAAAGCGCTGGGGATCATCGTTCCAGAGTGGTCTGCTGGCTTCAGTTCTACTGCAAACACAGGGTTAGAAAACAGCTGTTCACCCATCCAACACAATCCTACAAGGACCAACTATACCCTAAAGATGACCTGCAGCATAAAGCAATGCTACCAAGAGAGCAGATTAAATGAATCCTAAATGACTGGTGAGAAAACTTAATCTGCATGAAGATCTCACAAATCCTCCCACAGCTCTGCATCTGGCTTTACTGAATTTCTGCTGTAAATGTCCAATAATTAATCATAACTGCTTGAAAGCTCCCATCACAGCTTGGAATCCACTGCAAAGCTTAGTGTAAGCCCACACATAAAACAATATCAGAGTGGTCAAAAAGAACTCTGGCAGCCCACATCATCCCGTGTCTAGCAGTGTGGATACCTTTGTCCTTCTGCATTCCTGGGTGCTGGCGGTCCACTGGGCTGACAGCTGAATCATAAGCCCATTCATTGTGTGTTAGGACCGCGGGGCTGGACGGGGGCAAGGAGTTGGGCCTCTCGCCTGGCTTCTGGGACGCGGCACAGTCCAGAGCAGAGCCAGCGCTGCAGTTGGGGCCAGAGCCAGGCCGGGAGCCAGAGGGGGAGCAGGGAGCAGAGGCGGCCCGCACAGTGGCACACTGCGCTGAGGCTCCTTCACGGTGGGGGCTGGGAGAAGGTCGGTCCTGCCCATCATGGCTCTCCTCTGCCCCCTCCTCATCAGGATTACTGTCTGTGTCCATAGCCATAGAGGTGTCACCCTGCCAGACACAACCATGTAACATTCCCAAATTTAATTTATTTAGAAACCTCAATCATTCACCATTCAAACCTTTTTGAAACTTAAACACTTAAAATGTGCAAAGACAGTTGAGCGGGACTGAATGCATGTAGGTGTCACATCATAAAAAAAACCAACAACATGCTCATACTGGTGTTGCAATTTGGTAAATCATTGCCTCTGAGTGTCTGCGAGTCCTGCCATTACAAACGGGTTACCGTCCGTGAAAACGTGATTACAACGCAGTCTGGTGGAAGATAACTAGTTTTACCATCTGTGCTCATCACTTGTACTCGGGAAAAGAGAAGGTTTTTTCCTTTTTTCTTATTTTCCTCGACGGCGCCCGGGGAAGAAAAAAAATTACCTTGTGTGCGACTGCGTGTCCTATACCCAGCAGTCGTGCACAAGAGCGCAGTAAAGCCCGCCCCGCTCCTGTGGAAAGAGCCGCTTCTGTGGAATTCAACCCATAGGATTGCATTTTGCACAACTTTCACTAAGAAGCGCTGTCAAAAGCATCGCGATTTCGGGTTCTGAACTAGGATGTTTCGCACAAATCAGGCGCTTCGCTCGGCGTGCCCCCCTCTTTGTTTTAGAGGCCTTGTTGAGCGGTAAAATTAATAACACACGGGGAGCACGAAAAGGGCCGATGGGAGGCGTTTTATCCTGTCTCAAATTTCCTCCAAAGTGCGCCTGGAGTTGGGAATGCAAATACCTCGCCATTGTGTCTGAGGGCTTTTCCCCAGTCGCGGCTCAAAACATCCGCACAATAGAAATAAACGCGAGGTTTTCAACGAAGCTCTCCGATTAGCGTCAGCAGACGACTCGATCGCCAGCCTACTTTGACTTTGCAGCGGGTCAACAGTTTAGTGTAAAAACGAGCCAGCGCAAAGAAATGAATCCGTTATCGGACACCAAAGCAGCTACATCCGCAAGCCCCGCAGTGCAAGATTGTCAAACAGCAGCCTTCTGGTGGCACTGACCAGCCGCATTCGTTTTTTTTAAGCGACACACACGTCTTTCAGAGAACAAAGTCAATTTTGATCTCGGCTTAACCCAAATCGGATGGGCGCATCCGCCATCTAGCGCCAGGAAAACAGTTTGCGATCGCTTTTAGTTTCCAGCCGCCGGTTCCTGCGCGTCAAGCGACTTTGCATTGATGTGACTCAAACGTCGTACTGCAAGTAGTTGTCAGAGATTTTAAAAAGAAGGGGGAAAAAAACATAGTGTGCACAAGACGGAAGGAACCACAACGACAGTCAACGCACGTCTTGGACGTGACCGGGTTTGGGAGGCTGTCCGAAAATGGATCTAGGGGTTCGACTTATGCACCGTGTAGAATTCCCCCTTCCCATTACGGGAAATAAAAATACAACCAAATTACAAAATAATGATTTATCATAGCGTATATTCTGTTGGTCACTTTGTTGCATATCGTTATGGATTTAATCGTTTTATAAACACCGGCCCTTGCGACCGACCGCGAAAATATGTTTGGCCACATGGTGCAATCCACCATCGGTCGTGTTTCAACTCGTTTCCAGACCTAAAAAATAAAATAAAAAAATCAACGATCAGACGTCCCGTCGTCCCCGAACAGGCTCCTACATCCGCGGTGTTCGACACTTTTTCCCCCACCTTTACCCACTCCCATATGATAAGCGTGAGGCAGTAACAACAAGCAATTCCAACCCAAATAATTCAAAAATAAAAGTCTATTTAAATATAGTCTACTTGAAAGCTATTATTTTGAAGGCTACATCATTCAACTTCCGGTCTAACTGTAACCGGTTTCTCCCCCTTTCGCTCAACGCCGAGTTTGTGGCTTGAAAAGCGCTTTTGCCCCCCTCGCCTGCTGTAAATGGAGGCTGGGATTGTTGCGGGCGGACCAAATGGGAGAACTTTATGATTGTTGTCCGTTTTTAAACCGTCTGCGCAGTTGTTTTAACGTGCTTCTTTAACAACCGGCGCAGCATGAAATGTGGCACGCTCGCACAAGCTACACGCGCACCTTCTTTTCTTCTCCACCTCGGCAGCGCTCGAGCGAGCTCCAACCGCCGCTCCCCGTCTGCGGCACTTTTTGGGTGCACTTGCAAATCACTCCCCTCACCACTCCCTTTCTACTAACAAAAAGAGGAGCTTTTCCACCATTTTTTTCACCCCCCAACTGCACAATGTCTGTTTTAACTTCCACCTGTACGTTTTGTGTGATGTGACATGACAATGACATGTAAACACCTCAACCGTGGCTTCCCCCCTACATCGGGTCTGCATTACCTCCAAATCCTCCTCGTCCTGGTCCACGGCACCGAAAGCGCTATCCCCGTTGCTCAGGTCGGAATGACTGGCTTCTTCCATAGCGCTCCGTCTCGCAGCCGTGGCTAACGAAACATCGTCTTTCTTTCTGCTCCGCCGCTGAACCTTGGCAGCGTTCCGGTACGAGATGGAGCCCTTGTAGTTAACTTTGAGCACGGTTTGCTCCTGGATCAGTTTCTCCAGTTCCGCGCAGGTTCGGTCAGGCTCGGACCCGTGTCGCCTCCGGACCATTCGGCAAATCCTCTCCAAGTCCGGCCGGGCTTTTCGAGACCGCAGCGAGTCGATAGTATCCAAAATCCACTCGCGGTACTTGGATTCGGACATCTTTTTTTTCTCGCTTTTTTTCTCCCCTTCTACCTAAGTGCGTCAAGCTTGAACGTTACACACGGCGATTTTTCGTGAGTCGCGGTCCGAGCCCCACTGAGAAGCGGAAACCTCGCTCTACGCCTCCTGCGTTTGCGTGTGCGCTTAAGGTGGACTGACTGAGTTGGAGCGAAAAGTTTCACTCTAGAGGCCGCTTTTAAGGTGGAATTTGCTGTCCTGGACGGGAGCGAGCGCCCGCGCCAGGTTTCTCTCGGCCCTTTTGTGAGTGCATTAGGAGACATTTTGTGTGCAACTTTACTTAAGAAAGGAGAGGTGGTCACTAAAGAAACTGCATTGTTTGGGTAAACTAATACTAAACAATCAAGAGAGAAAATATATATGTATAAGTAAGTCTACTAGGAGTCAAACTTAACTTATGCGGACAATAGTGGGGAAATATGTATCAATTGCTCTGTTTATTGATTAGTTTACATTTACTTTGTTCATGGAACCTGAATCCTGCACAGAACAAGCAGTAGAAATGATTAAACACCTCAGGTTATGGCTGCTAACATACCTACCAAGCTGTATTTTTCTGTATGAATACTACTAGCAGTTCTGCATTTCAGGTCCTTTAAATGCTAATTATATTTCATTTTAAATTCTCTAAAAAAATTAATGTAAGGACATTTTAATTTTTGAGTTGTATATGTTTTTCTTTCTAAACTTGTACAAGCCTAGAAGTCCTAAGCAGATGTTTAGTTCCCATTTTTCTTAGAGCAGCACTATAAAGAAAATCCGAAAATCCAATGAGGCTCCAGAGAAGAACACAATGATGTTACTGTTTTTTATATTTTAGAGGATGTGACAACTACAGCTTTCACAAAAGCAATGTTTTAAATCTATATTCACATTCAGTTCCCTTTAGTCATATTTTATGTGTATAGATAAATAAATGTTTCTATTCTTTCCTGTTTTTCATTTTCATCTTTATTTCCTTTAGCAAATGGTCAAAACTTACCAAAATACTACTTCATAGCTTAAAAGATGAAAATATTATGTTGTAAAAGTAACTCCTTCCCTGCCCTTTACAGATTTCTTAGTTTTGTCAAAGTTAAATGTTTTAGATAACCAGTGACTCACAATGCTGCTAAGAGTCATGGAATTTTATGGGCAAAATACTCAGTTCAGCATATTGTCAACTGTATATCTTTTTACTTTCTCCTGAATCTGACTCCTATTTCTGTGGTACAGGACGTTGTGATGTCACTTAAGATCCACTCCTAGTAATCCGTTTATCCAAACAACGTCATAACCTTTTTAATGAATTCATCCATAAAAATGTTGCATTGCTTAGTTAAGTTGTTCCAAATTATGTTTTAAAATGTTTAAATGTGACAGTGGAACAGCAAATATTCTGCTAGTAGAGACATCTAAAGCTTTAATCACAATATAGCCTCACATAAGGATAAGTGTCGTAAGCCTCAAGTATTTTTATAAACTCAAACTGATACATATCTCACTATGATGCTTTAGCCACTATGTTCTATTGTCCTGTGGATTAAGATTCAGTGTCTAACTGAAAACATAATCTTGCTTTCACCCGACAATAACATGTTGCAATATGTTTGTCATGCGCTGCCCATCCAGCACCAATGTCTTTTTTTTTTTTTTTTTGCAGGATGATAGATTGGCATCACTTAGGCATCTTCTAATTGTTGCAACACTCACTGGTAATTAGAGATCATTGTTGATCATTCTGGAGCTTACCATTGGTTGAATCCTTGTTGGCAACACGTTGATTTGCTTGATTAGCAAACTTCTGTTTTCTTCATAGTTTAATTTTCCATTTTAAAACATTGGGAAGCTTTTTAGTCAGGCAGTCTGTAATTTTCTATAATTCTTTGTGTTTTTCCATCTGCAATCAACTATTTCACCAAATAATGATTTATTTATTTATTTTTTTAACAAAGTAAGAAGGCATTTCACAGAGACTGTCACAATCATCTACATTTGTTGCTCTTGTCCTAAAATAAACATTTGAATGCATTTTATACAGAATAAATTACTCCACAGATTGAATCCCAGTGTATAATTTGGGACATGTCGCTTTCAGTTAATAATTCTACACCCACAGATAGATTTTTTTTTTTATCACATTAGAATTTCTACCAAAAACCAGAGATGGAGATGTTGAGCTTAAAGAAAGTTGTGGATATGAGCATATGGTCAGTTGCCCAGGGTGATATTAGAAAGGGACAACAGCCAGAAAATAAAATCAAGTCCATGTTAGTTGTGGACTGATTAAGTTTTCTATTGCTTTTATGGGTGTGCAGAGAAGTAGAGATACCCTGCTTGCTACTGACAATAAGGAAGCTAGATTACGTGCGTTACCAGAGCGATTCATGCAGGAACCAATGCTGGTTGAATTGGTATCATTTTGAACAACTTTAAGTGTAGCTAACCAAAGGACTTAAGATTTATGTGGAAAAAGTTAAATCTGTACCATCTATTTATAAAATTACACACTGCATAAAGTGAAAGATTACTACAAGCCACACATTTTAGTCTTAACAAGTAAAACTTTATTGGAATGATACATTTTGCAAAATATTACTTTGTTTATATTTTTTTAAACATACTCATTGTGTTCTAAGGGTATCTCTCAAGTTCTCCAGAGGGTAAGATAGTTAAGACTGTCAAAGGCAAAGATATACAGTATTGTTTCCCAAAAAGGTACAATAGACTACACAAGCACTGTACCCAGGTCATGAGGAAAAAAAGGTTGATGTTTTGTTTTTGCTTTTTTTCCTTGTTTTTCTGAAAATACAATTAGAAAATATGAACGCAAAACAGCTCAGATGTAAAAAGTGTTATGCTTGAATAAAGTGTGTGGAAATAGAAGGCAAACAGGAGACAAAAGTAATGTAGCACAGATCAGTTGATAGTGTCTAGCTGGTAAAAAAGAATGAGACAGCTGACAAAGTTTGTGTGAGAAAAAGTGTAACAAAAAGAAGTTTAATGTCTTTAGTGTCTGGAGTGGATCAAGTCGATTCGTCTTCTATATCTCAAACTCTGATTTAGCCGTTTGTCAAAAGATGAAAAACTATTACATGTGCTTCCTTTAAAATACAAAGGTATACAGAGTAAGCACAAATTATTGAAACTGATTAGAAAATGCGCGGCAAGTGCTTCATTATTCAGACAAATCATGTCAATGACACGCGGCCTAATTTAGTGTAATGTCCAAGAAAAAAAACAAACAAAAAGAAAAAGATTATACAGACTGTTAGCTCCAGAAACAATGATTTTTCTCAGAGATGTCTCAGGTCCAGAGGTCTTTCCATTATTCTGCTGTACAACATGCAAGAAAACCAAGCTCACCAAAGAAACACGTTATATAAAAAAATTAAATACACATCAGGTTTCCAAACAGCACTGAAACATCTCCTTACCAAGACATTCAAAAGGTATCCTGTGGTTGATCTCAATTACATTAAGACACTGCCAAACAATTACTCTTGCCTACTGAAATCATGTAGTCACAAACATTCTAGAACTGTCATGTTACAAGACTCTGACAAATAGATTGATGTAAATCAAACAATTCACAGAAGCTTCTGCAGTGAGATGGACAAAGTCTAGCACCTCGGGCCAATGAGGGGCAGGTTGGTGAGAGCTTACATCCTTCAAAACAAAACAATGGGTTCAGTCAACAAACCAGCACTAAGATTTGGTCTGTGATTGTCTTGCATCCACAGAAATAAACTTGGCAAAAAAGGGGAGAGCTCCAGATCGGCTTCCTTAGTTGAATTTGAAACAAAGGAAGCTGGTAACCAAACAACAACCTCAAAACAAGCCCCCCAAATTTGGCTGGGCAGTTAAACCATGCGACAGTGTTCAAGGAAGAAAGGGGAGAAAAAAAAGAAGTAAAAGCAAAAATATCAACATCAGTGAAAGTAATCTGCAAATGTCCGCCCTACAAGTGAAAGCTGAGCAAGGCCCAGTAAGGCTGACGCATTTCACTGGGTCTTCGTCCATGTTCAATAAATCATTACATGTAATTTGAATATTAAACATCTTATCCATAATCTCAAATACCTTAGCTCAGATAAATCCTCTAGTTCTCTCTCTTTGAAAGTGATATTGTACAAAAATGCCATGCACGCCGTGTTAAAAAGTTTTGCTACTGTTTTTGCGTATTTATATCCACCATCAGTTACATGTAGACAACCGCAATCTACAGTTGACAAAATTATATCTCGGTTGTACAGCTAAGAGACGATGTGGAAAAGATGGAGTTTCCTATGTTTGGTTATGAAAATTAATCAAACAAATAATCATCAGGAGTGTGACCACAACGTTAGCAGCTGCTAAACCACGGCTTATAAACCCACCCTAGAGCACTAAGTAACACACAAGCACAGAGATTGACATAAAAAGGACAAAATGATCACCAATAGTAGTTGTAAAATGCTCTAGTAAATTCATCTAAGAGAAAGACAGACTTAAATGCAGACCTCACGTTTACTTCTCTCAGGTCCCCCAAAGGATTAAGACCTAGATGAAGTCTACTGTGATAAATAATTTTCACTCTGATCAAATAGGTCCCAACTGCTTCGAATGCAAGCAGTTAAGTTCATCATCCACCCATTAATCATGCCACATTGAGCAGACAAAGGCAGATGCAGACAGGTTTCAAGCTTTCAATCAAATGGCCATGAGGGTCAACATAGCCATAGCCAAAACTCTGCACCGACTAGACACAGTTTTTCCAACCAGTTGGCATTATGATAGGCACATCTGTTGGACTTGGTATTGCTTGGACAGAGTCAGGTTGGAGAGATGGAGGGAAACAGGCTGACAGGATACAACAATCACTCTACAGTTGTTAAAAGCTTGTAGAGTGGGCCCATTCAAAAAGGAGCCGAACAAACTCAGTACCATCACAGAAGAAAAAAAAAAATTAAAATAAAAAAAAAAAAATCAGTGCCTCCGCCTTTAAAAAGACTGCGAATGTGTCATTATGCCTCCAGAAAGATACAATTGTAGCTGAACTATGCTTGTCCTTGTCCAGGCCCAGTCACAAACACAGGAGGGAGAAATAAATGAATAGCAAAGAGACAATTAGAAAAGGCAACACTGCTGGTTCTGTAGAGCTTTCTTCACTTTGCCTGTCTTACCAATTTGGGGGGGGGGGTAGGGAAGCTGGGGTAGAGGATGATTTTACATTGTTTTCTTCACTACAAATGAGCAAGTTGTCAGTCCAACCTAGTGTTTCCTGTATTTGGATCCCCGTACACGTTCTAAATCTCTGTCCCTCACTCTGCTACTCGTGGTTGGAGTCTAAAACTCTGCAAACTCCTTTGCACACTTCTCTGTGAAGGAAACTCGGATTTCCTCTTCGTCGTAATCATCGAAGTTGCTCGTATCACCAGGACCTTTGCACTTTGGGATAAAAGGAGCTTCCACCTGCAAACAAAGAAGGTGGCAAATATAATGACATAGTGAGTCATACAAGAAATCACTTCCCCCCTTACAAATGGATCAAACTGGGTAATTAATCACAGGCTACATTCACAAATTTCAGTGAGATCTACTGGGATTTGTGTGACAGACAATCACGAGTGAATGTCCAGTGATGAAGTAGAAGGAAAAGGACATTGTATTAGAAAGGGTTTACAAATAAAAATCTAAAAAATTTTTCAATTCTAAAAATTTCTGTTTTTTTACATAAAGTTCAAGCTCAGCGTGAATGAGGGGTGGAGGTCTGTGAGCATCTTTTTTCCAAATCATGTCACAAATTCTTAACTGGACTTTTTAAAAAGTTTGGATAAAACACATGAAAGATAACACGGATTAGATCTGGACTTTAACCATCCCATCTTAATGTCTTGATCTAAACCATTGTAGCTCTGGCTGTGTTTATGCAAAGTTCTGGGCGATACAACTTCAACATAAAATCTCTAATTTTTTCATACCAAATCCTATTTTAATAATTTCTTTCCCTCTCTTTCCTTTTCTTAAAGAGAAATTACAAATGATTGAAATAGGAGCAAGATTGTCAAAATATTTTCTGTCATCCCTTCCGAAGTTTAATCTGAATTCAAAGTGTAGCAAAATACAAGCTGCAAAACAAGATGGCAGGCCTTGGGCAAGCTGACATAACGCTGAACTATGGAAACATTTAATTCATAAAAACTGATTTATTGATAAAATTGATTTATCACTCAATGTCGTCTCTCACTCTTTCTGCTTTTGTCTGTTTTTTCCAAAATTCTTGGGGATCCAATGAAATTTAAATAAGATTTAATGTTTGTTCTGCTCAGCAGTGGTTTCTATCTTTGACTCTGCCATGTAACCGTCTGCCACTGCCTTCACTATCTACAATAACTATTTGAAGAATTGAATTAATGTCAGTTATAACAGCATTTAATTTTCCTTTGGATCAATAAAGTATTTTTGAATTTGAATTCCAACAAATGCATCTACAAAAAAATAGGTGACTTCTAAAAACAATCATTTACAATGAATTTTATTTAGTGGGACTAGAAAAGAGGGGGCTGAATACGTGTGTTTCTTTGCACAAAGTTTTGAAAAAAAAATTATTTTTTTTCTCGTATTACTCTTTCAATTGGTACTTATTGTGCAAGAGGAGTAATAATAAATTCTCTGATATTATTAATTGTAATTTTTTTATGGTTTTGTAGTTTGCAATTCACAAAAATTCTGTTAGAAGCGTAGCCAGAGCTATTTCCACTTATCAAAGTTTAATTTAAACTCCATCTTGGTTCATTTGAAGGCTTTTCTCTGCCTTTGTAACACAACACCCTCTCCACACAATGCGAGAATAAAAAAACGCCAGCCCCACCTTTCTCTGGTAGATGGCAATCCAATCTGTGGTAGCAAACCACTTGTGACTCTTGATATCGTTGACTCCATTCCTGAGGTTGCCGAAGCGTTTGGTCAGGTCCACCTGCAGCAAATTTCTCAACAGATCCTTCAGGTCTGAGCTGAAGTGGGACGGGAAACGAACCTGCAAACGGTAAACGCGGCATTCATGAACTGTTAGCGTGAGCAGTTATGTTTTGTAATATGCAAATACAAAAATCATTTTTCAAAATGTTTATTTACATGACAGTGATAGATTTTACTTAAAGGATTGTCAGGTTAGTCGCAGGTCCTAAAAACAAGTTCTGTCTGAAAGTTACCACTGAATAAACAAAAATTTTCACTTCCAAAAAATAAGTGAGGACATGAACCAGAGTAGAGAAAATATCTTTACAGGAATTAAAATAAAACTACTGCGACTAAAATGGAAGAGTAATTCAGCAAAAATTTTATTTTTGGAAATTTCATACAATTTTAGTGAATTTCCCCCCCCCCACATTTTTTCTGATGGAGAAAAGTGAACTGATTTCAGAAAGTGATTATTGAACAAGATTTGACAAAATTATCCAGCTAAAATGTGCAACAA
This sequence comes from Gambusia affinis, assembly GCF_019740435.1. Lineage (NCBI taxonomy): Eukaryota > Metazoa > Chordata > Actinopteri > Cyprinodontiformes > Poeciliidae > Gambusia > Gambusia affinis. Next base: position 20,435,665 of record NC_057886.1, read on the forward strand.
ATGGGTTTTGTAACAAGGAAAAGGCCTAAATTAAATATAAAACAACTGAGTCAGCGTTAGACCTCCCAACGCAAAGTGTAAAATTAATTTCATGAGGAACAATACAATTGCAGCTGAAACACTGTCACTTAAACCAGTGGGAATTTTGATGGCAATGGGAAATAAATTTTCACTGTCAAAAGCAAGACCGTGTGATTAATGTGACTTTCCCTGAACTCACCTTCCCCGATACAATCTTTTCATAAATCTGAATGGGCTGGTCCGCGAAGAAGGGAGGATAGCCAGCAGCCATCTCATATATCAGAACCCCCAGAGCCCACCAGTCCACCGCCTTATTGTAACCCTGAAAACAGAAAAATACAGAGCATTTTTAACAAAACCCAATATGACAGAGGAACATGCTACTGAATTCCCTGCAGGACTATGAGCTGCTTCAAATGCACTGAGCTCAACACTTACTTTACTGAGGATGATCTCTGGCGCCAGATACTCTGGAGTCCCACAAAGCGTCCAGGTTCGGCCTTTCACTCTTTTTGCAAATCCGAAATCTGTTACCTAAAGAGAGTAGCAGAGAAGGCAGGTCAAATCCCTGACCACATGCTTTATACAGACAAGACAGAAATTGGTATCGATTGGACAGGGGGCTTAAAAGTAATTGCACAAATCTCTATGTACCTGTATGTAGCCTTGCTGATCAATCAGAAGGTTCTCTGGCTTCAGATCTCGGTAGATGAGATCCAGGGAGTGAAGGTACTCAAATGTCAGTACAATCTGGGCTGCGTAGAAGCGGGCGTGTGGTTCACTGCAACACATACAAGCCTCAATATTTACAGTCAAACACAAAGTGGATAAACGACGTTGCCTGAGCCGATTCAAAAAGTGAACTTACCTAAATCTACCAATCCTCCTTAAATGTGAGAACATTTCTCCCCCAGGCACATACTCCATCACCATATACAGATTACTGTTATCCTACAGCGAGACAGCAAAGGTGTTACACCGGTGGGCGCAAAAAACAATGCGTCCACACTTTAACAAACACAGGTAAACATTTCAAGACGCACCTTAAACGAGTGTTCCAGTCGCACCAGGAAGGGGAAATTGACGGCTTGCAGGATACGTTTCTCGTTCAGTGTGTGTTCTATCTGTTTCAGTTTCACTACCTGGGAATCAAATCATGGAAGAAGGCTTAATCACACATCCTGCTTGAAATTAAAAAAAGTGCTTTTCAAATTAGTCTTTTAACAGACATTTACTTAAAAAGTTGCTGTATATTAGTGCTATCATCCAAGCTATTTTCTGACTTGGAAGACGAGCATCAAGCTTAAACTACCTTTTGTTTGTCAAGTATCTTCATAGCAAAATGCTGTCCTGTCTCTTTGTGTTTAACCAACATGACGCGCCCAAATGAGCCAGTGCCTAAGGTCTTCAAACGCTCAAAGTGATCCAACGCTGCAGTTTGCTGGAAGGGCAGAATAAAACATCAGTAAGAAAACTAAACTAGAGACAGAAAACGAAGTATATTAAAATTAATCCTTATTAAAATGAATTGTGACGCTGTGCAGCTAAGGCTTAGGAATTGGTGTGTAATTTCACAAATGACCAGCAGAGGGTGTCCTGGTCTTGTGAAATAAAAAAGCCAGCAAATAACCGATAGTTGGCTAACAGCAAAAGCGTGTAAGAAAAGCTTAAACCAGGATTAAATCATAATTAAAGAAAAAACAAATGCATATGAAAAATAACATTTTCTGTGTAGCATATTTGTATTATCTTCACTATCGAAGAGAGTACAGCACAGACAGTAACAAGAAATGGACTGATCACTTCCTCACTAACCTGAGCTGGATTCTCCCATTTTTTCAGGAAATCTTCTTTGGCTTTGGCAAGAAACTCCTTCACTGCAAACAGAAACAAATACAGACTTGAACCAAAAAACAAACAAGCAAACAAATAAAAAATAAAACAACAACAAATACATTAATAAAAATTAATCAAAGAATGCCCATAGGTGGACACTCAGTGTCAATGAAACCTCAGTGAGGAAACTGAGGTGAAAACATAAGAACCCCAAAAATATACAATATACAGAATCTAACACAACCTGTGACAAACTAGGAGACTAAATTAAGCAGGAAATCTTTGTGAATTTGTAAAAAATAAAAAAAATACAAATAAGTCAAGCTGCAGACTATGAGATGGATGTTGTGCTGGGGGGAAAACAGGAATTGGAAAATGTTGTAAGGCCCGTCACCACAGCAACTTTTGCTGGACAATAAATTGACCTAATTATCATGATGAAAAAAAAACCATTTTTATTTGACCATTTTCACATAACATGTTGAAATTAATATTGGCATGATAAGGCAAGTTCACGCTCTTAAAATCCAACTTTTTTTTACTTTGTAAAAACCACTTACGTTTTATTTGATCCAAAATAAAACAAAATCCAGAAACAATAAAAGCAAAACAAAGCAATAAAAACACCCGTGTATAACCAAAACCATAAATAAAATGAATTATGGTGCGTCTATAAACAAAAGTGACATAAAAAAAGAAGCATTGGGTGGAAATTACTGAGCTCATTTTAATTCACCATACAATTAACTGATTAATTGCTTATAGTGACAGGCTTAACGGTAGTTCCCATTTTCACCCCTTGGCTGGTTATTTACAGCTCCTCATGACCAGAGTAATTCTGTGTTCAAATACTGCCATGTGTAGCATAACGGCCCATTTTTCTGAAGACGTTGGCTTTTTGAGTAACACTAGTAAAAAAAGAAAATCTTAAGCTAGACTCCTGAGATCATGTTATTTTTGTGCTGATAAACATACAATAAACAACTAAATGAGGGTTAAACAGGAGCAGTTTCAGCAGGACGGCGACTCAATCCCGGCTTGAATTTGTAGATCCGTGGAAAGTAAACATTAAACATACAATTGTTAGCTTAAAGACATGTACAGATTAATTACAACTTGGCACACATGTTGTCATATGGAGAAGTTCAGTTTTGCCCCTTATCTTTATGGGGCTTCTCACAGCGCTCTGTGGGAACATGCAGATAACTACCCCTTCCTCATTCCTCCCCACCATGTGAGCACTGGCCACAGTAACCGAGGGAATAGTGCTATTTCTACTGTCAGCCTTGGACAGACAACGATGGACGGAACCTAGAAACAAAGAGCTGCCGTTAGATAAAGGACAGTAAGCTGTCAAAGTACTTGTGTGAAGTAAGACTAACAATTACAATTGGGTATTTAATTTAACAAATTAGAGAAAAAAAACACAATGGAAAAGAATATTTATACCATCATAAAACTATTTAATATTGACAATCAACAGGAAAAACAGCAGAACAATAACTCTAGTTAAGCTCGTCATGATTATGTAAATTTTCTATCTAGCTAATCAATACCTAACAGCTGCCTGGGGCACGTTAGATAAAGCTGACCAGTGGTCAATAAAGTGCAAGTGAATTGTAATTCATTTCTCAGTTTAGGGCTATAAATGTTGACACGAATGATAATCTTGCACTGTGTTTGAATGGGAAAACTTAAACTCCTGCTGAATTGGAAATGAAAGCCTCACGGCAACCAAACACAAAACCTCCATCTTTGCTTAGGTGGTCCGATTTCCTGCAAACCCTCTAAAGACTTTCAGCTCCAACAATAGGATGGGAGAAAGCCAGCAAAAATGGCAAAGACTAAAGTTCACGTAAACATGTCAGGAGCGCCGCAGCTCCCACAGAGAGCAAATGAAAGCAGAGCTGGTCGCCAGGGAGAAAATATTTTCCGAGAAAGTTGCTCAACTTCCACTTCCAAGGAGAAAGAGCCAAAAATGGAGCAATTACTGGACTATGCTGGAGCATGCGGAGGAAAAACAAGGATGTAGTGGCTGGAGGATCGGTAGCCGTCCTGAAGGATGCTGGGCTTCATCTAGTCGGCTTTCCTGTAGATGTCAGAACTACTCTGGAGCTGCAAGTGAACAACAAGAAAAAAAAAACGCTTCCCACTGTACCCTGAAACTCCTTACCATCTGGGAGGACTATGGGTACCTCTGGTGCTGCAGCCTCTGCTGAGCGCGACCCAGATTCGCTTGAGCGCGAGGATGACTCCCTCTTGCTTGCATGCCTTCTGGAGCTCTTCCTGTCACACATTAGCCTTGCAAAGTCTCCCCTGTACTTCTTCCTTTGCCTCTTCCTCACAGTTAGTGACTCATGACCTGTCCTCCCCCTCGGAGAGCTATCTGACTAGATCAGCAACCAAAACCTTGACGAAAACCAGTCGGGTGTCCTTGCCAAGCAGACAAGTGTTCAGGCTTTCCAAAGACTGTCACTTTGCCAGAGACCGGGTTTAAAAAAGTAGCATCCACCTCCACCGAGCAGCAGCGCTCGCGTTAACACTCATTCAGATCAATTGGACCCTTGCTTGGTTTGTATCAATATTTATTCTGTACACACAGTGCTCTCTGCTGTTCCCTCTCATGTTAAAACACACACAAACACACATGCACACACACACACACACACAGAGGCTATATATTGATCTAAACAGGGGCATAATCACCAGGGGGGAGGGGCATAAAACACTAGCTGGTATATTAAACCGGCCCCGAGATGAAGTCCTATGGAAAACTAGGCCCAAGTAGAGGCCCCAGAGATGCAGCAGACACCAATAGATGCAAGTCAAACTTTCCCTAATTAGCAGAACCAATCAGATTGCACATCTTTGATGACAAACCTTTAGAGATGATCTGGGTGCTTTTCAAGAAACATAAAAGAAAAAAAAAAGTGGCACTCTCAGGAGAGAAGCAAAACAGGAAACGGTCTGCCACACAAACTTTTTCTCTAAGCCCAAATGTACCAGAGCCTACATAGTGCCAGTACTGAATTGATCCTCCAAAAATCAATCCGACATCTCTCCCCTGGGCCTCACTGGCCCACTCTGACGCAGAAGCAGAAGGGTTATATTAGGGCAGGCCGACTGACATTTACACCATAAAAGTGTGGAAAATCAGGTCTTAGTCGACAGGCAGTCTTGGTCAGATGGAAATAAGGACAATGTGGCGCAGAATAAAATGGTTAAGGCAGCAAACAGAGTGCTATTTAGGCTAGAAATGCGTTTGCCAGTCTGCAAAGTTGAAAAATCAATTTCTGACATCAGCTGCATATAGCCAGGGGGCCCTTACTCAAAAACTCACCAATGGAAAGTTGTTTTATAATCTAATGTCCTGAAACACAGTGGCCAGAAAAATTACTAACAGATCAGAAACACAGTAGCTCATGAATTTCTCACTGCTAGTTTCGTCTTATTTTAACTAAAATTCAGCCATGTGAGGACAGCCAGAGAATCTCAGTTTATAAAAACATTTTTAAAGAATCAATGTTAAGAAATAACCTCAATTTTGCCACAAACACAGCTAAACCTATGTATGTCCAGAAAACATGCACATCAATAAGCCATGGCTCTACTTATTCTAAATAGCACTGAAGTTGACAATGTACTTTTAATAATACTTTTGTCAAATTAGTGTAACAGACAATTTTGCATTATAATATATTTGTTGAAGTACAGTTGCTAGGGTAGGTGGCTAAAGTTATTGACCAACTTCTGGTTACTCTTTGCACATCTAACATTTTCTTTTACCTTTTTTTATTAGCTAGAGCCAAGCTAATAAAAAGGGAAATGACGCTGGTCATTTCCCCCAATGGACCGGTCAGTCGTCATTCCAGCCATACGTCAATTTGTATCCGCAGGCATAGAGCCAAAATGGGGCGTTGCTAACGTTTAAAACAGATAATGTTAGATTATGCTGTTGGTATATTCAGTCTTCTGCTGATACCAGGTTTGTGTTACTACTCAGCTTTGTGGTCACCACACTGCTCCACAGACTGGACGAGGACATATCATCCTTTGGCTTCTCCTTTTTGCAAAAGTAGAAAAACCCCCAAGCACCACATTTGCTTTAGTCTTTTCAACTAAAGACATTGTTGTGGTGCTAAAGTAGTTTCAGAGGGTGATTTTACACGTGACAGCCCAGTAGGCTTTTGGGGACCAAAATTGCAACACTTGTTACATTTTCACCTGGTGAGGTTCACTTTTATACTGCACTGCATCAAAAGAACTAAACCAGTTGGGAAACCTGTTTATGTCTGATGAAGACGTGCAGTGGCGTCCGATTTTAGCAGTTGTAGACTAAAATCAAACTGTAGGTGGCATGAATGCACTCCGAGTCCCAGAACCAGCTATAATATTCACTGTTCATTTTGACAACCTTAAATACAACTCAACTTGAATTTAGGTAGGAATATTATTCTCCATTTTAAATAAAAGGTCAAGTAGAAACACAGTTTTCCATTGAAGTTTCATTCATAACTAATCTGAGACCAGATATTTCCCAGGTGGGTATTTCCAACAAAACAAAAACCACATGGTCACACAAAAACATGATCTAATAATACATTTCTGGTTACTAATTTAATCAGTTTGGGGGTGTGGGTAAGATGAAGTTAAAGTTACCACATGATTTCCAAAGACCAACATTCCTGCTATTAAGGAAACTGGACAATCTATTAATCTCATATAAACATTTACATAAATAAATCACAAATGTCTCAGACTCTACTCTCCAATAACTCATCAATGTTGGTGAATGGTTCCCAACAGCTGATATTTGATCAGCAACATCTTAAGAAAAGAACATTTTGAGTTGTTAACAGCATCTCCTCATAGTAAACAACATGTTAAGTCAAAAATCGAGATTATGGAATCAAATCAGTGTTTATGTAATCCATGTGACGGGTAATATCAAAACAAATAATGTGAAAATCAGTGACAGTGTACTCATACTATTCCACTCCAAAACTGAAACTTTATTAATGTAAAAATGTGAGCCGTTCCTTCCTCTGGCCCATCTCAAACATACTGAGATAGCACCAGAAAGCCCCCTATAGGAGAACAGAGAAAGTGAATATCTGATTCACATATTTCTTGTTATTGTGCTGCATTGCTGATTAATGGGCTAGCTCCATTTTTGTACAAATAAAATAGAAAAGTGAGTATCAGTAAAGATTCTTCTGACGAGCTTTAAATATAGAATTTGAACATCTGAAATGACTACAGTTAACCACACCACAAACCTCTGTCCACAAGCAGCATCACCACAAGTTACACATTGAAAAAAAGGTACAATATTCAGATTGTAGTGTCAGGCGCAATTATTTAGCATTAGTATTACACACACAAAAAAAGAAAAACAAACAATGGACCATGGTAAAAGCAGTCTGAATTTTATCTTAGCCATTTCCTGGCTTTCCTTTTTAGCCTGAAACCTGCATGAATCTGACAAAAAACATTGGTGACAGGAATCCTAAATTCACAGCAACTTCTAAATAAGTGCGTAAATACAGATGCACATTGCCTTAAACTGTTCCGTTTTAAGATGCCAATGTTGTCGAGTCAAACTGTCAAAATCAGTTCTCATTGTCGCAGCTACGTGACGAAAACCACATCATTTTGTTCTCAGCCACATGTTAAACACCCTTTCTTGTCGCAACCCCTCTGGGGAACTTTTTGTTATTTATGTGTTTATTAATGTGGAAAACAGCCTCAACCACTCAACTTCCAGAAGCCGGTTTTCCAGCTTGAGAGGAGGATGGATCATTTTAAGGAGCCAACGCCGTGAACAAGTACGTCGTAAAACATTAACTCCCCCCGCTCGGTTCTGGTCCAATTCAGCGCAAGAAAGTTTTGCCTTCTGTTCTTATGTTCTGATATTATGGAAAATAAAACAAGATTTTCCAGTTCGTCAATCATTATTTCCTCCTCTTCTGAACTTGTGAACTCGTAATAGTTGATCCTCTGTGCCATGAAAGCTGTGTTTACTGCACTGTTGTAAACTATGTATATGGCCGAACACCATAACTTACACTGCATTGAGAAGGTTTTACATGAGCTCGGCTCAGTGGGTCTTATCGACCGTGAGGGATCTGTGCAAAAACGAACATCCAGAAACTATGTGACTGGGTGCTGACAGCTTGACTTCGGCACGACCATGATGGACCTTAAGTCTGCACTCCAGTTTATCTTTGATGCTAGAAAACTGTGGTCCCGTGTCTGACAGTGAGAGACAGGCAGTTTATTTAACAATGCGAAAAAGATGCTTAACGTTTGTGGTTGTCCAACTTCAAAATGGTCTAGAGCTAAAATTTTGTAGAAAATAAAGTCACAGCTGGCTGAAACAGTTCCCTTGTTGAGAACATCGACTAATAAGGCTTTATGAATATTTCCAGTGAGGGAAAGAAAAATGCATACTCATTGTAAGAAAATGAAGGAACCACCAGCACGCCCCATGTTTGGAGGCCTTAGTCCTCGACGCAGATGTCGCGGGTTTAACTCCCGGTCCCGACAACCTTTGCCGCATGTCTTCCCTCCTCTCCTCGCCCTCTTTCCTGTCTGCCTACTGTCGCAAAAATACGAGCCACTAGCGCCGCAAAAACTCTTTGGAGAGAAAAAACAAAACAAAAAAACTAACCAGCTAAATGTAGGCTGTACCTGAGCAACTAGCCCAACTACAATCATCTAATATCAGCATGTTATAATCTCTGCTAGGTATTCATAATAGATAGCTCCCAATAAGCCACCTGTTGGATTTAGTCTTTAGGTTTTGAAGAGCCTAAAGATCTTAATGAGTGTTTAAAGCATTTCAAAAACAAGGAGCGAGGAGAATTTGATGATCTTTCCGTCACAACGAATAAAAATACATGCATCACATGTATTTTATTGCCCAACCTTACTTCAAGTGTTCCTTTGAAAAGAGGCAGAAAACCAAAAAGGAAGAAAAATCTATATCACAATCAATAATAAAAAGTTTTATGGAACACTATTACAACCACAATACCCAATATTTTATGCTGTTTCAGTAGCACTCTGGTTTTCTGTATTAAATAATCTCACACTGACCCATGTGTAATCATTTGTCAGAGGAAACTCCATGTGTATCTCTATGATAAATGTATTAATAGGCACAAGTGTAAAATTACTGACCTCTGCACTGTCTAATCTCTGTCACCTACAGCTCGGAAAGTAAGAATGAGAATAAACTATTACCTCTATTGATGCGGATTGGCTGTAGGCAGAGCAAAACAGATCACTCGCAACAGCATGCAACGGAATCTGACAAACACCGCAGAAGGTTTTCTGGAATATTTCCACAGTTTTACTTTTAATGTTCCTAGATTAACTAAATAGGAGTGCAGTAATTAGCTTCACAGGACAATGAGTGTTTTACAGGCTCCAGAAAGCATATAGAAAATAGATGGATGTAGCATGTTTTAGCTGTAGGTCAGAGCCAGAAGTTGCCATTTCCGCTCTCCAAGATGCCCGAAGCAGCTGATTGGCATATCAACCGCAGAGTCTGCTGCTAATCAGCGTAGGCTTATAACAAAGCTCCTTTATGTAGAGACAGGAAGTGATGAGAGTGATCCAAACACGAACCTGGCTGCTACACAAACCAGCTGTGTGCAGAGAGGAGGAAGGACGTGAACAATGCAGATATTTATAGAAAGAAAGTTGCACTTTGACAGAGCACCAAAGTACTGCACGATAAAACTCTGAAAACGTAATTTAATGTATGACATAACTTAAACCAATTCTGTTCAAGGTACATATCACATAGTCTTAACTTGTCCTGATGTTACTAGAGGGTGGAAGTACAACTACATCTTAATAGCAGTCATAAATTATGAAGTACAAAGACCCAAAAATGAAAAATATGTAGACAACATCAATTTCACACTGTTTTCAAAAGTATGCAAACTTGTAGAAACTTGTCATAAATAATAAATCAAGAACAACTAATGTTTCACAGAAAGAAAGGTCACTCCAAAGCCACTAAACAACTAACACTCCATTTAATGGATTTAGCAGCAAATCTTATTAAGAGAAAAAAAATACACAGAGGTTATGTTTCAGACAACTGCATTTCTGTTGTGACTGGCTACATAAGTGGGACACTGCATGAAAAACAGCTCCACCCATAACCCCGTGCTCTGTCAAGTTCCAGAAAGACAACTCACTGGAGTAGCAGGCCTCTAGCTCCTCCTGTGGTCGGTGATGTGAGCCTTCTCCACCGCTCACGTCCCCCAGACACGGTCCGCCTCGGTGAAACAACCTTCCTGCCAGCTTGTGAATAACAGACATCCTGCAAGGCCACAGAAGGCGCACTAACAGCCTCGAGACTAGCTTTCGAGACTCTACAGTATGCCCAGACCTTTTTACAAAGCGGGAAGTCTGCAACAACTTAAAACCAGGTACAAACTTTCAATTAGCCTGTGTGTAGTCTACAGAACAGGAGAGGAGACGGCCGACTGTGCGAAGCCGGGGCTGGACCTTCCTTGCTCCTTCACTTCCTGCTGCAGCTCACAGTTTTGTCCGCCCTGCTTCTTCCTGTGGGCCAGAAATCAGCCCTTTATACCAACGCAGCAGCTCACTACTTCTGTTCCCCAATCCGCAATATCCTATGGCGACAGAGGCCGCGCACCTGAAGCAACCCTCGACGCACACGTTCCTTTTTCCACAGGAACCAAAATGTCCTGCCATGGTGTGCCTAATCTCTGGCTGGTCAGTGGGGGGGAAAAAATGACACCTCTGCATGTGGGGCTCTAAAATCCCTGGTATGCACCTGTCTCTGGAGATCAGGATGGACCGACAGCAAACAGGCTGATAAGAATGTGAAGCATGAGAATATAGCACCTCTTCTGTACCTCAAAAAATAAATAAATAAAAAATCTAAATCAGAAAAATCTACTTTTTAAATCAACACTGGGTTACTGTTACAGAGGCTGGGGTTCACACTTACTCTCCATCAGTAACAAGGAGCTGATGATTATTTCACAGCTCCACGTTTAGACTTTGCACACTTGGACATTATTTATGGTTTATAAGTAAATACACAAAGCAGTACCCTCCTGAGTATTCTGTAAGGCTGGTGAGATCGATTGAAAAAAAGAAAGCAAAGAAACTGTCAGAAAACCTTGAAACAAAGTAAATATTTTGGATCACTCAGTTGTTAGAACCTCATTTGGATGTATCTGCAGTTTTTTGATAACTTGTAGTCTATTGTGCATTAGTTATACGTATAAGAAGAAGTTGCAGAGAGCAACAGCATAAAACAATTTTCCTACATCAGAAACAATGTGTGCTCACAAAAACTTTGCGACACATACAAGTGCCTTTGTTGGAGTTGTTGCTCATCACATGGTATTCAAGAGACTCTTCAGCTCCCAAGTTTCTGCCTGGAGAAGATCTCTCTGGTGCATCATATGACTCCACCCTGGTATCTGTACTTCTTTTGCTGATAACAATCCCAACCCTTTATTTTATTTGAGATGCAACTCATTAAATGCAAACTAAACAACTGTATCTCCATTACTGCTTTTATAGCTTTACAATCTGTTAATTCTAAGAATGTTTTCCCACATACAAAATTGTAAAGTTGGGGTGTGTGTGTGTGTGTGTGGGGGGCAACAGAAACCACAAAAAAACCTATGACTGTTTTAAAAGACCTTGCTTTCGTAACACTGGTACCTCTGAATTTAACCCGGGGCTTAGGATCACGAGGTTTCCCACAGGATGAGACTGTGTAGCAGTTTCTGCGCTCCAACAATGTGGCTTGACTTTTTGTGTATGTAAGTGAATGGAAATTTCTCAAGCTTTTGAGGTCTAAAACGCCGCATTTCACTAAGGATGTTTGGCTCTTGAAACTCTGAAGAGGTGATAAATTGCTGCCACAGTCAGAACGTACTGCAGTAAATGGTTACACCCAAAACAATCTACACTTACATGAAGTTAGATATAGAGCTGGTGTGTGTGCGTGTTTTATTTATGAAACATACCTGTGCACACTTCCTCAAATAAGCAAAAGTAACATTAACTTAGCCATCCCAATGATGAAATCCAAAATGTGCATTATTATTATTATAAACAAAATTCTGTAATTTTGAGTAAGTTTTATTTTCACGTTGCATTTCAAGGATAGGGGCTGCTGTCAATACGGGGGTACTCACCACTTTCCATTTCATTGCCTTTCTTCGCGGTGGGCGTGTTGCCCATGATTGCAGCCTGATGGTGGGGTCTCTTGGCTCCGAATGACTTTTTCTTGGAAGTCGCCTAGTTAACGTGCTCCGCTAACGAAGTCGTAGGACTCAACGAAGTTGACAGCTGGCTACTAGCTGACAGCTATCATTATTAGAAAAGCCAGGTGGTAAAATTTTCCTCCAACAGTTTTTCGTTGAATTGTGAGTTCGGAAAAAGTCCAGTTGAGAGAGAGCGTCTTCAAGTCTGCAGCTAAAACTAACTGCTGAGGTTAGCTAAGCTAGCGCGTTAGCTCGGGGAGATAGCCAGCGGATATCAGCTTACTGACGTTAGCAAACAAATTTCCAACACAGCCCCGACGAATCCTGCGGGTGTCACTCGGTTTCTTCTTTATTCCAGAAGCCACGTAATTTTCTCCAATGTCCGGTCCCGATGCAAATCGTCGAAAGATGCTTTTTTGTTTTTAACTAGCAAGTTAACGTTAGCATTTCGGGTCCTGGCCTTAATAAACCAGGTGCTGTCTCAGGCCTTGTCAGTTGATATTTAGGTGAGAGAATTTATATCCGGTTGACTCGTTTTTCCTGCAATCGGATATTTAAATTGATATGGTTCCATTCGTTTCTTGATCAGTCGTGAGGTGCAACAAAATCCTGGGACCGACCACCTGATAGTCGATTCTTTAGATCAACAGACCTCTTCCATTAATCTTCAGACCGCAAGGGAAACTCCAGTCATCCATCCACTTTGTCCCGCCTCTTATCGTATCTGATTGGCCTCATACCGAAATACTTGCATGATATGTGTCACACAAGAATCTCCCATAGGTTGAGTAGAAAATATCCAAATATTGGATTGATGCGATTCGCCCGTTGAACGCTAGATCCCGCCTCCCATACTTGTTAGTAACCAATACGCATGAACGTGTATTTTCTGGCTTTGTACTATTAAATGTTGGGATTTATATTATTTATTTTAGCAAAGCAAGTACATTTTACACTCTTCATCTCATTTATTGAACATCATTTTTTCAGTTACGCACACAGCTCACCTCCTTTTACCCCGCCAATGTGTGACTGGGCGTGACGTTAACGTGGTCTATTTTTAGTAAAATGTGAGAATACAAAAGGAAATACAGCTGGCACTTCAGCTTAAACGGTGGGAACTGGTAGCTGTAAATAAGGTATTATGAATAAAATAACTTAATTTGTCTTCCAAATTACAATGAGAACTCCAGTCACGCAGAAAACTATAACAACTTTTATTTGTAACACAAAACTCCAATCAGAAAAGAAACAAACAAAACAGGAAGTAATACAGTTCTTACAATGCCTTTCTGAAAAAATTAAGTTAAGTAGCAGTTTAAGTGCAATTTCACACAAATTTTATTAGATTACCAAACTTCTTCATACATATTGCTGTTTATGTCAAATATTTCAGTGCTGTAAAGTCAAAACAGTTACAAATCCACTCTGCAACCAAAGAATGTGGCCAAGTCATAGAGCGGCATATACGGTAGTTAAATTTAGTTTAGCTGTATCATTTCATGGCCGTTTATTTTCAACACTTCAATGTAGCTTTCAATAATCACAAGAACGGCACCTTCAAATGAACAATGATTCCATTAAGATGTTCATAATGTCATAGGAATAAACACCGGAAGTGAGGATTGAGGATGTTTCAGGAAAAACTGAAGCAGTAAGGCTGAGAGATCTGAATGTCATTTAACCCACACTAGAATGTCCATAGGCATCCTTTAAAAACAAGATAACTTGCCATCTGTCATCACCTTTTGGGTATCTTTATAAGCAATCCATAGAGTTATCTGGGAGTATGCCCACTGGTGGGACCTTGCCTGGCAGACAGGACGGGGGAAGCATGGAGTTTGATGTAGGATCCACGTTTTCAGAGTCTTCCATTTTCTCGGCGCAGCCTTCCCAGTTTATGTGAAATCTTGTAACACGTGGGTTTGATGCTAGGATATTTCTCTGGAGCTGAAAAAAAAACATACAAAAAAAAACAGAATGAGTTGCCATGGTGGAACAGTAAGATTTATGGTAGAAATAAATAAATATGGTGTCTGGGAATGTTTAGAGTTTTTTTAGGCTGCCATTAACTACTGAGGTAAAGTTAAAACTGTAGGAAAAATAATACTGGAAACTTACAGTTGTTTCAGTCAAAGAAAAAACAGCTTAGTGGAAATTTGGATCTTATAACCTTTACTTGAGACATTTTTAATATGAAATGAGGAAGTACATTAAGTGATCACTTTGCAGCTTTAATCCATCTTTTTTGTGCCTCTAAGTGAAATCTTATTCCACATGTGAGATGACTGAAAAATGTGACACCTACAATCAAAATCCTTTCTCATTACGGCAAATCTCACAGCAACTTACGATCAAAGCGAATATCCGAATAAGTCACTGCTTGCAAAATGGCAGAAAATCTCTGTAAATTACATCATCAGGAAAGGGCTAATTAGCTATTCACAGGACTTTGGTGGGCCATAATAGCATGCTTGATGGTGTGAAAGTTTTTTTTTCATATTTTAAATTTGCAAGCACAAAAATGTAGGCAAACACAGACCATGTGTTTTGCTTTTAAATAAATATGTTGCTAATGTTTATCTGTGGTATTTTTAAATAATGTTTTCGGTCTGATAGAAAAACCTCAAACCCTGAAATGGCTTCAAATGGGTAAAGTTCCTTACAATGGATTTATCAATATCTTCTACAGATTTCACCTATCAGATTTCTTGTTTTTGCATTATTGATTCAGTTGTTTTAGATTATCAAACAAACATTAATATCAGACAAAAATACCTTGAATGAAAACAAAATGCTCTTTTCAGCAGCATTCTGATGCTTTTATACCCCTGTAACGTAATTTTGCCCCAGTCCTCTGAAGAATGTGTTTAATTCAATCCCAGATGAGGGTTTTCAGGCGTGAAGACACTGTTTTAGGTCACACCATTCACACCAACTCCATCATATTCAAATTTGGATTTCTAAGCTCCAATAGAACCAACCTTCAGCTTATTTTTTTGAGATTGAGAAGTGCACTTGCTGGTGTTCTTTGGCCCATTTCTATTGGTGTACAACCCACATGAACCTTGGCTTGAGGTCACAAAGTGATGGCCAGAAATTCTGGATTTTCTGGTAGAAACCAGAATTCCTGGTTCTATAATTATAGCAAGTTGGCCAAGTCTTGAATGAGCAAAGTAGTTCTCAGTCATCACAATACATTCAACATGTTTGGCTCTCGGTATGCTTTTTGTTCCGAAATGCTGTTATTTTTACACCAGATGCGACAGGATGCACATCTTCCAGCAAGCTTCTTCTTTGTCTTGTCAACCCACAGAATACTATATCTACACTGTAGGTTAGTCTTATTTGGCAAATGTTATAGTTACCTTTGTGAGGTTTGGTCAGCAGTGGTTTTTCAATCTGAAACTCTTCTTTGGTGCCATTTTGGCCCAATTTTCTTCTTATAACTGAATCATGAACACTGACCTTAAGGAAGGAAAGTAAAACCTGCAGTGCTTTAGATGTCTGATCTGTTCTTTTGTGACTTCGGAGATAAACCATCAATCCACTCTGTAACTAACTTTGACAGATAATGGCATCCCAATCTCTTAGAAATGGCTTTGTGACCCTTTCCAGAGGGACAAAGGTAAATGACGTCATTTCTCAACCGAGTGTCTTTGGAACCAGGCATGATGTGTTGCTTTTTAAGATCTTTTGAGTATTTTGGGATATCTGTAAAGGATTTCTTGACTCTGCAGGTTTGTCAGAAAGAAAGTATCAGTAGGGATAGTGAAATTGAAGTTTGGTTTATCACAGTTAATGCATAATTTACTAAAAGGGGACAGTATTTTGCCTTTTATAAAGTGAATTTGAAAACTACATTCTATTTTCCCTCATATAATTTAGCAAAATTCTCAGCATATACCTATTAGCTTACACTTGCCATTTTATAAAATTATGAATACATCATCATTATTTATTTTACCATCCTTTTCTTTCCTTTCAAGTTTATCTAAAACCAAAAAAGAATATTACTAAACAGTGACACATAAAGTCAACATTTATTTTTTCTTTTATGTATATATAAACTTTATTTTAAACATTGAGATATTTATGTTAGCAAAAGCCATGTTACCATAAATCAACCAGTCTGACCTGTGTGTAGTCTGGCTTGATTGGAGGATTTTCACGAAGCTCTGGGTCTGTGTATTCGTTGTTCACATAGTAACCAATACGAATAAACTCCTGGCCACGATAAGTGCATGTAATTAGAACTACGGTTACGCCAACAGCATCACTTTCAGGAATCAAACCAGTATTTGGGGCGTCAGCCTGACGAAAGAAAAAAAACAAAAACATTAAAACTTCAAATGGAGTATGCGTTACATAAGACACATGTACAGGTAATCAGTAATCTTTCTAGTATTTTTTTCACGTTTTCTGAAAACAAACATACCTGAAAAACAAACATATGTCTCCCAGCAGGTACAGGCCCAACCAAAACAGAGTCCAGGATTTGGTCATACTCCTCACTTTCTGCTGAACCGACATAGATGATCTTCCATTCTAGGTCTAAAAAAATATATACTATAGTTACACATTAAAAAGGAGTTAACTACAATGCATAAACGTGAAGCAAGTTTAATGTTTGCTCAAATTTAGTGATTCCAGCATTAGGAGTCCCAAAAATTATATCAACAGACTGATTGTGGGAGTGTGAGGCCGAATTCCCACCCACACATGGATTGGCCACCACAGATACCAGACCTCATGGAGATTCTTTAAGATGCTGAACAACATTCAATTATGCCGTCAGAAGAATTTCTCTACTCATTAAGGAGTACAGAATATTGCCGTCACATCATTTAGAAGTCAGTACTTGTTAGAAATCCCTGCAGCTTTTTCAGTGCTGCAGTCAACCTTTTGGCAGTATCTTTGATCAATCTTTTCATTGGTTGTTGATGACTTTCCAATTATCTGCAACATGTGGCTCTAGAGATGCAAGAGGCTCTTTGGACCTTTCAGGATGGCTCTTATCTTTGGTTATAAATGTTATGGAGCTAAATTTGCCAAATATAGATGTTTCAACAAATGCCGGTTTTAGCAGCTTTTCTACAACAGCAATACACTAAAAGTACCAGTAAAATCTTTTTGGACCCAGTTCTATTAACATTAGTTTGGAAGCTATTGTGCTTTAATTTACACAATTTTCCATAAATATGATCAGAGGAAAATGTGCCATATCCATCTTAATTTTGCAAACCTTTTATTCAAAACCTAAAAGTGTAAATAAACAAAGTGGAAGCTCAGATTCTTTACAACCGATGACAGGTGTGAACTCAGTAAACCTCGATGCTTAAACTGCTCAAACAAGGTCATTGTTGCTTTTTACTTTAAAGATTTTTCTCCCGTTTGTAAGAGAGCTAGTTTTCCCTCTTTAGTTGTATTTCATAAATGTCACATCAAGTGTTGAAAAAATTATTGAAATTGCCCATTAGTGTTTAATTTTACTTGCGTAGCAAAAACTGTCATTTGATATTTGTGCCACACTTTTAAACTGCAACAAATTGAACTTGCTGTATCTCCTTTTTCTCTAAAAGTCAAATCGAGAACGTTATATTTAAACAAAACCGTATTATGCGAATATTCTCAGCGTCTATCCCGACGAATATTTAAGTCAAGCTGTATTAAAAGTCTTTCTGTACAGCTCGCTCTGTTAACTTTAACCGAAGTAAACCGATAGCCGTTAGCCTCCACCAAGGAGACTGTTTTTAGCGTCACACAAGCAGTTATATGAAGGTTTTTCTGCGATGGTACTCACCTTCAGGAAGGTCTTCCATACATTCAAAGGTGATTTCAAACTGAAAAGGGTTTCCAAAAGGACTCGGGTTGTCTAAGACGGCTACATTCAACACTTGTACCTTTGCCATTGTTGCTGGGGCGCTAAACTCTGGGCTAATAAAAACAAACGTCCAATTTCCAAGAGGAGCTTTAACAACGGCACTGCCACGCGAGTATTAATAACAGATCTACCCGAGACACGCCTCCGTGTTTACCGGCTCAACCAAACGATAAATATTGAACTTTTCACAATGTCAATGTTAAACTAGGTAATGTGTCTTAGTATTTAACAATAAATTGCCGCCCTCCCGCCGCTTTGACTGTCCTACCCAGATGTCACCGCGAGTATGGCAAGCCGTAAGTACGTGGGAGACGTGCAGTGCGCTTGTTTGAAAACAGAGACGGACTGCTTTTACTGACCCCTACTGGTAAAAACACACAACATCGCCTGTACACTTTTTTTACTTTCTAAATCTGAGATAATCCAAACAAAGAAAATCTATCACTGTACATCACAAGAGTACCGGCATGGTACGGAAAATACGGACTATGCCCTTGATACAAAGTATAAAAGAGCAAAACATAAGATTTTTATACATTTGCAAAGGTGCAATCTCGTTTTGACTGTTTTTCATATAGATTTAACAACATTGCGTGAATAAAAGATAGGTTCTTCAGTTGTTGTTATTGTTGTTTATTCTTTTTGTTTAGGTTTTTTTTAAAACAAAACATAAATCCAAACAACTATAAATTACATTAATTGTTTTCAATTAATCTTATTTTCGGTCGCAACATACACCATAAATATCTTGTTTAGGTTTTGATTGACAAAAAAATTGCATTCATTTTGTGTGCCAAAAGTTTACGTCAGCAGTACGTGGTGGAGAAGATATGTGTCTTACAAATATCCTACAATTATTCATGAAATAGATTTTTAAAATTTTTTAATTTTTTTTTAGAAATTTCATCATGTGAGACATAAATGCGAGTAGATTTCTCATAGAAATGTACCAACATATTTCAGTCACTCTTTTTTTATCTGATTTTTTTTTTTTTTTTAGCAAAACCTTTTCCTTTGCACACAAAGGAATAGAGACCAAAAAGGAAAATTAAAAATAAAATTGTAATAAAAATGTTTTTTATTACAATGGCACAAAAAAATTACAGATTGTTCTACTTGGTTTAAAAGGCAAGTAAAATTGTTGAAAAAATGTTGTAAACATTTCAAATTCTTCTCAAAATAAACAGTTTGCTCACATTTTATGCCCTAAGGATCAAAGCAACCAAAGTTATGCAAAAATAGCATTTAAAAGAATTTGTACAGCATCCAGAAGGCTAAGAAAAACTTGTTTTCCAGTCTCCAGACTTTGCCTGTACATATTAATTGAAAATATTAATTTAAACTAAGCTGCCATACTGAGGACAAACACTTATTTATAGCCTTTAAATTAACAAAGAAGTTGATTTTATGTAACAAACACACATCCTCTACACATCCTCAAAGACATACTGTATCTGAAAATTTATTTTAATTTTTTTTCTTCTCATTTTTTTACCTATAGTATTATCAACTACTGATAATAAGACATAGTAAAAACACAAACCAATTCACTGAGAACTCTGCACACCAATACACTTGATATAGTTTTAAATAGGAGCGTAACAAAACACACCTCAGTGTCCTCTTAATGATCTTAATAAATTCAGACCTGCAGAGATTAAAATTGAAGTAGGCAACTTTTTCCTTTCACCCCAACCCCGAGTCTGAGAAGTGGAGATTACTGGAGGATTAGAGTCCATTGGACCAGCTGGCCTCCCAAATTCATCCTTCAAATATCTCAGGAATGCTGATACCCCCTCTCATGATGGGAACCGTTGAACCTGATGGAGGCGCTGTTTAGTGATACCTACATGAGCAGGTTGCTAGGTAAGAGCTGGACAGGACAGGACAGGGAGTGCAGTTGAACTCACATTGTCTTTGTGCAGTTTCGGGCAAGTGACAGAAACTAGGCTTATTCACATAACAAAAAGGTTTGAGACGTATTTAACATTTAGGGAACAGACAATTAAACGGATTTGGAGATGTCTTATTCTTTTCCTCGAGGGCTTCATGGGGAAGGAACTGTTCTGCTTCACTAAACTGCGGCTTTCTCCGACTTTGGTACAAAGGAGGATCTGTCTGCCCTGCTGCAGGTTGATAACTGTGCACAGGTAATGTAACATGAAACTGAATCATGTGACCAATGGGAATCTTTGAAAAAAAAACTGCTTTGCATAAAATATCTTCTGAAAGAGCAACCTTGCATGCAGTCCGGTGGTAAAAACACTTTGAATCGATTTTAGAAGAATTTCAATACCTTACGTTACTTTTTGGATCTGTATTTTTTTTAAATCCGGGTGATTATTTATGCGCAGAAGTGAGGCGGAAGCTGCTCGTGCGAGAGGAATCAACCTGTTTGATGTTTTCCCGATTTGCTTCGACCAAAGCAGGTAGCTGGATGTTGTCTTATTTAACTTAGTCAACAGATCTTTTAAGAATAAGAATTGAAAGTCGACTTTTCTGTTTTAAACTTAAATTCGGATTGCAACACATTATCTATTTATAGGGTTTTTTTAATTATTATTATTTTCAAGCAGTCTGAGCAGGTTGATGGTGATTCAGCAGCAGAATGAATATGACTCAGTTGTGGTATCAGCTGCCTGACTCAGCCACACAATACAGAGTGTCTAAGTGAACTCAGAAGAACATAAACCTCCTCTTTAGTAGTAATGATAATACCACTGTGTTTGTAGCAGTTAAAAGGAGGCGTTAAGTTCCCGGAGCGAGTGGTGGAAGTAGTGAAATGGACCCAAGCTGATGCTCAGTAACTCCAGCCTGCCCCGCAGAGATGGCAGCCTGTCCAGAGGTGCTGCCCTTACCTGAAGCCGTGGTTGGGAGCGTTTTACTGCTGGTGCTGAGCAGTAATCCTGTATGGGGTGAGTAAGCGGCCATTCTCCACACTCCTAAACAAATGAGCTAAGCATCCGACTACACCTACACACATACACACAATCACACCTTTAAATCTTTTCAAAAACAAATCTTCAGAGACAAAATCGGATACATGTAAAGGCTTGTTAGTGTTTCCTAAAAGCATTACATTTAAAGAGACAGATGTATTTTTAAGAGACAAGGTACACAATTCTGCTTTAATCTGGAATTTAGACAAAATGTTTTGCAGTGTCCCTTCTCTGACCCTCTGTTGTTATCAAGTTGTACTTTCGTCTTAGAAAATCTCACTCTTTGCCATTCGGTGAATGATTAACTCAGGATACCTTAGGCGCAGGTTTCAGTTTTCAAAACAAGACTTTCTCTTTAAGAGGACTCTTAGGATACCTAACACAAGCAAACTGGGCAAATTTGAGTTTTTTTCCCCTCTATATTGTTCAAACGTGAATGGGATGTTGACTCTGCACTGCTATGTTTCTCATCTCGCTGCTTATTCGCTCTGCTGGTTAAGGAGTTACTATGAAACTTCATGAGGTAAGCGAGCGGTTACATGGCTGGACAAGGATCAAATGGCTGATAAGCAGTGGCTGACTGGAGGAGTATCTGCTGCTGGTTTCTCGAAAGTGGTCAACAAATAATTTGCTGAGCTGCAGCTTTAGTTTGCTTTTTTGTCTTGATCTGTTGCACACAAAATTCTAAAAAGAGTAGGGAGTAATGTAATGCTGCTGGTGTTAGTAATTTGATTTTATCTTTGTTGGGTTTTCATTTTACATATATTGTGAGAAAAATATCATTTAACATGGTCTTCGTGTTAAGGTTCCATGTAGGAAAATTATGCATTTCGTCAATTTGCTGATCCTAACTAAGGCTTTTATCCAATTAATGGGCTGTTACATCTCAGTTATGACTTGTAAACCAATTTTGTTACTATGTTCAGCCAATGTTTAAATCAACATTATGAGATTAGAGCTGCTAATTTTGTGATATGGACACTCAGGCCATTTTACCTTGCTAGTACTGTGTTTGTATTCTACAAGGTTATGGGAAACATACTGTGGAGAGTTGGTCCATGTTGACATAATAGCATCACACATTTCTGCAGGTTTGTCTGCTGCACATCCCTGGTGTGACGAGCCCTTCCTCCACGTCCAGAGGTTCTCTGTTTAATTGAGATCTGGTGACAGAGGAGGTCACCACAGTGCCATGTGAAGCAGTATAGAAATTCAGCAAGGCAGACATTTTTTTAAAATAATATAAAGGACTCAGGGTCGCCTGTGTGAATTGGAGCTTCTATTTATTTTTCTTAGCTGAAAGAAATGATACCTAAAATAGTCTTCTGCTGATGTAGCCCTTCTTCTTTAAGGTTTCACATGTTCGGGGAATCAGAGTATTCTAAATATCTTTGCTGTAGCAAAGAGTTTCTGGATCTGCTGTTGCCCTTCTGTTATCTCGAAGAAGTCTATTCGTTCTCCTTCCGCTCACTGGATATTTTCTTTCTTTTCGACCACTCTCTTTGAAAATGCTTCGAGTGAATATCCTTGCAGAGTAACAGTTTCCAAAAATACTCAGATCAGCACGTCTGCCACATTTGGCAGCAACGACCATACCCAAAATATTCTTCCTCCTTCTCTGTGATGCTCAGTTTGAACTTGAGCGAGTCATTTTAACTGCATTTAAATTCCAGAATGCACTGAGATGATGCCATGTCTTTGACCCAGTTACACTTTGTGTCAACAAGCACAGGCGTATCTAAAAGAGCAGCTACTGAATGTAGGTGGATGTTTTTCAAAAACCTGTTTTCTTCTATAGTGGACTTGGAAATAAAAACAGACACTGAAGCTAAGCTAAAAATGTTTAACTTTGTTACTTTTACTGTTTACTTCACTATTTATTCACAATGTGTAACTCACTAAGTATATTACAGAAAATGGTCTTATAAAAATAAATTTTTGGATTCAGCTTGTGCCTCTAATCACAAGCCGTTTACTAAATATGGGAGTCTCTGAGGTTTATTTTTGATTTGTGTCCTGTGGTCAGTCAAAAATTGTATGTGTGACACAGGAAAAATATTTCCAACAATGATTTTATAATCAGTTTCACTGGGACCAAAGTGATGTTTAGATTTGCATTTTCTTATACAGGAAATGCTACGGCCGCCAGTCCTACTAACAACACAGTAAGTGGAATTACTTTGTAATGTTCTCTATAAAATAATGTAATTCAAGATAAAGATATGCGAAAATCATATAAACTAATTAATTGTTCTATTGCAGGACATTTTTAAGCAGAAACAATTAGTAAAATTCAAAATGTTATTGAAAAAAAACCCTGATCTGTGAAGATAAAAAGTTGAATTATTTTTAACAACACGTCTGGCGTCACCACTAGAATTACCACTGAAGCATTTGAATCTGACTGTTTAACTCCTTCAGAGACCAAACATTGCAGCTATCGTGGCCCCGACAGTCACCCTGGGTGTTCTGGCCGTAGTTCTGGGCGTTCTTGGCTGGCTGTTCTTTGTGGTGAAGAAGAAAAGACAAACCGAAGGAACCTACAGGCCCAGCGCTGAGGAAAACTCCGGCCCTCGCAGCGTGACCGCACCAGATGCCTTACAGCTACCAAAGGAGGAGAGACTCATTTGAGATTTGCACAAAATACCAAAATGGACAAAAAGTTGCAAACACTTTGTGTTGCTAAGTGACGTGGCTTCATGCTGATAAACTGAGGAAGAACTTCAGGTTCAAGAGAGGACGGGGAGTGAGTTTTTAAACTCCACAGCATGATGCATAAACCCACTGCTTCCTTTTTAAACAAGCACTGAATAGTTCCTGCTTGGCACACAGCAGAGGAACGCTCAACAATCTTATGGAGGGAATCAAGAACAATTAAACACTTCAATCAACTCTGAATGTCTAATAAGCACATTTGATACTGCAGTATTTCATAGGCATTAATAATTTTAGCTATTATATGTTTTTGTTTTGTTAGTATCCATATGCCAATGTAACACATCACTTGATTAAGCCCATTATGAGGTCACTTTTAAATCTATGCGGATCTATAATGTCTGATTATTTTTTTCAGCCAATTTTATTTGAAATGAACATGGAAGCCTATTTTTATTTGATGAATTATATCAAGCATGATTTTATTTTAATCTAAACCTGCTGTGTAAATATAAAACAGTTTTCATTTTCTCCAAGCAAAAGCAAAAAGCTATCAAATGTTTACACTTTGAAGTATTCTTGGAGCAATCATTATTTACAGTGGCATGGTTCACACATTTCATCAAATCAATTCTGCATGTTTATTTATGCTTTTACCAATAAAATAGTGAAATATTAGTTTGTTGTTTGTGTTATTGAACGTGGTGGACAAAATGTGGTTGGGAAACAGACGTCTAAACTAATAATTAAGTATCAACACGTACAGTTTCTGAACTTACCAAAAATATTCTCAGGATGAAAAACTTTATCATTGCATTTGTACAAAAAGTCTCAGAATGATAAAAGAACGTTGCAGATAAGCATTTCCTGTAACAAGAATGTGAGAAGAGTAAAAGCAGTGTCATGGTTAAGATATTTGTTGAAAAATTAGCCGAAGGAAAGGACTGTTCCTCTCTACCATCCGATATTCATAGGCAACAGACTGAACTTTCATTGTCCCAGGCTTCAGTTCACACCATGGACTTACTGTGTGTTTCAACCTGATTATTCATGATGAAAGGCTGTCACCGATAGCTCCAAGTAACTTTGCTATCATTATCTTACAAGATTGGATTGTAAAATATAAAAAGTGTTGGCTTTAAGTCTACAGATCTTTAATTGAGGTATTGATTATAAATGTATTTTTTCCTGTGGTTCTGGAAAAGACTTTCATTAAGGTGAAGCAGCATTTTTGAAAACAATGTGAGACTCCCTTAGTAACTAATAATTTCACATAAAGACTTTTTGACCTTTTTGGGAGAAATTGATAGTCACTCAGCCCATAGATGACTAGAGTAGAGCTTTCTACAATATCTAACGGACTGAATCTAAATTGTGTCAAAATTCACCTGCTTCATAGTTCTGCTAAAACCTGGTTTTTATGCCCCTTTCTTACATTTAGCATGTAAAAGGAGCAGTTTTTCTTTGATTGTTTGGTTAATTAAGGGAAAGCAATCCAAATAAAACCTGGCCCTTTCTAAAGAAGCAGTTGTCAGCTTTGTTAAATCTTTAACTAACTGTGATTAATCATGTTGTTTTCTTTAGTTTCAATAGCCACACTCAGGTCTGACCTAGAGAATCACTATATCATCAGAATAGACAACGTGAAATGCACCAAGATTTAAGGAAATTCAAGGAAAGATGAATAGTCATTTAAACATGAATGGGTTACAGAAAACCTCCCAGCGGTTTTGATCTCCAGCGAACAGCAACAATGAAGATGTTTATCCAAAAATAGAGAAGGCATGGAAGAGTGATAAACCTTTCCAAGAAAAAACCGGTTTATCAAAGCATGAGTGCAGTGATGACTCCTCCTGAAGGTATGGGTAAAAACATCTGCTGGAAAATTGCAAGGCCAAAACCACCATTGATCAAACATAAAAGAAAGGACAGTTTCACATTTTATTAAACATCTTCTTGATGATCCCCAAGACCTTGGAGAGAATACACTGTCGATTGATAATAATTGTAAAAAAATGAACGTTTTGTAAGGCGTGGAATCTGTTTCACTTAACATGAAACTAGTACAGTCATAATGAAAGTCAAATAAAGTGGTGATAATGTGATAATCTTGGCTGTTTCAGTGCATGCATGCTTGCTTGACTTGTCTGTGCTATCAAGTGAGATAATTTGGCATGAATCATGAATCACAGATCACTTGGATTGGATCCCACACAACCTGTTGCTGGATTAAAAACCACTCTGCAGACGACTGGGTCAGAATTCCTCCACAGGGATTTAAGGGAGTCACTGCTGGGGGCAAACTGGCCCTGGATTGTATTAAACAAAGTTTTCAGTGTAGCAAAAGTGAAGTCTGTAAGGAGTCAAATGCTGTTTCATAAACATAAATATCCAGTCTTTAAATCTGACTGATTAGTTTGAACTGTTACTGGAGTAATCTTAAACATATTTAAAACATTAAAGACGATTTGCAAATTAATTTAACGAGTCTTCGGCAGTGTCAGTTTTAACTGTGCTTTATCTTTTAAAGTTTTTGCATTAAGCACAGAAAGGCAAGTTTAACCCAAGCAAACTGTTTGTTCTCAAGAACAGAGATAAATGGGAGCCAAGATTGGAGGAGTTATTATTTAAACTGATAAAATTAGACTGGATATGCTGAAAATCAAGTTGGCTGGGTAAATATTCATTTGTTAGTAATAACTGCTTTTAGATGTATTTATGTAGAATATTTATATTTTAGAAAAGCTTCATCAGGTTTTGCATAGGTCTCTCTAAATTGCGTCAACACGTCTATAAACATTTTTGTCCAATTTTTATTCTATATTTGAAGAAAAACTTCAAGTGGCTTCAAAATCTTGTTCCTTCAGTTTATCAGCCTAAATTATAGACAGTGATCAAACAATCTTAATATTTAACAGACAGATCTTTTAAAATTTTCTCTTTTGTTTTGAAAAGGTTTGGATTTAGGTTAAGTATCATAAAATATCTAAATGCGACTAAAAATACCACAAATAGATCCTCAGGGTTGTCTTCAACAAAATAGCCCTGATTGTTACGCAGATGTTTGAGATTACACTAAATGAATTCAGAGGCATGGAACAGGCCTTTCAATGTGATTTTATTCAATTCTTCATTTACAAGGTTTCACGGTTAAAATCACTTGCTTTTGGACATGACAAGGGAATGACAAGGCAAATGTATGGAGCTCAACGATCCGGTGCTTTCACAACATGCACGACTTTGTAAACCAATTACATCACTAGAACCAGTTAATATCAACGTCTAACACTAAAGCAACACCAATATAATTTGCTCAATGTGGAGAACTTTTCCATTGCAGAAGGGAAGGGTGGAGGAAAAAAAGCCTGGGAGATGGGTGATGTAAAATGAGATACGGCAGCTGTGTGAGACGAGGTTATTTTATGCAACTTCCTCCTCTCCCTCCTCTTCAAATTCGCCCTCCTCCGCGGTGGCGTCTTGGTACTGCTGGTATTCGGACACCAGGTCGTTCATGTTGCTCTCGGCCTCAGTAAACTCCATTTCATCCATACCCTCGCCTGTGTACCAGTGGAGGAAGGCCTTGCGGCGGAACATAGCGGTGAACTGCTCAGAGATGCGCTTGAACAGCTCCTGGATGGCCGTGCTGTTGCCGATGAAAGTGGCGGACATTTTGAGGCCCCGTGGCGGGATGTCGCAGACAGCGGTCTTCACGTTGTTGGGGATCCACTCCACGAAGTAGCTGCTGTTCTTGTTCTGCACGTTCAACATCTGCTCATCCACCTCCTTCATGGACATTCGACCCCTGAAGATGGCGGCAACGGTGAGATAGCGGCCGTGGCGGGGGTCGCAGGCGGCCATCATGTTCTTGGCGTCGAACATCTGCTGGGTGAGCTCAGGTACTGAGAGGGAGCGGTACTGCTGGCTACCCCTGCTGGTGAGGGGGGCAAACCCTGGCATGAAGAAGTGCAGACGGGGGAATGGCACCATGTTTACTGCTAGTTTGCGGAGATCGGCGTTAAGCTGGCCGGGGAATCGCAGGCAGGTGGTGACCCCGCTCATGGTGGCCGACACCAGGTGGTTGAGATCTCCGTAGGTGGGAGTGGTGAGTTTCAGTGTGCGGAAGCAGATGTCGTAGAGGGCTTCATTGTCGATGCAGAATGTCTCGTCTGTGTTCTCTACCAGCTGGTGGACAGAGAGGGTGGCGTTGTAGGGCTCCACCACGGTGTCAGACACTTTGGGAGAAGGCACCACGCTGAAGGTGTTCATGATACGATCGGGGTATTCCTCACGGATCTTGCTGATGAGCAGGGTGCCCATCCCAGAGCCAGTGCCTCCACCCAGCGAGTGAGTAAGCTGGAAGCCCTGGAGGCAATCGCAGCTCTCGGCCTCTTTCCGAACCACATCCATGACAGAGTCCACCAGCTCTGCTCCTTCTGTGTAGTGACCCTTAGCCCAGTTGTTCCCAGCTCCACTCTGACCTGTAGGTCAAAAATATTCCCCTTTATTTATGATTCACAGAAAAAATTAAAAACAGTGGATTCACATTAAATTTGCCAAGTATACCAAAAACGAAGTTGTCAGGTCTGAAGATTTGCCCGAATGGTCCAGATCTGACCGAGTCCATTGTACCGGGTTCCAGGTCCACTAGGATGGCACGGGGCACATATTTCCCACCTGAAAATATTGAGAAATTATTAAAACCAGGAAGTCTTATTATTGTTTAGCATTGCTAATGCTGGATCGGCAGCCTACCTGAGGCCTCATTGTAGTAGACGCTGATCCTGTCTAGCTGCAGGTCGCTGTCTCCATGGTAGGTACCAGTGGGATCAATGCCGTGCTCATCGCTGATCACCTCCCAGAACTGTGAGGAAAAACAGGCGTGGTGGTGAGTGAAGTAAAACAACAAGTTAACTTTATTTCACATTTTTACCTACTGGTATAAAAACATATAGGAAATTTGCCTTTGCAGAAATATAGGGTTTATAAAAAAAGCAAACTAAATGGTGAGAAACAGATCCAAAGAGCAAAGCATCAGTCTGAAACACTTTCTCAGAATTACTTCTGATGGCAATGATCTGATAAATAACTCTTTGCATATTACATATAAAAAGAGACAAGAGTCTAATATTTAGACGTAGAAAAGTGTGATTATAATTGGTCAAGCAGAAAATATTTAACTGAAAGTGGTTTGATGAAAATAGGTCAGATAAAAGGGGGAGGGGAGGCTGCTCCTCCACTGACAGTAAGGACGCACAACACACGATCTGATTACCGTAAAAATTTAATGCTAGTCAGGAAATATATATTTATAAACATTTGATTTTATATTCATTTCTATAGCGATAGCCAGTTCACTTTTGTCACGATTAAAGAATTGCCACAGTGCACGCACTGCAAAAAACATCACGCGGTAAATTGATGATTAATGTTTCGTTGCATTTTGCATAGTCAAAGCGCTGCAACGATTTCTGATTCGCTGCACGGAGTTCCTTCTGGAGAATTCTGAGAGGGTGGATTAGTGGCTGCCGGCCGAGGTGCGTCTGCGTGAAAATCGGCACCAATCTTTCCACGATGCAAAAGTCTACACATATAAAACATTAACTACCTTTGCTCCGATCTGGTTTCCGCACTGGCCGGCCTGCAGGTGCACAATCTCACGCATTTTGGGCAGAGAAATGGGAGGATGGTCGAGTCGATGCTGGAAATCTGAGAGATACACAGGATGATGGCTCCCTACTGCAGTCGATGGTGCAGGATTTGTTGCTCCGCCTTTAAGATTCTCTTCATTGGCTTGAAACTGTGGTGCAACCTGACGTCATCGCCATGGCAACCAAAGACTGGAGGAGCCAAAACCCCGTGGAAATGGTGGATAGG
Organism: Gambusia affinis; assembly: GCF_019740435.1. Classification (NCBI taxonomy): domain Eukaryota; kingdom Metazoa; phylum Chordata; class Actinopteri; order Cyprinodontiformes; family Poeciliidae; genus Gambusia; species Gambusia affinis. Next base: position 20,465,148 of record NC_057886.1, read on the forward strand.
ATGCGAGGAGCTGCATCACTCCTCTAGATTCTCTCACGAACCGACTGACCCGCTGCAAAACATGAACATGAAAACTGTGGGAGGCAGTTTGATCAGTTTGGCATGAAGTTAGATAAAACGTGTAAACATCAGTTTTATTTAGAACTTCTTTGTGTTTCAAAATACAATGATACTGAATACGAAATACTTTTTTAGGTGGCATACTGGAACTTTAGCATGTTGGTGTGAACAGAAAAGGACCCAAGAATCAGCTGATATTGATGCAAAACATTTCCCTCGCTGGTTCCCTTCAGTCTTATCAAAACAGCACTTTAATTGCTGTTTATTGTCTCTTCAGCTTTGCAACTCGGCATCAGATTACAAAGAGAATTTTTTTATATATATATGACTTATTCTGCCCGACTAACAATGCCAAAAAAAGAAAACAAAATGTTGCCAAAACAAGTTGATAATGGGAGGGTGACATTGATGTATTATATTCAAAACTGCTTTTAATATAGCTTAAAACTTAAGTAATGTATTCAGCATTCATCAGCTCACATGGTGTTTAAAAGCAACACCAGGTACTGAATTTAAATTATTAAGCATTTAATATTCATAAAAAGCACAACTATTTAAATGATATAATTAACAAATGCCTAACAATCTAAAATAACATGTTCACAGAGTAAAAATGGTCACCAAAGCCTAAAAATACAACCTCTCTTCTAACAGAAACTTTAAATCTGAATGCTCCCTCTCTTTAATCTATTTTTGGCTTCCACCGTGTTACAGGAGAGTGAAAAAGATTAAAGCACAATAAAAATAAAGAAAGAATAAGGTAGAGCAGCACTGAGATTTTGACAAATATTATTAAAAGCACAGCTGTTTTCAAAAGTATACATACCCCTGTTAAAATTTATTGTTTTTGTCGTGTTAAAAATTAGATCGAGATGAAGCTTATTCCACCTTTGATCTGACATGTGTCCTTTGCAATTAAAAAAAAATTATCTAATGTGTTTAGTGTAATAAATGTGCACAAAAAATTCTCTGACATAGCTGCCTAAGTTTACACACCTTTAGACATCTTGAAGCTGTTATGATTTAAGTGATTGAACTAATTTATTTTCATTTTAGTTTCTGTGTTGAGTATTTTCTTATGGTTTATTTATTTGCTTAGCACTTGCCATTTTAGTGTATCAATTTAATGTGCTAGACTGGTAGAATCAAAGGTGTTTTAATAAAGTATTGGTTAAAGGTTGCAACCAGGAAAATGCAACTTTGAATTTTTTATTTAATATCAAAAGATTTTCTGCAAATATGTAATTTAACTTGAAAGGTGGGAAAAGTTGCATTCATCTTGTTTTTTTTAAAGCCACAAAAACCTCATATTTTGCCAATGATGTGAAAATTTTTAAATTAAGATTTCAAGCCAATTAATTTCCAAATTCACTTGCCAACGTAGTGAGGCCACAGTCTGAACCTAAGTGATAGTTTGAAAGCAAAACTGCAGTCACTAAATTCACTCATACATAAAAAATAGTTGAACTATTTATATCTCACTTTCCTCTGATCTGATGGCCATTTGCCAGAGAACATTGTTTAGAGCTCCTATTGTTCAAAGCAACAGGAGCTTTAAACAATTCAAGCAGCTTGTTGTGCTGCTTTGAACCGTCAACACAGATGTCAAAACTGAAACATTCAAATTTATGTCCTGAAAGATCACATTCCAGCCTTGTAGAAAGTTACCAACCGGTTTTAAGTTCCTTCTCAACTGGCCAATGAGGCTTTATTTCCTGTTTGCCAGCCATGCTACATTCGGGGCTTTCTCACACTGCTGCATGACTGATGTTACACCCACAGAGGCCAAGCACAGGAAAACCAGGGACATTTGCCTCTTCTCATCAAGAACAATAGATCAGCTTGAAGTTAACACAAACAGAGACTCTAGGACGGCGTGCGTTGGAACCAAAGAGCTTTCTTTTTTAACACTGAGCGTTTGACATTCGTAAGGTAAGGATCATGTCTCTCCCAGAGGAGGATCTGACATGTCCAGTGTGCTGTGATATCTTCAGGGATCCTGTTCTGCTGTCGTGCAGCCACAGCTTCTGCAGAAGCTGTTTGAAGAAATGTTGGGACACAAGGACAAGGGAATGTCCAGTTTGCAGAAGGAAAGCGTCCAAATGCCCTCCTCTGTCCAATTTAGCCCTGAAGAATGTCTGTGAAGCTCTTCAGCAGGTGAGGAGGCAAAACTCTATAGAGGAGCAGGGGAGGTGCAGCTTACACGGGGAGAAGTTGAAGCTGTTTTGTCTAGCTGACGAACAGCCCATCTGTGTGGTGTGCCAGACATCCAAACTTCATAAAAATCACGACTGTTCCCCGGTTGAAGAGGCACTTCTGGACTGCAAGGTAAGGGAAATAAACCACCTTTTCAGAGAGCTGTTGAGAGAATGCGGTTCTACTAGTCCATCATGATTGTCAACCATTGTGTGAGAGAAAGAGACAAGAGCAAAAACATGCCTGATGTCATGATGTCTGCTGATTGGATATGTTTGGCTTCCAGGACAAACTGGAGCTTATGCTGAAAAGCTTGGAAAGCAAACTGGAGTACCTCGAGAGAAAACACAGGACCTCTGCTGACATGTTGGCATACATTAAGGTAAAACATGATTAAACGGAAGCAACAAGTATTTCCATAAAGACGACAGAAAACATTGAACATGTTTCTGATAATCTTCCTGACAGTATCAGACACTGACAACTCAAAACAAGATAAAAAAACAGTTTGAGCAGCTACATCAAGCCCTCTGTGAGGAAGAGTCGGTCCGGAGAGAAGCTGTGAAGAAGGAGGAAGAGGAGAAGACTGCATCGATCAAAGCAAAAATGAATGAACTTTCAGCAGAAATGCTTTCTGTCGCTGAGACCATGTCTGCCATCAAAACACAGCTGAAAGAAGACGATATGATTATATTACAGGTTCGAGCTGCACAATGCTGCAATATCATTGAGGGTTAAAAACACACTTATGCTTAATGCTGTTTTGTTTCTTTCAGAATTTTAAAGCCACTCAGGGAAGGTAGGTTGCTAATATTTTAAAACATTAATGTTATAAAATATATGTATATTGTAATTGTTACTGTGTTTTAATCACAGGGATAAAGATATGGAGGATGATTTAGATTGCATGTCGGGTTTACTGTTAGATGCAACAAAACATCTCTCTAACCTGAAATACAATGTCTGGGAGAAAATACTGGACAACACTGACTATAGTAAGTATATTTAACAAGTGTATAACAGAAGAATTGTCCACTGCAAACCTGATTTGTAGGTGATAAATACTCTTTGGCTAATTTTCTGCTTTGTAGCCTCTGTAACTTTAGACCCAAACACAGCACACCCATGCCTCGTCCTATCCGAAGACCTGACTTCCCTCCACTACTCAAAGCAGCCCAGCTGTTGCCCTGACAACCCTGAGCGTTTCCACGTGAGTGCAGAAGTGGTAGGAATGAGCTCGCTCGGCTCAGGAAGCCACCACTGGGTTGTGGAAACAGGAAGTAATGAAGACTGGCTCCTGGGCGTGGCCTCATTGTCTGTGCCGAGGAGCGCCGAGGTCGCAGCTCGGCCTGAAAATGGCTTTTGGACTTTGTGCTTCCGGGACGGAGAGCTCAGAGCAATGAGCTCGCCACCCACCCTGCTGACTGTTACAACTAAGCCCGAACAGGTCAAAGTTCAACTGGATTACAACAAGGGAACAGTGACATTTTTTGACCCTGTGGACAATTTGCTCCTGTATACTTTCACGCAGACATTCACAGAACCTTTATTACCATATTTTTATACACAGAGTAGTCACCCTCTGAGAATAATGCCAGAGAAGGTGCTCATCACCGTGCTGCGTCAGTAAGTAGGTTTTCTTTCTGTCTTTGTTCCTTTTTTAGTTTTCCTGTTCTCCCAAAACAATGTTCCTAAATGTCTGCCTTCATTTTATAAAGTTCTGGACACCAATCCTCATGTTTAAGCACAGAAACTTTCAGCTTTTAGTTCAAACCAACTCCATCCTCTCAAATCCAAGTAATCTCATTGAAACACAAAACTTTGCTTTTAGGCATTACATAAAAGACTCCCCTCCGCAAATAGAAAACAAGAAGTGTTTTGTAAAAGTATTCATATTTCTTCAGCTTTTTACATATTTTGCCACGCTAATAAAGCAAACTTTACTACCAGGACTGTTTGTTCAGAGGATTGTGGTATTTTTCTGCCGGATGTAGCCAGACCATGTTCTTCCACAGGTTAGTTATGTCACTAGTGGATATGGATTTGGACAGTTGTTTGTTTGAGGATATCAGAGTAAAGGAGGCCGAATATAAATCCGCATTACACTTTTCTGATTTTTATCTGCAAGAAAAAGACAACACCACAAAGCACCAATTTATTTTTTCACTTCGCAGTTATGCATTAGATCGGGAAGGTGGTGGCAGTTTTGAACCGCACACTCCTGCTATCTAAATTTATGGATTTGGTTAAGCTTTTTAAATAGCAACTAAAATCTCACCTTTTTACAGCTGCTTCTGCAACACTTAGTGTTATGGAAAAAATGTTCTACTTACTTTACGTTTACTAACTTACATAAAATGAAATGAAAGATATTTAGCACATTTGAGGTTCTAACTTGATGAAATGAGAATTTATTTTATTGACTATAAAAATCATTGTATCGTTTGACCTTTTAAAAAACTATTAACCCTGGTTATTCTACTTAATGAATGTTCAGATAGGATTTTCAGTGATTTTTACTTTTGTTGCTCCATTGTGATAACTCTGTGGAAGCTGCACTGACTGTATTAAACAGTACTATGTATCAGTTTGCACTAAATTTACACTGAAAGGGCTGTATGAATAGATTTGTATTTAGACCAGGAGTCCATGTTTTGTGCATCCAGAGCTACAAGTGGAGCTTTAGATTTAAAATAAATAATTTTATACAAGGACTTATTGTTTGTATAATTGTCAGTGATGGTCAAACAAAGTTAAAGCTAGTTTTAGATGTTTTGCAACATTTGGACTAGAACTAGGGATTTTTGTCAGTTTGCTAAATAAGTGATTTTAAAAAATTTATTTATTTTTTCTCATTAAATAAAACAATCTGTACAAGTTTCCTTCTTCTCAAACTTGATGCTATCTTTTTTGAAGGTCCGTGTAACATTTAGCTGCCCCAAGATCAAAAATTGTTATTTGGATTGTGCGGGTTTAGGCTCCTGATTTAGTTCCAGGAACACAAACTGAGCCAAATATTAAAATATGTGAACAGTGTCATTATATCTGATGTGTTATTTAGAAGATCGGCCGGTGTTTTTTTTGTTTTTTGCTCATAGGACAGTAATAGAAAATACTGTGATGTATTTTACCCCTGTGTGTAATTTTGCTGCTGTCTTGTGTTGGTGACCAGTAATAAAGATTCTTTGTCAAGATCTTGGCTGATTTGTCTTATTTTTTATTGTGAGATGTACATATTTGGGATTAGCTCAGTGAATATGAAGAAAATAAAGCCAAATTCACGTACAAAAAAACCAAACAAACAAACAAAACAAAGTGTTTAATTTCTGTTCAGGTGACTGAATGGAAAGTCATCTACTGTAGATCAAAACATATTGTTGTTGCACAAAACACAGTGGCATAGCAAAGGAAGATTTGACAAAACTTCATATCTTAAATGACAGAATTTATTTTTTATGGTTTATTTTTAGACACAAGAGGGCGCCAAACCCAAACAATTGACTTGTGAGTAAAAGTTATCACATGCCAACACATTTCATGTCATAATGAAGTTGCTACAATGTCAAGCTGAAATGGACAAACTTATATTATTATATCATTACACGTTTTCTCAAAACTGCTTTTATTTACTTACTTTAATTTATTTACTTGGCATGGAAATAACATTAGATCTAAAAACATTTCTAGAGGAAAAAAACTCCTTCAGTCTATTTCGTTACAGTAAATTTTGTCTTCATCATGTAGTCTTACAGATCTAAGCTGATGGATTTTGTGTGGATATATTTTTATTTTTTTCTGTGGTGATGCAGGAAGTGAACTTCTTAATGCAAGCATCTGGAAGGAAAGGAACCTTCTCCAGACGGGACAAGTAGACAAGTGGTTGGATAGTGCTGCTAATGTTTAGAAAAGCAAAGCCAACGGGCTGCACATAGCAACGAAACACATCGGGGGTGTAATGATCTTCAAACGGAAACAGTGCAACAAGGGGCAAATAGTTGAAAATAATGATACGGAGGATGGAGAGCACCATGTTGAAAGCCTTCTTCTTCATGGGATGCATGTCGTCTTTCCCGACGCCACGAGATTTCTTCAGGACCCATAATATGCTGGCATTACAGACCACCATCCAGGTAAAAGTTGCAAGGACCTCGCCGGTGAACACCTTCTCGAAGTTGGGAAAACCGCCCACCATCTTGGCTGTAGAGTAGGCGACGGTGAGGCAGAGAACCAGAAGTGTGAGGCTTAATCTGTATTTGATGGGTTTCAGCTGCCCAAACGTGATCGGGAAGAGCACTGCCACAAATCGATCCAGGCAGATGCAAGAAAGAAACAGTGGGCCGCTGGTGTCTTTAACACCGAAGGAAAACTTAACGGCTGCCCAGACCTCTTTGCTATGCCAGATGTAAAGATTTAAAAAGTTGAGGGGGGTCATGGTGCCAAAGTAGGCATCCATGAAGGCCAAGCAACCCAGGAACAGGTCTGAAGTGGACGGTTCTTTGCGATTGTGGACAAGAATTGCAATGACAAGCAAGTTGGCAGGTATTCCCACGATTACATTGACGATTTGTATGGTCAGGTCAAACAGAACTCCCTCAAAGTACCGCTCACAGCCATCAAACACGCTAAAATGTTTAACAGTGGCGTTGACATTAACTGTGGTGTTGTGAGGGACTTGTGCAGAAACAGAGGTTGAGTTAAGTGGCAAGAAGTATCTGTCCATGTTGACCAGCAAACGCACAAACTCTGAAAGAGAGAACGGAACAAAAGTCGTGGTTGTTATCCAACTTATACAACAGCGAGAAAGGATTTTTTTTCATGAAAGCCCAGAGTTATCTTGATGATTTGTTTCATTCTCTTAGCCTTTTCCCAACTGAGCAAAACTCCAAACTGTCACATCAGATACTTTGGAGTTCTTTATTAGTCCCCTTGGGTTGTGATCTCTGAGCAGTCGAATCTCAGCAGGAACAAAGTGGCTGCAGAGGCAGCTGTTAGACAGTAAAAACATGTTACAAACACCAACAGGCCCTCTCCTCAGGCTGTTATTTTGTTATTGTGTCTGTGTGGGCTCTCCTCCGGGAAACACGACTCCCTGAACGAGAAGATGTCTAAGACACTTCAGAGACGCCTTCATCCTTTCATAGGAGAATAAAAGAGCATCAACTCTCAGTTTTAAACAGCAAAGGTCATACTTTGCGCGCCGACAATAAATGATCGTAGATGTTCTAGAGGTTTTTAAAGGTCAGTTGCTACGTGCGATTGTTTCTAAAGCTATTTCTGAACAAATAATTATATAAAGGGAAATAAATTTAATACATTTGAATGATGAAAAGCTGATTTAATATATGAGGGTCACATAGGTGTTGGCTGCAATCTCTGTATATTTTCCTGGAAGTAGGAACACAATCTTCTCTGCAGATTGTATTTAAAGCTAGAAAACTGTTTGCTGCAACTCTGATTATTGCTCTGCACACAATCTGAAACTTAAACACTCTCTTAAAGTCATTACACCTGAGCTGCCTCCAGCTACAGACTACTGAGACCAGCCTGTGATTATTCCTTGCCATCAAGGGGACTGATTTGCTTTATTGTAGACCTTTTTTAGCCTCAGCCCCCCTGCGAATGGTGTTTCCAACCTCCCTCTGCTCCAGGCCTCACCTCAGGCCAGTCACACTCCTGTGGGATTAATCACACCTGCAGAGGACTGAAGTTTTTAACCAATAAGCTTTTCCTTCGAGATTACAGACAAAGTCAATTGTTTTCTTTTTCTTCAAGCACATCTTTTGACAGTGAAATAAAAAATGCCCAATCTAAAAGATTGGCTGTTTGTTAGTCTACAGCATGAGTAAATTTGCAATTTTCAAGTTGTTGAAAAAGTGACTCGATCCATTTGCATATAATTTAATTATTTGTGTGCCTGATTTATAAGGGGTGAAGTTTGTGCTATCAAGATATAAAAGTAAACTTTGTAAAAAGAATTTTTAATGTTTGCGAATGAGACATTTTCTGTCATAAAAAAACATTATAAATTAACATTTTAAATTGTCTATACTTATTGGTACGCACCAAACAGGTTGCCAGTCAGTCACGGGGCAAATGATTTAAAATAATATTCATTAATTGTACTGTAATATGTATTTGAACATGCTTTATTTTCATTGCCGTATGCTAAATTGGCAATATTGCCTTTATACCTTTAAAATATGCTAAGAATCACAATAAGCATCAACTTTACACACACTTTGTCTTGACACTCAAACTAACCGTCATTTATAATGAAGGTGAACAAAAGTTGAAATCCACATGAAAGTAAAAAAAAAATGCAATAGTTTCCTTTTGTAAGTTAGACCTACAATTTTACTCATCTTCCCTTTTTGCAGCAGATAATGAAAATAAAATACTTCACTGATCCCAAAAGAACATTTTATTTGTTACATATTCTCATAAATTCTAGTAAATAAAGTCAACCTTTAATGGATAGAATAAATCGATTCTCAAACTCAGTTTTAGTGTATTTGTTCAGACACTTTTCATGACACAACCATCAAAAAAATCTGCATATAATTGTTAGACTTCAGAGTTTATACTCACCGGTTTGGTATGTTCTTCTGTCTTGGTCCCTACGATTGATGCAGGGTGTTGTCCAAAGGCGCTTATATATCTGTTGTCTGGTGTGTCATCTGTTTGACGCCAACCGGTGAGGGAGGAACATTTAGATATCAAGAGAAAATATGGACCTCTTCAGTTGAGTGCTTTCGATTTTATTTTTTTTATGTGGGAAGGTTCTTTGTGTGTCAAAGGATGGTTATCATTTTTACAGATTTATCTACAGGCCAGATGTTTCTGTGTCTCTATCTTGATTTAAATTTCCAAACATTTTCTGCTAATTTTATCAAGGAGTTTGTTTGCAATGCATGCTTCTGCGTCCTCCCTTCCTATTTGAATATTTAGCATATGGACTTTGAAAAGATCAGCCCTCCAGATTTCACAGAGAAGAATCTGTTTGGTTTTAGCCCTCTATCACTGGAGACATTTAGTTCAAAGGCACAGATGGTTTTAGAACATCTCCACGTCCTGTTCATGCATCCAAAAGAGGATGAGAAAACTTAAAACAACAGGTCACGTAGGCCGTCTCTGCAGTGTCGATTAAAGGGACGGAAAAAAGGAATTGGAGATGTGTGTGTCAGCGGGTATTAGAGGCGATCGTTCCTGAGAGTGGCTAATTGCATTTGAGACACTGTGTAGGTAAGCAGGACCCAATGTTCTGTTCCCATGTGGGGAGATGAGACAAAACCCACGATGATTGTTGCACTAATGTGTAAATCACACCAGAGAGATGTACAGAAACCAGTGTGAATTGGTTGCACTGGCTCTGTTGTGCCTGAGGGGGCAGTAGTGTACCGTATTTCACATGGATTTTACAATCACTTCTAAAAAGGACACTTTTACGATTTTTTATGTGATATATGGTGCATATAATCTACAAATGGTGTTGGATTTAGAATCTGTGATCTGGCTCCTCCTTTTCCATTAAAAAAATAAGAGAAACAAAGAAATGTAACATAAGCATGTAGTTCCGAACTGTCAAACAAACCACAATTATTTTGTCAAATCTTGTCAAATTATACTCCCTGTCTTCATTCTGTCCTCTTATTTTTATTATACAATAACTGCATTCTAAAACAATTTCCTTCTGTTTCCTACTACTTTTTTACATCTGTCTCCCTCTACAATTTAAATGTTTACCCCATATTCTTCTGGCCTCCCCCTCAACATAAATGCTGCCTCGCTGGAACAAATAACACTTTGAAATTATGTAAATATTAAATAAAAACCTTAAAATGTTAATAAAATGTGAGGAAATTCATCAGATCAAATCAGAAAATCTATTTCTTTTAGATTTCAATAAAAATAAATTGTTGTTTAGGGTGGCCCAGCACTCTGCAAGCTGAGCCAAATCTTATACAAATAAAAAGTCACATGTTTATCTCACGCTTGTCTCACATGCATAAATGTTTTCATTAATTCTGCAAGGCGACATTATGTGGTTAGGTTTTTGCATGTATTTCTCTTCAGGCTGTCCAGATGCCGATGCCAAAATTATATTAGAAGTTGTTAGTGACAGTGTGCAGAAACCACCCACACAGCGGAAAGCCACACAGAAACTTCTTTGGTTCAGAATGAGACAATATAGGTTCATTTTATCTATTATAATGCGTCTAAAGCTGCAAACATGTTGAAAAGTGTGAAAGCTGAGCATTTTAATTATCATCCTGATGACTGATTGAATACCAGTTTGTCTGCTGAGGACATAGAGGGGCAAAAACTCTTGAGACAGTTTGTAGCAAAGATTAGCTTCCAGCCCTGCCAGGATGAAAGTCCTTCACCCACCCACCTGTGTGTTTGCATTCACATGTGACGTTAACACTGGTGGCAAAACAAGAGAACAAGGTGAAACAGTACTTTAGCACAAAACTTGGAATAAGGATAATAATCTTTTTTTTTTTTTTTACAACACATGTATGATGGTTTTAGTGCTTTGTTAATAATTACTTTCTCTCTACCAGTAAGTTGTCTGGTAAAGATCCTACCAATTGCTTTTCTGCTCATCTCTGGAACATCCGTGTGTGTTGACAAATGTTTATTGAGATCACATGGTGAGAGAAATTAAAAGCAGATGGACATAAACAGAGTGGTAGAAGTTAAATAATCTCATACTGCTGTAAACACATTTCTGTGAGGAGTTCTCCAGCAGTTTTCGACTTTGGAGCTTGGTGGATATTTGCCTCCGAAGGGAAGCTTACGTGCAAAAAGGAAGGTTGATAGGAAGGCAGCAAAAATTAGAAAAGGAAAGGTACAAACCTCTCTAACCATCTGGTTTCACCATTATCAGATCAAATAATCCTGCCAGTGCAGAAAAGCATAAAGCACAACGAAGAAGGAGAGAATGAGACGGGGGAAATGACATCATTAGTCTGTGTTTTGTTCATGACATTTGATGACACATAATAGCTTTGGTGAAATACTTATTAATTTGCATTTACATTTTTTTACCCAATAACTTTGCAGAATTTGTTTATGCTCTGCCATTAGTGCAAAGGTCATCCATTTAAAGAATACATTTTGTAAGATGTGCAACAATAAAAGTTGAAACTAAGCTAATGCTTTGCTGTAAAAACAAACAAAAAAAATGGGACATGGGGTTGAGCTCCCACTTCACTAATTATTACAATTATGCCATTTTAAGTGTGAGGTAATCACCATAATTATGGTTTGCCTGTCTTCAGGCGATTAAACAAACAAGTTTCATTTCGCATTTGCTTCTTAATGAAGTTAATTATGCAATGAAGCAACATGATGTCATGAAGCATTTGCGTGTTTTTCAATGCATGCAATCCACAGCGACAGGATGAGTCTCTTTATTTGATTCAGTATCAGAATGAATACCGAGTGTTTGAAAGTGATAAAAAACAAAATCAGCCTGCCTGAATTTTGACAGTGACGTATGAAGAAGCACAACTTTCATAAAAATAATAATGCAGGCAGCTCTTCCTCTGCATTATTTGACTTGTGCTGTCCATAATGTGCAAGTGATCTGGACAAAATATACAAGTTCAGCAGGCAAATCAGGTTTCTGCCAATACCTGGTATCTCTGTTTCAACTCAAGTTAGAGAAATTGGATATTTAACCCAAAGTTCACCGTCTTCCATTTCTCCTGAATGAGAGCACTGACTAGTAAGGGTTTGTCTAAAAAAATCTTGAGAATTAAAATTTACAAGGGCTTTTAAAATATTTTTTTTTTGTTTTTCACCTGCTCAGTCATCAGCTGAATTCAGGAACCTATAATGGAAAATCATTACTAAAAGGGGACAATTTTCAGACACCAATTAATTAGTTTTGTATTCTTCCAACTAAAACCATCTTTGTTCAGCACCAGACATTTTTAGGCAATGTTATTAAGAACGTTTTTCAATCAGGTTTTAAAGCACGTCTCCGAACTGAAACGTTTTAAATTATCTGTGGCCTTTTTATTCTAGCAAATTTGTCTATGTTAAAGCTTTTAGACACTAGAGATGCTTTTGACATGGAAGCTTACAGCTTTCTATAGTCAAGTCTGTTGTTGGGATTTATCAATCTGCATTGCAATGTATCTTCTTTTCGGAGACAAAACTTTGACGGTGATTAATTTCCTTTTAATAATCATTTTACTATAGTTTCTCATACGTTTTACATCTATTTGAATTATGTGTTCATCATCACTATCAGCCAAAAGCCCAAAACAGAACTAATTTGAATGTTAATACTTCTTACTGCTGATAATGCATTTTCAATATGCTTGTATCTATTTTTAGCTGTTAATTTGGGATCCCAGATAAAAAGTTGAACAGTAATTGAACATATAAAATTGTATTTGAAGATTTTCTGAACAGATTTCCAAAAGTAACAAACCCCAACAAATATGAAAGTAGTGCGTATTTGACAGTTTTTAGCATCTACCTATAGCAGTGTTTCTCAATAGTGCTGTGCATGTTTATGGTGTTTCCCTTCTGCTTCACTCCTGACTTGAAAAAGTGTGTGATTAACAGGCCTTTTCAGCACTTGATGGCATGTAGAGGAGGCCATGCTATCATTTGAATCAGCTGTGCTGGAACAGAAACACATCTAAAATATGCAGGGCGTGAATTGAGAAACACTGGTCTGTAGAAAGCTGAGCACTTTGGACTCCACTATTGATATTTTGCTACTTATCTATGGCTTGCTTTGTCAAAGTGAAGTGAGGAAAAATAGATTTGAAACAAAACTCCTCCTGCTTGTTTTCCTAACTTGACAGAAATCCAAATCTAAACAAACATATTAGTCATCAAACATACTAGAAATCATCTCTCCTTGGAATAAGCTGGAGCTTTTCTACTTTTGAAAGCAAATCTGGGTTTGATTTGAACTTATCACTGCCCTTCCATAGCAACAGAGATTTTAATTATGAACACTGCTGGGTGGGCAGGACATGTGGCGTGGCTTAAGTGGGAGCGAGAGAGCGTGCCAATAGTTGTGGGAATGAAGAGATAACACTGTGGGTCAGATGGCTATTTTTGCACTCAGGGCCAGAGTCCAACTCTGTGACACAAGCTTCTGGGGTCTATTGTGCCTCCGTAGTTCACAGGAATAAACACCTGCTGCAGTTCTCAGAATAATTATACACACTGCGAGAGCTTCCTAAGAGTGTGCAAAACGCCAAACACCAAAAAAAGTCTTATGTATGGATAATACATGGCATTATTATGCATATGCATATTGGAAATGCATTGCAATATTGTTTACCTGAGTAAACAACATGAGTAAACAAGTATTGTTTAGTATTGTTTACTTGTTTACATGAGTAACAGCTGAGAAGAAAATTTTTGTTTTCCTGCATAATAATAATAATAATAATAATAAATAAAGCCTGAATGTTTGAGCAAACAAGGTGATGTCAAACTACGTTTTCAACCAGATTTCTTAAGAAGCCCCCACACAGTAACAAGACTAGGATTACTGAGAATTCAATAGATAATAATCCAGAATCGAGAAGATCAATCCCTACTTATCAATATTTAAAATGAGAGCAAAGATTTGAGCTTGAACAAAACAAACTTTAACTCTAAATTAAGAAACACTTTTATAGCCAGGAACAAAAATCCCATGTTAAAAACACTGAGCTTTGTTTTTGCATTTATTGATCTCATTAGCAATATTTTTAAACTATGAAGCAAAACAAATGAAAGCATTTAGTAATCTGAACAAGATTTTGATCGAATGCATGTAGCTAAATGAACATGAAAGTTTTTTTTACCAGAGACAAAACCAGTCTTCCTCCATTTCTTTCTAAATCCTACAGAAAACAATAATCTCTGAACATTTCCCAACTTAATAAATCCGCTCAAATTGACACTATTTTTAAAAACATTCAGTGTAAGCTAATGTGAAAAGGTAAGATTAATTCTTAAAAATGTTTTTTTAAGCAGCTTTTACACCCAGTGCTAAAAAGAAATTAGCCAATACTGTGCGACAAAAAAGTATCTAATGCTTCATCATGTTTTAATTCAAAGATTTTCTCTCAAACATAAAACATTTCATCTATAATAATATTTGAACATTATGTATAGCGTTAGATTGATTGATTTATGATACAATCACCATGTGAGACGCTACACAAGAATGCAGACAACATCCCATTGTTTTCTAAATTGCTCATGTTGCCACTAAACATTTGCATTAAGCCTCTCCATCAATCATGAAAGCTCTTTCACGTTTCCAAGATGCGGGGTTTTAATTTGACCTCACAGAGGAAAACTTGACTTGTGATAACATTATTCTACGAAGACGCCTCTCCAGGGAGAATCACTCTCCTGCCAGCCGGCTGTCAGGGGCAGCAAGGCGAGAAGCACAGCTGATAGCCCGTCAACATGACCGTACATCTATCAGCTCCTTTCTGATACACCCTGACAGCGTCACTGACGGGGATTTGGCCGGAGAACACTCGGGGCTGCGGGGTCACATGAGAGCGCAGAAATGTTTCAATGGAAACACACTGAGTGTTTGTGCTCCATGTCGCCTTGTTAGGGAATTCAACCCTCGCTGCGACGAAAGAAACACATCTGTTTCCTGGCTGCATCTCAGAAGCTTTTATTTCACGTCAGACGGGGTAAAACTGTTTAAAGATGCAGGCAGTAGATTTTTCCTCCGACAGCTTCTGAATGAGGTATTTACAGATCTCACACACTCAAACCCAATCACCTACAAAAACAAGACATTTTGCTTTTACTGTAACACTCAAGTACCTCATTTCTCGTGAAGCAGCTCAGAAGGGTTCTCTGTGTTTACAGTAAAATCAGCATGTGAGAAATGCAAATGTGAGCCACAACTAAAACCAACATCTTTTGAAAGCGTCTAATTCCCTTCCAAGCTATGAGAGAACATTTATGTGTTGCAGCGCCATGAACTCATGTTGCCATGGGGAAAATAAGGCCTGATCAAATGCCAGTGCCATGGCCAGACTCAAAGAGCATGTTCAAAAAAACACAGACCTTTCTCTGAGGGGACTGGCAGACCTAAGGCCAGAATGCATCTAACTCTGACACACACAAAGCACTCACATCTGTCCACTAGTTCTTCCAATTTCTCTTTCTTTCTGGATGCTTTTTCACCTCATTGTTGACTAAAATTTTCCCAACTCTGTAGATGAAGTCATCAACTGGCTGCGAGAGCATCTGAACATAAATTTGTCTTGACAGCGGTGGAGAAATTTAAATGAGGAGTATGGAAACACTGTGAATTTATTTTTGCTTTCAAGTGGTGGTGCGAAGTGTGGCGTCTGAAATCTGCTAAAAGTCGCTGTTGCTACTTGAAACCATGAAGACGACTGACTGAACGTGTTCATGCTTTTACAGTAGGGTTATCTCTCGCTTTAAATGTTAATTTTGGAAACATTTACAGTGACTATATTAAATGCAGAGTAAATTTAGATAACATCCAATGGGATTAGAGAAAGACAAGGTGGGAAGTGACAATAACTTTATTTATAATCTATAACATGTTTGTCTAAGTGTTACCAGTTAACTTTCTGATATTCTAACCAGTAAATAAAATCCTAAACCAATTGTTGCACAAGTTAATCACAATTAATTGGAATATCACTGAAAAGTTAATTAATATGAATAATTCAGCTCAAAAGGTGAAACTTATGTCATCTAGATTAATTATTGTAATGACTCAAGTGTTTATTTCTGCTAAATTTGATAATTGTGAAAAACCTTTGTGCTTCAGAAATTTCAAATATTCCACATGAGCAACAACAACAAAAAAGTGCCACAATGTCATTGTGCTGTAAAGTTCAACATGTATCTGCCTAATACTTAGTCACAGCTCCTTTTGCTTGAATTATTTCATCAGTTCAGTGTAAAATGAAGAGGATCTGCTTGTGGCTCTGTGGTGTTTTTGAAGCAGGTTGCTTTAAGAGAAGCTTTCAGCTCGTCTAGATTGTTTGGTCTGGCGTCTCTCGTCTCCCTCTTGGCAATCATCCATACATTTTCTATGGAGCTTAAGTTAGGAGCGATTGCACACAGTGATACCATGGTCACTAAACCAGGTGCTGGTACTTTTGGTGGTCTGAAGGGTTGCCAAGTCCTGCTGGATTTACATAGAGCTTTCTCGCTAGACAGCTGTGCTGACTTTGGACTTGATAAAACACGGTGGACCAACAACAGCAGTCATAGCTATGAAAATCATCACTGACAGTGAAAGCTGCAACTTGGGTTTTGTGCCTCTTTGCTATTCCTCCAGATTCTGGAACCTAAACTTTTAAAATGAAATAAACTAAGAATCTATGTTGATTTAAAAGCAGTCCAGTCTACTCCAGGTAAGATGAGTCTGATGTTGTCTTTGGATTGGGAGGGGTTGTCTGGATAAAATACTTATAATAATTTATTGGCTCTTAAACACTTTTTCCTTCCACTGAACTTCCCATTATAGTACTCTATGAAGCCATGTGAACTGTGTCAGTCCCACAACACGCAGTTCTCACTGCACACCTAACACAGGTGTGCTGAGAGAATCTTTACCTCTTTTAGGCTAAATATTTTTTACAACACCTAATATAGAAGTCATTCCTCTTATTTTTGGTTGATACAATGTTACGTTTTGGCTTCAGTCAGAAATGCTACAGCATCCAACATTTTTTTTCTTTTTTGTAGCTCAATGAACCCCGCTAAGGAATGAAAAACAAATTTAAAATTCATCAGAGTGTAGTGGATTATCTACACATGCAAGATATGATCAGAAAAGCGAGATGCTTTGATATGCAGTCATGCAGCTCCTATAAAAGGTTCAATCTGCTGCTGAAAACCTCACATACTCTGCCTCAGGCCGGCGAGAGGCTGAGATGTGGAGGATGGGCTTCACCTGATGAAAATGCATTTCAGCATTTCGGTGTGGAAGTAAAGACGCCTGATTATTAGACCGTAGTATTGTGTGTGACCAAGGCCTGCAGGAGCTCACAGCGGTTCTTGCATCACCGCTCAGTCACGAGTTATCCTCATTCGTCTTTTGTTTCACATGGAGAGGGCAAAAGTCACATACAGGGGCTGCTGCTGGCCAGTTTGTAACCCGGCTCAAAGCTCAGGATCTTCAGCAGCAGCAGCAGCTGTTGCAGCGCGCGACTGATAAAAATATGAGTACGTGGAGGTATTTGACCCGCTGACCCCGTCTGCTGCCTCCAGTTCCATCATTAGCAGCACTGTGAGCAAAAATGATTGACTATTACACATTTGAAAAGAAAGAGGACATGTAAGATTATCAAAACAATTTGTATTTAGCAGGAAAGGAAAGATTAATACATAAGAAAATAGTTTCAAACGTGTTGTGTTTCAGTACATTTTTCACAGAGAATACATTGCTTTGGCTGTATGCAGCTTATTGACACAGAAGGTCCTTGAACTCTACTTATGGGCAAAGTTCACAGTATGTAGTTTGTTCAATAGTGTGTTTTGCAAGAAAAACTGTTTTGCTCAAACAGTCCTCGCCACTATCAGAAGAAGTCTGCTGCTAGGAGGGGATTTTTTTCACAAAAAGATGTGATGACCGGTGATGAAGATGATTGATTGAAGTTGATAAAATGCAAGAGAAACACCTTTGTTGTCTAGTGTTGTTCAACACGATTTTCCCAAGGATTTAAAACAACGCTGACAGCGTACGGTGCATCTGGAAAGCACTTATCACTGCACACTCTGCAAAACTGTCAACCAGGTGACTGATTAGCTGCCCAGAAAGAGCTAGTGTAAGAGGAAGAATCCTCAAAGTAAACATATATCATTTCAGCTTGGCGTCTCCACGGTGATCACATCAAATTTAAGTTTTTATTTAGAGTAAAGAGCCCGCCAGAGAAACACACACAAGAAATAACAGGCTCAGGTCTCCTCTGCAAGCCAACTCATATTGCTTTGCCTCAGAGAAAAAAATTCACAAATTTTCAGAGAAATTACAGCTGAAAGGAGGGCAGAGTGTTGAATACTGGTCATTTTTCGAGCAGTCAATGTCGCTTGAACTTAACGTGAAACAACCCCTGCAATGTTTAAGGAATATTATCTCTGTTATAACGTATTTGGAGTTTGATACATATTCATTCATTCAATTATTTTTAAATCCTGATTTTAATTTTCTGAGCTCTTCATTGTCAAACTTCTTCCTATCTTACCTTCAAACCAAAATCTGCCCGTCCTGAGGACCAGCAGCAGATTGATTTTTCCAGGCTTTTGTACCTCAACTGTTGAATGAGCTTCATCTATTTTGTTGAAAACCTTGACTCAATTAAAAGCAGCGGAACACATTCAAAGATATTTTTCCTATTTTAAAGTAGTTCCTGATATTTGATCTCTATATTGTTTCTGTTTTTCATCTTTTAAATCACTTTTTGTGACATATTTCTGTGAAAGGAATTATATAAATGAAACTTCTGACTTAACTGTTTAGTCTTTCAGCAGCAAACAAAAATCAGTACTATAAGAATATTTTAATTAGTGCTGTTCAGGTAAACCAATTTCTTATTAACAGTATAGTACTATGTTCTCTCTTTTGGTTTTAAATACTAGCATATTGCAGAATAATTTATCTTATCATGCTGTAATAAAATTAAACTCCGTGATGGTGCATCTTGTTTCTCTTTTTAACCTGCAGCTCCTGATTCTCTTGCTATTGCTGCAGTTACAAAACAAAACAAAAACAAAATTCCTGAAGCAATATTTCCCTTTGGGATTTTGGCTTTATTACTTTAAGCATTCTTATGATGAACCAGCCTAGCCTCTTCTCAGAGACTCTCCCATAATTGCTTAAAATTAAACAAAAGGTTTATTTATTTATGGAGAATGAGGATATTATTAGACCTAATTTGATTGTTTTTAGTATATATATCTCAAATAAGTAATGTTTACCTTGTGTGCAAAAAATAAACATCATAGTGTGACCTTTCTTTGTGTTTGAACTTCGGTTTGTACATAAACACATCTCTGCAAACGACAACCAATTATCCCTGATTGCTTTAAGCTCCGCCCTCTTTCCCAGATTCCACCGCATCCCCTGAAAAACTTATAAGAAGTGAACACATGACACTGGTGATGTCTTAATTATGACCCCCAAGTAAAGCTACTGAATAGGAAAATATGTTAAAATATTATTTTCAAAGTTGAAAATATTTTGACAGGTGAATGCTAAAAACAAGACAAGTGTACATCAATAAGAACAAGTCCTGTGAGCGCCTTCTTCACATTTTTAATAAATATAATTGGTCAGAAGCACTTTGCACCCATCTTTCGTCTCAACGAGACCGAGGCGACACCCGCACCCTCCTCCCCCCAGCGTCCAGTTGCGTCACGCGGCTACAAGGAGCGGAGCGGCTCGGCTGAATCACGCACACACACGCGGAAACACGCACACGGCCACCAGCGCCCACCGCGCGCAAACACAAAGTGTTTTATTTCCTTTCACTCCTTCTTCAGGAGTTTCGTTTGAAGCCGCAGACCGACGGTGTTCGCGGTGTCGCCGGCAGGTCGGAGAACTGAACTTCTTCCTCCAGAATCTCTGCTGAAAGTTGGATTACAGCGCAGCGACCTGAACTGAGAGGGAATAAAGCTGCTCAGAGGATGAGCGTCTGGGATATCAGCGGAGCTCAGTGCTGTCAACGGTAATTTGTTCCATTTTTATTATTATTAATGCTATTATTAGAATTATTATTATTATTCGTATTATTACCAACAGTAGTAGTTATAATAGCATTTGTTTCATTTTCTTTGGGGTCAAGTTTACATTTCTTGATTTCTTTATTCTTTCTTTAATTCCAGCAAAATTCACTTAATGCCTTTTATGCTCCATTATCAGTGCAATTCCATCAACACCATCCTTTCATCTGCAGCATCATAAACCAATCCCATGTGCAGAGAAGGAATTAGTGCATTTTGTCTGTGCAAACTGGTTTAATCTAAATAGCTCCAAATGAATATAACTCGTTTAAGGTTTTTTTTTAATTTATATTTCTCAATTTAACTTAAAATGGGAGTGCAACAGTTCACATTAAAAAAATCCTGCCTTTTTTAGGCAAGTGAAACATAAAGTGTATTTATATTTTCCCAGGCATGATATTAATGTTAATTTTCACTATTTAATTTTTACAGACTAGAAAGGGAATCTCTTAGCCTTTTCTATATGAACAAAACCATGACGGGTAAAGTTCTGCCCTCTTTGTTTCTATAATTGCATGCCAAACACATAATTTTATAACACATTAAAGGTGTACCTAGTCCATGACATGTAACTGTAATTACACACCAGGGAAATGGTACTTCTTAATGCAGAGTTTAACAGTGAATAAATCTGAATTTGGTTGTTACGGGAGTTAATTGTCCAGGAACCATTCTGTTGTTAATTAGACTCACTTGAGCGGCATCACGCAAACCAACAAAAACATGTGGGTCCTCGGTCTCTTGTGCATCTCACTGAATTGGGTGTTTGAGAAAAACATGGTGCATTTTCTGATAAACACCTACCACACACATGTAAACAAAGCGTATTCATTAGCAGCACATCTGCTGCAGTAATGCTACAGAGCAGCACAAACACCAGCTTGGTGAGGAATCAGAGTCATGCTCTCCGCTGCGCCGCATGGCTGAGGGAGCTTTGGCTGCATACAGTCTTTGAAGCTGATTTGCAAGCATTAGTGGGCGGTGAAGGTGTTTCAATGAATACTGAAAGTAAATTAGTGAAGTTTTCCAACGCTTAAAGTGACCCTTGGCTCCGGGAGAGCTGTTGGACGCCGATGGATGACATCGGCCCAGATTGCTCACAGTTCAACTGTTTTTGTGTTTTAAAACATGGGATGTTGATTTTGGGCGAGTGTTTGCGCTTGGTCATTTATTTGAAGAGGTGACATGATAGAAACTCTGAAAATAAGGAGCCCTTTGGGGTGTTTTTTTGGTTCTGTGTGGGTCTATAAAATACATCTTTAGTTTTCATTTTATACATTTTTTATATATCTTTAGGAAAAGAAGGTTGTGAGGGATGGCTTGTAAACAGTAGGAGAGATGAAGCAAATACAGCTTTAAATTTTATGTGTTTCATTATCATATGATTCATTGACTTGCCTATAAATGCATAACAAGTCACTGATGTTATATGGTTAAAAATACTTCTGTAAATTAATAGTACCTTAAACATAATTAAATAATCATTAATTTGTTATGCATGCAAATATTTTTTTCTATATTTGTCTTGTCCTTATAGAACATGATTTTATTTATTTTTATTTATTTTTTACCTTTCTGTTCTTGTTAGAAAGAAAATGAAAAATTGAAAGCATTTAGATAGAATATATGACAGCCTATTTGGAGCAAGAAATCAAGATCTGTGAGACGGTGGCTTAATATGGGTGAGCAGTGTGAGACTTGACAGCTTTAGCCTTTTAGTGTGATAAGTATGAGGGTTAGTGAAATTGATAGGTGGGAACAGAGAATAAAAAGGTCTTGTGTTGTTTTTTTTTGGTTTTTTTGCCATCATTGCCTGTGGTAATAACTGAAAAAAACAGAAGGCATTGAAGAAGAGAAAGGACATTTTGATTTGAGCGAGACAAACCGTGAGTAAAGAGAGGAGAGACAACTAAAGGAAGTTAAAAGAAGAGCTTCAGCTTGGTCTTATCTATAGGAGATGAGAGAGAGTAAGAGTGCTGGTGTCGGTCCACATCAAGTGACCATGAGCATCATGTGGGTCACTCCAGGTTCTGATTCAGCTGGACCCTCACAATGAACCTTGCAAGGCTAATAATAGATTCCACAACAATGAACCGTCGGCCCAGATTGTGACAGAACTCTGATAAGAGTCTGTCTAGATTTGAATGCCTCTGTTCTCGTAACACCTGAACAAAAATACACAGTTTTTCAGATCCTGAGGGCAATTTGTTGAACTGCAAAGAGAAGAGTCTTGCTACCAGGGATCATATTGGGATGTCAGAGAATCTTGGATGGTGGTTTTAATGTTATAGTGATTCCAAAAGGAAACAAAATTATAAGGATGAATTATTTTCATAGCTATTCCATTGCTCACCCCATCACTGTTGATTTAACTATTGATTTAAAAAAGATAGTTTTGTATTGGTTCTGCCCCAGTTCACTGTATGTTTTGATGATTTCCCACTTTGGATTCAGGCTGGATACAAATTAACTACATTTTCTTGAAGAATGTTAAATATGCAATGTTGGTCTAACACCAGAGGACGAGAGTAAGACAAAATTAAAATGTTAGAGTAATATTATATTAGCACAATTAGACAAACGTAGCAAAATGCACAATACAACCAGATCATGCCAACCTTTAACCTGGTTAAGCAACACTTTTTCTGGGTTCATCCGTTTTATTTTCTCCTCTGAGACGTCAAAGACTCACTTCCTCTATCGCTTCTGTTTGCTTCCTGCAGAAGAGCATCAATAAGAGCTGAGCACCCAATCAGAAGATGACTTAATGTAATGTGTAAAGATACCTCACGTTAGAATAGTCCAATAATCTACATGCATTCAATTCTCACGTTCTTTATATTTCAAGGTGAACAAAAATCCTATAATCATCCTATAATTATTTCCAGACTGGGGCTGGTTTCACATTCAAAGTTGTAATCATTGAAAAGTTCACATTTTAGAGTTTAAACCAATCAATCTTTAAAGTTGTGCAGTTTTTATAAAGCTTTTTAAATTATATTTAAAAAATGGGCAAATAAGATTATTCACTTATATTGCTGAATTGAACACTTGTCACTGTCATAAAACATTCATGATCTGTGTATAAGAAGAGGTGCAGTATTTAGAGAAAATTATTTGTTTTGATCTACTCAGTAACACACAGCGGTGCTTGTTGACCTTTGCCATTACCCTCTAACCTCTTTTTTCTTAAAAGTCATCTCAGAAAAATAAATTTTCCTCACGTTTTTGTAATCTGAAACAAAGCAAAGCAAAGATATTTTATTAGACTGCTCAAAAGCAGTAGCAAAGAGAGTTGTCCCAGTCAAAGTAACGACAACCGACAGGTTTTAATTTTTTTATTTGACTGATTATTTTGCTAACTGTATTGTCTCTAAGGGAGCTTTTTTGGCTGACCTCTCACACTGTACCAACAATATCACATTGATCTGTACAGTTTGTTTACAGGCTGACCCCAACTTTCTAAAATCTCCGTTTCTGTTGGATAGTTAGATCTGTTTATCTAAGCCGGAGTTCAAGCTGAGATGCTAAAACTCTGGCAAAGTAATGACACAGCAGGAAAGACAAAGCATGGTCTGAAATACCGCATGTCTTAGCAGGTTTCTGGTTCTGTGCACACAATGCTCATTCAGAGGGCGTTCCTGTGCTGCCAGACCCGTGCGGTTACAGATTTGGAAAGCTTTGACCATGAGTGAGCGTAAATCTAGACGTATGATTGGAGACTCCAGGAAATCAAATTTGAAATTTCTGATAAACAATAACATGGCAATTTATTTCCTCAACATCCTCTTTAGGGCAGCTCCACAACATTAACTCGCATGATGTGCTTAATTTTATTTAATTTATTTATTGCTTCTCTTCCAAACTGGAAACTTAAAAAAATAATTCCAGTATAAATGAGTTCTTTAGAGAAATCAATCTTGCATGTGAACCAATTGGTATTTGCAGCAGAATATATTTTGTGGTTAGATCAAACTTTTTTAAATGGAGTTCTTTCATGGGGTCAACTTAATGGCTGTACTGGGCGGCTAATTTCTGTGTTTGAATTCAGTTGGAAAACAATCTGAAACAAATAATTTCACCAGGAGCCTAGTTGAATGTCCCTGTGGTTGGTTGTTCTGGCTCATTACCAAACTGATTTCATCCACCTAAATGGACAAATTAAACTTGTAAATGCTTTGTGGAGCTAAAGCATGAAGGATTTGGTTGTGTTGACCTCTTTGAAACCAGAATCACTTTAAATTTCAGCTCTGCAGAATCCACTGGAACATCACAATGGGCAAAAAAAGACCTCCTACGACAGACATATTGGTACATTTAGATTTTTAATATAAATTTATGCCTGGCAAATATCTTTGAAATTCTTTCAGGTGAGGAGTAATTAGGACATCTCTAAGTTTACTTTTGCTTGAAATAGCTAGAGTCACACAGTGCTGCGTCTCTTTTGGTTACACATGATAAGAAAACCATTGCTCAGCATGTTGAAGTAGGTTTGCCATGTTTAAACCTCTGACATTTACTTTCGTCTGCTCCTCCCAGCTAAATCCAGACTGATCACCATGGTAGGACTGAAGGAGCTAAGAGCTAAAACATTACCTGAGAGGAAACAAAGGCCAGAACTTCTGGAATAATGTCCTCTGAACAAATGAGTCTGATATAGAATGACTTTGGGCACCAGAAAAGATGACATGTTTGTTATAAAATAAGTGCAGCGTTCAATGAAAAGAATCTCATTACATCTTTGAAGCATGGAGCTGGAAATGTCAAGGTTTAGAGATCCTCTGCTGGATTCCTAAACCATGTCAGTAATTACAAGGATTGGTTGAGAACAAATCAAAGTCTCGTCTCAATGATGCTGCAAACTTTCCTCAGATGATGTCAGAGGTTGACGTCTGCATGAAGTTATTTCTTCTAAAAGGATATTTGCAGGCTAATAGGAGAAGGATGCCCTAACTTATTAATAGCTTTTTTTTTCATTACTGGAACGAGTTTAATTGTTTAGGTCCATTTAAATCACTTTATTTTACAGAGTTGAAAAAAGGTTGACATGTGAAGGTTTCATAATTTGGGTGACCTATTTTTTTTTTCTCTAATTGCTAATCCTTATTGTTTAAAATCCCAATTGAACTTGAGAAATCAGGACCAGTAATTAACTTTGTGGAGCAGCAAACAACCAGTTCTTATGAAGTACATTGACTATTGCTTCAAGCCACAGTCTAATGGATGATTGTGCTGAACTCTTAAGCACCTGCTTGCTTAAACCAATAAGACCCAACTACACTCTAATAGTGTGTTAATAGCTGAATAAATTTCAGTTCCTGTAATGAAACCTCTTTAAATCAAGTTTGTTACTTCCAAAGCTAAATTGAACCTCTTAATCTTATTTATTGAGCAAAAGTAGATGTGTTTTCAACTGCTAGAGAAGTTAACATCTTTGTTTTTTTCCTCATACAGACCAGTCACTAAGAGAATTATGGGCTTGTTTCTTTGCAGACATGTGCACACCTAATGTATTGGCTGGAAACCATTTAGCCGTCTGCCCATTTTCAGCCATATTTTTCTGGTCTCTGGTTGATGTTTGAGCCCATTTCCTCCCAGTTTCTCTTGTTCAGTACAGAAACTAGGATCAGATATTTGGCGCTGCACATTCCACCTTTTACCCGCGGTTTGAATAGCTGCCAGCTGCTTGTTACCTTCTTGACCTGGGATACAGTTCAAGAAAGTATTTTGATGTTGTTTCCCTCTTGAGCTGGAAATTAAAATAATTATTGTGACAACAAAAAGAGCCTCATTGTGCAGACCTCCTCAAAATTAACAGATTTGCTTGACATTTGTTTAAGCTCTATTCATTTTCTGTTCACTCAGTCAGAAACTGTTACGTCATACGATGTTTTTCAATTTCTCACACAGTGAACATAAGAAACCTATTACCATCTGTAACAGGCATCATTCTTGGTTCTGTAAGAGCTTTGCGATGTCAGCTTCACAGCACGAAGACTCTCCACCACATTCATTTTGGACATCGGCCAGACTCTGAAAGTCTTAAATCACATTCTTTCTGTCTTCACTCAGTCGTTTGACTAAACTCTCACAAGTCAGGGGATCATCGATTCCTGTGATGTTCAAATTAGATGTTTGGAAAATTGTTTTTAGTTTTAACTTCACATCTACTCACTGTTAATATCAGTAACTTTTGGAGCAAATCAAATTCTTCGCCATATAGATTTGAAGCTGGTTATCTCCGTCGCTGTTTAACTGCCTTGCCCTTAGCCTCACATTTTTTTCTTAGAAATAGTGGAAACTTTAAATATAGGTTTAAACGTCCAAGACCGAAAGCCAATTTGCAGAGCTTGCTTGCTAATTTGCACAAATTTCCCCTGGTTGTTACTGTTATTTCAACACATTCAGAGTGACCTGGAGCTCCTGCACAGTGTCAGTTGTCTCTATTTAATGGGTCTCCCTATTCCAATGACCAGGCTGTTGAAACCCAAAGGAGCAGGCTGTCCAATAATAATAAAATGCAGTAATGCAAATCAAGAACTCTTAAATTAGAGAAATTAGCAAAGGGAAAAATGTAAAATTCTGTTTTATTTCCCCTCAAAAGGCTGCAAATGAAATCCTAGCCATAAAAATAGTTTTAACCTGAAGAAGACTAAGAGACGTTATACTAAAACTTAGACATAGTGTAACTGTGATTAACATGGATTTCTGCCTTTGTGACAGGAGTCCAATCTGTAAATAGTTTTTTGGTTGAGGACAAACTATTGCTAGCGCTTGCTTATCGCCAGTTCCTTGTGTTTCCACCGTCACAAACACCGGCACTGATAAAGACCAGACTGGCACTCGGACAAAATGAACTCATTATCCCTAATCTTTCATCTGTATATTTTGATATCGCCTCTCACAGAGTTTAATAGTAAGAATTAATTATGTTTTAATAACAATGCTAAAAGTTCAGTTGGTTCCACCTTTTGTGCAATACTCTATAGTCGTAACAATACTTTTTGCATTTTGTTTTGAAACAGTTGAACAGGGTCGTAAACAAAATGCTCATATTGTTACGTATCTAGCCACGCTTTGTTTGAACTAGCATTAATAAAATAGGCTGGTGATATCACAACATTTGCTTGCAGGGATAGAGAGGAAAACAACTTGATATAAAAGTGGCAGCATGAGCTGCTTAAGAACTGCTTAAGTGGAAAAACTAAGTAGGTAACATTAATAAATAATGTTCTCAGGGATTAGGATTAATCCCTGAGAATTTATTTGTTTAAGAATCTTGTGGCATCATCTTACCCTGTTTGTTTTACAAACAGGGTAAGATGATGACAACTCATAGCAACTCCGCAGAACCCCATTTTAGTAAATGACAAATTTTTCTTTAAGTGACAAAAACATCTAGAAGTGGAGATTAGTTTGTACAAGTGGCAGATCTAAATGAATTTGACTGACACGACTGAACAAAATATATTTTTAAATAAAAATATTAAAAAGTTGAGACTTTCAACTGAAAGAAAAAAAACATAATTAGCTTCAGAGTTTCCTTAAAAAATAAAGTCATAAGGGCTTCATTTTCCCTATTGATGCCTTTAGGCTCCTCTGTCTAATAACATGTAAAGCAAACCCATGTGAGAAGTCACAAAGGATTTACGTCAGATGCACAGAAAATGAAATTTTGAATGAATAATTGTTTTAGGAGACCTTTCCATGGGATCATGACTAAACATTTTTTTCCCCTGATTTAAAAAAAAAGAATCACTTTTCAGATTGATATCAATCAATGACGTTTCTGTGCCTGGCCGCATTTAATGACGCATATGAAAAGCATCTTTTATTCTTTGGTCTCAACTTTCTCTTTGTGACCAGTTTCAAGCAGGCAAAATAAAAAATGAAAGAATAAAAATCCCATGTGTTCGAGTCATAAAAATCTATCAAACTGTCTCCAACTTCGATTGTATAAGTAGAATAACAGGGAGAGAAGCCAAAAAAGTCTGTTATTTAAGCAAAACAGATGCAGGCCAGCAACATTTCAGTGTTCTCTTTCATATGTTAATACTTATTCTGACCTCTTTATGTCTCTGGTAAGTAGCCGTCTGCAGAAAATCAGCATCTCCATTAAACTCAATCAGAGCCCAAAGATGAACTGAGACTTGCCTCATCATGCTGCAGAGGTCATGACTGGAGGGATCTGAGGACTCATAAGTTATGCCTTGCTGAGAGGAATCAGTGGGTTGTGATGATGGAAACACACAGCTTATGCTGTCTTTCTCTAAGATGAATTACACGATCAGGCTTAGCGTGGCCGATATGATTACCCCAGTAATGATCAACCTACACGCTACTGTGCTGACTGAACAGGGGCCAAAGGTGCACGGCTCATCTGGGGTCACTCTTAGTTATCTGATTTGTGAGTTTTTAATGGAGGCACTCAAGACATTGTGAGGCTCAAATCAAATCAAAATCAAATCAAACTTTATTCGTATAGCACATTTCAGCAGCAAGGCATTTCAAAGTGCTTTACATCAAATCAAACACAAAAACACAATGCAACATAGAATCAACAATAAAAACAATATCAAGTCAGAGTCCGTCAATAAATTTGCAATTGATTACGTTTCAAATACAACTCTAAACAAGTGGGTTTTTAGTTGAGATTTAAAGGAAATCTCACCCGTTTGGAGGGGATCAAACGTACCTGGACCCTCTTCCTCACAGAGAGAGATTTTGGCCCAATGAAAAAGCGCCTGGTTTACCATACAAAGGAATCAATACCTGCAGAAGGATTTGAAAAGATCAAAGAACACAAAAAAGCCTTAGTTTTTGTTTGAACTGCTTCGTAAACCCTGGAGGCGGTAAAACTATCGAGCCGTTTTCTGTTTGCTCAAATCTTCATCACCGATGCACTAAAAATACCCCACTCTTCCCTCGTAATCTGTGGGGGTCTAGGGTCAAGTGTGGTTCGTTTTTGCCTCCTAACACAGTGTGTTTTTTCGCCGTCCAGTGCCCAAACTGCAGTTTCTGCATCTCAGTGGCTGCTCAGCTGGAAACTGTCACAAACCCTCTCTTTGCCATGGGCTTTGGGTCACACACCAACTACGTGACAACATTTCTCCATCAGCAATCAAGTTGTCTTTACATTCAGGTCCACTGACCACTTCAATGTTTTGTTCTTTTTTAAGGCTCTTATTTTGAGTGGCTCCTTTTTTCGTTGTTTATTTTCTGGGTGAAACAGTTTGCAAAAAAAGAAGAGATAGGGAAGTAAAAAAACAAACAAACTCTGAAGCTAAATAACTCGGTCGTAGCCGAAGCACCAATGCGATGGATTCCTTTTATTGAATGTAGTGTGTCCATCTTCACTGAAAAAGAAGCAAACCACAGTGGAAATCTCAGCTTTCTTTTCCTGGAGGATGATTTCACAAGAAGATGTGAGCTGTGAAAAGGGGAAGCGAATTTAGACACACGACTCATTTTTTTCCCCAGTGAATGGGTTCCAGCCATTATGAATTAGTGTAGCATACGGAGCCCAAAGGAGTCCAGTCTATTTCCACAGCTGTAAGTAAAAATGCTTTTCCATCATCTGGAGGAAATGCACTGTTATTTTTGAAAATATGTTGAGTACATAACAATAAAAAAAAAAAAAAAAAATTAATAATGAGAACACAATTTCTCAAAAAAATGTCTACTTCAAGGGAATCAGCATTATTTTTTTATCTTTATGCATTTTTTATTTGTTTGCAAACACCATGTCAAAGAACTGAGGTGGAAGATTATGCAGAGCTTCACAAAATAAGGCACAAGCCAATGAGCCCCCTGCAAAAGAGCATCAGAATGCGCCTGCAATTACAATTGTTGAATGTTGCTTGTACAACGACTGACAAGCAACACAAGCTCCTTCTCCAAAATCCAAATGAGACGAAGCATATTAAATCTGTCCTTGTTTGTTACAAAGTGAAAATTTACGAGTACCCCGAAGAAGCAGATCATCTGCAGGAGCAGCTCACTCTGGTGGCTTCAGTTCTCTGCTGGGGCTGCTTTCACACTGAATAAATAATCTACCACATTCTCCATGACCGTCTGCAGCATCTTCCTGCTATGATCCAAGCACATATGGACATAATCACATTACACTGCAGGCCACAAACTTGCAGAATGCAACTAAGTGTTGCAAGATCATGTCCTGCTGTTGCAGTATTAAGGCCAATATGGGGTTGTTGCTCAGACATTAGGTGAGCATGTGCAGCTGTGCCAGAGTAAGTCCTGCTCTGTTCTGTGTAGAAGCGACTACATTCACAATCCACCATAGAAAACATTGCAAAGATCCTGAGTTTTGAACTTTTACAGGGATGGATATCTCCCTCAATTTCAGAAGTTGAAGACAAGACAAACTTGTTCAAGAGTTCATCTTGAACAAGTCCGTCTTGTTCAAGAGTGATAGTAGCATAGAGCAGGAGATGAGCACAAGGACTGGGGTCTCGTCTGCAGACGTGTGTCTTAATTAGTCCATTTCTGTGTGGATCCAGTCGGATCTAGCCGCCTCTGCTAGGATGTTTTCCAGGAATATGCTGTGAGGAAGACATCTCACGGGCAAACAAAAACAAGCTGGAGGCCATAACCTTTTATAAACTAATTAAGAAAAACACGAGATCCAAAGTAAAGCCATTCCCGAGCAGCACAAGCTTTCAAAAGCATTGCATCTGAAAAATGACTATGAAACTTAAGGTCCATACCAGGTCTTGACAAGGTAATCAGAAAATATTTTTCCTTTGTTGTTGGAGCACTGAAGCATTTGATAAAGTAATACGTCGTAACAGTTTACTAAAATTTTCCCCCAATTGGGCAGGAGGCTCTATTTTCTCACGCATTTGGCAACACAAGTTGTAAAAACGCAGCCAAATGTCTTTGCTGCTGCGGTCAGCAGTCTTACTCTGTGCTGTTTGCTGTTTGTTCGGCTAGAAGTAAATAGTTGGGAATTAAGACCGTTTGTAAACGGACGGTATCCGAATTGCTGACGGTGTCAGGATGTCTTCCAGCAACATGTTTTTGTCTGCGTTACCTTTGGATGAATAAAGCCTTTCTGTCTCAGAGGCGTGGATTGTTAGCCGGAGTTGAAAAACAACATGCGGTTCTGCGTCACCGAAGAGCCTGCTGATGTCAGTGTGTCAGCGACCCGGGGGGCGGGAGGTGGAGCTCTAAAACGCTGCAGATAATTCAGGAGACACTGACCTCTTTGCACAGTATAGTATCTTATTGTTCAGGGTCTATTTTAAAATAGAAATCTCCAGTATATTTAATAGTGATTACAGTAATCAAATTTATATATTTCTTTTTTTCATTTAACATTTAAAGCTTTTTAGCAATTGCCGTATTCAGCAATTATACCAAGCAAAAGCTTTACAAAAGTAGGGGAAAAAATGTCACTAATATTGCTGCTGTTGAAATTCACAAATAAATACCCTTTGGTGAGGGAGGAGTGTGTAACTTAATGGAGATATTACTGTTTCTTCTCAAAAAGCGACACAAAAGGCGACAAAGTGAAAAATAAAGGTAGACTTTTTAAAATAATTTGATTGAACATCTTTTCAAATCTTTGTTGAACTTTTTTACGTTTCCTCTGTCTATAAGCTTGCAGAATTGGGAAAGTTTTAATTGGAGGGCATTTATTTTTCTGTCATGACTTCATCACCTTTAAGCTGTTTGACATGTTGACTTTTCCTCGCTCCAACATGATTCACACCGATGTCGAGCAGCTCTCTCCTGTCACACGCCATCTTCTTTAAAGAGTTGCCATTGAATTTGCTTACCCCTCTTCTCTGAGACAAGATGTCATCGACTAAACACATCAAATATTCATAGACAACTAACATCCTGATGGCATAAAGAGCTGTTTATATTCTCCAAATTAGTCTGTGCACTGCTTAAGGTCTGAACGCTCGGGACACTCTGACATTTTGCATCAATGTCTTGTTTCTTCTTACTTTCTGATTTAATCAGCTCTGGAAAAAATTAAAGGACGACTTAAAATGATCAGTTTCTGGGATATTACTTATTGTAGGTATATGTTCCAATAAAATTAACGTTATTCTTTTATTTTATGAACTAACGTGTCTCTGAAATTCCAAGCAAAAGTTTAGTATTTATTTGCAGAAAATGAGAAATGGTCCAAATAAAGGAAAAGATGCAGTTCACATTTATTTAGAAACAATAATACTAATGTTTTAACTCAGGAAGAGTTCAGAAATTAATATTTGCTGGAATAACCAGGAGGTTTTCAATGGCATTTTATCTCTACTAGAGTCAAATGAAACACAATGTCTTACAAATTAATAATCCAGGCTCCGCATGTTGAACCCTCAGTGATTTTACAGCAGTTTTAGGAGTATTACTAGCTATAGTTTTATCATTTATACCTTGAGACTTTATGCCTTGGGACTAACTTTCCATCCATCCATCCATTTTCTGTTCACCCTTGTCCCTAATGGGGTTGGGAGGGTTGCTGGTTCCTCTCCAGCTGTATTCCAGTCTGTCGCAGGGCAACACAGAGACATACAAGACAAACAACACACTCACACCTAGGGAGAATTTAGAGAAACCAATTACAGTCATGTTTCTGGACTGTGGGAGGAAGCCGGAGAACCCGGAGAGAACCCACCATGCACAGGGAGAACATGCAAACTCCATGTAGAAAGACCCCGGGCCGGGAATTGAACCCAGGACCTTCTTGCTGCAAGGCAACAGTGCTACCAACTGCGCCACTGTGCAGCTGGACTAACTTTCCATTGAATAATTACAAAAATGACATACCACTCAAAAACTCTCTTTTAAAACCACTTGTCTTTTTAAGAGACAAATTTGGTCTCAAAATCATCCAGGAAGTAGAAAAACCCGAAAGCGATCAGCTTCATCAGTGGTCAGTAAGGAATATACAACATGAATCAAAGTAGCTTGGATGTTTACATGCAAATGACCTGAAAACCAAATGACTCATTTTAATGTGTGTTGGCAAAACCTCGCCGTAAAAGCCTTAAATGCACCTTGCTTATGAAACCATGATGTTTTATAATATATGGCTGTAACACTCTGAACTTTTTTTGTCACATAAAATGTAACCTGATGATAATTGCATTACAAATATTAATGGTAAAAAATATCTAGATACAGTTACAGTAAGGGCTTTAAAAATAAGCAATGAAATCGCCCCAAACTCCAGCAGAGAGACGGTGAGGAAAGGAGAGATCCAGGGTGTTATGTTGAGCTCCTCTGAGAGTTTTAGAAAAAACAGGAGGAAAGAGAAGAGAATAGACTGACAAAAATATCAAAAAAAGAGAGTAGATAATAACATAAATGATGTATTTAAATGGATTTAAAGAAGAGCTTATGTTTGACATAAAGGCTCATTTCTTGGGACCTCTGCTGACCTGGATACAGTAAATTTACATCATGGGAACACAAACGATCTGACATTCGAGTTAACACTGACTCTGATCTCTGTGTGATATTACTGACTCACATTCCCCAAAGAGCCCTTGGTTTCCTGCGTTTTGCTGTCCAAATCCAGAGGTTGACATAATGTGACACTTTGATATGCTTCTTCCTTGAATCACATTTTCTCTTGATTGTCTGAGATGTTGCTCCTGGACAGTTAATGTCAGTGTATACTGAAGCAGAACATTTTATATATATATATCCATCCATCCATCCATTTTCTTTACACCCTTCTTCCCTAAAGGGGTCAGGAGGGTTGCTGGTTCCTCTCCAGCTGCGTCCCGGGCGAGAGGCGGGGTTCACCCTGGACAGGTCGCCAGTCTGTCGCAGGGCAACACAGAGACATACAAGACAAACAACCATTCACACACACCTAGGGAGAATTTTAGAGAAACCAATTAACCTGACAGTCATGTTTTTGGACTGTGGGAGGAAGCCGGAGAACCCGGAGAGAACCCACCATGCACAAGGAGAACATGCAAACTCCATGTAGAAAGACCCCGGGCCGGGAATCGAACCCAGGACCTTCTTGCTGCAAGGCAACAGCTCTACCAACTGTGCCACTGTGCAGCCCCTTTATATATATATCTATATATATATGTCTATATCTATATATATATGTCTATATATATATATATATGTCTATATATATATATATATATATATATATATATATATATATATATATATATATATATATATATATATATAAATACTTCAAATTCAAGGTTTTTGAAACGTTCAAACCAGTGTGATCAGTAATGTAAAAGTTTAACTCATCCATTTGCTGCTGTAAATCTCAACAAGTACAAATATCATTGTAAAATAAATTTATGCATTTTACCAAAATGTGATATCTATATAATAGATAAATGTGATATTACACAGAACCTTATGAATTTCACCCAAACTCTTGAAAGGGCATTTCTTCAGAGATGGAAGTTATTACTGTAGTTTATGGACTGTTTTCTACAGCACTTTTTCCTTCCACTCAACCTTTTGCTATGATGCTTGGATACAACCATCTATCTGTCCATGCAAAGTGTATTGTATGTGCAGCTGTACAGACTAAGGCGTTGATAAGGCACATGGTGTGAAATAACCCAGAAGAGTTATGAAGAGAGGGAGGTGCAGGTGGTAGATTGAGATAAATCACTTCAGTTTACTTCAGCATTGCTTTCAGCATTATGTCTAAAACTCGGGACTTGTGTGTAATGTATGTTGCTGCTCAGGTGATAATTAGTTTATCATCAGCGAACCAAACTGATGCTTAGGGATTTTCAAACTGAAGATAAAGTAACGATTTTCAGTTCTTAGCAACTGAAACAAAAATACTGTCAAACCTATGGAAACGTGCAGTTCATCGCGCCACACACACACGCCCACACACACACGCCCACACACACGGACTCACACACATATCGTACAACTGTACATCTGTGGATGAATGAGTCATCGCAGTGGCCCAGAGGACTGAATGTAACCAGCTGGGAAAAGCTTTGAGAGTGAAGCCACAATTCACTGCCGTTTCCTGGAAATAAAGATCACAAGGGACCAATTTTATTTCTTGTTGTCAATAATAATTATGTTAATAAAGTGTCATTTAACGATTCATCTATTCTCTTGATATTTATGAAGTGAAAGTTCACTACAAGTGATTCCTCCCTGTTAGAAGGCCACAGGTGAGATTTTTATTCATGCTGTTGAACGGGGAGCCAGTTGTGCTGTGGGTGTTGATTCTCATTTACCTGCCAGCGTAACAGTTTTCACCGGATAAATAAAATCCTAAAACATCATTTATTCCATCTGAAATTGGTAACGGCAAAGCAGCAACATTTCCAGCAGTTAAAATTATCTATTATTTTACATAATCTAATATAATAATCAGTTTATTTATACTCAGTGCATCTTGTAAAATAAAAATAAAAACATTCATAATTGTGCCGTTAAAACATAAAAAGAAATTTAGTTTTTACCATATTAAAAGATTTTCAAGCATGAAATATCAAAGCATCTTCTAATAGTGCTTTGTCTGTGTTGAATCTACAGAGAACACCTTGCAGGACAAATTCACCTTAGCAGATATTTGTCAGAATGAATTATGTTGTACTTGCACTTTGTCTGAACGTAGATTTCCAAAGCGGACATTTTCAACTCAGCTTTAGGTAAATCTACTCAGATCAGAGAAACAAAGAAGCTTATTATTGCTGTTTAAAACCACTGCATCAGTAGTTTGTTATAAGTTTGAACATTTGGATGTCAAACTCCCCAGACTGCAAAGTGGCCTGGTTGTTGTTAGTTGTGCTTTCAGACCAGTTT
This sequence comes from Gambusia affinis, assembly GCF_019740435.1. Lineage (NCBI taxonomy): Eukaryota > Metazoa > Chordata > Actinopteri > Cyprinodontiformes > Poeciliidae > Gambusia > Gambusia affinis. Next base: position 20,500,968 of record NC_057886.1, read on the forward strand.
GTATGTTCCTCCTGTGAATGTGTGGGTTCTCACATAGTCCAAAAACAGCCACTTTAGGTAACCTGGATTCTGAAAATTGCCCTAATGACCACTGGAGATGGGCACCACTGACAATACAGGTGTCTTTGTGTGGATGGAAGTGAAACTTTTTCCATTTTAGGTCCAAAGAAATTAACCTGAACACTTCCAAAGTCCAAATTTTGAGTTGCGAAGTCAGGATTTCACCAAACCTGATGCCAAAAGTCCTTATGAAATGTCCTATTGGGAGTAGGGGCATTTTTTTCACCCCAGATGCCCTTCCTGAAGCAAACCCTCTCTGATTACTCCCAGGATGGAAATGGTCTGAACTGATACAGCTCAAAGCGCTTTACACAAGAGCCACATTCACCAATATGCAGATAACTCGGGGCTAAGTGCCTTGCCCATCAACATGTGACAGAAGGAAACTGGAATCAAACCAATAACCTTCTGTTGGTAATTATATGCACCCCAATGAACCAGCTGAACACATTAATAAGGTGCAAAAACTACCACGAACCTAATGGTTAATGACAAAAGGAAATGGCATGATCCAAGTTCTTAAAGGTAGCAAGGTCCTAAATTAGTCATTTAATCATTTGCATGACTTCTGTAATTTCTCTTTGATTTTGAGATTTATGTTTAAAGTCAGTACTATGCATCCAAACTGTCAACTATTTAATTTGGACAGCAGTGGAGTATTTTTTTATTTGCTTCACACACTTGTCTAAATGAATAAATCATGAATATATCTGTCCTAAACTGAGAGAACATAACTCCATCAGATAGAGTTGAGTTGCTACAGGAAATTTCTGCCAGCTGGATAAATTCAATATTGGTTCAGTGTCTTTAGGGTATTTGTGGCATGAAGAATGCCAGCCTTGTCCTCTCTGTTACTGTAGTGATTCAATTAGCATACTTGGTAAAATACTTGCTCGAAGCTTCTCTTGGGAATCTACAGTATCCCTGAGCTATAATTTTTGTTCAAATGAGGATCTGTTTTGATAAAAGTGAAAAGACAGAAGAAGCCTATGAGTTTATTCTGCTGCACAGTCTTTTTCCCCCCCTGCCTTCTGGTTTAACTTGGTTTCCTCATCTGACATGAACCCAAAGTTTAACTGAATCCTAGTTGGGGCTGTTCATGCAGCAGAATAGCCGCTCCTCAGACATTGCAACCCAACCCCGCGGTTCTGCTTTGCATCCTTATAACAAAACAGCACGGCCTTTTGGAGCAGCAACTTTTCCTTCATAAGTGATGGATGTTCTTCCTCTTTTGGCCAAACAGCCTGACTAAATACGGTTTCAGATATTCGGTGTATCTACATCCGTGGTCGGAAATGTTCCACGACTCTACCACCTTATAAGACACAGCTCCCTAACGTGTGATAAGATCCAGGCTGATGGCAGAGTGACAGAGAAGCGCAGCAGAGCTCAGGGGATTACTGAGCATAAACACTTGCTGCCAGCATCCATAGGAGAGCAACATACAACAGATGTTCGTGGGAATAGAGTAGCAAATGGATGCTTTCATATCTCGACTACTTATCCCATAAATAGCTCAGAGACCATGAGAAATTGATATGTTTCGAGCTAGAAACTGATTAAATATCATGCAACTCAAATCACTTCCAAAAAGGTGTTTTTTAAATCTTTTGTGTCTTTCCTGTTGTCTACATGTTGTGCATTTTGTCCCTTTGTCTCGTTTCAGCTTTGTAGGTAGCTTAGATTTATTTTTCCGATGCTGCCTGTCGAATATAAAGTCCTCGCATGGTGTGGTTTGAGCTGCTTTCTTGCATTAAGGATGATGGCAAATTTATGACCAAATGTTTATTGATCATAATCAGGAAGCAAAGTACTTTACAGATCTGCTTTGTGACTCTGCCAGGTCTGTTTTTACACTTCCTTCTCAACAAAAGCTATTTTTGTTTCCCAGTTGGGACATCTACATCAAACTTGCATGGTTAATTTTTAAAGTTTGGCACTTGTTTATCCCTCTTGCCCCTAAATAAGTAGATTTCCCATTGGGCTTAATTAGGCAGTTTATCTTATCAGCAAAGATATATGCAGCATTCCTTTACACAGTTGAGCAAAAAAACTAATTTATATTTTCACAGCTAATTTTGTCTTTTGCATCAGAACATAAAATGATCAGTGGGTTAAGTTTATCAATCTTTTAAATAAAGTCTGTAAACACAACACCGATATTCTCACTGTTCCATTTTGGCAGAGATAATTCTTTCAGTAAATGTCCCCATCAAGATGTTTTGTTTTCACGGACGGCACAAAGTTTGACTCGTCCCTCTGACTTCCCGGCGTTGACAGGTGACATTGCAGAGCTCGCTTTCTGCTCGCTCTTTTGTTTATGCCAAATCTAAATTCAACTGGTGCAAATGTCACTGAGTGAGTTATTACTGCTCAATTTATTCCCATGAGACAAATATGAAATGGTAGATTAGTTTTGCAGCATAAGGTGCAATTTCGTTTTGGCTGATATAGCTTGCTGGCTGGCATAGACGCCCTGGATTCATTCATTCAGCAACTTTTGAGTTGCTGGAAACTGAATTTAATCAAGCAGTATTGTATATTTCTCTTCCCTGAATGTGCCTTTTGAGAGCATTTATTCATAACCTGTCCATGTTCTTTAATTTAAAGAAAGAAAACCAAACAGTTCTCAGACTTACGCTTTTACCTTAAGTGATGTATGAATTTAAAACCTGGCAGAAAAAAAACACTTACATAAATATTATAGGTTTAGTACTATAAATGCCAAGATTCAAGTCTAAATCAAAACTATTAATACCCTTGGAAGAGTTTAATTTAATATAATTTTAATTTAACAAAAAAGTTTTGGTTTTTTTCCGACAGGAGATAAGAAAACTATAATCCTTCTGTTTCTATTTACATTTTATATTTAAGAATGGCATACCAGAAATTACTTACAGCCTTCAAGAATCAGTGGAAACATTTTTACCAGCATTACAGAAACCAAACCCTTCCTATAATTGTTGACAAGCATCTTTTTTTCCCCAGCTAGGATTTTGCATGTTTCCACTGGAATCCTGATAATTCCAGTAGAAACTCCAGAGCATAAACGGATCATCAACGCTGATGAGCTGCAAGTCTTCCGTGGTTGGAAGAAAAAATTTAATCCATAGAAAGACAAAATGATTTGTTTAGTTTCACTATTTTCTTGATTCCAACAAATTCATTGTGCACCCTCCCTCAGAAGCGGCGCGGAGGATTTTCTAAACATGGCACGCGGCTTTAAACAGGAGTTAGAAAACAAATTCATTTCTTGATTAAACTATCAAATAATTCTGAAAAAAAAAAATCCTTTGGGTGCAATTGCAACTCATTCTGCAACAAAGTAGAAAAATACTCTGCTCTGAAACAACACTCACTGTTAATAAACAAGATTATGCATTTTATTATTAGTCATCCCCAGATAAACCATGGGCTCAAATGAGATCTCCATGACCGATTATGTAAACCGTTTGGGTTCGGCACTAAAACTTCTGTCAGCGTTTGGGTCCAGCCGCTGCTCTGATCATTTGCAAAAACACAGGAAGCCATGAAGGACGGTGAACTTGGCACCCCGTGATTGAAGGTTTCCAACGGGGGCTGTTTGCAAAAAAAAAAATAAATGTTGGTCCAAGTGTAAGAATGAAAGCAGCAACAAAGCCCTTCCTACACAAAGTCCCACACAGAAAAGCCTCACACTCACTCACACGCGCAACACATGGAGAGCTCAAGTGCTGACATGTCCGTTTGTCATTGTTTCCCACCTACTTTCATCAGATGCGACCTCTGAATGGGAAACGCTTGCCACTAAATTCGAATAATCGGGTTACGGTTGCTGCGCGTGTATCATCAACGATGTGTCACATCACGGACTGCGCTCCCACATTGTAACAGGGTCAGTGACAAACTGAGATTTTCAGAGCTTTAGCTCAGCAGCCGTAATCTGAGCTCCGCTTTTTTCAAATTGCTTTCGAGCGCAACAGTACCTCCTCCTCTAACCGTTTTCTTCATACTGTACTGCACAATAGAGTCCTGTTATGTCATTCTTTTGTAAATATGGGACATTTTAAACAATGGATTAGCAGCTCGTGGGGAGGACAAAATGTAAAATGTGGAGTTTGTTTAAATGTCTGTGTGAGACGTGGAGGCCGAGCCAAACCTTGACACGTTTTCCAAACACAGATGTCAGAGAGCGAGCGGGCGGGCGGCATCGTATCCTCCAACACATCCAACAAGTCTGAAGCAAGTTTACAGATGAATCAAGCCCTGGCTATGAACATGTGAAGCATGGTGACTTGTAGTACAAAGTATTATTTTAAAAACTGCCTAGAAACGGTGTGTGACCATTCAAATATTTGGATTCTGTCAGTAACAGGCTGGAAACTTAAAAAAATTTATTCTCTCAATGAGACATTTACTTTCTTTTGTTTAATGTAGCTCCACAGTAATGTTTTAAAATTTGTCTTCTTGTGTTACATTTTTATTTTTTAGCTGTACCTTTAAATATGAGGTGAAAACATTTTTCACATTACCTCACAACTATATTAGATAGAAGCTTGGGGGGAAAAATATTTAAATAGCAAGAACTTTGTTTTTGTTTTTTTATACACAAGGTGACAATAACCAAAGCCTTAAAGTATGAGATAATGGCTCAGAGAGATTCATGTCACAAGAACAGTGTCTTTTGTGCAACTGTTTTAATTTTTCTTTTAAGTCCCACCTTAGGCAAGACAAATATGCATAATTAATCCTTGTCAGAGATTTTGGTGTGAAATATTTGAAAGATTAATGCAAACACAAATCATGCTAAAGGATTTGTTGTTGTTTGTTTTTTATTCCATTTTTAAAAAGCCTAAGTGCTGTTACCGTTTTAAAAAGATGTTAGCATCGTTGTGTGCTGCCACTCTATTGCATGTCTCCAGCATCACTTTTCTGTAAAATTCACTGTGTAAAATTCACAAACGGATCACAGGAAAAGACACATAAGCTCTTCGTCTCTCACACACCATTTATACCACACATATGCTCAGCTGCTGCAGCAGTAATATTATTACATAATCTCATGCAATGCAGTGAAAATGTGCTGTCTGTGTTAATATTGATGCACCTACTTCTGCAAACTTATAGTTCTATTACCATCTGGCCAGTGGAGATTTTCCATCAAAGCTTCTTTATTTCCTTGAATCTTTATACGTCTAACACATTTTTCCATTTATTACTATTTGTGGAAAGATATTAAACAGTGCAGCAGCAGATTTATTTAGTATTTATTTAGCTGGTGCCGAAAGGTTTAAGAGCTACCGGTATAGTACGATTTGGTTTTCTGTTTTGCTGCATCTATTGTCGTTTCTTTTTGTCCATGCTGTGTCTCATTTGCCCAATCCTGCAATGGTTGTTGTTTTGCTGCATTGTTTCCTCATCATTTAGTGATACAGAATTATTCAAATAGTTTTCTTTGTTATAATGTGACCTGGGTTTGTATTTCTCCAAGGTAGTTTTCTATCTTTATTATCAGATATCTGGGCCTTTTAGTTGTGTATTAATTTATTTTATTTGTATTTTTTTCTTGTATAAAATAAAGTTGGGTTAGGGTCAGGTTGTCAAACAATGATACTGTGGATGAGTTGGTTTGGTTCCTTATAATAACATGTTAAGTTTTCATGAGATTTTGTATTTTTTATGCAAACACTGACATGCACAACCTACTTTTGTTTTTATTTTCTTAATCAGTCTTTGATTATGTGACGACAAGCCACGCTCCATGTCTACCTTCTAGTGCCTGCACAGTAGTCCATAAAGGCATACTTCTTAATTTATTTTTAGACATTTCAATGCGACAGGTTGCTCTCCGTGTGCACTCAGCTGCAGCATTTTAGTCTTGTGCTGCAGTTTAATGAATATTTGATAGTACGTGGTTCAATGAAGCAGGGCAGGAAAGCTACTTGTCAGGACACATTTGTTGACTCACAGTGATCTAAGCTGTAACTTTGCCATTAATGACCTTCTGGAGATGTCGCATCTGACGTTCCTCTACAAAGACTTTGACACTCCAGTCGGCGCTTCGCCTGCTCGCTCAATACGCAGTTGTCTGTTTGCTGTGTTGGATTTTTTTAGGAATACATGCAAAATCCCTACACTTCCTCTTGAAGAAAGGTTGAGAGTTAACAGAATTTCAAATGTGCCTCCTGATAAGCAATGCTTGTGCGATCATATTAAAGGTCGGATGGGCAGAAGTAACTCTAGATGAGTAAGTTTATTGTATGATCTGTTTCTGCTGGCCTAAAACAAAAACCCAGGTAGGCAGTTTGTTGTTTGCCTCTCTGTGTTGGTAGAGGCAAACAACAATGTTGTCTTGACTCAAATCGTCAAGGCAACATTTTCTGGCCTTGCCAAAAATTGTGCGACTGTCTTAATAATGACTTTTCTCAGTTCAGAGGGCCAAAGTGTGCTTGAGTGAAAAAATTAACACAATTCTCCACTTTAACATGCACATTGAACATTGAAGGGGCAAAAAATATTTTTAGCATAAAATTAGGCTCCAAGACATCTTGATTTCAGCCCAAAGTCCTTTAAGTTGAATTTTGTTGTGCACTGATGCGACACAAAAGCGTCTGATTTGATGTGGAATGTCAAACAATCAAAACATTCGTAGCGGCTCAGTTTTCAGCCAGCCATAAAAGATTGCCTCAACTGCTGCAACCAAGTTGTAAGCACATGCTTCAGCGTGCTGCCTTGTTCATTCTGAACTCTGCTTCACCTTCCTATGCATTTCACCATCTGCCTCCCTGTGGTATGAGGCCTACCAGGCTTCACCCTGGGTAATAACTTCATGTGAGTTGTGCTGCAGTTTTTAGGATCAGTGGCGCTATTTTCTTTTACTGTAATTTAAAATGATTCTCCATTATTTCAGAGTGGGAACCAAAGTCCTGGAAGATGAAACGTGCAGGACGTCTCTGCATCGAGTCTTGTTCCTTGTTTTGAAAAGTGGATGATAGATTGAAGATCACAGGCACATCTGCAGGCTGGGTGGTTGTTGTTTTTTCAAAGAGGTTTGTTTTTAGTCCTTGCTTCTCCCCTCTGCACAACATTCAACCATGCATACTCTCCTTTTGTAATGTTATTTGCTAGACAGCACAATGAAAAGCAAGTACTCTCCAACAAACAACAGTAATTGTTAGTGGCCATTGTATTAAGCCATTCAACATCCACTTGAGCACAGAGCGATTTAAAAAAAAAAAAAACAGTTGGGGCATGTGCGTCATCCAAGCCTGATTTTAAAAGTATTTTCCCCACAAATATAAATAAATTTGCACACAAGTGTAATTTAGACGAGGAGTGGGGTACGGTTTTTGTTTAGCAGACAAAAGCTGAGTGTAAGATGATTTGGTAGCATGTTTTTGGCTGAAATAGCCTCGGGGAACACACCCAAACGACTCCAAGAGGTCAGCTCTGCCTCTGCCTTCACAGCCCCTCAGCTGTCCTCCAACCTGAAATCAAGATGTGCAGAAGTAACAGAAAAAGCTCGGGGATATTTGCTGTAACCTAGAGTTAGTGATGCTAAACAACATGTTTCCTGATGGACCTGGAAATATCTTCGGGTGCTGTGTGGCGGACCATAGCTGCCATGCTATTAAAACAGCCAGATTTACAAGCCTTATTAGCCTCACACCTTGGTGCTCATTAGTCCTTCCTCAGCTCTCTCTACATGTGTCATGTGGCCCTAATTATCCTGCAGCGGAGACACCCAAACACGTCCAATCATCTGGATAACAGACACAGTTTGTCTTTAAAAAAAATCTTTGCAACTTTAGCAATATTGTCTATTACAAGCAGTGCCGTCTTTACCTTCAGCTTCAGCTATGAGCCAATATGAGATCTTTACATTATGATATTTACATATTTTTTATTAGTGGCACTGTATTCAAATGAGCATTATAAACACATTCATATCTTATTGCTTTTGTTTTAAATAAAAACAACAATTAGTCATTTTGCTGTTAAAATAATATGAATAATTACAGTTGCAATATTATTAGCTTGTGTTATCCTTTTGATTTTGATATTTAAACTATGGAATAATATTTAGCGGTGTGTGACTGCATGCTTCATGCAGCCAGAGGAAACTCCAGTCTCTCCAGCATGTTTTCCGGAATCACCTCCCTGAAAGAGTATTATCCGAGAAATGGCCTGTCAGAAGATTTCCGTGGTTTTTGAAACATAACTTATTAAAACCTCAGTGTGTTATTATGAAACAGCCCAAGCATGATCAGCAGTGGTGGAAGTGATGCAGACATAAAGCAAATCAAAGCTGTAAATTATCAGATTTGTAGTAAAATCCCTGTACAGATTTTCTCCAAGGAGAGATACCGTAAATTTTAAATAATATTCTGTATCACGGTCATTACTCCTGCTCAACGTTTTTAAAAGCTGCCTGTGAACATAGTAATGTGGTCAGAGGCCAGGTTGGGACAACTTCTCTTTTTTTTTCTCTCTCTCCCCCACACTTTGCCAAAACCCGATCTCTCTGTTTCCCTTCCTTTCGTAATCTCTCCTGTGGGGATCACTTTTGTTAATCATTGTGTGTCTTTAGTACTAAGTTGCACAACGTGGTGCAAGACGGGTGGCTGGGGAAAATTTGTCTCTGAATCTGTTACCTTCTGGGGGAGAGGGCGTGTCTTTTGGTGTGTGTGTGTGTGTGTGTGAAGAAGGAAAGTCAGAAAGCATTCTATGTAGTTATGTACAATATGTAAACAATCACATCTGGCTAATCTCTGCGTAATATTTCACAACATGTAGAGCTTTCAGATGTAGTCGCTCAGAGCACAGAGTGAGGCTCATAGGTTGTTTTCATAATATCGGCTTTTGCTCAACCTCAAACTGTTGCAGAAACATTTCATAAACAAAGGTTGCTGACCACATTATATCTGATTGTGTGAAAATGTGCACGAGTCTGCGTTCTTATATCAGCGGTACCAATCCTGACCCGATGTCAAGCCAGACAACAGTAGCTCCGTTGCTTTGAGAAAATACTACAATCCTTCAGTGCTGCTGCTAATGCCTCCAGCGGTTATTACGCTGCACAGCCCATTTAGAAAGTTGGTTTCTTTGGTTTAGATTTAATTGTATTTGACTTCCAGTAGTGCAGCAAAAGGTGGCAAGAACATTCCAGCTGCAGTTTGAGGCAATATTTCAGAGTATTGTTGTTGACAGCTTAGGATGCAGAGTGACGGTGTCGAATGTGGGCTTTTTTCATCACAACTTGTCCATCTGTCATGACACGCTGCTCTTATCTGTTGCACAAATAAGTAAGCTAAACACAACAGCATGACCCTGTCCTCTAATGTGCCACAGAACTGGAACAGAATGGAATTTGAAACGTTTTAGCCAAAAATGTTTCTATGGTCAAGGTGTTTTTTGCAGAAACGTTTCAGATTTCGTTCAGTTCTCCGGCTTCGCTCGAGTCCGTTGGGAGCTGGAGGTGATCGATGGCCAGGTGAGTGACCTCTGGCACACACTGAGACACGCTCAACCAAACACTGATCGGTTTTAACGAGAAAGTGCAGCCAACTGCGAGTCTCTGAGTGAGTGCAGCTCCTCTCTGCTGTGACCGTCTCTCTCTGACAGAAGTAGCAGCAGTTCCTGGAGGCTTTCGACCTTGTACTTAATGTCCTGAACAACTTGATGCTTTATTCAGTTGACAAGCTTTGCTTTTTAAAACAAAGACTGAATTAGGACTTATGCTCTCCGTGGACGCCCTTTCACCTCCAAATTAGCCTGTTTAGATAAACATAGATTTCAATTATGTTTTTGTTTTTTTTTACTTGCCTGCCTTCTAAATCTGGGAAAATTGCACTGGTGTAGACACGACCCAACCTTTTCCTGTTTTGGTCATCTTGTTATGTAGGGCTAATATGAGTCAAGTTAATGTGTTTTCAATGAGCTTTGATGGATTGTGTGTCTCTGTGTCCCTCAGGCTGTGTGGCGCATGTAGATAAGCCCCTTATGAGGTGAAAAGCCCTCCCCATTCTGCAGTTTCCCCTCCCAGCACCACCGGCAGGAATAAGGGATGTCACGGCTGTTCCTCTTTTTGGCAGTCCTCATCGTCTCGTGCAGCATCCAGGTACGTCACAGAAGTAGCTCTTTGGCATAAACCAGTGCTTCTCAAACTTTTTCAGGCTGAGGACCACTTAAAACATTTAACAAGCACTCACAGACCACCTCGCTTAAAATTTACCCGCAATGACAAGTCTAAATATGTACAACCATACATGCAAATATTAGCCTCTGAAAGTACTTATTGCCATTTTCCTTGCCTGTACATGCTGTATTTGGTAAATGTGAAGGGCTATGACAAAGCCACAAATTGTTTCAGAATTACAGATTCTGTAATCCAATGATGCCAAACACATGGGAATAAAACAAACAAGTTGTTCTTTACTTCCAAGTGTAATAACATTTAGGGCTAGTTGTAATTTAGAAGCACAATTTTTTTTAAAAACAGACTTGGGTTGCATCGCCAGAAGCAACCATCCTATTCTACACCATTAATTGAAAAATTATCCACCAATTTCTATTCTATAGGACAATTTAAGGATCTAAGGACATTGTAATTTACATTTAAACAAAAATAGATTCCATACTTTTCTTTAAAAGCACTGTAAGGTTTTTAAGCACTTCTCCAATGACGTTTCGTCTTTAGCAACAAGCTTCAAATCTTTGATGTTGGAAGGCCTCTGTGCCATCATCCTTATCTTTAGCTCCGTTTATAGTTTCTTTATTGGACTCTGAGATCATCCAGAGTGTGAAACAGTTTGATTTTTTTAATAGGACTTTGTACTGTGGCCATTCTTTAATCGTCTTCATAAGATTTACAAAACCTCTGCAACAAAAATCAGTGTCTTCAGTCAGAGGCTTCTGTAATACAGACTGCTACAGGAGATCTTTCCTGCTTACAGGGATCAGCATCTACAAGAACTTTGAAGATTTAGACAATCCCTTTGGGATTGATGAAGTATTTTTTGCGCCAGATGCTTTTTCACATACTAAACAAATCTTTTACACAAATCTAACATGTAAAAACACAACAACAGAAAACTCTAGCTCTTACTTTTGACATGGTGCCACATGGATCTATCATCATATGTTGCTAAAATTACACAAAATATTTGTTTTTTTCCTTTCTAGCAGTAGCAGAAATTAAATTATTTGTAAAAAGCTTTAGGAGGAACATGATATCACAAAGAGTAATTGTTTAGTACATATTGTACATAAACTTGATCTACTGTCAAATTAATATATTATAATTTACTAACATGTTTTTGTTGGAACTCTGTTTTTTAACAGCTTAATTGAACTGTTTACTTGGTCTGATCACAGCGTCCACAGGTAGCAGATCTTCAGGACATCACTGCTCCTTTTTATTGAATTTTCTCCTGTGTGTGTCTAATCAGATGTCTCCTGCTGCTACCCTGGATAAACTGAAGGACGACTGGAAACGGTATAGGACAGAATGTGAATACAACAACAGTCAATACCCACCCAGCAGTGGTGAGCTTCAGATATTGGGTCTATTTTTTTTATTTATTTATTTATTTTCATTCCTGGCTTGTTACTGCATAACTTTCAGAGAAAATTTTGTAGTAAAGTCAGTTTTTGCCTTGTGTCACAGACAACTAAGAGTAGGTTTGCTCTAGTTCCACCTTTGGAAGTTAAAGATGACATGAATCACATAATGTCGAATCAAGAAATTTGTGAAATACCAGTTATTGATGAGTTATGATCTCTAAACACATGGAAACACAGAACATACACATTTACCTCTCCACTTAGTCACCATTATGTTTATTTTGTTGTTTTTGACTTGTGTTTTGTTTTATTTTGTTTCATCCATCCATCCATTTTCTATTCACCCTTTGTCCCTAATGGGGTCAGGAGGGTTGCTGGTTCCTCTCCAGCTACGTTCCAGGCGAGAGGCGGGTTCACCCTGGACAGGTCGCCAGTCTGTTGCAGGGCAACACAGAGACATACAACCATTCACACACACACACTCACACCTAGGGAGAATTTAGAGAGACCAATTAACCTGACAGTCATGTTTTTGGACTGTGGGAGGAAGCCGGAGAACCCAGAGAGAACCCACCATGCACAGGGAGAACATGCAAACTCCATGCAGAAAGACCCCGGGCCGGGAATCGAACCCAGGACCTTCTTGCTGCAAGGCAACAGCTCTACCAACTGCGCCACTGTGCAGCCCTTATTTTGTTTCAGTTGGACCAAAGTTGTGTGATCTAATGATTCAGTTATGATTCAAAAAGACTTGAAACTAACCTTTTGTGCAACTGAGCAAAAGAAAGATAGTAGGATTTAAGAACAGCCAGTGTGACAGCTGTCAAACTACATGTGAACTCTGGATGAGAAGTAAGAAGAAGAAGAAGTAAGAAAGTCTTCAACAATTAGGTGAATTTTGCTCTTCAGGTGCATTACTCCCCTTTAGAAAGTTCTGCCTCATCTTTTAAAACAAGGTGCTTCCCACACTTGATACAAAATTGCTGCTCTCCAACACGGCAGCTCTCACATAACATCCCTGCTGTTCCATTAGTGTGAGAGCAGCTAAGCAGCTATAGAGAACATAGGATTCACCACTTTGTCCCCCAGAGCTTCCAGCTGCCTGCACTCTCACAATCATGACTGATGTCCACTGATGAGAGACATAATGACACATGGAAAGGGTGATTGTGAGAGGAAAGACCACAATGTACCAGATAATGACTTCCACCAGACATTACTTCAAAGACCGTTTTGAAACTCCAACAGTCAAAATATTAATGTTGTTTTTATTTTATTTTATTGTTTTTCCCCTCAGGTCTTGTGTGCAACAGGACGTTTGACGACTATGCCTGCTGGCCTGATGGATTCCCCAACACTACCGTCAGTGTGGAGTGCCCGTGGTATTTACCGTGGCACCATAAAGGTCAGAGTTTTAAATATGTTGTCTGAAAGAAACTGATAATATCTATTTGAAACAGACAGCTGTCTGTGATGATGAGATTTTTTTTGTTTAAAGTCTGTTTGTGTGTGTTTTTTTTACACATAGTACAACACGGCATGGTATATCAGGACTGTGATGCCAACGGCCAGTGGGTGACCAAATACAATACCACCGAGTGTGAAATCCACAGTACAAACCAGGTGAGAAAAATAATTATTTTAAGAGATAAAAGGATAACGCAAATATTTTATAGGCAGAATGACAATTTTACTGACACATTAAATTTATTTTTAATGTGTTAATTGTTAAGTGAAAGGTGGCTTAAACACTAAACACTCTTGAATATCAGGGGATTGCAAAGATTAAATAAAAAATATATATTGAAAATAGTACTAACAAAATCCCAAAATAAGAAAGTAAGTTACTGCAACACTGTCCTAAACGCTCATAAATTTCTAACCTGTCATGTTTCCTTATTCATTTATTTGCAGATTTATTATAGATGTATCCGGATCATGTACACAGTGGGTTATTCCTTGTCCTTGGTGGCGCTGGTACTGGCTCTTGGTATTCTCATATTTTTCAGGTACTATTTATCATCAGAAGAAATTTATTGTCATTTTTCCTTTGCAATAAAGATTAATCACTAAAAAAAGAGAATCAGTTAACTTTAAACCAACTGACCAAGTTGACATCAGCATCTTACCTGCCATGGACAGTAAATCAAAAATCAAATCAAATTTTATTTGTATAGCACATTTCAGCAGCAAGGCATTTCAAAGTGCTTTACATCAAATCAAACACAAAAACACAATGCAACATAGACTCAACAATAAAAACACAACATCAAGTCAGATTCCGTCAATAAATTTGCAATTGATTACGTTTCAATTAAAACTCTAAACAAGTGGGTTTTTAGTTGAGATTTAAAGGAAGTCAGTTTTTCAGCTGCTTACAGTTTTCTGGAAGTTTGTTCCAGATTTTTGGTGCATAGATGCTAAATGCCGCTTCTCCTCGTTTGGTTCTGGTTGTGGGGACGCAGAGCAGAACCAGAACCAGAAGACCTGAGAGGTCTGGAAGGTTGATACAACAACAGCAGCAAATCTTTAATGTATTGTGGTGCTAAACCATTCAGTGATTTATAAACTAACAACAGTATTTTAAACTCTATTCTTTGAGCGACAGGGAGCCAGTGGAGGGACTTTAAGACTGGTGTTATGTGCTCTATCTTCCTGGTTTTAGTGAGAACGCGAGCAGCAGCATTCTGGATCAGCTGCAGCTGTTTGATTGATTTGTTGGACAGACCTGTGAAGATGCCGTTACAATAATCAATACGACTGAAGATAAACGCATGGATGAGTTTCTCTAGATCTGGCTGAGACATTAGTCCTTTAATCCTGGAAATGTTCTTCAGGTGATAGAAGGCCGTCTTTGTGACTGTCTTTATGTGGCTCTGAATGTTCAGGTCAGAGTCCATCACTACTCCCAGGTTTCTGGCCTGATCTCTGGTTTTTAGTTGTAATAACTGAAGCTGTGCACTGACTCTAGATCGTTCTTCTTTAGGTTCAAAAATAATAACTTGTTTTGTTTTTGTTCAGCTGGAGGAAGTTTTGGCACATCCACACACAGTAATATTACATCACTGGGTTTTTTGTGGGGGGTTTTTGCGGGGTGGTGGGGCAACAAGTAATTTGACAGCAATCTCCTGCAGGTAAGATACTGACTGCTGACACAAATTCCAGGAAAGAACCACAGTTTAACAAAAACCAAACTATTTCTCTAAGTTGAAACAAGTATTTTTGAGAAATCCAAAGCAGGTCAGCCTTTCTTTACCCCCGTCTTGTTTGTTTTGTTTTTGTCAGAAAACTTCACTGCATGAGGAACAACATCCACATGAACCTGTTTGCTTCCTTCATCCTGCGAGCCCTTTCGGTTCTAATCAAAGATGCTCTGCTGGAGGCCAACTTCACATCGCAAAAGATCAGCGGAGACAGGGACCAGGGGTTCCCCAGTGAATCGATACCCCCAGTGGAGCTGCTGGTAAGTATGGAAGAGTACTACGAAGAAAACTATTCCATAGTTCAAAGTTCAGCATTCATGAAAACACAAACAATCTTTTCAGGAGGTTAATTATGTAATTTTCAGAATTATTTCTCCCACATTTGCTTTTGTATCTCTTTATAACTTCAATTCTGTGCCTACTTTAGTAAGATATGTAATAATCTGATAATGCACCGGTGAAGATTTTTACTGGAATGAAACACGGATGGGGCTAATTGTTGGATGGAGAACAGCTGAGAAGGAGCAGAAACCCAGAAAACAAAAACCACATAACAGGTGGGAAACTGAGAAACAGAAAGTAAATGGGATGCTGTGCACAAAAAAGAACCAGATGGCCAAATTAAAACATACAAAGAAGCAATATTACACAAAATACGTAACAATATATACAGGATCAAAAACCCACAAAGAGATATGTAAAAGGAGTCCAAAGAAAGTCATCAATAATAAGTCAGATTGCAGCAAAATAAAACTTTTTGCTGATATTACAAGAAGGTCTGATGTGAGGTGATGCAAAACAAACCTTTGTTGCAGCAGCAGCCTTAAAGACCAGCTGAGTCCTATTGGTTTGGTTGGTGATTCTCACTTGGAGGAAGCTTTAATCTGAGCTTCTGCCTGACCATCAAAACAAATGCTCTCAATTGAAATGGACACCTGCAGGGGGAACGTAAAAATTCCTGACCTCATTCAGCCAAAAGTGAGTCAAAACTTTAGTCAGTTGCCACGGTTAATGTGCTGAAGATGTGCAACTTCGTCACAAATGTCAATAGCTTTAAGATAGTAATACAAGCTAATTATTTACAAAAGGAAGACGGTGCTTCCCATTGTGTGCTGAGCTGTGTGACACGGCTGGCTGCTTTCATAGAATCCGATTGCCTTTGGCACAACGCCTGAATCCCGCTGCCACAAGAAGATCCCATCTGCAGCGGCTCCGATCTGACCACGTTCAGCTGGAAATGCATGTGCAGTTTTGTGAAACTTCCCTCTGCTCTCTTGCAGACCACAATTAGCTGTCGCACTGCCTTGGTGATGATGCAGTACAGCATCATGGCCAACAGCTACTGGCTGCTGGTGGAAGGCATCTACCTCCACAACCTGCTGGTCATTACTGTGTTCACGGAGAGGAACTACTTCAAAATCTACCTGTGCATTGGTTGGGGTGAGGTGGCCTATTCTGGATATGAGGGTGTGTGTCTGCAAGTTCAGCATATAATCTGTTTGTTGTTTTTCATACAGGAACACCATTGATATTCCTTGTTCCTTGGGCAGTCTCTAAATATTTATATGAAAATAAAGAGTAAGTATTTCTTCTTCTTTTACTTTTAGTTTTAAAAGCAATATACTTATGCGACCATGTTAAGATGTCTTCAAAAGGTGGTTTGATCAACTCTAAATGTGTGATGAAAATGCTCTGAGGAGAAATTAAATTATGTCCTGGTCAGGAGTTAAAACATTAAAATGTCAGAAATATTTTTATGTTTGTTGTCAAGCTCCTCTTGCGCGCTGCTTAGTGGTAAATGGAGGGACAGGAATTTCACAGCCACACTTTCTAAATGCTGAGAAAATGTCTCATCAGCCAAAACGAGACTCAGCAGCAAATCTCAGAACAAAGAAGCTATAAATTACAAAGCAAATGTCAAAGAGGCATGTAAGAAATGTCCTGCAGGTGCTTCAGTTTCCTTCAATGTGTTTCTGCTTTCAGGTGCTGGGAGCAAAACACAGACATGGATATCTGGTGGATAATCCGAGGGCCGATTCTGCTTGGCGTTGTGGTAATTCTCTGCAACATCCATTTTTCATTTCAAATTTATTTTGTTCTAATTCAGCACAAATGTAATCCCAAGAAAACTCCAAACGCACGACTTGCATCTTGCATTTCCACTTGACTGCATGGTGTTTTTGTCAAATTGTATCCCATGCAATATTAAAACCAGCTCATTTATTTATGAGGTGAGAAAAGTTGGCTGTGCTTCAGATCTAACGTCTGGGAAGCACGTTAGGCCTCCTAGGATTTTGGGTCAAACAAATACAATTATCATGCATTTTGTTCAGCGACACAGATCGTGTGCTTTGTGAGGGTCAGTTCAGAGCGTTTATGTTGCTCCAATCCGTCATGCTGCCAGACATCCTGGCATTTTCCATGCATTAATCGTCCTGCTAAGTGGCCTGTGTCCCGCAGGAATTCCTGTCCGAGTTGTTTGTAGGAATGGCGGGGCTGGTCCTCATTCCAGAGTTTCCCTCGTTATTCTGATCCCACCGTTTTTTTTTGTTCTTGTTTTGTTTTTTCGAACTCCGCATCAGATCAGGAAAACCCGAAACACTTCCAGAATTAACAAACTACTAACGAAAAATGTTCAACTTACTTACTTATCCAAAACTGAATCCTAAAAATCCATTCTCTATTACTCAGGTCACATTTTAAATATTCAACAAAATAAAATTAGAAACATTTAGCTTTTATGTTGCTCTGAACAGATAGAGATTAGTCATGCGTCCAAATTAAGTCCAGCATACTTTCCTAATTTAATCCTCGCAGAATGAACATCTTAAAGGTCACATCCAAATGCATGATCATCAGAAAAGCGCCGACTGACGTGGAAGAGCCAAAATATGTTCCAGTGATTAATTGTTTTACATTTAATCTGCATGTGTTGGTCAGAGACAGATTCAGTTTGACAAGAAACTTCAGTTTTTTTATTTAGTTGTTATAAAAATGAGCTGCAGTTGCTGCTTGCGTGCTAACCAGATCTTCTATTCTTCAATTTCCAAAAAAAATGTTTCTTAGAGGCAATTATTAGGAACCAAGAATCTGTGATTGTTTTAGACATAATTGTTTAATTAAATGTTAAACACAAAGCACAAAGCAAGCTAGGTAAAACCATAAGAACTGTGTTTACAGAGGAAGGGTAGAAGCTTTAAAGTATCTGGACCAGATTGTTAGAAGTTACATAAGCAGCTGTTGTTTACTTGCAGTGGATAAAAACCCTTAAGATTTGAATATGTTGTCTTTGATGATCAGCCTAATTTCAGAAAATGTAATGCCCATCTGTAGTCTTTTTTCCTTGGTTCTTTTCTTTTCAAGTTTAATCAACTAAACAAATCTTTACAAAATTAACATAACCAGAATTTATTTTTTTTTATTATTTATTTTGGTGATAGTGATTCACTGGCAATAATCGCCAGGCGACTGGAATCAATAAATCATCAGAGTGGTTCTTTTCTCTTTTCAAAACCTTTGCAGACTCTTTACCACAGCTTTTTGTTTCAAGGTTGTTATTTACGTATAAATCCAGCTGTTCTCCCAAGGCCTCAGAGCTTTTCTAAAGAACATTAGGGAACAAAAACTGCATCACAAAGAGCTGGGATCACAGCAGAGAGGTCGGGAATGAAGTGGTGGAGAGGTTTAATCTTTAGAAATCTTTGTGGGCAATGTTCAATCTATTATCTGAAAATGAAAAAGGAATGGTACAGCCACAAACCTGCCAAGATATTGTGGCTCATCTAAACTAAATAGCCTGGCAAGGAGCGCATTAATTAGAGAAATGGCTCTGGAGGAGCTGCAG
Organism: Gambusia affinis; assembly: GCF_019740435.1. Taxonomy (NCBI): domain Eukaryota; kingdom Metazoa; phylum Chordata; class Actinopteri; order Cyprinodontiformes; family Poeciliidae; genus Gambusia; species Gambusia affinis. The sequence continues at coordinate 20,519,619 of NC_057886.1, forward strand.
AGATTCACAGTGCAGGTAGGAGAATCTGCTGACTGGGCAACTATTAGTCCTGTTCTCACCTTTCTGGAAGAGTGTCGAGGCGAGAGCGAGGTGAATAAAAAATGCACAGCACACTTTTCAGATTGTCTGTTTTTTATTACACCAATAAAAAAAACCACTGAAGTGTGTGATAATAACATGAAAAATATGGAAAGCTTTAAAGTGTGTGAAGAGTTTCGCAAAGCACTCGTTGAGCCCAAGCCGTCACTCTGCCTTCAGAGATATAAGCAAAGATGATGCATCCTTCAGATTAGAGTGAATCAAGTTATTTTTTCTTCCCTTCACATTGTCTCTCAGGCAGCAGAGTTCCAACAAAGTTGTGTAATATATTGTTTTAATCTGGAGGATTTATTCCCGATGCTTATGTATGTTTGACTTTTCAGGGGAAACTTAAGCATTTGCTCTTGAGAAATCTTCCATCTGTATTTTCATCAAATTTAGCAATATTCCTTCAGCAGAACTTTTCACTTGGTTGGATGTTGCTTCACAACAGCAACAGGCATCTCTGGATCGTCCACAAACGTTATCTTCAATGGAAGCCCGAGCCTTCTCATTTTGCTAACTACAATGTTTATATTTATTTATCATTGCACAACAGAAAACTGGATAACAACATTAGGGGCCTCTTGAATCAGATTTCTTACCACCAAGCAGGGTGTTTCTCTGCTGGGGTCGGTGGCAAGACCTCTAAAGTTTGCAAGATTCGTAGAGCTCATAGAAACTTGTAAGTTGTGAAAAATAATGCAGGGTTAAGTTATCATTTGAAAAACAACAAAAAAGAATAGCCTGTAAAGAAGAAACGGTCCTATAATTTTACAATATTTCCAAGGGGCAAAGCAACTTCAGGAAGCAACAAATATTTTACGCATTTCATTATGTTTGTACCCCATTTTTGCAGTTTTTGACAATATCTCTGTCTTTTCACAGATCAACTTTATTATCTTTATACATATCATCAAAATTCTTGTCTCGAAACTTCGAGCACACCAAATGAGATACACAGATTATAAAGTCAGGTAAGTTTAGATAATTAAATTGATCCTTTTAATTGTTGTTTCTTATTTGGAACTTAGTTTATGTTCTTTTTCTACATCTCAGGTTGGCGAAATCAACTTTAACACTGATTCCTCTTCTGGGTATCCATCAGATCGTCTTCATCTTTCTGCCTGAGGAGACCACCAACAAGAGCTTGCATTTACATCTCACTAAGCTCTTCGTCGACCTCTTTTTCTCCTCCTTCCAGGTGGAGCATGAGTTTAACAACAAACACATTTATTTACACGTCTTAGTCAAGTCATTTCTGAAGCGACAGCAGAAAGAATAAAGTGTTTTTAAGAGATTAGACAGCTGTAGAAGTCCTGTAAAAAGTCAGTGTGTAAAATAATCTATGGAAAGCACAAATAAACCACATAGGATGGAAGATTGTGTAAAAGAGTTAAAAACACATTGGTGCAACTTTCCTCAAACTACAGATGACCCTCAATGCACGCACTCCTTGTACCTCACCAATTGTTACTAACCTGATAAAAAAAAACTTACTATCCATTTGGTTGTTATTTTTATTTCTTTTGCATTTGTTTCTTTCCGTGTTCATAAATAATAATCTCGCCTCACAATGCGTCTCGTCTGATCAGCTGTGTCCTCAACAGCCGTGTTGCTTTAAAAATACTTGGAGAAAATTTGTCACAGATATTCCGGATCAGCGTGTGTGTGCTGTAGGGAAAATAACGAAAGAACGAGCAAAGAGAAACGATGAACAAGATGTGGAAGATTACAGCTGAGCTCAAATATTATTCATACCTCTGGCAAATTTAACTTTGAAATATGTTTTAACTTTGACAACATGCCTCCTCTGACTGGAAGTAATACAAATGTTTTGGTTTGGCATGGTCTGAGCCTCGACTGGAAACGCATGGAGAAACTTTGGTGGGAGCTAAAGATTAGTGTGATGGCCCAGAGGCCCTCCAGCCTCAGAGACGTGGAGCTCAAAAAGCAAAGATAAATAATCAAAACGCCAGTGGAAACATGCAAAACATGAATTCACTGCTGTAATGCCAATGCTGATGTTTCTGTTGATTATAGAGCAATTTTTGACCAAATTAATGTAAAACGTGAATAAAATCAGATTTAAGAAATACTCTTACCCCTCTCACATTTTTATTTTTAATATCTTTTGAGAGAAGCCTTGTATTTTCTGTCATTGACAAACTTCTTGGTTACATGAGAGAAACTTTAACATCAATCAGTCAAATGTGTGAATAGTTTTAGGGCTTAACTGTAGGTCTTAGTTATGGCACCTTCTGTTTCCCCCCATAAAAACAAAATGCACTGAATTTTCTTTGTGCTGCTCCAAGGAAAAATAAAATCCTGTATTTATTGGACGTGCATAGAACCAATAGATATTTAGCTATCTTAATTTGTCTATTTTAACTTGTTTGTGTTTAAGTTGTCCATTATTATTGCTTGTCATTTGTTTATTATACAGTACTTTGTTTACCTTTGGTTATTTTAAAGTGCCTTATAGATAAATGTTTCATGGCGCGGTAAGAGGTGTAACTAACACCCCTCTATCAAATGCTGCCTTGGGCAACTAGCCGTATGGCTCATCACTGGTCATATTTGTGTGAGTGAGAGATTTGTGAAAGGATTTTCCTGTGGTCTCAAAAAGTGCTACATTTGGATAAGTTTTGGGTAATTATCCGTTGTCTTCTCAGGGTCTCCTGGTGGCGATCTTGTACTGTTTTGTCAACAAAGAAGTGAGTTTCCTGAGCTACATTGAATGTTTCCAACCTCTGATTTTTATGTTGTCACATTTCTTAACGTCTCCTTTAACTTTTGTAATTTCCATAGGTACAATCTGAGATCCTGAAGAAGTGGAAGCGCTGGAAGCTAGGGAGGAACATCGAGGAGGAATATCGCCACACCTACAGCAATTCCAACAACACTAAGACGGCCAGCCTGCTGAATCACATCCCTCGGCTTCCCCACCTCCCAGACATCGGCAAATCTTCTGGCCCGGTCTGCAGCCCCGAAGAGCAAACGTGGCTCGTGGCTCGCTGCCACAACGGGATGGTCCACGGCAAGGAGACGGAAAACTCTGGCTCGCAGCACAACGAAGGAACCAGCAACTGCACTCTTGTGGAGGACATCAGCCAGTCCGGGAAGACGCAGTGTTTTGAGGCTCAGAGAGAGAACGTGGAGAGCCACCTTTGAAAGAAACAAAGAGAAAGGAATGAACAAAGGGAAAGTTAGACGGCTTTGAGCTCTGATGGAGCTCTGACTGAAAGCCCTAGTTGGGTTTTGAAGAGGTGTGCCGACTGATTCACTCGTGGGAGCAGTCGTCCGTCATCAGTGTCACCGGGAGACGCAGCGGCTCTCGGCCCTGTAATATGACAGCCGCATGGCAGGCGTCCAGACCAGGATGCTCAGTGTACTCAGTGCTCTTGTGAATGGATGTTTTGTCATTTTAATATAGGAACCTACTGCCTGTTGAACAATTTTACAAACAATATTAAAAAAACACACAAATGACTACAATAGAAAAACAAAAACCCAAAAAACACACCAAGTCCCGGCGTGAGTCTTTGCTTCAGTGTTTGCCGTCTGACAAATGTGTGTTTTGTGGTACAACAAACTGGACATTGGACTGCGCACACAATAAACAAGACCAAATGACACTGAACAAGAAGGACAGAAGGGATTGCTTTTTGTACTCTATATGTTCTGCTCTGGTGCGTGTTTGTTGCTGTCTTGTTCATACTGATTTTAATGAAACTGTACAGAGAAAGGAAGAAAAACAAACATTCTGGGGACTTTACAGTGAGGTAACCACAGTTATTGTGGATGGGAAAAAGGCAGCTGCTCACCCTACCTGGCATAGAAAAACAAATAAGATTGAGGTGTAAAGAACTAAATGAATGACATTGCTTTTCTTTTGGTATTGCTTAGTGTTACAGTTTTATATTGGTCACAGTTGTGAAAGTATTAATACCCCTTTTCACATTTTGTTGCATTACAAAAACACAAATTTCAATGTATTTTGTTGGAATTTTATGTAAAAGACAATCAGAAAGAAGCACATTATTGGCAAACTAAAGACAAAATATTTAATGTTTTTATTTTTGTTTTAAAAATATTAATCTGAAAAAAGTGGTACGCATTTATAGCCTTGCCGCTGTCATAATGTTTTAGCTACTCTATATAAATCCTAGTCTTTGTCTGTTGCTTAGAGAGCAAGTCTTTCCTTCTTGTACACTTAACATTGAAGTTAACTCTGATTGTTTAGTTTATTTTTGATTCTTCTTTTAGCATCCTGTTTTCTGCTTTCAGGGTGAACTTGCTGCAATAAGTAGACTTATGCGTTTCAGCAGTTGTTTTAAATATCCTCCATGTATAGACTGTTTTCTGGAAATGGCTTATTTTTATTCTTTTGAGACCTCTTTAAGTTCAGTATAAGATTCAGAAGATCCTACAATATTCATCTTAAAGGTTGCAGACAGCTCTTCAGATCCAACCATGGTGTTCAACTCTCAGTTCAGCCATCGAAAGCACACCAAGCTAAATGTCTGAGATTTAAAAAAATACAAAACGCCTTCAAAACGCCGGCTAACTGCAATAAGCTTATGTGTACATTTAGTCTTTTAAAACAGAAATTTATGTGGGGCGTCCTGATTTATTTCTCAATGCGTTGATGTTTGTTATTTACATTTTGCAGAAATATTCGATGGATGGATGTTTCTAAAGGCGATGTTGCACTGGATTTTATTTATGGGCATCAGTCTAAAGGAGAATGAAGATGCATGCAACACAAATTTCAGATTTTTTTTTTTTTAATTCGCAAAATTAGAAGACAACATGTCTCATCAACAGTTTTGGTTGATTTGCCACGTAAAATATCAATAAACAGACTGAAGTTTGTGCTTTTAATATGACAAAATGTAAAAAAAATAAATAAAAAAATAGTCAAAGGGGTAAGACCTTTTGCAAGGCACCTTAAACTGTATGTAGAAAAAGTGCCAACCATGTGCCGCTATAATCAATGCAAAAACAAGCCATCAAACAACCAAGTGAAGCCACATTTCCATCACGTCAAAATGGATCAGTGTCACTCAGTGTGACCCAGCACCTCCAAATCAGTGTGTGTTTGCAGTATTACAATTTATCAGATACGTAGAGGTATAACTACCAACTCATGAGAATCATTCACAGAGTATTAACATATGCCATAAAGTGACATCAAATACCTTACAAATGTGAGTCCGAAGGTGCTAGTGATTACATATTTCTCCATGGTCAGTGTTTACCATGCAACCACATCCTGGAGGTAGAACAAAGCTTCTCCACTTAGCTTTTAGATGCTAATGTTAGCGGTACAGTTGCTTGTAGATAAAAAGCGAGGACCACCTACAGAGCATAAATCAAGCTTTGAGTTCTTAGCAGATCTGTGTGAGCTACTTAACATGATTTTTGTATGAATGACTATTTGGACAGTGTTAATTTATAACAGCTAAATATTATATGCACATATGTGAGAGTTTATATGCATAATTTAGCCTTCTTGTGAATGTTTGTTTATACAAGGTATGGATACTTTTGACGTTATTATTCCAGATATGTGGATGTATTACACTAAGAGGAAATACATCAGCAGCCAAAAGGCTGCTGAAGAAAAAAAGAGGAGCACAGAGGTTAAAGGCCGATACAAATCAGTCCCACTCTGGCATTTAGCAGAACAGGATCACAGGACATTCCCAGAATTCATAGTTCGTAAAGAAGAAAGAGCTCTGTCCTTTATTTCAAAGCCCTGATGGACCTCAGAGCAAATTTGAGCACTACAGCAACATTTTTGTTGTGTCAGATAATTGTTCTGCTCCCAGCCAGTTTCTACCGTTGAGTGGGTAGAAAAAAAAATGCAGGCAGAAGCTATTTTCCATCAGCATCTGCCGAGGGTTGTCACAGAGTAAGTAGACATCCAATAATTGAGCTGGGAGCACGGTGCTCACACGGGTGCTGCAGAAGTGGAGGGAAATGCTTGCACACTCAAAACAGATGAGTAATGACTGGTTCCAGCAAAACAGATGTATATTGCTTTTTTTTCATTTCAAAGTAAAATCTGTATTTTAACAAACTCTGACTTGTAAAGATGGGTTTGGGTCATTCCTCTTTGTCTGAATGTATTCTTGGAAAGGCTCAAATCAATATGTTTCTTTACTCTTGCAGTCACGGTGGTTATGTAAAGTGTGAACAGGTCAGTGGAAGCTGACCACATTCAGGTGTAAACAGTCTGTCAAATATTGTGTTATATCTGTACAAGTGGTCAAAGAATTAAATTTTATGTATGTGAAATATGAATTTACCTCACTAAGTATTTTGTATCATTGAACGCTTAAGACATTAAAGAAAAGAGAAAGCATTTGCTGATTAAATTGAGAAGTTCTTTGGTGACAGTGTTTTGACTGATGAAGAAGTATACCTTGCTAAAAAAATTAAGTATTGATTCGTTGTCTGGTCCATCTCCCGATTTAAAAGCCACACCAATTAATAATTTTCTGATTAGCTCTTTTTTTCCCAACGCTTTTTTCTTTTTTGACTACAGCTCAATAAAAAAAGGCGGCTAAATAAACTTTACCAACATATGTATAAAGACTTTAACTTCACAGTAGATATTGTGACCAGACAACAGTATTCCAAACTGTGCCATTTTAAAAACAACACTGATTATGTAAAAGTAAACAATATGCTTGTGCAGCTAGGAAGTTACAATTTAAAACTTCTCAGTCTACTTTGTTCTCCGTCAATTAATATTACTGGCGTGAGACATGCCATCCAAGAAAAAACTAGAGATAGAAAAATGTCCAGCTAAAATGGAGGCTTAGACAGAGAAGATTTACAAGTCAGTATATTAATATGAAAGATTATTCTGAAGAATAGTTTGGAAACCTATCAAACAGGCACCGTAACCAGGGATTTAATGGCTTTCTATTCCCATTTTGCCTATAATTTGCTAGTGGTGAATGACAATCTTAAACAAAAAATTGTAATTCATACAACAGTAATTCTTTATATATATATATATATATATATATATATATATATATATATATATATATATATATATATATATATATATATATATATATATATATATATATATATATATATATATATATATATATATATATATATATATATATATATATATATATATATATAAAGAAGGAGGCAGAGGACTAGTGAGTGTGAGAACCACTATCCAAGACGAGACATCCAAGATCCATAGATACATCAGGGACAAAGCCTCAACAGACAATGTGCTCAGTGAATGTCTCAAACAATGGGGAACAGAAGCTGAGGTGCTGGAGGAACCATCAAGGGAGGACAAGCCCCTGCATGGGATGTACCACCGGCAAATAACCGAAGTGGCTGACATCAGAAAATCCTACCAATGGCTGGAAAAAGCTGGACTGAAGGACAGCACAGAGGCCCTCATCATGGCCGCCCAGGAACAGGCCCTAAACACCAGAGCAATTGAGGCCCAGATCTACCACACCAGACAAGACCCAAGGTGTAGGTTGTGCAAGGAGGCCCCTGAGACAGTCCAACACATAACAGCAGGGTGCAAGGTACTGGCAGGGAAAGAATACATGGAACGACACAACCAAGTGGCAGGCATAGTGTACAGAAACATCTGTGCAGAATATGGACTGGAACCCCCAAGATCAAAGTGGGAAACACCCCCGAAGGTAGTGGAGAATGACCGAGCTAAGATCCTGTGGGACTTCCAGATCCAGACAGACAAAATGGTGAGGGCGAACCAACCAGACATAGTCGTGGTGGATAAACAACAGAGGAAAGCCGTTGTGGTGGATGTGGCAATACCAAGTGACTGCAACATCAGGAAAAAGGAGCATGAGAAACTAGAGAAATACCAGGGCCTAAGGGAGGAACTGGAGAGGGCCTGGAAGGTGAAGACCACAGTGGTGCCTGTGGTCATCGGGACCCTCGGGGCAGTCACCCCCAAACTGGAACAGTGGCTACAACAGATCCCAGGAACAACATCAGACATCTCAGTCCAGAAATGTGCAGTCCTAGGCACAGCCAAGATACTGCGCAGAACCCTCAAGCTCCCAGGCCTCTGGTAGAGGACCCGAGCTAAGAGGAAGAAGAATCACCACCCGCGGTGGGTGAGAAGGGAATTTTTATATATATATATATATATATATATATATATATATATATATATATATATATATATATATATATATATATATATACGTTTGTTGCTTTTTTTTTTTGCTCTATTCCTAACCAGAAGAGTTATTGTGCATGCAACAGCACTCCTTTTCCTCTAAATGTTTGACAGAAGGCTTTGAATTACTGAGCTTTGGAGTGTTTCTGTAAAACAGCAGAAGCAACTAAAACGTTCATGTTTGTATGATCAGTAAGTCCTTTTTATACTCAGCACATGTATGATTCACAAAAATGGGAGCAATAAGCTGACTGAACAACCAGGCAAATTTATAAGTTGTATCATTTGTTTTAAACTTTAGTTGTTGTGCGAGATGGCTTGTAGAAGATACAAAATAAATTTTTGTTTTTGGTGTTATGTTTTAAAGCAGTGGTCCCCAACCACCGGGCCACCGACCGGTACCGGTACCGGGCCGCGCAAGAAATAATTAAATATGTCGGTTCTATGTACTGAGTCTGGAGGAGCTTTTATTTTGAAAATCCTAAACCGGATGCTGTCGGTTACGTCTTGCCGGCCAACATGCAGCAGAATGAGTAAGAAACAACAGCATCAGTGTCCATGGCAACAACGCGCACCCCCTCTCCCCACCCTCCCCACCCCCCAGGCCACAGAAAACGTAGGAAGGGTTGACCGGTCCGCTGTACTAAAAAGGTTGGGGACCACTGTTTTAAAGGATCATTTATAATTAGCAAATGCTTTTGTAAACAACATGGGGTTGCTGAGCAGTGGCATTTGCAAGATGCTGCTAAACTTCACCCTTCATGACAGCCAATTCAGTATGAATAGTCAGAGAAATATTATTGAATTTAGTTTTCTACTAGCTGCTGAACAAGGTGGAGATAAACAATCTGCTGTAACACAGCGTTCATCCTGGACCTGTAGAGCACAGCTATGTTTCTTCCTGCTATTGTTGCTTCAGGTCATTCATCTCTTCGTTCCTTTCTACTTAATGCTGATCTGAGGATAAGAGGTTGGATTGTTTACACCTGCAAGTATGCTTGCATTGTGTTTATCAGCTGAACATAGATTTGTGTCAGATCTCTGAAAGCGGTGCGGTTTTGTTGTCAGACGATGTAACAGACACAGCTTGTTTTGTGAATATTTATACTATGTTTTCAGTGTCCCCATAAAATCAACACCGCAATATCTTGGCATGAAAAGACCAAGCAAACAAAAATTATGTCATGGTGAATTTTATTTTAAAAAGATATTTATTTTAAGTACAAATACGCACATCAAATCAGCAAAGCAGGAATTTAAACATAAAATATTTTCCATATATGGTAGTGATGAGTGGTTTTAACATTAAAAGTACAATTAAAAATGTGTTTTTCACACATGGGTCTTTTTTGTGGTCATTGTAAGTGATTATCATTATTAAATTTATACCCGTGTTGTGGTTAAAAGAGGTGATAAAATGTATTCATACTCCAGTATTGCAGTTGTCTGAACTCCATCTGTTAGACCCCAATTAATCCTAAAGTCTGTCCACCGTTTAGCTTTTTCCACAACATTTCAAGTTTTTCAAGTAGTAGAAAGGGAGTGTAAATTTCTGAAATACAATCTAATATTCATTTGGCTCAGGCACTGAGAAAAAAAATTACTCACCACTGCAGCTAATTTTCATGGATAAAAATCCTGCAGAAGGAACATTTGGAGGAAAATTTATATTTAATTAATCAATCTATGGATATCAGCAGGCACATCTGCTTTCTGTTCATGTGGGATATTTGTCCTTTAAGTGTTTTACTCGAATGTAACCTAACCAGTGAAAATATTATATAGTTAATTTTTAAGCTCTAATTTGTCTCTGTCAGTTTTATACAACTGAACCAAACTGTTGTGGTGTTTTTTCTGACTTTCCTCCCAGTTTCCTCTACTGAAGCGGCTTCCTGCCTGGTCGTTTGTGACGAACGTAAGAGAGAGAGATTACAAACTCTGATGAAATGTGGTTTACCATTGGTCTGCATAATGGTTTCAAAATACAAAGAGCGCGCAGAAGAAGCATTTCCAATGATAACCTGCCAAATATCTGACAAAAAATAAACAAGGACATTATATAAACTGAAATAACACTTTTTTTCAGTTGTTTACATTATTTAATAATAGAGGAATAATGAGAAGAAAATGTGGCTCAAACTCCCTTTATCTGTATATAACATGCTCAAATGTATGTATTGGGGAGAAAGGTCATTTTTTTCTCCCTCGGGCCTGGGAGCTGAGCCTGCAGTGTCCTGATGTGGACAAACTGATTATATGTGATTGAGCCATAAAGCCAGTGAGTTATTTTCCACCTTCTTGTCTCCGACAGGCCTTTGTGGCTCTCGTGCTGTCATCGCCTCCCAGCATCTTCATCATGGCACAGCTGCAGAGACACAGCGGATAGTGAATGAATATTAAACATCCACATATTTCACAAGGACAAAAGGCACTGAAATAAAGTGTGAGTGTGTAAGAGTGACGTGTGCTTTTCGTGTGAAAACAGCGATCATGTTTCATATCTGAGGAAGGGATTGTGTCATTGCTTTGAGTTTGTTTCCCATCAGCAAAATGAACGAAGACAGAGACCTATAGTACAAAATCCTTTCAAAACAGGCTTTCATTTTACAGTTCAGTGACTACAAAACTCAGAACTGAAATATAAGAGACTGTCAGATATGACATAATTAACATAAACACAAAGACTTCTCTGTCAGAGTTAGAGTTTTATCTGTTCCAGTCTTTTCTTCTCATTATTTCTGTCTCAAATTTTAGCTTTGTAAATGTCTAATATTAAATACATTTTCACAGTTCATGGTCAATATTCAAAACTTATCACACCCTGTAAGATCTCACCCAGCAAAACCTGTGTGTGTTTTTGCAACATGCTTCCTGAAGAAAGTACTTTCAATATTTTCAATCTTACTTACACCGAAACACTGCTGTAAACAGAAATCATGAGTTGATAAATGTTTGCACTTATAGTATAAATGTGCTACGAGGAAGAGTTTCATACTTATAGTGTCAAAGAAATATTGCTAAAGAACACAGACAGAGTTTTAAAATATTTAAGGATGCTCTGTTTTTCTCATGCAGGCCATAATGTTTACTCAGACTGGCTCCCAGCTGTGCAGAGACCTCTTTATAGTCACAGGCTCCGCCCACAAGAAGAAAAACAAACACACAAAAAACTAAAAAGTGTCTTCCAACTCAAGTAAACTGTTATCAAATTATGCAAAATAGATAAAATAATCATAAGACTGAAAAATAACAAACCTGTGACCAGAAATACAATAGCCTACTTTAATTTAATAGAAAACCAAAACGCTCAATACGTCATCACGTCATCCCAGCGCGTTTAATCCGGAAATAGCGTTGTTTGAAAATCTAAATCAGGAAAATGTTTGGTCGTGAAAATTACAAGCTAGGATGAATATGACAACTGAAGCAGGAACACCGCGTGTGCACCCACGATGAACCGCGCCAGTTTGTGCTGAAACCAAAAAGTACGTCGGATGTGCGTGTTTGTTTGTGTGCGCGTGACGTGTCGGCTCGGCAACTACGTCCCACCTCCTGACGGCTCCTCCCTCACACACTGTTGGTGTGATAATTTTGCAGCCAGTTGCTTGTTTTATTGATGGTTAATTTAAAAGATGCATTTTGAAACTACCTATATTGTATAAAAGACAAAACATTTTCCCCCGTCTTTCTGCTTCTTACAGTAGTTTGCTTGAATTCAAGCCCATTCCTCAGAACTGGGTCATCTAAGTCAGATTTGTAAGTTTCCATGCTCAAACTAATCTTTCCAGCTTTGCATACAATTTTTTTCTTGGACTGAAATCAGGGCTTTGTGATGGTCACAACAAAACCTTAACTTTGTTGTCCTTAAGCCTCTTTGTAATTTGGAGGAATAACTCTGGATATTGTCAGTAGAAAAACCTTTTTGTGTCCAACCATTGTTTTTTGTTTTTTGTTGTTTTTTTCCCCCGGTTCATGCCTTGATCCGCTGTTTCAGTATTTTCCTGTAATTTCTTTTTATCATGAATTTATTTAATTTGGAGGTGCACCAGTTACCACCTTCCTCAAAGCAACATAACAAAATGCTACCACCTCTGTCCTTCACAGTAATAAGTTTCCTTCTTTTCTTCTTCTGAAGAGTTTGGCCACAATCACCTAATGTAACCATGGTGATTGTGGCCAAACTCTTCAATTACAGTTTCATCAGACCAGATGAAACTGGTCTGATCAACAAGAATTCAGTTGTTGTTTTTTTTCAGAGTGCATTTGCAAATTGTCATTTGGCTTTTGGAGTTAAAGTAAATGCTTGGAGATTTGCATCATAATTTGATCACCTTCAGACATTTTGTTTGTATTATGCAAAAGCAACATCTCTCAGCTCTCCATCATGTTATAATGTCATTCTCTCAGACACATACATAGAGTTCTGCTCTGATTCATTCATGCATCTTTGAGAAATCCTTGAATCAGAAATCCTGATAATTCATAACCCCTCACACTTTAAAAAACTTAGTCAAAACTTGTGTTGTTTGTGTAAATGCTCTGAAAAACTCTTAGTTAAACTGAAGATTTGATAAGGCAGACATTTTTTGAGATGTTTGTTTTTTGCCAAGATGAGTTTCTAGGCATTCACACATCACACACAAAAAGTAATGTGCAATAGCAGTGTAACTGAAGAAGTGTAAATGCATGTACATGACTCATTTTTTGGACAGTTTATGTTTATTTATTCCATAATCCTCAGGTTTGAAGGCTTGCGTTCTGCTCTGCTAAATTAGCATCAATTACCCTCATCCTCACAAGGCAGAGGAGTAAAGCATAATCTCCATCATTTGCCTTCACGTCATCGGCGCAGGCATCGGTTGCAAGAACTCATTTGCTGTATTTGAGAAGTCCTCTTATCTTGTCCCTGAAGCAACGCAGAGTCCCCTGAGTACACACAGTCTGGGTCAAAGCCAATTTACCGAAGCCACAACATCCCCATGTAATACGAAGAACACTCGGTGGACTCACACACAACTGAAGATGCCCCTCGCCAGGGCCTAATAGTCTATCAACACCCCGGTGCTGTCTGATCACAAGCGTGACAAATTAAATTAACATAATGTGGGATCAGATTGTAGCAGTAAAACGTAGAATAAGCTGAACAAATTCAATCTCTCAGACATGCTGTGTTTTATAGCAGAAGCACTAAGGCAGAGTGACTAACGTGGCTCTGGCTAAACTCATGGATCGGGAGTCAGATAACCAAGCGTTTCTCAGATTAAAAGTAGAGTTGTGTATAAAAATAGTTGCATGCGATTAGATGACTGACAGAACTCATATCACTGCATGCAGGTATGTGTGCAGAACACTGGATAATTTCTACACAGCAAATTAACTATTTTACTCAAAATCAAAAATGAATCCTATGCTAAACCAGGTCTGAAAAATGTGACTTTATTTTCATTGACAGTGAATATAATTAGATAGCATGGATGAAATCTGCCTTTATTACAGCCATAACTCTTCCCACAACACTGTGACTGCACTTAAAGAGTGTGTAAGTATGGCTACCTCACTAGAAGACCAATTTAGACAAAAAAAAATTAAATAATAAATGGAAAATAACCAGATTTATTAGTTTTAATTCAGATAACCAACCACTGAAATTGCATATGATGTCCAATACAAATACTGCTTTTGAAATATCCTGGTATGTTTTTTGTTTGTAATTATGTGCCTGGTAGATGTAGCTGATACAAACTAATAACAGTCTGCTATCAGTCAGGAGTATTTGTGGATCAAAACTGGTACAATACAGTAACATGGAAACATTACTGTCATGTTCGGTTGATTTGAGATAGAAATTGGAATCATGAATTCATTTTCAGTTGATGACAACGAAACAACTGCGACAACAGAGCTGACTAGTGTTAGAAATGAAGTCTTTCTTGGGCTCAACTCCTCCATCGCGCAGGAGTTCACCATTAATAGTTTGCCACCTGGTGGTGAGTTGGAGTTGGTGAAGAGGGAAGCTACCAGTTAAACCATAACATTAAAGCTGAAATGGTAAAGTGTGGTGGAGACCCTGGTTCATGTAAACTCTCATCCCTTGGAGAGTCATGTTCACAGCCATCACTGCAGATGCAGTTTTCAGGAGCTAAAGAGTTGTTGAGACGGGTCATTTTGGCTGCAAGGTAGTGATTATGTAAAAAAATAAAATATATATTCTTCTTTATGATTTTATTTTATTGCAAGAAGCACTTTGTTCTAGGACACAAATCCCTTTTCTAGGAATAATAATGAACAAACAGACAGCTTGGAGTCATTTATAGAAATCAGGATTAAAATGCTTGTGAAATAACCTCCAAACCTCAGGCATTAACTGAAAGGCAGTTTCTATCTACCCTAATTGGTTGCTGCAATTGTTTTCATATTGCTATAATTTAACAGACAATATATTACAACTGTGATTTGCATTATTTTGTAGATTGGTTAACTATTATAGCTGATAATCCGTTGGTAATTGGTGTTTTTTTTAGCATGATTCACTTTGATACATGAGCTAAATTAGCAGCAAAGGTCATGGATCTGTAAAATAAATAAAATGCTAGCCAAATCCATGTTAATGTGGTGATTTGATACTGTGGTAGGGATGGGTAATATGCCTTAGAGCACTAACAGTGGATGTGTTTTAGTGAGAGGAAATCAATTCTGACAAGCTGCAGAACCAGAAAGTTTATTTGTATCAGCCTGAGGAGCTTTATGAAGCTTACTCTTTGTTATTTTTGACAGATGGATCTGTGCTGCTAAGTGGAAATAAAACTGCCATTCAGAAAACACCTGAAGCACATGCTTTAAAAAATTTAAAAGACAACAGTAGAAATGTTTGTGGACAGGTAGAAAAATCCCAAATGCTGCTACTGAAACATAGCAAAAGTTGAAAAGTTCAACCTGATAATGAAGATTCTTGTGATTTAATGGCGTCGCTCCTTGATGTTCCTACACAGCTCTGTCTAAAACTTGCTTCCTGTCATTTCCCCTAAGGAAAAGTAACAATGTTTGTCTATTTTCAAAGACAAATGTTTCAAAGACTCTCCAAAATCTGACCATGTAGGAATGAGACTGATCTTAATCTTGCATTAGAAACCTTAAAGCATCTCTTTCACCGGTTTCTGGCCAGAACAGCGAGAATGAGCTAATCAGGACCATGGTCATGACTAGCCATGCTGCCAAGCTGTTGCTGCCTGTTTTATTTCAAACATTCTCCGTTTGCGTTTTCTGCATGGCTGTTCAACAACAAACAGATGAACATATAAACCTGCTTCCATTTTGTCTCATTTCTAAAACTCCAACTGAAGAGCCACACTGGCACAAGTGTACATACTGAGTTGATTTGAAAGAGCAAAATTTTAAGCAGAAACATCGTTCTCATGAGAGTAGTTTGCAAAAATCGAACAGTGCCACCAAACCTCCTCCGGCCCCGAAAAAACACATGACATCCAACGTGAGATCAAACCAGGGAAGAGATGACATGTCTGGTATCGAAGGAAACGTCCTGCCTGCAGTTTTCACATTCAAATAAAGGGCAAATGTGGAAACTCACAAACAAAAATGCATTTTTCAAATAAATATGACTTCTGTTTTACCTAGATAATTATTTAAGGACTTTACAATGTGTGGCGAAAATATTCACAAGCTTTGATCCTTGTGAATTACATTCACAAACTCGAGTGGGTTTATTAGGATTTTATTCAATATACAAGCAATGTAGAATGACACACAATTTTTACAACAAAAAATAAATATATCTGCAATCTGGTGTGCATTTGTAAGCATAGCACCATATTAGTGGTTGGATCAAAGCAGGTCCACCAAAATGCACAGGTGAAAGTCTAGACTTAAAACAAATAGTGAATCTGTGGCAGAAATTGTTCACAGATGCTTTTCCATTCAGTCTTACTCAGCTTGAACAGTTGAAAAAATAAAGAATG
This sequence comes from Gambusia affinis, assembly GCF_019740435.1. Classification (NCBI taxonomy): domain Eukaryota; kingdom Metazoa; phylum Chordata; class Actinopteri; order Cyprinodontiformes; family Poeciliidae; genus Gambusia; species Gambusia affinis. The sequence goes on from NC_057886.1 coordinate 20,535,879, forward strand.
AGCAAAATTTCACAAAAATGTGGAGACATGTTTTCTCAAACACAGGCTCCAGGTGTGAAGGAAAGCTTTCAGATGAACAGAAAGGCTATGAAGTCAGTGTTGTCCAAACCAAAATAGGATTTTTAATTCATGTTAAAAAGGGACTTTCTGTTTTGCCTTAGTAGTAGAAAGTTAACAATTTATTAAATTTTAGGGTCAACTGTCAAACAATATGACTGCACAGTTGCTCTGCAGCAAGAATGTGGTAAATAAATGGACTGAACTTATATTTTCCAGTCGTTTTGACCACTCAAAGCACTTTACACTAGTCCAATGCTTCTCAATTCCAGTCCTCAGGCCCCCCCTGCTCTGCATGTGTTAGATGTGCCTCTACACCAGAACAGCTGATTCAAATGATTGCATGACGTCTTCTGCAGCCACCAAGTACTGCAGGAGCCTGTTAATCACCCAAAGATTCAATCCAGGTGTGTGGCAGAAGGGAAACACCTAAAACATGCACGGGAGGGGGGCCTGAGGACTGGAACTGAGAAACACTGCACTAGAGACACAGTCACCCAGTCACACACCGGTAGGCAATTTGGGGTTAAGTGCCTTGCCCAGAGGCACATCAACATGTGGCAGGAGGAAGCTGGCATCAAACCTACAACCTTCCGATTGCAAGACGACGACTATATCATAGAGCCACAGTCGCCCAGAAGGTTCAAATCCCATGCTGGGGTCTTTCTGTATGGAAATGGCGTCTTCGCCCCGGTGCTACGTGGCTTCCTTGCATTGTCTAAAAACACAACCGACATTTGATCACTTGACACTTGATCACTCATTCATTGATGAGTGTGTGTGATGGACTAGGAATTCGTCTAGGGTGCAAAGCACTTCAAGTTAAACAAAAACCACCTCGACCTTCATCAGATTTCAAAAAGGTAAAATATCCGATGTTTCAACATACTTTGGTGTGAATTACATTCAGCTCAGCGATTATGGTCTGTGGCAAACATCATGTTGGGTTTAGGATGCCAAACAGATGCCACTATTTATCAGTGGTTTCTCTGAGAAATTGCAGAAGCCAAAAAGAAAAATCTACACAGGATTTATTAGGAAATAAATTCAACCCTTCAGGCACTGCTGCTTTAATAAAACCACTCAGAGGTGGTTTTTGAAACTGAATCCAATCCCATTCATAGCAATTTGTTGAAGCCATTGTTGGAGAAATATAAAGAAAAGCTGAAATATCCTGCTAGAAATCAATTAGTTACATTATCTTACTATTATAGCTATTTTGTTTTCATAGAAATATTTAAAGATTTTACAGGAGACTCTATAGGAGTTAGAAATACTACTCTAATGATTGGCAGTGAGCAAAATTAAAAAAGAAATTTAATAAAATAAATGAGTAAAATGGCAATGTTACTTTATTTTTTCAATTATCACAGTAAATTTCAGTGATATACAATTTGAAATACCTGGTTGTGCTTTTAATTCTACATAAAAGAATCAACTTGCTCATAGTTTGGAAATAAGACACTGTGAGGGAAAAGAACCCATTAACCTCTATTATACTGACATGTGGAGGGACAGACTGGGAACTGTGTGAGGAGTTAATGGGATTACATCATTAAAAGCTCAGTATTAGATATGGAAGGACAAATCATTATGAGATAACACCCCAGTCTGAGCAAGAACAGCCCGAAATGGCTCCAATAGATTTCCCCGACCTCTGAAATCAATAAGACTTTGGACCAGAAGCAGACAGCTTGACATCTGTGCGACCTTCCTAATTGAACTCTCTGACCAGACTATGACCTTCTTCTTCCTGCACAGTTTGCCCGAAGGACCAGATGTAACTTCCTGCTCAGTGTTTCATGACCAAAGTGATGAGCTCAACAAGAACTTAGCATGTCTTTTTCGCCTGGCCTTGTTGCACCTGGTAAAGCTCTCCACCTCCAACCCTTTTGGCTTCATGGTGATCCATCTGCTGCCGCTGCTTTCTTCAGAAGAAGAATCGGCTCCAGTGAACAGAAGCTGCCAGGAGATTAAAGCCGCCTACCAAAGCCTCTCTGCATTCATTAACTCAACGGACCAGCAACAGAATACAGATGCAGTACAAGACAACGAACCCCCTGGGTGGGAGATGCAAACAGGCAAACTGACAAGTGAATGATTACCTTTTGGATTGTGTCTATCTGTCAGTACAAAACGGAGCTTGTCTGTGCACAAGTCATAAATTTAATCTGTCTTGAATTTATTCCCATTCATTAATTCTCGCCGCATGTACTCCGTCTCAGGGATGCACTAAATCCTGGCTGGCAGTTCCACCACCTGGACAGAAGAGTCCTGCAGGCAGGTGAAGCCTAACTGCAATACTTTACAGGTCACTGGTTTTGTTTCAGTTCAAACATGATCTATTTACTGCTCCCCTGGGTGTCATTCATACATGAGGTAACCCAGGATGGACACCAGAAAGACCTGCACTCTAGAATTTAGTAAAAAAAAATAATAAAAAAATACAGTCAACAATATCAGATTGACACAATCAGACAACCAAACTGCATGGTTTTTTCCATTTCCTGTTCCAAATATTATCCACTCAGATAAACCAGTGCATTTAGCCTTTACGTACGGAGAGCAAGTTTCCTAGAAGTGTCCTTGCTTTTGATGCAAGCACAGCTTTAAATGTTTTACTCAGCAATGAGAGATGTGACATTCCCAGCTATTCATCTGAAAAAAAAAACAATTAACTCCTCAAACAGTTATTCCAATCTCTAATGCAACCAAGGGCTGTTGGGAAGCTGATTATAAAGTAAAACACAAAGCCACATCGGACCAAAGACCCCACTCTGTCAGTGCTCGGCATCTCTGAGGTCAACACCATATGTTAGCTTGGAGGCATCTGATGTGAATTAATTAGGAACCGATAACATGCACAAGCAAATCAGTAGTGTCAACTTCAGATCCCATCTGCATGATGATTTTATTCTCTTCCATGCAATGTAGCTCTTAAGACCAACTCTGCAACCTTCTTAGTGAACATGAGCCTCTTTTTACTGATGTGATCTGTTCCAGTGGCATTAAACATTCTGTTGCAATGCCCTTTAGCCAAACTGTGCTGTTCAGTCCATCCATCCATCCATCCATCCATTTTCTGTTCACCTTTGTCCCTAATGGGGTCGGGAGGGTTGCTGGTGCCGATCTCCAGCTGCGTTCCGGGCGAGAGGCGGGTTCACCCTGGACAGGTCGCCAGTCTGTCGCAGGGCAACACAGAGACATACAACCATTCACACACACACTCACACCTAGGGAGAATTTAGAGCAGGGGTCTCAAACTCCAGGCCTCGAGGGCTGCAGTCCTGCAACTTTTAGATGTGCCTCTGCTGCACCACCTGAATAGAATAATTAAGGCTCTGGAGAACTGATCTACACAAGGTGGAGTTAATTAAGCCATTTCATTCCAGTGTTTTGTACCTGTGGCACATTTAAAAACTGCAGGACTGGAGTTTGAGACCCCTGATTTAGAGAGACCAATTAACCTGACAGTCATGTTTTTTGGACTGTGGGAGGAAGCCAGAGAACCCGGAGAGAACCCACGCATGCACAGGGAGAACATGCAAACTCCATGCAGAAAGAATCGAACCCAGGACCTTCTCACTGCAAGGTAACAGCTCTACCAACTGCGCCACTGTGCAGCCTGCTGTTCAGTCCTTCATCTGAAAATAGGAAGAGTAGGAGGCAGCTGAAAATCTACCAAGATATGAGAAGAGGTCAAATTAAACTCAATAGTACAATGAAACATGATAGTGGCAGCTTCATGCTGTGAGACTGCTTTTGTTTCGATTGAACAAAGAAGCCAGTCTGATCTGAAGAAAAAGTAGATGGAGCTAAATAGAGAAAAATCCTGGAAGAAATGCTACTTAAGTCTGCAAATACCAGACGCCACCACGGCGCTGGGCGTGCTGTGGTGGCGTAGGGGATAGCGCAACCCACATTTGGAGTCTTGAGTCCTCGACGCGGCGGTCGTGGGTTCGATTCTCGGGCCCGGCAACATTTGCCGCATGTCTTCGCCTCTCTCTCTCCCCACTTCCTGTCAGCCTACTGTCATATAAGGGACACCAGAGCCCACAAAAAGACCCCCTGGTGGAGAGGGGAAAAGAAAAAAGTCTGCAAATACTAGAAAACTTCAGCTTTGCCAACATATATCACTGAGCTTGGGCTATGCTGCAAAAGAGAATGAACAATTATGTCCCTTAATGAGTTTCTTGTTGAGCTGCAAGAGACACACAAAAAAAAAAACAGTTTTTTTTATTTTAGACCAGATACAAATACTTTTTCAGGGTGCTTTAACTTTTACCCACTGTGTATGTGTTCATGCAAAGAAGAGCTTAAATACAAATTAAAATAAGGTTTTGTCAGACACAGATTGGCACAGATTGTGGATTAATTAAAGATGACAGCATCTTTTCGAGTGATCGATTTGGGAGTCTAAAGCCACTGGGATACTTTTGCAACAGTACTCAGGCTCAGCACATTTCTGGTTAATTAAAAGCTCCTTCAATAGAGTAACATCTGACTCACTCCTTTCCCTCTTTTGTTGTTCTCATGGAGACTGAGATGGTACTGGTGAGAAGCAAAACTAGCATTTAAGAAGCAGACAGAAACGATATTTGGTGGAGGAAAAAAATGTGCAGTGTCTGCTGAGTGGGTTTAGTGGTTTTTGCCCTTTGAGTAAGAAGGACATTAAGTCTCTGCTTACACAGGGACCTCGTTAATTGCGCCATCCATCCTCAACAAGCACCTACTTATTTACTTGGCACAGGTCTTGGCAGTACCAGTGAGTTGTTGTGACGTCTTTAAACACGACTGGTTATCCTCATGGATAAGAATGCTCTGGCAATAAACCAACAAAGAGCACGAACACAGTGGGCTCACAGCCATTTGTTACTATTTTACAGTATAAACTGGACGTGTGGTTTTTATTCAAACTTAAAAGTTCAGTGTTTGTCCACTGAAACTTTACACACAACTTTAAAGAGTGATTTGTTTCCGAATTGCTGATGTAATATTTTGTTTCCGGTAAACAACAGTACAAAGCTTTGGCATTTCTGTAACAGCACATAATATTTTTGGCTTCGTTGTCCTACAGCAACTCAAGACCTTTAAAACTAAGTTCTTTGGACTTATTGCCTTTGCACACAGACATCCATTATGTGCTTGCCTGAACAAAAAGCATCTCTGAAGAGCCTAAGGGCTTAGAAACTACACTTTTGTTTCCAGCCAGGTGACATTCCGGTATTTTTGCTTTGCGGCACTGAGATAGCAAATCCTGCAGGGAACTAGAACATTTCCAAAATGTGTTTTGTTTAAGATTTGACAAAAACAGTGTTGTGTTCATTTTTTAAAAGACTTTCCTGAAACGGTAAAGTAAGGAGAAACCTAAAAGTATCCAGTATATTAGTCACTGCAGAATAAGCAACTAAAAGAGTTATCTAACAAGTAAATAAACTCACAAAATATATTTTATCCATTGAAGAATTTTTAAAAAAGTTTAGGAAAGCACATTTTCTAATGGAAAAATATTTAACTTTGGCACTTTGCAGTAAAAGTAAAAGTTTTTCATGAATTTGGCCGTCTTAAATTTTTTTACTTCCATGGAGGAAGGACAGTGAGAAAAGGTGTTTTGTTTTTTTTGTTTTTTTTTCTTATCCAGTGGGTTTTAAACTTTATTTACTAATAACAGCATGGTCCTTTTTATATCTGCAATAAAAGAAAAAAATATTTTTTCCTCCTTACTGCTGTGTAATTGTTAATCCCATGAGCCTCTCTGCCCAGGAGAGTTGATGTCACATTTAAGGAGCAAGTACACCTGGCTGCAGCAAACAGAAAGGGGCGGGAACAGACCACTGTCAGCCTCATACCTTATTTGAAAATGGGGCCATTGCACTCTGGAAATGAAGGGGGCGCTCATTCTGGCATTATGGTTCCAGTAATGCCAGAATTAAAAATGATTAAAGTTTTTCTGCAAACCTGATTCAGTGATGTAATTATATTAGTTGTGTTACCACCCCCACGCCACTAGAGGCAGTAGCAAGCCCAAAAAGATGAGGCTAAGGAGTAGATTTAGAAGTACACAGAAAGCTCCGGAATTTGTTAAAAATTGTGAGCTGCGCTGAAGTAAAAGAAAGAGAGAAGTTCAAATACATGCCGAGAGTGAAACTCTTTCCTAAAGATGAATATTTATCACATTTTCTTTTATTTCTTTTTTTAAATGAAAACGGGAGGCCGTGGATAATATAGAGTGCAATAGTCCCATTTCCAAATAAGGTGTGAGACTGACAGCGGTCCGTCCCGCCCCTTTCTGTTTGCTGCAGAGGTCCTGCTCCACAAATCTACCCAACCTGATTCACCTCTCCTTCAAACTTGTGTTAATACGTTTGGAGAAAGATGCGTGTGAACACTATAGGCCTATTTTATGATAGCCATTTTATGCTAATCTACACATAAAATGTGGACTGTGATCAGTTTGATGTTGTTGTGCCTGAAAATAGCAACATATACAGCAGAGCTCATTGGACTGCTTCTGACTTTAGCTACCGTCATGGTTGACCCAGTTACACTGGCTGCCTGTGTCCTTCCACTCCCTCCTCATGTTTAACACATCATGCATGCTTTAAACCATGAACATTTCTCTGAATCAGGAATGGTCTCATATTTTTGACAAAGCCTAAATATTTTAGTCCCTTTAAAAAGTGCACAAGTGTTCTTGTGGTTTCATTTGTGTTTTTGTTACAAAATAATCGCTTCTTTCATTTGGGTTGCCAACGTTTGAGGAAGGAAGTTTCGGTAGAGAAAGGAAACATTTTAAAAATGGAGGGTAATGCTTTTCTCCTTGAATGAAATGAGAAAATCAAACATCAAAAGTAAAAATTAGATCTTGGGCTCTCAATAATGAAGCAACTACATCAACAGCTACATAACAATCTTTAAGACAGACTTCACTTTGGTATTGGGATGTTTTGACATTGTCGGATTTCACGCTACAACATGTCTACTAACTAGACTGATGTTCAGCATTTCACCAAAAGACTTCAGGGAGTCTTGCTGTTTAACTCGCTAAGCGCAACATTAAAACCCTGTGAGAACATTAACTGTTATGGCCTATCAGTGGGTATCATTAGCAGTTATTACTCTTCCAACATTGTGATTCCTATTTTCCGCAAAACAAGTAAGTTAATTTTAATGTAGCAGGAATGGAAGAACTTTTGTGAGGCATAATTGTAATAAAGGAACATTGTTTGTGTGTGAGATCAATGAGGCTATGATCACATGTGGGTGTTTGTTTTGGAGAACAGTAATGGTGGGCTTCCATGTGGATGCTGTCTTCTTTATGTGAACAGGATGGAAATAATGGGAAATTATGTGTTGCTTTTTATTCATCTTCATCTTACAGTGATAATGAAACCATTCTGAACAAAAATGAAATGGCATTTATTTAAGCTGAATTTCTGCTTTAATGGTTATTACTAACAGATGGTTAAGTATTCCCTTTTTACTTAGAAACGACGCAACTCTTTTTTTTAAATGTGTTTTTAAGGATATTGCTTTTTTAACGAGTATCATCTATGTTGTTGCATGTGAGGGTATTTTTATTTTACACACAATATTATGTTTCATTAAGGAAAGAAACGCATTTGTAGTAACTTTTGTTTGTGTTGCAAATACGTGAAAATGCATCGTAATAGTGCATGTCTAGTTTTATGTTTTAACGAGGCATAAAGACTGTGCAAAACATTGACATTTTCATTGCTTGTTTTCTGTTTGACAGGGACACCTTGTTGCTTTGAAAGAAAATTTCTAATTTCTTCTAACCTTGATTCCACCTGACACAAGAACGATTCACAGTCATGACATTTCGACTCTTATGAGTGTCAGACAAGAAGTTATATTTTTAAAAACCCAGTTATCTTTGAAAGACAGATTTTAATAAGCCAGCCCTGGCACGGGAAATGGTGCAGTTCACACCTCACTGCAGAACAAGTGAAAATAGTTGGGCTGACAAGACATGTGGATTGGAAAAGGTGGAGCGGGACAATGCACGGCAGCTGGTCAAACACAACGAGTGAGATGGGAGAATTTAACACAAACAGTTTCCATCATAGTAAGGATCAACCCATATGAGCACCAAAACATGAACAAATAGGGTTCTGTGTCTGTTTCTGTTTTGTTTTGTTTTTTATATCTATCAATGGCATTTAAATTCACACCAAGTTACGGGGATTTCCATACACTTGAATGCAAAATTTGATGGATGACACAGTGCATTAACTGAAGGTCACAGTAAGATTTGAGGGTGAGACTTTAGGTTACGATTTATGCAGAAAAAAACTCTCAAACTAAATAAATACCAACACAGTTCACTTTGCATCTTCTTTAACTCTTTCCTTACCGTTTTTGTCTCTGTTCTAATGATGGGCCTTGTTTTCACCGACTTTGATGATGTTATATGAAGAATGGTGAACAGCTTGCGCTGGCGGAGGTGCTGCTTGGCCACCTGGTAAGTAGACAGACTGGTTACCAATCTGAATGCTTGAAAAAGACACGGGATGTTTGCTTAGTAAAGCGGTTATGCATCACATCCCTTAGCTTTTGCTGCTAATGCTTAGCTTGGGTGCCATTATGGATGATCTACGGTTACCTGTATGCTGTATGTCGCTCTGCTTTTGTATTTGACCGTTTCCATAGTAACTTTTCGGATTAAAATAGTTAAGAGTTACTACCACTAGCTGGGGGAGAGCTTGTTGCTGTAGGCATTCGTTTAAGGCTGGTGGAGTGATATTATTTCTGACCAAAGAGTCAGTCTATCTGCATGGATTTCTCCTATCAAGAGGTCATTAACAATTTTCCAAATGTTTTTGGCCACTACGTTATGGTAAAGCTGCTAATTTATAGGCGGTGCGGTTGGTCACGCAAACTGACACCAACACATTTAACTCCTCAGCAAGTGCAAGGGTAAATGTCTCTTGTATTTGAGTCTCACATGGTGAACTCAGCTGAAGATCACCCGTGATCAGCTCTTAGTCACTTTGCATTATATCCAGAGCTGAATTTAGCACAATAAGATGCCCCGGGCCAGTCTGCTGCAGCCAGTCTGCTGCTGAGAAAGAACAAAGATCAAGATGTGCGGAGTAAATCACTGCATAATAGTTGTTGTTTTTTATTTAGTATTTGTTTAAAATTAAATTTAAATAAATGTTACCCTTAAGTCTATTTTAAAATTTAACAGAACTAGATCTTAAAAGCTTAGACAATAACATCTTGAAGCATTGTAACAAATTTGTGTGGTTTATCATGGCAAATTAACAAGTAAGACTAGAAAAATGTACATACTTTGCAAACAGTTTCAAATTGTTTAGTTATTTAAAGCAGCAAACGCAAGACATTTATGGCAATTTATTTAAAGAAACTGTACAGACATTGCAACTGGTGTGAAATAATTTCAAATAATTTTGCCAAGTCAGACATTGCTATGAAGGGCATTCCACTGAAATATTAAAGGGCCAAAAAATAACGTGGCCTTTTTGTTTTATTTATATTTTTACTGTAGACAAGCTGTTGAGCCGTTCCAGTTTCACAAACTCCTTTTCATTATGTGAAAATCGCCACTTTGGGGTTTAAGAAAAATTCTCCAGCTTTAGTTTCCTGGGTCTGCTTTCCCGTTTATGCCCCACTGCCAGTCTCAGCACAACGCCAGCATTTATTATGTAAGTTTTCACTTTGTTATCATTCAACACCAGGCTAACAGGCTTGGAGGGGGAAAGCAGAGGTGAGAGAGGTGCGGCTGTCGTGTAATTAATCTTTCAGCCGTGCTGCAGTTACTGTTGTGACCGACAGGGGCAAACTAAAGACAGTGATGAAAATAGCAACAGGGGAATGAGTGGAATGATTATTGGCAAGTAGATGGGCTTTTTCCTGCTGTTGCAAATGCTAATGAATAATTAAACATATCTTTGATGGATGTGTTTAATTAATAGCAATACATTTGTTGTATAGAAAAAGATTAAATGATCTGTAATGTAGAAGGCAAAAAGAAAAAAATACTGAGCAAGTGAAATGCTTAAATTTAGTACGCCTAACACTCGCTGCAAATGGATGTAATGTTGATGGAATAGGTGACTTTTAAGAGGAGTATTTACTGGTTTTCTTAAAGTGGCATTGGAAAATCAATCCCATTACAAAATCTGTCCGAAATCAAAAGGAAGCATCAGGATGCAGCAGTTTTGTGCTGGTTCACTGTTTACTGATTCCAACGTATTTCCTTTATGACCAATAATATTAAAAGCCTCTTTTTGCTTTTTGCTTTTTTTTTTTTTTACTTTATGTTACAAAAAAATTGCAGTTTCTTATTTTGTTATTCCTATCAGATCAACTTTGTTTCTGTTCTACATTAGTTCTTATGTTTTTAATTTATTACTCATTTCCTGTGCTCAGTTTTTTATCTTTGTTAAATTTGATTTCCCTTTTCGCCTGTTTTTGTCCCAAAAAGCAGAAACTTTGTGGTTGCTGCTGGGAGTGATTATCCTGTAATGAAAACTGGAAACATCTTAAACCCCCTTCACACTCTTTGTTGATAGATTTGTTTTGAATTTGGAAGGATATTAGGAAGAAGTGTCCCATTCAAACATAAGCAGCCAACAAGAGAAATCAGAGATGTTTATGTTTTAATGTTTTTCTCCCAGTGCTGTTTGAATGATCTTTGTGAATTTTACCAGGCATAATTAATCAATTATAGATGTAGGAGGTTTGTTGTGGGATTAATAGGCTCATTGATGCAATTTCACCAGAGGCTCTAAAGCTGTGTTAGAAGCCGCCTTCAGGCAAAACCGAGATGAGATTGCATCCGGGTGGCAGTGTTTAAATTACCTTGTTAGACTGCCAGTCGGTAGTAATCATGTTCCACTGGCTGTACCTGATAAGCACCAGCAGTATTTCCATTCAGTCTCTGTCATATCTCACAAGAGTCATTTCTGTGCATCATTTACCCGCTCTGTTCTTCCCCCGAGACACATTCATCCGAAAACCAGCAGCCATAAAGACGAGCGACCCTCCTGACGACAGGGACTGACGTTCAGCACCAAATAGCAGTTGCATGTCTCCTCCGTTCCAGCCACCCCTGTATCTGGATCACTGTCATCAGCCACGAACGGTAGGAGACATGCACAGAGAGCAGCGCATTCCTTCACCTTTTTTGGCCACAAAAAGTTGCAATCTGAAACAAAGTTCACCTTATTAGATAAACGATCAAACCCCAACTTACCACATTTACAAATGATCCACTTAATCAGATATATAAGTGTAAATTAATAAATGGTTTGTAAAACTCTTCCCCTTTCCTATACAAAACTGATAAAAGAGCTGCTACTCCAAGTATATGTGCTCTGATTTGATCCAGTCGATTTAACGGTTTCTTTCTTCTATGAAGTCAGTAATGAAGCTACTATTAGCTCCTTACTTTTTTTATAACTGAACGTACTTATGGACCACAGTCTCTTTTTCGATGACCCAAAAGCAAGAAACTGTGCCAAGTGATTTACGTTTAAAAGATCAGTTATATAAATATTAATCATTGTATCTTTACAGGTACAATGATTAAAATGTCCGGGCTAAAAGAGCAGCAGAATGATTAGAGGAGGTCTTGTAATGATGATGGATTGTAAATCTTGAGTGCCAGGAAGGATAGTGAAATGGTGAGCGCTGGTTGGAAATGCAGGAGCGACCGTGCTGAAGGTAAGTATGAAATTCTCTTCCTGCAGGCTGAACACCTGAGTGAAGGTGAGAATGTTTCAAAGAGCCAAAGTGGATAAGTTCAGGTAATCATGAGGACGTGGAAATGAAGGCAGAAGGTGGGCAGGTGGGTAAAAGCGCGAAGCATAATCTGAGGTAAAAGCCTGTAACAATTGTAAGTGGACAGACTTTTTCACTAAAGTAATTAACATGACCCACTGGTATTAACATTAAAATACAGCAACATTTTACCATCTAACCATTTCTTTTCTGATCCTCTGAGAGGTAAAACCAGGTCATTTCAAAATGCAAAGTACCAAAATAATAATCTGGTTGCTTTTAGGCTCCTCTCTGACCCAACAAACCAGGTCATTTATTTGGACTCATTTTGGTTAAAGCTACCCAACAGTGTAAAACAAGTATTTTTGGTGAAATATGTAACCCAGCAGTTTTTGAGAGTGTGTTCCAGGATCAATTAAAAACGCCTCAATCCCAACTTTTCCATGATACTTTGCTATAAACCGTCATTCAATCCAGTTCTTTCCTTCTTACATAAATTTTTTCCGCTAAATATAATATAACTCAAAAAATTTAAATCCATTTATTATATTTGCTCATCTGCATTCATACACCCATTGATATTTCATAAGATTAATGTGAAGTCAGCAGGAGTGTTGACAGGAATAATTTGGGAAATTTTCTTCTAAAAACTGATGTTGGGTGAAAGAGTTCGGGTCACTGGACCTGAGAAGCCGCAGCTTCGTAAAAACGACTCTAAGCATCACAAGTAACGTAATGCAGACAGGAAAGTCAACACATTTTTGGAAATGCCACTAACAGCTGGTTATGGAATAATTAGAAGAGATGAAATTTCATGATTTGACTTATTGGTGAAATTGTTGTATCAAACCTTCCAGAACCTCTCAGGTTCTGGTTCTGGTTCTGCTCTGCATCCCCAGAACCAGAACCAATTGAGGAGAAGCAGCATTTAGCATCTATGCACCACAAATCTGGAACAAACTTCCAGAAAACTGTAAAACAGCTGAAACACTGACTTCCTTTAAATCTCAACTAAAAACCCACTTGTTTAGAGTTTTATTCGAAACGTAATCAATTACAAATTTATTGACGAAATCTGACTTGATGTTCTGTTTTGATTGTTGATTCTATGTTGCATTGTGTTTCTGTGTTTGATTTGATGTAAAGCACTTTGAAATGCCTTGCTGCTGAACTGTGCTATACAAATAAAATGTGATTTGATTTATTGCACAAGTAGAATCATTTGAATTTACCATCTGGCTTTCGCTGAGCTCTTGAGAGCAACTTATTCTTTCACTAATGTGTGAGGAAGCCGTCCGTATGTCTTTTGCTGAAATGTAATCACCTTTAGCAGATGAAGGGATGAGGAAAATAGGAAGCTCTGGGTGGATGGATGAGTAATTTAGTGTATATATGTGTATTAAGAACGAGCTGGAACATGCTGTCCATATCAGGGCTGAAAATAGAGTCAAACCTGATGAGTTGTTATGGATTCTGTCGCCGCTACTCTGTGAAAATAAATCTGGATAATGCTCCATTTGTGTAACCTGTCGTAGGAAACTGCTTATTGAACAGGTGAGTATACCAACTGACCTCCTGACCTGCCTCATTTCAGGAGGAAACTACTCAGTCGTCGCCCGATGGCCCCCTGCTCCACTAATAACGAACATCCGCCTCCCTGAAGGTTGTTCTTTATCAGGGGTCCAAGGCGGCGTGCAGAACAGCGTCCCTCTGACCCTGTTCTTCCGCTCTCTAATAGAAAAGGTATATTAGGTTCATAATGACAGGCGCCCAAAAGAACATTTCAGCTATAATGTCAGGTGTTTCTATTATCTTAGATTTGCATTTAGGCTAAATCTGTTGTTTGTTTTAAATCAAGTCAATTTGGCCACAGGGCTAAAATATAAATGCTAAGGAAATGAAAGCAATTGTTTTGTAATACATGCACAAAACAATATTTGACTGTTCTTAGGCGTTAATAGATACATGACGATTCAAAGTGCATTTATGCAAAACATAAATCACATTTAGAGGCCGTCGAACAGTGGGGGAAGTGGCTTTATTTTAGAAATCTATTAGGGCTAAATATCCACTGAATCTACCATGAATGAAGGAAAACATTGCTGCGTGGATTTTCATTTAACTCGCCGTGTCCCAGAGGATCCATTAGGGGTTTTCAGGAAACTGGAGACGTATAAAAACAAGAGAAATTCATATTAAAATGACCTTTATCTCTGTCAGAAATGCAGCAGAGTTTTGTTGTTCTGGTTTGTGGAGGCAGATGTTAAACTTTCCATGTTTCTGGACTTCAAAGGAGAACCTGAGGACGACCTCATCAAGTTTATTTGAATTATTTATAATATATATAATATATAGATGTTACTATGACTACATAAGGCTTTTTGAGTTGACTAGTCCTGACTATAGCGACTGATTGCATTGTTGTCTGTATGTACAAGCTCCACATGTTTTGGAATAAGGACTTTGTTTTGACTAGGCCTAAAGCTGGCATGCTATAAATTTAACATACTTCATGTTACTCAGAGGTTTTTGAAATTGTGCCTGTATTTAGTGACCAAATTTTCCAGGGTGACTGGACTTGTGTTATCCATTACATACTTATGTATCAGTACTGCTAGATTAAATTGGATATATCACAAATTTTATTGTCTAAAATGAAATATATTTATTTTTATCCTTTTTATTTCTGGAAATAAAAAGCAACTTTATACCACTGCATCAACCTTGCTAATCTTTTCCTTCAATTCACTTCTCTTGAAATAATTGGATTACTGGGAGGAAGATGTTTGTAAAATTAAAATCTGCTAAATTGAAACAGTTAATTATGAATTTCTGAAAAAATAAATAAATAACAAGAAACTGAAACTTTTAAAATAGATTTTTGCACTTTGAAGGAAAAAAGTAAAAATATTTTACTTTTTTATTTTGCATGCATGTCTTAAGCAAAAACACTCAAGACATGCAGGAAATTAATCTTTTGAAGTGACATATTAAAATAAATAAACTTTATTATTTCAGTTTAGTGGGATATATCTGCATTAATTTACTTTTTGCTTGATGGCATTAAGCAGCTGTAGTAGTACTTTTTGTTGGTTTTCTCTATTAAGTCAATCCTTCCTTGCTTACAATCTTTTTTTGAAAGAACACTTTGGGTTCCAGAAACATTTTTGTCATCTCTCAAATCTAAAAAACTGTGAATTTAACCCTCCAGAGCCGTTGGAGCCTGAAGCCTCCTACACAGCAGATGGTTTGAGCTCCACCCTCACACAACCCCGAGGAAAAACCAGGCGTAGTAAAAGAAATGCATGAAAATGCTACATGACCTGTCAAACCTCTATTCTGACAAATGTTCTTTTCGCACAGCGCGCCCCGCCAAGAGAAAACCCGCTGTCTGAAAACGAGGAACCCATCTGTCTAAGAACCTATAGGATTGTTTGAAAAATGGTTCACACACGGGGTCAAAGTCTCGTCTTCGAAGAAAAAGAACTCTTTGCCCTTCTGATTGTTATCAGGACAGGGATAGAGTTTCCATTCAAATAAACGCACTTTCATGTCCATGTCAAACTCAGCATTGTGTATAGCTACTTTATGAGCCATGAGAAACAAGAATGGTCTAATGTTTTGTAAAGGTGGTGAAAAATAAGTATCTCTTTGGTAGGAAGAACCGCTGCGACCACAGCATCGCCGCAGGAGCAGAGGGTTGCCAGAGGACACAGTGAAGAACTGAAGCCTCTGCTGTTCGTAAAGAAACCAGACACAGGAACCAAGCTGGAAACCTCAAACACTCCAGCAAAGAGATTAATGATTATGGAAAGAGCTCCAAGTTCAACAGCCCTTTATTTGGAAATGCTTCCTGTATTAGTAGCGATTAAGTGATGGGATTAAAAGCCATTTGGTCAAGTGTACGATCTTTCCGCTGCAGAAAGCTGGATGCTGTAGTTAGACATCTGCAAGCTGTTTATGTATGAAAACATGTAGCAAGGAAGCTGTGTGGTCCAGTTACCATAATTTTACACTTTCCTGAGATGAAGTAGCAGGCGGATGTATTTTCCTTTCACAGATTTAAAAACAAGAAAAAGCTGGATTATTAACAGCAGCGATGATCCCATTTATTTTTTCTCTCTCTCTTTAGGTGTCGCCATGTTCCCTTTGTGAATGGGTTCACTGTCACTATCCACTGCTGTTCTGTGTTAGGTTAGAAAGCAACAATGATTACTTTTCAGCATTATTAGCTCCTGTTCATCCAGTGCTGTTTTAAGCACTTTAATGAATTCTGACTTCAGAGGCTGAGACATAGTTTTGGCTCATTTCTAACAGGCTCCGTGGTCCAAAATTAAAGCAATGCCTAACCCAGCCAGCATGCATGAGTGGGCCCCACTTGGGTTTGTTGTGGGGTACATGGGTAATGAGTGGGCATGGGTTTTATCTGGGCAAACTGCATGAGACACATGTGGTTAACCTAACATGGGACCCATATGGGCTGGCCCATTTGGGCTAAATGTATGGGCCCTATTTAGCAGTGATGTGGGCTAACTGGGAATAGGACAGATGTGGGCTACGCTGTGTGGGGCCCATATGGTTTCTGTATCATGGGCCCCACATAGGAAGCCCATGTGGGCTGACCACATTGAACCCACATGACATAAACATGGGCTGACCGTACATGGGTTGGACCTGGGCATGGATATGTAGGCCCTAGTCCTTTTTTATGTGGGCTAACTGGGAATGGGACAGAAATGGGCTACACTCTGTGGGGCCCATATAGTTTCAGTATCATGGGCCCCACATAGGAAGCCCATGTGGGCTGACCACATTGAACCCACATGACATAAGCATGGGCTGACCGTACATGGGTTGGACCTGGGCATGGATATGTAGGCCCTAGTCCTTTTTTATGTGGGCTAACTGGGAATGGGACAGAAATGGGCTACACTCTGTGGGGCCCATATAGTTTCAGTATCATGGGCCCCACATAGGAAGCCCATGTGGGCTGACCACATTGAACCCACATGACATAACCATGGGCTGACCGTACATGGGTTGGACCTGGGCATGGACATGTAGGCCCTAGTCCTTTTTTATGTGGGCTAACTGGGAATGGGACAGAAATGGGCTACACTGTGTGGGGCCCATATAGTTTCAGTATCATGGGCCCCACATAGGAAGCCCATGTGGGCTGACCACATTGAACCCACATCACATAAACATGGGCTGACAGTACATGGGTTGGACCTGGGCATGGATATGTAGGCCCTAGTCCTTTTTTATGTGGGCTAACTGGGAATGGGACAGAAATGGGCTACACTGTGTGGGGCCCATATAGTTTCAGTATCATGGGCCCCACATAGGAAGCCCATGTGGGCTGACCACATTGAACCCACATCACATAAACATGGGCTGACCGTACATGGGTTGGACCTGGGCATGGATATGTAGGCCCTAGTCCTTTTTTATGTGGGCTAACTGGGAATGGGACAGAAATGGGCTACACTGTGTGGGGCCCATATAGTTTCAGTATCATGGGCCCCACATAGGAAGCCCATGTGGGCTGACCACATTGAACCCACATGACATAACCATGGGCCGACTGTACATGGGTTAGACCTGGGCATGGACATGTAGGCCCTAGTCCTTGTTGTGGGCTAACTGGGAATGGGACAGAAATGGGCTACACTGTGTGGGGCCCATATAGTTTCAGTATCATGGGCCCCACATAGGAAGCCCATGTGGGCTGACCACATTGAACCCACATCACATAAGCATGGGCTGACCGTACATGGGTTGGACCTGGGCATGGATATGTAGGCCCTAGTCCTTTTTTATGTGGGCTAACTGGGAATGGGACAGAAATGGGCTACACTCTGTGGGGCCCATATAGTTTCAGTATCATGGGCCCCACATAGGAAGCCCATGTGGGCTGACCACATTGAACCCACATCACATAACCATGGGCTGACCGTACATGGGTTGGACCTGGGCATGGATATGTAGGCCCTAGTCCTTTTTTATGTGGGCTAACTGGGAATGGGACAGAAATGGGCTACACTGTGTGGGGCCCATATAGTTTCAGTATCATGGGCCCCACATAGGAAGCCCATGTGGGCTGACCACATTGAACCCACATGACATAACCATGGGCCGACCGTACATGGGTTAGACCTGGGCATGGACATGTAGGCCCTAGTCCTTTTTTATTTGGGCTAACTGGGAATGGGACAGAAATGGGCTACACTGTGTGGGGCCCATATAGTTTCAGTATCATGGGCCCCACATAGGAAGCCCATGTGGGCTGACCACATTGAACCCACATCACATAAACATGGGCTGACAGTACATGGGTTGGACCTGGGCATGGATATGTAGGCCCTAGTCCTTTTTTATGTGGGCTAACTGGGAATGGGACAGAAATGGGCTACACTGTGTGGGGCCCATATAGTTTCAGTATCATGGGCCCCACATAGGAAGCCCATGTGGGCTGACCACATTGAACCCACATCACATAAACATGGGCTGACAGTACATGGGTTGGACCTGGGCATGGATATGTAGGCCCTAGTCCTTTTTTATGTGGGCTAACTGGGAATGGGACAGAAATGGGCTACACTGTGTGGTGCCCATATAGTTTCAGTATCATGGGCCCCACATAGGAAGCCCACATGGGCTGACCACATTGAACCCACATGAAATAACCATGGGCCGACTGTACATGGGTTAGACCTGGGCATGGACATGTAGGCCCTAGTCCTTTTTTATTTGGGCTAACTGGGAATGGGACAGAAATGGGCTACACTGTGTGGGGCCCATATAGTTTCAGTATCATGGGCCCCACATAGGAAGCCCATGTGGGCTGACCACATTGAACCCACATCACATAAGCATGGGCTGACCGTACATGGGTTGGACCTGGGCATGGATATGTAGGCCCTAGTCCTTTTTTATGTGGGCTAACTGGGAATGGGACAGAAATGGGCTACACTGTGTGGGGCCCATATAGTTTCAGTATTATGGGCCCCACATAGGAAGCCCATGTGGGCTGACCACATTGAACCCACATCACATAAGCATGGGCTGACCGTACAATGGGTTGGACCTGGGCATGGACATGTAGGCCCTAGTCCTTTTTTATGTGGGCTAACTGGGAATGGGACAGAAATGGGCTACACCGTGTGGGGCCCACATAGTTTCAGTATCATGGGCCCCACATAGGAAGCCCATGTGGGCTTTCCACATCGGACCCACATGACATAAACATGGCCGTACATGAGTTGGACCTCAACAAGGAAATGTAGACCCTATAGATTTTTATGTCAGTTAATGGTACAAAACTTTGGAACATCTTAATAGAGAATGTGGTTAACCTGTAACTTTCAAACTTTTCACTATATGTCAAAAGCAAAAGCTGCAAGAGCAAGAAACTAAAAATTTGGAAAAAAAATTACCCAAAGTATCAGATTGATGGTCTTGCCAAGGCAATTTGTACTCAGTTGGCCTCTAATGTAGTTGATATGAAGTGTAGAAGCAATTGCATAAGCTTTTCTGTCTACAGAAGGAAAAGCTTTCCTTGGATGGTTACCTCGTCTTGGAAGTCACCAAGGTGTATTGTATTTGTACCTAAAACATGCTCACTATGTGATCTCTGTGTCTGGCTCATTTACTAACACCGACATGACACTACGCTTCCAAAAAGACCAGGATATTGCCATTAAAAAATAATGCTTCAATGCTTTATTTTTTAAAACAGTTCAGTATTGTTCTTACTACACTTTGAACACCTAACGGTTTTTCTTTTTATTATTTACACTAGAACAGTCCAGTCCAGTCTGGATGTGATTTTGAGACATAATCTGTTTTAAATATGCACCATGTATATGTAATCTTCTGCTCACTCAAAATTAGGTTCAGATCTGGACTTTTCACCTTGCTTTTTTTAATGCAAAGGGTTTATTGCAGCTTTTTCACAACAGGATTTAATTCTTATTTGGAGAAATTGTTCAGATCAGACCATTGTGAAAAATATTACAAAATGTTTAGAAAATAAATTTAAGCAAAACTCATTATCAAGTGAGAAAGACTAAAATTTTGAGCATCTGTTTCATATATCTGCAAACATTTTCCAAGTTGTCAGCATAAATAAAATGAAATAAAACTTAACATTTCTATTAATGATTAATTTTATATATTTTAATCTGGTAGCAATGATCTTTTTAACCTTTTATTGCTCTATTGCAGCGACGTCAAACTCCAGTCCTCAAGGGCAGGTGTACTGCAGCGTATAGATGTGCCTCTCCTGCGCCACACCTGAATAAAATAATTAGTTCATTAAGGCTCTGTAGAACTTATCTACACAAGGAGGAGGTCATTAAACCATTTCATTCCAGGGTTCTGTACATGTGGCACATCTATACGCTGCAGGACATGGAGGACAGGAGTTTGACACTTGTGCTCTTGGCACCTTTGCCAATAAAGATTGGTGAATTGAAGTAGGCATTTTACACATCCACTAAAGAAAATAGTTCCAAAGAACATTTGAATAAGGAGGACGACCGTATTTATTTATTTTTGTTTGAGCACGTTTTTGAGTGTTACATCGGTTTTACATTTGTTAAACCGATGTAACACTCAAAATTAATCTTGTGTTTCTTGGAAAACGTAAAATTAACTGCGGATGGATATGCGGTTTCACACTCCAACGTATTCTCCTCATCAGTCCGTTTGCGGAATCTGCAGGTTGACTGTCCTACGAAACAATCTGTAAGTACTTCTCTTCTGTCTGTTTTACGTGTATTATATCAAATTTTAGGGAGATTTTAAATCGCCAGTTAAAGAAATGTGCTGGTCGTAACAGATCGGATGACCGGCGCACCCCAAAAGATTATTTATGGTTTTTTTTTTATCCTTTCCTGTGACAGTTTTTTCTGATATTGTTAAAACACAATAAATAATCTACCATCAATAAGATAAGTATATTTTGGTGCAGAGCGATTTCAAACTCCGTATTGTTTTGAGCCATAACATTTTCAAATAATGCGGCGCCATTATTTGCTGAGCTACCATTGGTTCATTTGTGCGCTAACCCGGCAGAATAAATTCGGTTCACTAAAGAATCTAAGTTGCTAGCAGAATTTGTTTCAGTGTCTTGACACAATAAAAACACTTGCATGATTTAAAAAGAGTAACTATTGTGATTTCATTCTATGTACATGGGCTTTTAATAATCTTTCTCACAATCAGTTAAACTAGCATGCATGGGTGGGTCTCATGCATGCTGGCTTGGCTGGGACCCACCTATGCAAGGGTGCTTTTTTTTATTTTAAATGAAACTGCATTGAACGTTTTGTTGTGGGCTAGATTAGTAGTGATTGGGCATGGATTTTGTGTGGGTGACTGCATGAGCCCCATATGTTTAACCTAAGATGGGAGCCATATTGTTGACCCATTTGGGCTAATTGTATGGGCCTTATTCAGCATTAATGTGGGCTAACTGGGAATGGGATAGATATGGGGCCCCTGCGATGGACTGGCGACCTGTCCAGGGTGAACAGCCCGGAAAGTAGCCGGGGATAGGCACCAGCAACCCTCCTGACCCCATTAGGGACAAAGGGTGTATAGAAAATGGATGGATGGATGGATGGATATGGGGCCCACTTGGTTTCAGTATATTGGGCCTAAAAGCTTTTTTGTAAATAAAATAAAGGCATAGCAGTTAATATTTTTTCACGTTTGTTTTATCATGTAAGTGACACTTTAAAGTGTTTTGTTTTCTCATAATTTGTTTCAGTCTGCAGCTGTTGTGTGTTGGTCTATAGACTAGTCTTCAGTGGCCAAGCCTGATTCAATGATTGAAAGATGAAGAATTTCTCTGATATTTTTGCAATATTTTGCTAGCACTTATGTGAAATATACTTATATTTAAGTGTAGCTCTTGTTCTTTTATGTGTACAATATTTTAGGATTTATTAGTAATATTTATTAGTGATTTTTCTAAACTACTCTTAAGATTAATACTACTGTCAGTCCTGTCACAGTACCAAATAAATGAGGATAATTGCATTAGTGAAACTGTTCAGTGTTTACAATATAAGGCTTCAGTGATTAATCTATACAAAGGCTGATTTGCCTTAAATATATATAGGCTTTTGAAAAGCCCAAATGTTATTTTAACTGGACTAATAAATATTTTCGCAGACTTCAAGAGCATCAACCTGTGAAGATCGCCTTTGACGATTTGAAAAGGTAAATTAATACAAAAATTAAGCATAAGTGGGAAATAATAACAAACTGATTAATAAAAATAAAATGTATCATGTATTCTGATTTCAAAATGTTGTCTTATTATTGTCATTATACCTAAGGTTGCCATGGTTACAGAAATTGGAGGAGTGTCCAGCTGTGCGAGTCCTCATGCCCCATTAATTGGCGGTCCAGTTCAGCCTTTTGGACGACATTGGAAACACAAGCTCCGTGACCGTCTCTTTGAAGTTGTGTATGGTAAATATCAATTTTAATGGTCAGAGTAAATTCTTTCTCCACTTTTCTTTCTTAAACATATGTTAATTTATTTTGGTTGTTATATGCTTTTTGTTTGGTATTTTTAGTAATCTTTTAGGTTAAAAACTGAGACTTCAATTTTTGGTTTTATTTTCATAGTTTTCTTTCATTGTGTTGAGAACTTAAAAAGTTTTGTTACATGACAAAATTTGAAGGTAATATTGTTTGTTTTTCAAACAGTATTAACAAAATCTACAAAACCATAATAAAACCTTTCTTATGCCAGTAGTTGATTTATATAGATGGATATATTTAAAATTTACCATAAGAATATAGTTTTTGTACATCATAATAATGACTCAAGAGTGCTTTTGATTATGGCAGATCTCTGCAAGCATTTTTGCCCCATGAAGGGGGAGATGCAAATCTCATAAATTTTACACTGTACTAAAGTAAAATACTAATACAATTTCTACCTTTGCTTGTTATTTTAGGGACACTTAAAAGAAATGGATCCATCTACAGAATCACACAAAGATATGGAAAAGGCACTCTCAAAGTGGTTTACTGGAGCCTGTGACTGGTGGAAATAGGAAAGTTAGAACAACTAGGGAGGCTGTCAGTTCAAACTCAGGTGGGCAGATCTTTCAAGATGGACAGTTTCAATAATGTATGAGAGCTTTCTAAGTTTAAGCATGCATGTGACATGAAGGTTATTCTTAAAAATGTTTGACAAAACGGTATTGTGAAAGATCTATATAGCTCTGGGTATGTATATACATATATATCTACAGTACAGACCAAAAGTTTGGACTCACAGTTGTGTCCAAACTTTTGGTCTGCACTGTATGTTATATAGATGGTATTTAGATTTATACATTAATATAGATCTTTACAGATATATGTAGGTGTCTTTATATGTGTGCAGCTATAGATATATGTTCATTAATCTATATTTATAGATCTGTTTATATGTTTGTTATAGTAAACTAGTTTCTGTTTTCAAAATGCCATGTGAATAATTGTTTTTTTATTTTATTTTTTTTAACAGCGCATTTTTTGTTGTGGCACCATTTGCTGAGTGTTAATGAAGTTCTAATAATTGCTGTAGTGAGGTAAAAAATAACTTCTGACAATATTTCAAATTACAAAATAAAACGCCTTGACCAAAATAAATTTTTCATCTCTTTTTTTTTTCTATTGCAAGTTTTATGCTAACACATTTTAGGACCTTTGTTTTGTTGATCAAGATTGCATATCTAAGAATGTAATTCACTTCCAGGTTAGGTGAGAAAGACCCCATTGTTCCTACAAGGATAAGGCATCTGGGTCCCACTGAAAACCCAGTTAAAGCCCATTAAAATATACCTGGGCAAACCCATGTGGGGCCACCATGGAAACCTTGGACAAACCCACTTGTTACCCATATTCTAGCCCAGATCAGACCCAATTGGGACCTAGGTAAATATTCCTCAAGGCACCTTCGTGGGTCATACATGGGTCTCATGTAAGATAACCATCTGGGCCCCACTGAAAACCCAGTCAGAGCCCATTAAAATCTACCTGGGCAAACCCATGTGGGGCCACCATGGAAACCGTGGACAAACCCACTTGTTACCCATATTCTAGCCCAGATCAGACCCAATTGGGACCTAGGTAAATATTCCTCAAGGCACCTTCGTGGGCCTCATGTAAGTTAACCATCTGGGTCCCACTGAAGACCCAGTCAGAGCCCATTAAAATCTACCTGGGCAAACCCATGTGGGGCCACCATGGAAACCGTGGACAAACCCACTTGTTACCCATATTCTAGCCCAGTTCAGACCCAATTGGGACCCACATAAATATACCTGAAAGCACCCAAGTGGGCCACAGGTGGGCCTCATGTAAGATAACCATCTGGGCCCCACTAAAGACCCAGTCAGTGCCCATTAAAATCTACCTGGGCAAACCCATGTGGGGCCACCATGGAAACCGTGGACAAACCCACTTGTTACCCATATTCTAGCCCAGTTCAGACCCACTTGGGACCCAGATAAATATACCTGAACGCACCCTAGTGGGCCACAGGTGGGCCTCATGTAAGATAACCATCTGGGCCCCACTAAAGACCCAGTCAGAGCCCATTAAAATCTACCTGGGCAAACCCATGTGGGGCCACCATGGAAACCGTGGACAAACCCTTTTGGGACCCATATTGACAGCCCTCTTTTAACCCATATGGGGCCCACCTAGGTATGCTGGCTGGGTAAATTGCTCCGACAGGAATTTATTTTAAAAAAAAAAATCAGCCTTGAAAATTTGGACATAACACAAAGCCTCTCCAGATCTGCTGTTGCTTCAGATTGGGGAGTTTCTTGTTTGGAGCGGAGTGGTTCAAAACTGAAGCTTCCATTTAAAAAAATTTAAATATAAGAATAAAATCATGCAAACAAATTTAAATGTGAAAATCTGAGGAATGTGATCAGATCAACACCGAGTTTCACAATTATGAGCAGCAGCCTCTTGTTTTAGTTTTCTCTTTGTCTACTGGACTGTGGGCTGCAAAGGTACCGTATATTCGGGCAGCTTCACTATCAAATACCCAACATATCATTGATTCTTGGTAATTAAAGGAGGACGAATCATTTAAGAAATGTTGTTGTGTTTTCACTTATTCCATTTTAAATGTGGGGGTCAGCATGGATTCTGCTCAAAAGCAGAAATGTTTTTGAGTTTTGTTGCACTCGCCCGTCTGAACCAAAAGGTGATTCAAACCTGATGTTCTGGTTTGCCTGTCGAGGCTCATTATCACCCTTATGTAAGCCTTTTATGACGTTGTCTCTCTTGGCTTTAGTGCCTGTTTATGTGAAGATCTGAGCTCTGCGCGGCTGCAGAGGGTCGCATTGGACCCGAGCGGAGAGGGAGAAGGCACGTAGGTTTCGACCCACAGTCAGACCTCAAGAGAAAAAAAAGAAAAGAAAAAAAAAACAATCTTTGGCCCCATTCTCCATCCCACAAACTTTTCCATAATGTAAAACCATCGCTCATTCTTTCAGCTCTGTCATCTGTCCAAACCAAGGACATCAACGCTTTTACCACGCGGTGAAATACTGGGAGCTACGTTCGCAGTTAGCAAAAAGCCTGGGATCTGCAATACTGGGTATTTTTCAAAGGTATTTTTCTTAGTAGGATATGATTTCTCAGATTTATGGCTCCTTTGTTGCACGCAGTCGGTGTCTAGAGGGTCATCTGAATTGCGTTGTAAAAGCGGTTTTGCAGCACTTTAATATTTCACCACTTTCCGGGACAGGTCCAGGGTGGCACAGGTGATGAAACGATTAGATCCTCAAAAAAAAAAAAAAAGAAAAAGGCAGAAATACAGCAGACACGGAGAGTGAGTAAATGTGAAAAGTTCCTGAAAGAAACCCAGCAGGTTCTGTCTAATGATTTCTGTTTAAAGCTCTTACTTTTACCCTCAAGTACTTTCAAGTTTCAAAATGAAACCGTCTCATTGGTGTGGTGATGTTTTGCTCAGAAAGCTGCAGTTGGCAAGTGTAAAGTAGAACTCTGTATCTTTTTAATAATCTTAGAATATCTAGTCCACGGATAATCCACTAGATTAAGAAAAAAAAATCTCCCCTCTAAAAAAGCACTTTTTTAAAATGACATTTTTGTTTGCATGAAAGCATAAAGTGCAAAATTAGTTCACCATCTCTGCTTTGTAAAATACCCAGGTCATTGGTCGTCTTAAAAAAAAAAAGTAAACAGGAACTCCACCAGGAACCATATTTAATCCCATCCTTTTTGTCGTCCAGATGTGTGTTCTCATATTGGACTCTGCTGATGATCCAGTTGCTCATGTTTCTGGTACAATCAGTGATGCAAAAGCAAAATTCACACTTAGGAGGCCTGGAGCTTAATCCAAAGCACAAAGTAAACAAATCTAAATATACAAAAACATTTAAATACCACTGAAATACCTTCCCATCCGCATTTTAATTAATTCATTCATTTTAATTATCCTAAATGTCCAAAGAAATGTACTTCTTTTTCAATGAAGTGTGTAGTGAATTACAAAGTTAAAAAGCTGTGTTCAACTGCAAGCAATTTGATTTCCCTGTCAAAATATGGCAATCTCACTTTCTGTTAAAGTGTGGACCTAAAGATCTGCTACAGCAATTAACATCTCAGTTTCAGTCTTCGTTTCTGACATCAGAGTGAAAACGTTCAGTGTTTCTGAGCTTCAGAGTCGACTTTGGGGACTTTTCCCTGTCTATGAACGGAAAGAGGCTGAACAAGTGTGAACATTTATGCCTATTCTTTATGAGTGTAATTAAAATCAATAACTTTATTAATAGAGCATTTTTCAGAATCCAAGAGTAACTCAGTGTGTTGCAGAAAATAGAAACCAAAACAAACAAATGAATAAATACATCTTACTTCTGGTAACTTGTAAAGGATGCACTTTCCCATCTAAAATCCAAAATTATGTCAGTTTAATCTTTTCTTGCCAAGATTATTGATAGCTCCAACAAAAGAGAAGAAATTTGCATAATATAAAGATAATAAACGCCCATTAACTTTAATTTAAATTTAAACTCAATAAATATCTCTTCTTGAATAAATAGGGGGAAAAAACAACCAAAGTCACAAACTGGTTCTCTTGTGGATGTATTTTTTTAGCCAAGCAGTCTGTCTGTGGCGGCAGGAGGATCTGATAAAGAGGAAAAAACTAAATCAGGATGTAGACTAGAAAACGGCCGAGCCAGATCTAGATGTCCAGTACTTACAATGCATTATCTGTCATTACCAACGTGCATCAAGCTCTTCCCACAACCTCCATTAGAAGCAAGGATAACTGCATTAATAGACAACTATTTTTGCACATTTAACAAGGTTATATAATGTCTAAATTATCAATAAAAAAAACTGACAATCCCACGTTGACTAAAAATTCACATATTAAAGATAATTTATTTATATTGTTATGCTTAAATATGTGTTTCTGCGGTCTAATTTTTACTTTATTTCAAAAAGAAAACGTCAAACATGACTTTAGTGTCTCTCTTACTGTAGTTATTGCAGAAACATGGAGATCTATCCCAGTGTTTCTTGAGCATGATGGATTGCACATCATTCTAAAAGTGAAAACCTGGGAAAAATAATACCTGAAACCTTATTAAATGACAAGTAGCCACAAACCCACATCCAGCTGCAGAACTGGGACATGCAACTCCTTTAAATTCCTGCTAATGCTCCTCCAGTTTGGACCAGTTAACCCAGCCAGGTTACAATTTGAGCTTAAACAAAAGACGATGGGACAGGACGTCTCCTAATGTCCAACCAAAACTGACTGAGGTAGGAATTATAAACACAGCTGCGTATTATTTTTCTGTGTAACAGTGTCCCCCAGAGGGCAAAGAGGGGCCTTGTCTGAAAAGGTAGGCATAATTTATCACTGAATATTACTTTAAGAGACTGTTTCCATTTTAGTTTATTAATCCGTCCCTTGGGTCACGTTTATCGCTGCTCCGTTTGTGAATACAGGCCTCAGTGAATATAAATAATTCATCTGGCTTTGAAACAGAGAAAAAAAAATATACATCACTTTTAATTTTATCCTGTGTAACTGAGAATATATTTGAATATAAATATCTTTCACTTTGTATTAAAGTTGAAGAACATCTAGCACATCCAGGATGGCATTTTCTCTTGGCTCCTTTCGACCTTGGATAAGAGCTCTCAGTCAGAACGAGCTGTCCAACATGGACAGTCTGTGACAGCTAAAGTGTCCAAGGCAAGTCAAGCATGATCGTCCTTTGGCGTTCTTAGGGCACGACCTTCTCGCCAATATGTTGCTTCAGCTGCCTGAGGACCACAAAAGTGAGGACTCTGTAGGGGGACGAGGCGGCTGGTTTCAGGGACGAGACCCAAGGTACAAATCAAATCCTGCAGGAAATAATATACAGTTTGAGATTGAAGACTGGGCTGTTTTTAAAAAAATAAAACATTGAGAGTGACACTAGAGTTCCTTTGGCTTAAGCTTTGCTGTTTCTCTCACACAGTGAGACAAGCTGCAGGAAGGACTCAAAACCACGGAGCCGAGTCACTCAACCTGGAGCGCATGAATAAAAAACACATGTCAGAGTGATGACATTGATTCAATTAATCCTAATTAAACCACACAGAACCCAAAATACAGCTGCAGTCATAAGCTGATGCACTTATGATGTGATTGAGTTTCTCTATTTTTTTATGTTTAGAATGATTATCCAGCATATATTTTAAGAGATGTATAAAAAAATCTTTAATTTAATCAGATAATATTTTGTGTATGTTTGCAATATCAAAGAAACAAAAAGTATCTTGTCTCCTTTTGGGTTTTTTTGTTTTGTTTTTGCCTTTAATTTCATACTTGAATATTTCAGATCTTAAACAACGTAAGTACAAGTAAATACAAAATGTCATATTTATAATTTATTTAAAGTGAAAAAGCTAGCAACGTAAGAAGTGTTTCGTTTTTCACTCCTTGTTCAGTCTTAAACCAAACCGTGATCTACTTTTTCATTTCAGTCCACAGACTAAAAGCTTGTTGAAAACTTGCAGACAGAGCAGAAGAAATTTAGAAATTTTTTTAAGGAATTACACATAACATGACTTGTGATGGACAACAGTCCTAATTAAGTGAAAACGAAAAATTTGAATATTTGTTTTTTATTTAGTAAACTTGAGTCATGCTTTAAGTGTGGAACAAATGGGAATATCATCTCAGCTAAGTGTGAAAGAAGCTTGTAAATCTCTAATTACAGTTTCTCTAATCTGCAAAAAAAAAGTTCAGCACAAAATTCCTTTTGTTTTGCGAGCCCCCCGTTGTGCAACCACCCAAAAGAAAAAAGATAACAAAACCGTTCAAGTATATTAATAAATAAAGGTCCAGTATTCCCATAGCATTCCTGTCTATGAATAGTGTGAACTTCCAACATGAACTGTTAACACCGCAGAATAACACATGAAAGTGTTTCCTGTACGAAACACCTGCCCCACTTTACAATTTTGTGTTCATTAATCTTGTTTTGACAACATGAAGGGCTTGGCACTGGACTGTGTGGCCACCAGTGTTGGCATAGTTACTTTGAAAAAGTAACTATAATCGGACTACTGATTACTCCTTGAAAAAGTAACTTAGTTATATTACTGACTACTTGATTTGGAAAGTAACTAAGTTACACTAAAAGTAACTTTTTAGTTACTTTCAGCAGCTGCTAACAACAACGCTCTGCCTCCTGTGAAAATCACATTGAGCTTTGCCAATTCTTAATTGTCAGCTATTTTATAATGGTAACATCAACAATGTGTCTCCACTGATAAGGTTGAACTGAAGAGAAGATTGTAGAAAAACAGTACAAAAAAAATTAAAAACCTGAGTAATTTGTGTGGTCCACTGTTGTCTGGAAAACTCTAAGAAGGATTGTAAAGCCGCCCTCCCCCCCACCCCCCCCCAACCCCACCCCACCCCACCCCACCTTCAGATTCTGCGTTACGGCCCTGCGTTTGGTGTCACAGCACAGAGCTCCTCCTGCAGCTCCACAGCTAAGATGGCTGCACAGATTTGTGACACTTATCTTAATATTAATAATTATAGTTGCGTTAAATTGCCATTATAATCATTGCCAACTACGGACACGTTCATTCGTGGCTGTTTTCACGTTTATTGCGCTGTTCATATTGGTCTCGATGTTTGCAGTTTTCTGGAGCGCAAGCTCGGCGTCATTCAGAGGTAATATATTAACTTGACATTAACAAAGACACAGCACGGATCATAAATGATGGACAGAGAGACTGACTAAAACTACCTTAATGACTGGATTTATTATGAGTCTCTGCTTATTTCCAAGCCCAAATGAGCAACTTCACGTTCAAAACGAGCCAAAAAGGCGCAACCCGTCACTCATTAAATCTGCGACTTTAAAAAAATTTATAATAATCGGACTTGGCGACAGAAACTCAAAATAGTTCCAGTTTTTCCACCAACAAAATGCGCATCTCCCTCCATTGTTTACATTTCTGTCGCATAGAGACGTCGGTCACTCGACAAGACGCGTAGAGGAAATACGATTAAATAACAAAACAAGATAGTAACGCACCGTGATTTTGATAAGTAACTGTAGTCTGACTACTCAATTTGAAATAGCAACGCGTTATATTACTCGTTACTGAAAAAAGTGGTCCGACGTCAGTAACGCGTTACAAATTAACGCGTTACTGACATCACTGGTGGCCACCATGTGCAAAGCAGAAAACAAGGAGCCTTATTTCATAAAATACTATGAAATCTTTTAGAGTGGCCAACTTGAGTCGCTCACTCTCCAGTAGAGATGAGTAAATGAGGCCTCACGTACCGTTTGGACCCATAGCAAAACTGTATTGATACTATATCGATATTGTGTTACTGAATACTGACACCTGCTGGACATTAATAATCCCTACAGGCAACGTAGTTAGACTGATTTGATGACCTAGTCTATACAATAAGATTCAAGTCATTGTATTTTATTGTATATTATATATTTTATTAAGTCATATCTTCCGTGAAATTCAAAATATATTTGTTATTCTTCGATACAGTCAATAAATTATGTGAACATGAACCAAGTGATGAAAATGAAAGTGAACGTGTTTGGAATGAGGATGCTTGTGGACTGTTTTTTATTTTATTATTTTTTTATTTTTTCACACAAATTTTCATTCAAAAAAATTTATTTTTCCAATATTTTGAAATTTAGACCGTTCCGGTTTTTTGACACAACTTCTGTGTAGAAAAAATAAAGTAAACAATACATTTCTATGAAATAGATTATAAAAAGGAACTGAGTAATTTGTAGAATGGCACAGCTTAAAAGACAAATTGCACCTGAGAGTCAGTAAATAAAGTTCATTCAAACAAACTAGTTTAATGTTTCTGCCATTAAGTCTACATTGACCATAGTGTCAGTCAGAACTAAGTTATTAGAAATCAACAAAATGTCTATTTTTCTATTTTACAATAGATCTTTCCCCATTCAACATAAGGAAACAATTTTACCTTTTATTGTTCAAGACTCCACAGTCCATCAAGCACTTAAGTGTAGCTGAGACAGAAAAGAAATCTCACAATGTAAGTTCTTACGAGGAAAAGGCTGATAATCATTAGTAATTATGCATGAAATAGAGCGTGCTTCTATTTTATCACATTCTTCGTCTCTTTGAGCCCCAGACTACAGTGTTACATCATTACACCTCTTCTTTCTGAGGTATAAAGGATTTAAAAGGTCACCATCACCACAGTGAATATGTTACCTCTAAATTATTTTTAAATTGGACTATTAGACTGAAATTGCAAGTATTTATGAGTATTCTTAACTACTTCTGTCGTGTCAAAAACTTTTTGTGGTAAAATTCAAACTCACTGAACTTTCATAAGGTCATTTTGGGGTCACAATTTAAACCTCCTATACAACAAGATAAAGAAAACAAATTGTCAAATACACAATTTAAACAAATTCAAGATGATCCTGACAGAATCATTTTTAGAGACACTTTTTTTTTCAATTACCTCCTAATACACTGCGAATGATTTTCTGATAACTTTTTTTTGTTTATCCTCCCTGAGTCTCATGACTCAAAATGTGCAAGAAAATGTAATTATTATTTGGAAAAAGGGTAAGAAATGTGAATATTTTGTAAAAGAAATGCAGCATAGATTGTCAAGTAAAAGCATTTGTTAGTTTGCATTTTTGTACTCTGAGTCCACAGGAGAGAGACACATAACCTCCTCTTCTCATCCCGATCTTCTTCACCTTCACCTCCTGCTGAGTTTGTAAGAGTATCTGGAAATGAAGCCCAGAGAGTCGGTCACACCTGTCCTGAGAGTCGGTCACACCTGTCCAGAGAGTCGGTCACACCTGTCCTGAGAGCCGCAGTAGGTTGACAGGTGACCGTCAACAATGTTCAAACTGAACATTTGAAGAGACGTGTACATTTAGCTGCTGTAACTAACAAGATAATAAAGGAACAAATCATTTTAGGAAGACGGTGTCTTCTGAAAATGATTCGTCATCAGTCTTGTGTGATGCTGATGCAGATAGGATGTTTTCCGTGCCACATACAAGTGACGAAAACAAAAAACAAAACATCTTTCTGATGTTAAACTAATTTATGGACATTTTGAAAATTCACGTAATTTAATTCAGGCACTTGTGCAAGAATGGATCCTTCTGCCTTTTTGTGCCAAGAAACGGAGTCCAGCTGGTTTGTGGGAGGGAGAGCATGTAACTCAAATAAAAATAGCTTGATTGGTGTTGTAGTTTCACTAATATAGACTGCTAGCATCCTGGGATTCAAGTTTGAAGACTTTGCTTCTAAAATGTTATAAATCTTGGACACTGCATTAAGGAAAGCATCATTAAGCTACCGTCCCGCTGGGTTAAAGTTTAATGTAATCCAAGTTTTGCTAAAGTATGAATAGGAATCAGACAGAAGAGGGAGAGCTTACTCAGGGGAGAAGAACAGTAACCTGTCAGCAAGCTTCTCAAATATCCATGATCAACAGGCCAACGTTATAAGAGCCACTCAATGTGTTCAGAAATTATTCTGTGCTCCATGCATGTCATTGGCTTACTTAATAAAATTAAGCTGCCTTTTTGCTGAAGCTAATACCATCTTACAACAAAGGCCTTAAATAAATCTTCCCTTGAGAAGAAGCTTAAGCAAATATTATGAGCAATGTTAAGTAAGAGGCCTGTTCCTGACTCAACTCCTTAATATCAGCTAAGAGAGATTTTATCTTCTACAAGTCTTTGAATTTGGGGCAAACTTTGGTCTGACATTTATGAATAGTTAGGAGTCAGACAAAAACGGGAAGATATGAGTTTGTCTTCACATTAATATACCCAACACTTACATGAAAATTGGAAATACGAATGTTTTTATCAAATTCTTTATTGTTTCTTTATTTTCACCTCTGCACTCCCGACACTCATGTCACTCTTGCAATGCCACAAAACAGTGATGATGCTTTCAGCAGTGTGAAAGCATCATCACTGACTCGGTGGGGTGTTAGTGCATCCTCCAGCAAAGCAATTTTCTGACTCCCACTGGGACGGATATCCACAGACTTTTCTCACTCAGAGTAAACTTTATTTTAGTAAAGCCTCTCTCAAGGTTTCACTTGAGAGAGACAAATATTTCATTAATCAGTGTGTTTTTTAAAAAAAGATAAAGAATGAAACTTTTTTTTTCTAAAATCTTTGTTATGCAGCAGCT
The DNA here is from genome assembly GCF_019740435.1 of Gambusia affinis. Taxonomy (NCBI): domain Eukaryota; kingdom Metazoa; phylum Chordata; class Actinopteri; order Cyprinodontiformes; family Poeciliidae; genus Gambusia; species Gambusia affinis. Next base: position 20,569,479 of record NC_057886.1, read on the forward strand.
GGCATAGCCAAAAACGATGAGAGTTTTTGGCATAATTAGGCCGGAGCAGCAAAGTGCTGCGAAGGCCTATTGTTTTCATACTGTTTCTTATTCTTATAAGAATAAGATATTCGCCATTTGGCCACGCCCACACGGTTCAGCCAGCATTGACAGAGTTCATTATATTATCATTTATCTCAGTTTGCACATCATTAAACCATACAAATAACAGAGGAAAAGTTAGACATACAGCAGGAAAAAAGATGGATTATAAAACTTGCCTCTTCCCAGTGGAACGAGTAACAAAAGGGAAGAGAAAATTAATAACTTAATATTTATAATGGTCCTGGAGAACCCTGAACAAAAGAAGAAGAAAGAAGGGCGGAGCTGGAGGACCAAACCCCTTATAGCAGGTACAGAGGAACACAAGGACAGACAAGTATAAGAGGACAAATAAATTAAAGAAAACATTTTGTGAAAATATACAACTATACAACAAATGTACAAACAAATATACAACTATAGATCCGTTGGTCTCGTGGAAGACCAAAAGACAACCTACAGTATCTCTATCTACATGTGAAGCAGAGTACATGGCATTAGCTGTTACTGTACAGGAATGCTTATACTTGAAACAACTGTTGTTCAACATGGATGGTATGGATTATTTAGCTAAGATTTATGAGGATAACCAGGGTACCATATCCTTAGCCAAAATCCTGTGTATAGACAAAGATGTAAACATATTGATATTAAATATCATTTTGTCAGATCAGTTGTAAATGAAGGAAAAGTCATTCTAGAGTACTGTCCAACTAATGAAATGGTTGCAGATGTACTAACTAAACCAGCAACAAAGATTAAGTTGAGGAAGTATGAAATGTTTATGTTTGGTGTAACATGAATGTATTTTGGTAGAAATATTAAGAGTCAGAGGAAGTTACCCAAATGTGTGAGCAAGTAGGTGTGTTGACATTATGAATGTTTTTATGCTCTCATTTGTTGTTGTTTTTATAATCATTGGATTATTGTGTGTCACATCACGTGACCTGTCTAATTTAAGACACTCGTGCACAATAAAGGGTGTGTCCTTCAAACAAAGGAGGTTCAACACAAAAGCCACAACCTGTGTGAGTCTCATGCTGTCACGTTGAACGCTGTGACGAAGAGTGACTCTGCTAACAGTACAGTGTCAACCACGGAGCCTCAAGACAAACTAAAGGTTCTGTAGTTTGGGACCATTTTGATTTTATATCAGAAAATAAGGTTGGAGCGTGGTACTCATAAAACTAAGGTCATGGGTTCAATCCCCACACTGGCCAATAGAATCATGAAGACAACTATTCGAAATAGCATGAGGCTTTGAATTAAACCACATTTAATGTTGATTTTGAAAAACTTTTGCATTTCCATAATTTTGTCAAGATCATGAAAGTTTTTCTAATATTGACGAAGACACAAGATTATGTGTGGCTGGTTAGCTCAGTTGGTTGGAGCGTGGTACTCATAAAGCCAAGGTCATGGGTTTGATTCCTACTCTGACCATCTGAAATATAAACTTTCAATAAAATTAACTCTTCAAAATAGCAGGAGGCTGTATATTTAACCATTATGCACATTGATTTTGAAAAACAATGGAGTATGAACTCCTTACTGAAATCTTCATTGTAGAAAGATCATGTACGTTTTTCTAATATTGACGAAAACACAAGATTATGTACGGCTGGTTAGCTCAGTTCATTGGAGCATGGTACTCATAAAGCCAAGGTCATGGGTTCAATCCCCATGCTGGGCAATGGAATCATGAAGTGTTTCATGAAGTCAACTCTTCAAAATAGCATGAGGCTTTGAATTAAACCACATTTAATGTTGATTTTGAAAAACTTTTGCATTTCAAAACTTTTGTCACGATCATGTAAGTTTTTCTAACATCGACGAAGACACAAGATTATGTGTGGCTGGTTAGCTCAGTTGGTTGAAGCGTGGTACTCATAAAGCCAAGGTCATGGGTTCGATTCCTACACTGACCATCTGAAATATAAACTTTTAATAAAATCAACTCTTCAAAATAGCAGGAGGCTGTATATTTAACCATTATGCACATTGATTTTGAAAAACAATGGAGTATGAACTCCTTACTCAAATCTTCATTGTGGTAAAATCATGTAAGTTTTTTAAATCCATGGAAACTCAACATTATGAGCAACATTGTACTTAGGAAAACTTTGTCCAGCTGATGTTAGCTCAGCTGGACAGGTGTGGCGCTGACACCGCTAAGGTAAGTGGTTCAATTCCCTTACTGGTCGATGATCATCTAAAGCCTTTCAGACAAACAATACTTCAAAATAAAAACGGTTGCAAAGCAAAATCAATACTTCAAAATAAAAAAGGTTGTAAAACAAAATCAATACTTCAAAATAACAAAAGGTTGTAAAACAAAATCAAAACTTCAAAATAAAAAAAGGTTGTAAAACAGAATCAAAACTCCAAAATAAAAAAGGTGGAAAATAAAATCAACACTTCAAAATAAAATTTTGCCGGAAAATACACCTTGAAACATGTTGTTTTTGAAAAACATTACAGCATTTCTTCAAATCTTCATTGTAGAAAGATCATGTATGTTTTTTTAATATTGACGAAGACACAAGATTATGTGTGGCTGGTTAGCTCAGTTGGTTGAAGCGTGGTACTCATAAAGCCAAGGTCATGGGTTCAATCCCCATGCTGGGCAATGGAATCATGAAGTGTTTCATGAAGTCAACTCTCCAAAATAGCATGAGGCTTTGAATTAAACCACATTTAATATTGATTTTGAAAAACTTTTGCATTTCAATAATTTTGTCACGATCATGTAAGTTTTTCTAACATTGACGAAGACACAAGATTATGTGTGGCTGGTTAGCTCAGTTGGTTGAAGCGTGGTACTCATAAAGCCAAGGTCATGGGTTCGATTCCTACACTGACCATCTGAAATATAAACTTTTAATAAAATCAACTCTTCAAAATAGCAGGAGGCTGTATATTTAACCATTATGCACATTGATTTTGGAAAACAATGGAGTATGAACTCCTTACTCAAATCTTCGTTGTGGTAAAATCATGTAAGTTTTTTAAATCCATGGAAACTCAACATTATGAGCAACATTGTACTTAGGAAAACTTTGTCCAGCTGATGTTAGCTCAGCTGGACAGGTGTGGCGCCCTCTGCCATGAGGCAAGAGAACTGCCTGCCTCACCTCGAATCTGTTCTCTGCCGTTTCTGATCGCTCCTCAGCACACAAAACATATACACACAGTTTGTGGCAAGAAACAATGTACATTATATACATAAGCTAAATTATGGAAGATCAGTTCATACAATAAATGTTTTTTAGCCATTTATTTGGCGGCGTACAGAAAGGAGAAGCATGTCTCATAGAATGGCAGCCAGTGCAGTTAGTGAGAGGTGGATCAATCAGGTGAGGCTCAGAGGGTCGCTGCTGCCTCACCGGCTTCACTTTCGAACATTTGAATGGGAAAATGGGAAAATTCAGCGATTTTGAAGAAAGAATAGTCAGAATTTGTTCATCTAAATAAAAAATAGGTACTTTATAGAACAAACCACAGAGTGAAAATAGCAATATAAATTATTTTATCATTAAAAATGATTTTTCCATCATTTATAATGGAAAAATAAATGATGTGCGGTCTCTGACCACATCATTTTGCAGTGTGGTTGAAATTTTGCCGTGTGGTTGAAAGATTCAAACAATATAGAAGTTTACCACTAGATGGAACCAGAGTAATGTTCAGCAGATATTTTTGCTCAGACACAAATAATGGAAAAAGACAGTTTATTGCAACAGAAAAGTTCAAACTGTAAACAAGTGGGAAGAAAATACTGCTGTACTGAAAACTAGCTGGTCAAAATCAAAATGAAACCTATGCAGCAGCTTATAGCTGTATAAAACCTTATGAATACTGGAGATGTTTGTTGTGTTAAAACCAGAATATAATGCACTGTCAGCGGATTTTCAGCCGGTTTCATTCAGTCATGCTATTTAGAAAATACTGCTGAGTGTATCCTGACATCCACATGTCTTAATATTACCCTTAAAATCACCTTCTTGTGCTGTTTTGGTTACACTTCTCAAACGATAATTCAACAAAACAGGCAAATACAGACAAAGCCGTGGTAATGATAGTGATATTAAAAAAAGAAGAGGTAAACAGATGTTTTTCATGATTTTTGGATGTGTGGGTTGATGTGAAATAACAGAATATAAGGGAAAAAAGAACTTCCTGCAACGTAAAAATCCAGATGTGATGCCTTGGAGCTCCTGTTTCTGTTTCATCAACGTGGGAATGTGGCAGGTTTTGGTCAACGCAGCATCGGTTAGGGGGCGGTTAAGTTGTTGCTCTGGGGCTCCTAGCTGGGAGAGAGCGCAGGGCTGGGCTCAGTGCTGATGTTCACCAAACACTCGCTGGACTTCAGGCTCGCCAAAGACTTGGAGCTTGGTAAGGAGGCCAGTGAGCCGCACAGCCCCAGCATGGAGGGAGTGTTGTCTTCTCCTGCAGAAAACACCAGAAAATCCCAAGTTTGTGAATAGCTTATGCTGCCTACGCAAACCAGCGTACAGTGGGAAGAAGTCACCCTTTGTGCAAATATAAGCATGGGTGGCTACTACTATGAGGCTTTTATACAGCGATCCAAGGCATGCAAATGCAGCAGGGTTTTATTTTACCATTACTACAGATGTGGAGTTTGTCAAAATTGGTTTATTTATTCTATAAATTAATTTCTATCATCAGGAAGTTAGTTTATCATTATTTTTATAACTGTCCTATATTTTGGTTAACACAACAAAAACACAAAATTACTAAGTACTTTTGGTCTAGTACACTTTAAATAAGACAAAACTAACTTACAAGTAAGTTTTTAGTAAGATATATGAGCTTATTTTAAGTGAATAATTCCTAGATATTGATGAAAAGTACTTGTTCCATTGGCTGATTATTTTACTTATGACAAGATATTTTTCTCATGCTATAAGTGAAATAATCTGACAATGGAATAAATACTTTTTCATCAATATTAAGGAATTTATTCACTTAAAATAAGCTCTTAGTCTAACATTTAAAACCTCAACATCCTGGTGATATATCAGATTAGACTGCATAAACAACAAATCTTACCAAGTATTTTTCTAGTGCAAATCCCTTAGTACACTTAAAATAAGATGAAACTAACTTACAAGTAACTTTTCAGCTAAATACTGTTGTTGTTTTAGGTGAATAATTCCATAATATTGATGAAGAAGTACTGGTTTGACGGTCAGATTTTTACAAGGAAAAAAAGTCTTGTAAGTGAAAGAATCTACCAGTGGAACTAGAACTTTTAAATCAATATTAAGGAATTATTGACTAAAAATGAGCTCCTATATCTTGAGTTTGAGCACTGCCCCACAGAATGTTAAACAGAATGCATTGTAAATGTTCAGCATCAGGAGTTTTACCTGCTGAGGTCCAGGCAGCATCTCCGTTCTGCCTCCCATCCGTCTTCTGGGAGTCGGAGTTCAGACTGACCTGAGGAGAAAGTTGATCCAGGCTATGGAAACTCCTCCTTGACGAAAAACACAAAAAAATAAGCTATAATAACGCTGCAAAAGCACAAAATCTTACCAATTACTTTAGTGTAGTTTCTAGTAAATATCTGAAAGAAGACAAAACTAACTCACAAGTAAATTTGCAGCAAGATATAGGAGCTTTTTTGAGTCAATAATTTTTTAGAAAATTGTTGAAATAAGCTCCTATATCTTGCTGAAAAGTTACTTGTGAGTTGGTTTTGTATTATTTCAGGTGTACTAAGATATTTTACTAGAAACTACACTGAAGAGTAAAGAGTTTGTGTTTTTGCTGTGAAGTCACAAATAATTTTAATGAATTCATCCAGAAACGTTTTTTTACAGTGCAAAGAGGTTTTACCTGCGGAACAGCTTGACATCACCTTGGTTGCTTGTGATGGTGGACCACTGGTTGACAAGTGGGATGGCGAGATCTTTAGCCAGATGGGAGGAGTCACAAGGCATGAGGGCGGAGCTGGAGGGAGCAAAAGGTTTTACTGAGAAGTATCCAGCATGACAGATGTAAGGACGGGATGCCAAAAGTGACAAAAATCTAAGAATCCATTGACAGCAGGAAAATGCGACCCAAATCTGCCTCTTTTTTTTTTTTTTTTGGCTCAAATGCAACTTTTTCAGTCCGAATGGCCCAATTCTGATCTTTTCAGCTCCAAAAACAAATCAGATCTGCTCCACTTTTGTATGTGGTGCTAAATCGGATACATATTCGATTGTCATGTCACATTTTTGGTTAATCCATACTTAAATAATGGCTGAAAATAATAGTTATGAGATTATGAAAGAGGTCCTGGTTCTGACTACACATCCAAACAGACTTCTCTATGGAAATTGCAGTCAGTACTTTGGGCTGAAAAACATATCACAATATGAGCTTTTCATAACAGTCAATATCGATAATTATTGATTTGTATTTTTGTTTTAATTTTCTGAACTTCTGCCACACTGTGGGGAGGATCTTTCCTGTTATATTCATAGTTTTCAGTCCCTGTTGCTTTTTATTTTTTAGGCAGATATGAGGCGGAACCTTAAACTGCTGCTGGGCCAGTTACTCAGCAGGCTGTTGCTAGGTAACCAAAGAAGAATTGAGTTGCTAGGTAACCAAAGAGTGAGTGAGTCAGTTGATTCCACCAACATTTCTTAGCTAACAGTTGAGGTTGAGAGGCTAAAGTATTTTAGCTTCCTTCATCTTGTTATGATCTTGTGACGATACTGTCAGCTCTCGTTGGTGGACAAATTTAAAAAATCTATTCATGAATGGCGCAGAAGAAGAACGTTTGTGTGCTTCTTCTGAGAATCGCTTTGGGGAACATGAAAAGTTCATAAAGAAGTCTGACTGCAGCCAGGTTAAATTAGTAGTATGAATGACCAGGCAAAAAAAATAAATCGGAACTGAGCATCAAGAACTGTTGTGTGAACATAGCCGAATAACTGTAGAAGAAATACAGGAAGTAAGCAAATGACAACCCGGCAGTACGCTGCAAAAACACAAGTTCTTACCAAATATTTTTGGACTAGTTTCTAATGCAAATATCTCATCACACTTAAAATAACACTAAAATAACTTATAAGTTCCTTTTGAAGAAGATATAGGAGCATGTTTAAAATCAAACATTCCTAAAATATTGATGAAAAAGTACTATTGGTAGTTCCTTTAGCACATTACTCCACTTATAACAAGAGAAAAATGTATTTTTATAAGTTAAAACAAGCTCCTATGTTTTCCTGGAAAGCTACTAGAAACTAGACCAAAATTACTTGGTAAGATTTTGTGTTTTTGCAGTTTAAGTCGCACACTCTGTTATCTGATTGTGATTCCTCACAGTTGTGCCTGCAGCTCCAACACGATGGCCTCCAGCTCCTTCTTCTCCTGCTGACCCTGCAGTGTCAGCTCCTCCACCTTCGCTCGAAGACGCTTGCTCTCCGTCTCCACGTTCTTCAGCTGCGACTCCCGCAGGCGCACCAGCTCCTCCAGATACCCCTACGCAATGCAAAGCCACAACTACATGAGGGGAAACTGGAGGGAAGAAAGCTTAGCAAAGCAGCCAATTATTATTTCAGTTATCAATTATTCTAATAATTAACTGGATAAAAAAAGGTTTTTTATTTAACCAGGTATACAATATTAAAAATACATAGTTTCTTTTTTAAGTAAGAAAAAACATTTTCTTGCCTAAAATGAAATAGCATAGCATTATTTAAAGGTGTACACTTATTTGTAACCAAAGATATATCTACAGCTAAAAAGTACTTGTAGCGTCAACATATGAAAAGCTCACCTCTGTTGATTGTTTTACCAATAAGCGATTAATAATTGAATAGCAGAAAGTGCTGAATAGGACACTTTTTTCCTTTTTTACAGAATATCAACCAGGTGAAGCTAAAATTATCCCACTAGAGCAGCTCCGTACAGAAGAAAAAATAAAAAATAAAATTCCAATTTTAATATTCAGAGATTAAAATAAGAATTCTGAGAAAAAGTCAGAGTTTTCAGAAAAAAACAAATTGGGAAAAGACTTAAAATTTTGAGGAAAAAAAGTCACAATTTTGAGAAAAAGTCTGAAGTTGAGAAAAAAGTCAGAATTTTAAGAAAAAAAATAATTTTTAGGAAAAAAGTCAGATCTGAGACTGAAGTCTCAATTTTTAGATTAATCTGAGAATTTTGAGAGAAAGTTAGAATTTTGAGGAAAGTCAAAATTTGGGAAAATTTTTTTGTTTACGGCCCTAATCCTCTTCCGTAGATCAAACATATTTACATGTGTGTTAAATTTAAAATGTATATATTTTTTGCCCCGTTTTGGCCTAGTGACTGTTATTCTTTCAACAAATGGCCTTTTTTAAAACAATATCTAACAATTAATCTGTTACTAAATTAGCTGACAGTTACTTCAATAATTGATTAATCATGATTAATTTGATTAATTTGATTAATTTGATTAATTAGATTAATCGTACGAGCCCTGCTCACCTTCTGGGCGTAGACGATCTTAAACCTTTGCTCCATCTTGCGGCACTTGTTGCTCCAGCTTTCCTCGTCGGTCACCAGAGGGATGTAGGGATGCTCGGGAACGCTCTCCTCGCTGTTGCTGCTGTCCACGCTACGGCGGTCCTCCTCATCGCTCAGGTAGTCGTAGCTACATGGCAGGAAAGCAAACTAAAAAGTTAAAACACATCACTGGTGAAGTGAATTGATCAGCTGGCTGAGTCTTACCTCTGTGTGAACTTTAGGTACGGCGTGTAGTCAATCACAGCTGGGGATTTCCCATCCAGAGCTTCTCCTTTCAAGCAAAAACTGCACAAAAGTTGCTCTTTTACAACCAGATTGTCAAAAATAAAAACCAGAGTTGGGTAGTTACATTTACTTGAGTAACCATTTTGAAAAATTTACTATTAGGACTTTTTTCTTACAAAAAAGTTATCGAGTTACTATTACCTGAGCAACTATTATGAAGTATTTATACTGTTACTGGAGTAACCAACAATTCACCAGACAGACACACATCTTCAGTTTTTGTTAAAGCTTCATAAGTTTTATGTTGAAAGAAACTGATTAGGAAAAAAAATTATTTTGCCTGATTTTGTTATTTATAGAAATTATTTAATTTAGGTCTCCGAAAAACCAAACTTTCCACTGTGTGAAGATGCAATTTTTAAATATCAAATGTTTGATGTTTTAATCAGTTACTCGGTACATCAGTAATATTTTTACCAAACACTTTTTTACTGTTACTTGAGTGAAACTTTGCCCTTGTACTTTAGTACTCTACCCACCTCTACTAAAAACCTGATGTTTAGAGAAACCTCACCTGAAGTCGATGGCGCTCAGTCCAATCAGCATCCCAGTCAGGACGGTAGCTTCCTCCCTCAGCATGATGGCTCCATCATCATAGAACCTCCTGTTGGACAAACAAATTAAGAATTAATTTGGTTTTAACTTCAATACATACCAACACATATGCTCATACCACGGTTGAAACCAGATATTTAAATCCACTGAATAAAAAGACATATATACATTTTTTTCTCTCGGTCTGAAGTTAAATCTGACCAAACATTTTTTGTTTTAGCTTGTTTAGAATTACTAACATTATTTCTATTTGCTAAATGCCAGAAAACTTGACAGGAACCTTTTTTTTTTAAGAAGTTCTTTTTTGTATCTTTCTTCAAGTTCAAAAGTTTAAATAGGTTTGTTTAATATCCTGAATAACCTAAAACATCCTCACTGCGGTTTATAAAAATATATTGGGTCTTCTTAACAATGGAAAAATTGGCTTGAATTATAAAACTGATTTGTAATAAATTGTGAAGAAAATAAACAGATCTATGAAAAAAATCTTCACTATTACAGGGATTTATGTTGTTAAGAATAAATGCAAAAGGAAAAAAAACCTTGAGTGGAGTCAACAGATCTGTCTGTATACGATCAAACCAATAAAACGATAACTCATATTTTGCAGCTTTTTCTACTTCCAGCTGTTTTCAAAAACAGGCCACGCACCTAAAAAAACACCCAGATGTTTTATAGAAGTAAATTTATGTTTTTTGGCATCTGGAATATAGACCATTCCAAAAACTGCCGTTACCTAGCAACCCCAGCGAAGCACACTCCCGTTACCTAGCAACCTATTCTGAGTTCCAACAGTTTGGTCAGCTGATTTTCAAGGATTTTTTTATTGTCACACCAGCTTTGCTTGTTTGTGGTACAAAATTCTGACTCAATTCCCAGATTAAGAAATCAAATAAATAAAAATCTATTTATTATATTATGTAAATTTCATGTGACTTTACCACTCTATATGGAGTATAATAGCTGCTAAAAATGACAAGAGTTTTGGTGCCAGAAAACCACTTTCTTCATTCTTGTTGGTTGTGCAGGAGGCTCTACTTCTGCTTTTCAAAGATCTACGTATAGTTGATCAATTGTATAACTGGGCATCTGTGTGCAGTCATTTTCAAACTGTGAGTATAAACATTGAGTTTGGGGGTGTGGCCAGTGGATTTAAAGTGACAAGAGGGTAATTTTTATAGAACTCTGAAATGAACAGAATAACATCTTATTATCTAAGAATGATTTTGTGGGAAAAATGTTTTGTAAAGCCCATAGATCTATAGTACTCAGTTCAAGGAAGCATAAAATGTCGTCTTTACAGTGTTATTCAATTATCACTGCAAAACCACAAAATCTTACCAAGTAATTTTGGTCTAGTTTCTAGTGGAAACATATTATTCCACTTGAAATAAAACCAAACTAACTTACAAAATGAGTTTAAGTGAATTATTATAAATATTGATCTAAAAGTTTGGCAGATTATTTCACTAATAACATGGGAAAAATGTCTTGTTTTCAGGGAAAGTAGTACTTTTTAAAAATCAATATTGAATAATTATTTACTTAAAATAAGCTTGCTTGTAAGTTAGTTTTTTCTTATTTTAAGTGTACAAGAAACTAGACAAAAATACTTGATAAGATTTTGTGTTTTTGCAGTGATAAGTTAAATCAGTCAGAGAGGTGCACAAAACAGAGAGACTGTTTTTTTTGTTTGTTTTTTTGTTTTTTTCTTTCAGTTTTACAATAAAAATTCAGATGGGACCTGGTTGTTCTGGTGTCCCTCAGAGCCGTGGACACATATTCAGACAGACGCTTCTCCATCAGAGCCACTCTGATCCACGCCCGGCCCTGTGGGACGACAGAAGAAGTCAGCGGGAACAGAAGGCCCTCTCTCTGTCAGAACCCCTTCCCGCCTGTGAACACATAAAGTCCTCGCCTTGGCTCGGGACGTGTTGATGTTCTCGATGTTCTCGATGCTGGCAATGCAGTTGTTCTGCACCTTGCTGCACGCCAGCCGGATGTACTCCCAGAAACTGCGCTGTCCATCGGAGCTGAACCAACTCCCTGAACCTGTGCACAGATTGAAACACAGCAGGGGATTATTTCTGCTCAGACTGCGGGATGTCGTCACGGCAACACTGTTTTTTTTTCTTCATACGTTACCTGTTGTGTTACCTTTGAAGCGGTGGCTGAGGATGTGCTCTAAAATAGCAGCAAAGTTAATAAACTCCTCTGATGAATCATCTATAGGCTCTGCTGTGTACTTTTCTAGAAGAGTCTTCACAGAAAATCTGAAAAACAAAGAGACAAACAAAACTGAGTTAGGAAACAGAACAGCAACTCAAAGGGAAAACATTTACATTTTAAGCAACGAGCAAACATTTTTTCTTGAGTTTGTCTAAAATAAGATCCTTAAAGTCTTAAATTAAAATCTGACTTTAATCTCAGAATTTATGGGGTTTTTTTCTCAGAATTTCAATTCTGATCTCAGATTGCTAACTTGTTTTTCAGAATTCAGAATTTTTTTCGAATTCTCATTTTAATCAGACATTTTTGAGAATTCAAATATTATTTACAGACTTCTAATAATTTCTGGAATTCTGACATTTTTTCCCTCGCAATGCTGATCTTAATATCAGAATTCTACCTTTTTTCAGAATTTTGACTTTTCTCAGAATTCTGAAAAAAATTCAAAATTCCAAAGAATTCTCATCTTAATATCAGAATTCTAACTTTTTTTCAAAATTCTGAAATTTTCTTTCTTAAATTTGTCTAAAATTAAGACCCTTAATGTCTTGAATTAAAATCAAATTTTAATCTCAGAATTCTGACTTTTTTATTTTTTTATTTCAGTGACCCTAATCTTCCGTATTAATGTGTTAATCACAGGTCTACAATTTTGTTGCGGCACCACTATTAAATGGGTTTAATGTTGTTGTTTTTTTCCCTCTCGGGACTTTCTGTCTCGACGCGGTCAAGGCTACCGTTAACCAGCTGCTACTTTACCATTGCTGGTTTAGCTATCTATCTTTTTTGCATCTATTACAGGTTAAAGCTGAAGTATGGGACTTTATAAATAATGTTTCTTTTACATATTTGTTAAAATTCCCCATGACTGTTATGAGTCAGATAATCTGCGACAAGATCGGCCTCGTCCACGTCCTCCCAGTACTACTATTACTGTCTGAAGAAATACACCGCTTCCAGTCAAAAACAACCAATCAGAGTCAGGAGGAGGGCTTTAACTTTGTCATTCAATCTATGTACTCGCTGCTACATGTGCTAATGGCGGAGAAATAACTTACTGTTACAGGAAAGCAGTTAATCCGGCATTATTGGTGGCTATGCTAACTAGCCTTAGCATTTCTAGCAGGCTAGCCGTCTGCAAGAAGCTGCAGCATAGCAGAAAGGAAGGGAGAGAGAATAGCATGATTGACAGCACTAAGACCCGCCTCCTGGGTCTTACTGGTTGCTTCTAGTTAATACAGGGAGAACATGTAAAAAACGTTTTATAAACGTTAGATACTCCAATTTTAAGGGTTTTGTGCTGCACGCCCCATGCAGCTGAGCACTATACTGTACTGAAGCAGACAAACGTAGTACTGTATTTAAACAACAGCAGGGAGGAGGGCTTTTCTCTTTCTTTCTTTCTTTCTTTTTTGGGAACCACGCCATCTTCTCATACTGAGGTCACCCCAATTGTCCTGTGTGCTTGCACAAAGCGCCCCCTTCAATGCTCCGGCTTTGTTATCATGAAAACAACACAATTATCCCCCTGTCTGCTCGGTTCTGCCGCGCTTCCAGGTCCCTTTGGGTCTTGTCTCTCTGAGGGACCGGCCTGCATCAAAGCATGATCAAATAATTCCCTCCCCCTCATCTTTACATGGTGGTGTGATCTATTTAGGGCAGCTGCAGCGGCTTCGGTGTGGCTTTTTGACTTGACATGCTTGCCCTTCTGCACCGCAGAGGGTCTGCTATGCGGCGTGCGCGATAGCTGGCATCCAGGCTGCCTCCGCTTCAATGGGCAACACGAGCATTACAGAGGGCAAGACTGCCCTGGCAGTGGGAAATACCTCCATAGCCAGGGGAAAGACTACTGTGTCCTTAGGCAAGTCCTCCATCTTTAGGGGAGTGACCACCACCTCCATGGGAGATTCCACCATCCAAAGGCAAAAGACGACCGTGGCTCTGGGACGGGCCAGCTTCAGCCGGGGAACCACCACCACCTCCTTCCGCAAGGCGCTGACGTCCAAGCGCAGGAACACCTAGATGGAGAGGGACCCCGAGCCCAGGGCGAAGACACCCACAGCGGCCAAGCAGTCCAAAAAAGACTCTAACAACGAGTGGAAAACTACATTCTCGTCAAGCAAGACCTCCTTCACCAAAGGCAGGGTTTCGTTCCTGAGGACAAGGTTGTTCATCTCCTGGGGGAAATCCTCGTTTTCTTGGAGCAAAACCGTAGTAACTTTGGGCAGCAACAGCATAACGGTGGCTAAAACCTCGGTGACACGGGGGGAGACCACGAGCTCTCTCATGACTCTGACCTTTACCTACGGGACCAAATCTGTGTCTGTTGTCAAGACGACCCTCATCAGGGGCAAGGAAAGGCACAGCAACATCTACTGGGATTTTCACACGTGAATCCAGCACACAAATAAAAGCTCGTGGATGTGTCTGTGTGGTCAGTGTTAGAAGGTCAGTAGTCACAACCAGCTGCTATGTTTGGGATTTTAACTCGTCTTTAAATCAGAAAAAAGGGGGGAAGTCCCGTGTTAAAGAGCGTGCAGAGGATGTTATGCAAATGCAACAGTGATGCGATGAGGCTTTATGGTGTGTTGAGCTCAGCAGGGAGGGGAAGCTTGAACAGATGTGATGTGATGTATATGTGGCGACACAAGAACAATTCCCCCGTTCTGTGCAGCCGGGACCAGTAGGAGTCCAGTGGGTCTTTGATGCATTCCCATGGTTCGGCTGCAAGCTGTATTCACAACAAAACTGTAAAAGTGTATTAATGTCATAGTGCATATAAAGATAATACCTCTACACTCTGCTTCGCCTGCTTGTTCCTGATTGTTTTGTGTGTAGTTATTAAACAATGGGATAGTTTTGGACTTTTCATTATAGCTTATTTCGTTGTGATTTTTTTGTTTGTCTAACTCGGTTAGTTTTAAGAGTGGGCAATAGTTAAATATTGCTTAGTTTCAGTTTAGTTCTTACCAGTCATAGCAATAATTTTAGTTTTTTTATACTTTGGTTCATTTCTAGGTGGCGAATTCAAAAAGCAATTATGTTTACAATGAATCCGCAACAGAAAACACCATCTTCAAAACATTTATTCAATTATTGCTGGACAACTAATCAACACCGTAAGCCGACGTAAACTGCTTGTGTGGGGGAAAAAATAAATACATTTCTCATCAGTTTGGACAGCTAATAAATAGATTCAAAAGCAAAAGTATTTTAATTCTTGACTTCAGTAGTTTTATTTGGTGTTATGATAAAGTTGAAGTTAGTTGTAGTTTCTCCCCTTTAATTGCAGTTTTTATTTATTTCAGTTAACAAAAATGTTTTCTCAGTTTCAGTTTTTGTTATTTTGTTTGTTTTAGTTAACTATAATAACTTTCAGAGACACGCAATCAAAACCTCAGATTGTACAACGGCGGATTAGAGCCACATAAATTTCCGCCAAAAAACTGAAATTTTGAGATTAATCTCAGAAATTTTCTTTAAAAATCAAAACAATTTTGGACTTTGAAAAGTCGACAATTTTCTAGAAAGAATAAGTTAGACATTTTGAAATTTCCAAGTCTTTTTCTAGAAAATTTCAGTTTTTCCAGGTAAATTTTTAACTTTTTATTTTTGCCTAAGACGTCGTTTTATTATTTCAAATTTTCCTTTTTGAAAAGCTAGAAATCTGCCATGAAAAAAATCTGAGATTTTCTGGAAACTTTACTCTTCAAACTCAGAAATGTCCACATTGTTTTCAGAAATTTTCTGAGATTTTTCTAGAAAATCTTCAGCTTTACAACTGAACTGTTCTTGTTTCATCTAGAAAATTCTGAGTTTTTAATTTCAAAATTTCTTAATTTTTTTAGCAAATCTTCAACTCTTCACATTCATAAATTTACTTGTTTTTCTAGAAAACCCTGAGATTGATCTCAAACTTTCTGAGATTTTTCAAGCAAATTTTAGTTTTTAGACTAACAAATTTAATTGTTTTTTTTTCCATACAAAATTTCTTAAATTTTTCTCCAAATTCTTAGTTTTTTCTAGCTAATTTGTGACTTTTCAAACTGAGACATTTCCTTGTTTTTTTCTGGAAGACCTCTGAGATTTTTTAAACAGAGATTTGCTCCCTTTTTTTCTATTTACCCCATTAATTACAGTTTTTATTCATTTCAATTAACTGAAATGATTTCTGAATTTCAGTTTTGGCCATTTCGATCGCTTTCGTTGACTATAATAACAAGCTAGGCCATCAAAGCCTCAGATCCAGATCTATGGGGAAAGATAAACACATCCAATCTTCATTCTGCAACAAAAACAGCAGCTGATTTGACATATGGCGCTTACAGCTGTGCACAGAAGGGACGTCTTACAATCAGAAGCTGTAGGGGAACAATGGCGGAGAAGAAAGTGATGTCACCGCGGACTGTCCTGTTTTCAACAATGTCTCCTTCAACCGTCCGGTGTCGTCGTGTCCGAGGGACAATCGCCCCACTGTCCGAGTCCCCCCCGGATAGGCTGCGTCCACCTACGGCTGCCTCTGTCCATTCACGGGACGCATGGGTGGTATGCGGCCTTCCAAAGCCCACGTAGACCAGCTCAACGGAGGCTTTATGCCACACGGGGGTCGCGCCGTCCATGCTTAGCATTCTGGTCATGTTACAACCAACTCCGAGACGAGCTGCATGACTGTGTCATGCTTGGTGTGGAGTGAGTCCCGAACCCCAACGTCGAGTCCGGGTCAGGAAGGCAATGGGGAACACCAGTTTCACGGAGGGGAAGACGGCCTTGACGCT
The DNA here is from genome assembly GCF_019740435.1 of Gambusia affinis. Taxonomy (NCBI): domain Eukaryota; kingdom Metazoa; phylum Chordata; class Actinopteri; order Cyprinodontiformes; family Poeciliidae; genus Gambusia; species Gambusia affinis. The sequence goes on from NC_057886.1 coordinate 20,585,927, forward strand.
GGGCAACACCACCATCAAGAGGGGGAAGACCAAGCTGGCCATGGGGAGCTCCTCCATCTCTCGAGGAAGGAGCACGACATCTCTGGGTTCGTCCACCATCACCAGTGGGAAGACCAAGATCTCACTGGGCAGCGCCTCGTTCAGCAGGGGAACCACCACCACGTCTTTTCGGAAAGCCTTCTTCCCAAAACGCAAGACAAAGACGATCTAGAGGACGCGGAGCCAAGGGCGGGGAGGCGGGAAGCCGCGACCAAACGGCATCAAGGCAGGGAACATTTGGATACGACGACGCTGTCCATGAAAACTGGATTAAATTTGGTTTGGGGGTTTTGACTTTGTTCTGGAATTATCAAGAAAACAGGTCAGTTGAGTTTAAATCATGTCCAATGGCTCTATGGATTTAAAGTAGTCCGACTTTTGTCATTTTCCATTTGGTAGAAATATCTGTTATTGGCAGAGTTGGGTTACATTTACCTTAGTAACTTTTGTTGAAAAATGTACTTTTAGGAGTATCTTTACTACACCGTACTTTGAGTAATTTTATTATGAAGTATTTCTACTCTTGAGTAAAATTTCTGGATTTTCTACCCACTGAATGAAAAACAAACATGTTTAAACCAGAAATTCACCAGAGACAGACACACACCTGCAGTTTTTGCTGAAGTTTTTTCTTGAAAGAAACTGACTTGGAAAAATCTATTTTGCCTGATTTTGTTATTTTTGTTACTTATATGAATTATGGTAATTTTGGTCCTTAAAATACCAAAGTTTCTACGCAACTTTATATTTTGGTTTGTCTGATTATGTAATTTATAAATATTAAATGATCGATAATTTGATCAGATACTTGATACTTGAGTCGACTTTTTACCAAATACTTTTTTACTCCTACTTGAGTAATTTCTTGAATGCCTTTTCTTTACTTTTATTTGAGTAAAATATGTCGAAGTAGTCTGGTTATTGGCATCTACTTCTTTTATGCTCCTTATATGAATAGGAATTGGGTTACTTTCTTTCAAAACGTTTGCAAATATTTAGCCAAGTTCAATAAATTTATAAAAAGCTGATTTTGGTGCATCAAAATGACCAAAAACCTCTGAATAAACCCCGCTCCACTTATTTTAAAAGCTTGGCTGTAATCAGCTTCTTCTTTTTTGTTTCCAACAGATGATTTAGGAAAAAGAAAATCCCTGTTTTTGTAAAATAAAAAAAAAAAAAAAAAAAATACAAATAAAAATATGATTATTTTGTGTCATGCTTGACATTTTCCATTGTTGAGAAGAAAATTATGTTGCTAATAACTACAAATAAAGTTTCCATGCAGTTGAGGACCACAAAAAAAACAGCAAAATAGTCACAAATGGCCCGCGAGCCACAATTTGGACACCTCTGTGTAGTAGAACGTCTCCTCTGCTTTTTGCAGGAGTATTTCTGCAAAACTGATCCATATTTGTTAGTCGTCACACTTGCACTTCTAAAAATAATCCTCAAAAACACAAAATCCTACTAAATATTTTTGGTTTAGTTTATAGTACAAAGACAAAACTAACTTATAAGCAACTTCTGAGCAAAATAAACGAGTTTAAGTAAATAATTCCTTCATATTGATTTTAAAAAGTGCTAGCTCTACTGGAAGAGGTTTTTTTGATAATAAAATATCTTTCCATGTCAAGTGAAATAATTTAGAACTAGACAAAAATATTTGGTAAGATTTTGTGTTTTTGCAGAGAATCAGACCAAAACAAACAACCTATGTTGTCAAAGTTTATAACCTCATTTACACCCTACGTATGTGTATTTTTATTAATCAGAAAACTACAAAACAGCTCTTCCTGTCCTGATGATTTTGTGATTTTGCAGCAGATAGTTGTACTAACTCACTTGGATCTGAAGGACGCCTTAAAAATGCAAATGGTTTGAGTGGAGCAGCAACATGCTCTTGGTACGATTTGACACTGAAAAACAACGACGCTGCTTTCTGACAGCCGTCTTTGTGCCCCCTCTCGCTCCGCCCTGGACCTCTTCCAGCCCCCACTCTGCACCCACTGAAAGCCGCTCTTGTTCTCCCTTTCTCACCTTTCCACTGTACTTACAGGAATTAGTTTGAGCCACAAAGACGCCAAAAACTGCTTTTATCCTGCAAAAACACAGAATATCACCAAGTACTTGGCTTTAGTTTCCTGTGCAAACATTTTAGTACATTTGAAATAAGACAAAATTAACTTACATTTACTTGAGTAACTTTTCTGAAAAATGTACTTTTAAGAGTATTTTTACTATGCTGTACTTTGAGTAATTTTATTATGAAGTATTTCTACTCTTACTTGAGTAAAATCTCTGGATTTTCTACCCACTGAATGAAAAACAAATATGTTTTAACCCAGAATTCATCAGACACATGCCTGCAGGAAAGAAAACTGATTTGGAAAAATTTATTTGGCCCAATTTTGTTATTTTTTTATTACATTAATTAACTCTATTTTCGCCTTTAAAAACCAAAATTTCCTCTTAACTTTAAATTTTCATCTGATTATGTACTATTTAAATATTAAATGATAATTTGATCAGTTACTCAGTACTTAAGTAACTTTTCACCTTCTCTGTTTACAAGTAACTTTTTCACAAGATATAAAATCTTGTTTTAGTCAATAACTCCTTAATAATGATGGAAAATTACTGGCAGATTATTTCACTTATAACAAGATGTTTTTCCATGTTATAAGTGAAAGAATCTGCCAGTGGAACTTGAACTTTTTCATAAATATTAAGGACTTATTGATTGAAATCAAGCCGATGTGACTTTACGTTGAAAGGGAAACAGTGGAAAAGGAAAATCAAACATTTTTTGCAAATAAAAACTCAAAAAATGTGGAGTGCTTTTGTGATCCACTCCTAAATCAAATGAATTCACCTTAATTTTCCCCCTTAAAATAAGTTAAAGTTTCACCTGAAATACATTTTTCATCAATATTAAATCAAGCTCCTGTATCCTGCTGTTTTATTTTAAGTGTAGTAAAATATTTTCAGTAGAAACAAGACAAAAATATTTGGTAAGGTTTTGTGTTTTTGCAGTGTAACCTTTTGCTTTGCTTCGCCGCTGACCTGTTTTTCTTTTCCTCACGTCTTTCTTCTTCTCTCCTGTCTTGTTTTCTTTCTCTCCCTTCAGTCCTGGCCTAAGCAGCAGGATCAGATGACACTGCAGGCGAACTCATCGCAAAGGAAACTCCCTTTTCCTGCACTGCTGGACTGGCACAAAAAGTCAAGTTTTGCTCTCTTGTAGCCAAAAGCAAAAAACAAAAAACCAAAGCAGGTTCTGTTTCTCCTGATTTCCCTCTGAAGAAGAGTCAAAGCAAAGTGTTTCATGGTGGGCGGAGGTGCAGACGGATCGGGGCGTCAGATGGGCAGCGACAACGTTTTGATTGGGAGATAATAATAAATCAGGGAAATAAATGTGAGAGCAAGCTGATCAGTTCATGATTGATCCCCAAACCTACTGAACCTCTGCTGTAATAGCTAACAAATTATGATGAATGCAAAAGAAAAGTTGCATAGATAAATACATTGACGGCGAAATAATGCACAAAACGATGCAGAGCAAGCATGCCCAGCATGCATAAACGTGGATATTTTCTGTGTTTGCAGCAGCCGCGTCGTTCCCGTCAGCTTCCTTCATTTCTTTCTTTCTCACTTATCTCATTTATTCCTTCCCAGGTTCTCCGTGTCCACAGCAACAGCAGAACTCGTCCTGCAGCCCTCCCACCAACACGGACGTCTTAGCCAGACCAGAAAGCAACAAATCATTTCGTTTTTTCCATTTATTACTGCTGCTTGAACAGCATTTAGTGAAATTCGGCTCAGATTTTCACTCTGCAGGAAGTCTCAGCTGTGTTAAAGTAGGAAACCTGTTGCTACTGGCAACTGGACACCATGTTTACCCTCCTGTTTCAAAAACTCTCCATTTTAAAAAGAATCTCATCATTATTCGTGGTTTCCATCTTGATTATTTCACCCGCCTCGTACGGAAACTGTTCCCTGACATGATGCAAATGTTTGCTCAAGTTTCCAGCGCCCCGTTCTCTACATGCAGGTGTCCTCCTCTGTAAATGTGTCTCTAATTAAAGCAGACTCGGCTTTATGAAACACTGAGCTGAGATCAGTTCTGCAGGACAAGAAACCCTAAAAAAAAAAAGAACTTTTTCTTCCCAAAGCAGAACTGAAACCATGTTTTTGTTCCCCCTCACAACAAAACATATTAAGAATGGAAAGGGTTAATCTGTGTCTTTGCTGACTGTACGTTAAAATAGACTTTTTACATTTATACACACATATGAGGATATAAGAAAAGCTTGGCACGCTGCACTAATGAGAAGCACTAACGTCATTTAGCTCATGCACTGCAAAAAGAAAAAATCATACCAAGTATTTGTTGTCTAGTTTCTAGTGAAAATGTCTTGCTACTAAAACTAACTTAGAAGTAACTTTTAGCAAGAAATAGGAGCTTTTTTAAAAGTAAATAATTAGTTATTCCACTTTTTACATGGGAAAATGTCTTCTTATAAGTGAAATATTCTTTTATTTACTTAAAACAAGCTCTTACGTCTTGCTAAAAAATTACTTGTAAGTTAGTTTGTTTTATTTCAAGTGTACCACGACATTTGTGATATAAACTAAGCCAAAATACTTGGTAATATTTAGTGTTTTTGCAGCCAGGTATCTGTGTCTGGATAATTTATAAGAAGAACGTCACGCCCGGCCAAAAGGTCGGCTGCAGATTCAGCTTCCACATCGCGTAACAACTCCTATCAGCTCAGAGTGGAACGAAAAGAAAATGTGACGAAGGAGAAGATCAGACAGACGCACCTGGAGGAAAACATCTCCTTTAAAAGAAGTTTATCACTAAAAGAAATGAGGAAAATGCGGAATTTGGAGTGAGCAATACTGACAGAAAGCATTTTGAGTATTATTTCTATCTCGTCTTGTTTGTCTTTAAATGCTTACATGATTAAAAGTGTCTGAGCACGGTCGGAGCAAACTGAAAACAAGCGTGTTCGTAGTTCCTCACTAATGTTCGTGTTGAAAGTCCGATGTGAAACCGTTTTGTTTTCTTTGCAGCCATACTCTGCTTTGTGTTGTGTGTTGTGGCTCCATGTATCTCACTTTAATGCAAAAAAGGTCCATAAAAAGAATAAAAAATGCTTGAATGTGTGTCTACCTGAGAGTATTTTTTTCTTAGCTTCCGTTTTATGATGTGGAAGATGGAGTTAAAAATGTGCTGCTTTGCTTTCACATCTAAAAATTATTTAGTTGTGAAGTAATTACACTTAAAGAATTACAATTTTGAATTTCTAATATTTTAAAAACATTTTAAGTTGCAGACTGCGAAAGGTGCAAAAGAGTATTTTTGTCTATTTTTCTGGTGCAAATATCTTTGTACACTTGAAATAAGACAAAGTGAACTTACAAGTAACTTTTCTGCAGGATATAGAAGCTGGTTATAAGACAACAATTCCTTAATATTGATTTTAAAAAGTTCTAGTTCCACTGGCAGATTATTTCACTAAAAACAAGATGTTCTTTCCATGTTATAAGTGCAATAATGTGCCAGTGGAACTAGAACTTTTTAAAATCCATATGAAAGAATTGTTGTCTTAAAACAAGCTTCTATGTCCTGTTGAAAAGTTACTTCTAAGTTCATTTTGTCTTATTTCAAATGTACTAAAATGCTTGCACTAAAAGCTGGTCCACAAATACTTGGTAAGATTTTGATTTTGCAGAGTATGAGCTACTTTTTGTTGGTATGTCACAAAAAATCCAAAATCAAATTAAATACATAAAATTAATCAATGTGTAGCAAAAGGAGTTGCATAACAGCTTAAAAGGGCCAACAGGAAGAAGGAGTAAATTTCTCAAAAACCTAAAAAATTTTGAGATTAATCTCAGAAAACTTGTAGAAAAAGCAATTAAGTTTCTGAGCTTTGAAAGTTAGAAATTTGCTTAAAAAAATTCTAGAAAAAAACATGGAAAATTCCTTAGTTTGGGAATTTGCTGGGAAAAAATCAAAATTTTTTAGATTAATTTCAGAAAATTTTAGAAATGTTTTTTATTATTATTTTTAGTTTGAAAATATTTCTAGAGAACAATGTGGAAATTTCTGATTTGAAAAGTAAAAAAGTTTACTAGAAAGAAATAAAAAAATTCTGAGATTTCAGAAATTTGCTAGAAATTTTTTTTAAAGAGTTTGAATAGTTTTAACAGTCATCAAATTATCTGAGTTTTTCTCCAAAAAAATCAGATTTTTTTTTTTCTGGCAATTTTTTGACTCTTGACTCTTAAGACTCAGAAATTTCCAGATTTTTCTAGAAAATGTCTAAAGTTAATCTCAAAATTTTACCTTTCTAAATTGTAAATTTTTGACAAGTTTGATGCTCAGAAATTTGTTTCTTCTAGAAATTTTTGGGGATTGATCTCAAAGTTTCACAAATTTTTTCAATTATTTAAACTTTTGGAGCTCAGAAATGTTCTTGTTTTAATTTTTTAAAAATACAAAAAAAATCAGATATTAATCTTAACATTTCTGAGTTTTTTTTGGGGGGGGGGGGGGGGGGTTGACAAAAATTTACTCCTTTGTTTGTGAGTTGTGCAATCAGAGCGCTCCTGACTGAACCATTTCCAGTCCTCTCTGGTCACTGGAAGTCAGCGGCCCCCAGGCGCCTTGCAGACACTGCCTGCTCCCACCGGCTGGATGAACCCGGATGAAGGGCCTCTCATAGGGAGGAGTCGTTGCAAAGCTCCCGATGCCCTTGTTCTGCTCGGCTGACAGTGAAGGGCTTTTAATGACATCACTGGTCATTTTGAACAGGTGGACAACTAAAAATAGATCTCACTATGTCAACAACAGAAAATAGAAAACTTAAATCCACATAAGTGAAGTCTTGACATATAAAAGAATTACAATATTTTATGTTCTCCTCATAACGGCAGTTTGTGAAGGTGAAAATGAACCTGCCTCCTATTAAAAATAACTACTATTCTGAAGGTTATAATTATTTACTGTTTTTCTTTTACCAACTATGTTTAGTGGTTATTAAGTGACCGTCACGCAGCAGAAGTGCTAATAAATAAACAGGTCGACCAGGTCGTGATGTCTACCTGCAGACCGTGATGAGGTTCTTCCGCTCCACCGTGACGTTCCGAGCAGACGCCTTCTTCGATGTCAGACCCATAGCCATTGCTGTCTGAACGCAGCCGGACTCCATCCAGCGGCGGACCCGACCCGGGGCCTCTTCGGGATCCACACCCAGGCCAGGACCTCTGCTGCTGATGCGGCTCTACGGAGAGGAACTAACGGAAAGCTAGAACGGGTGATGTAAATGACTTCCGGTTAGTTCCTTCAAAATAAAACAAACTTCCGCATTGCGATGCTATCATACAGCGAGAACCAGACTGATTGATTAATAGTTCCGAGCAGCGAAGCGATGCGAAAGCCTACTGTAATCGCCCCGTTTCTTCTTATTATGCTTCCGCCAAATGAATTGGCTTTTTGGGGGCTTTATCATATTCAAAAATTCACCAAACGTGGTGGAAGCGTCAAGTCTGCGTGAAAATTAAATATTTTAAAAGTCCTTGCAAAAATCGCACAAGAAACGGCTCTTGAGCGATACTCTGTTATGAGTATTTTTACTACACTGTATTTTTTACTTGAGTAATTTTATTGTGAAGTACCTAACTTGAAGAAAATTTCTGGTTTTCTACTAAATGGAAAACAAAAATGTTTTAACCCAAAATTCAGAAGACACGGACAGTTTTATAAGTTTTATATTAAAAGAAACTGATTTTAAAGTTGTTGTTTTTTTTGTTTGTTTTTTTACTTTTATAAAATATTGCCATTTTCGTCCTTAAAATACCAAAAATTCCCACTTAACTATATTTTGGCTGTCTGACGATTTTTAAACACTAAATAACTGAGAATTTGATCAGTTAATCAGTATTTGAGTTTCCTTTTGACCAAATACATTTTCCTCTTACTTAAGTAATGTTTTATACAGCTACTTTTTCTGTTTTTACTTTTACTTCAGTAAAAATATGTTAAATTAGTGCTTTTACTTGAGTTCAATTTTGGGGTACTTTTATTTATTTATGTCATACATGAAAATAGATTTAAAAACTTAGTATAAATGTAACTTTTACAGACAAACTCTAAACAATGGCCATTTTGATGTACTTTGGAGAGATAAATATGTACAAAATGTATAATGAATATCAGTAGAAGCAGCAATTTCCTGCAGGTTTGTAAAAACAAATTCAAATAAAATAGTTACTTTTTTATTAAATGAAAAGGCAAAAACTGTGCCCAATTACTGTGCTCAATAATAATTTATGTTTGATATGTTTCTGACCATGCATGTTAAATCATAAAGTCAAACAGACATTTTTAGACAGTTTTTTGTTGGATATTGTATTAAATGCCTAAAAATTTATTTTTAATAAAAAGATTTGGCTTAACTATGATTTGGCTTAACTTAGCTATGCAACCCTCCCTTTGGCCAGGAAGAGGAGACAACAAGTCATGTGCTCTCCAAACCAGTAGTGGGCGCTGTGACCACACAGGACAGTGACTGACCTGGCAAGATGGCGGAGTCTGAGGAGGCCAAAGCGCCTTCTTGTAGGTTTCTGTTTAAAAAATCAACTAAGAAATTCTCCGGACGGAAAAGAAAAGCAAGTGGCAGTGACAAAGGTAATTACTTCAAATCCGATAGCATTTAATTATTTTTTAAATGCTGAATTTGGGGTATTTCGTTGCTTTTAACGTCGGTTTGAAAAATCAAAATAAAACAGACGGTGGGTGTATTTTTGTGCTTTTTGCAAATATAAGTCACTACAATGTATAATACGAGCGTTTATGTCTAGTCACTAAATTTAGATGTTTTTGGTAAATTGTGTTTTAGCTAGATGTTTGTGCTGCATTCCAGGTTGTTCGGAATTTCGACCTCTTGGTCTCAGTTTGGCTATTTAAGCTTCTCTTCGATGATATATATGCAAACGTGAAGCTTTTTAATGACTATACATCCTTTTGTTACCTTTAAGTAAATATTTCGGCTTATACTTGTCTCTCTTTTAGACAGTAACAGTGATGAGGACCAGAGCGCCGTGGTCAGAAGAGAAAAGAAAGATGCTCGGGTCAATCCCATGATTCAGAGGGTACGGTAATGATACAAAAATGCTTATTCTGTTGAGGATTCGAGGTAAATTATGATTTTATCTCATTTTTCCAGACGAAAAAGGTAGAGAAGGATGCTTTGTCTTCCAGTGACAGCGACGAAGGCAAGGACGACAAGATCACAGTTTCTTATAAGTCTACACGGTCAGCGGTGAGATCAAACTTTGATACTACTGTATTAGTAAAAACAAAATTATCAAAGTGTTTTGAAGATGTAAAATCTCTTTCTAGCTGCTATTTTTTATGATTAAATATAGAAACCGGAGGGACCTGATGACATGGGTGCAACTGCTACATATGAGCTGGACACAGAGAGAGACAAAGATGCCCAGGCGATTTTTGAGAGGAGTCAGAAAATCCAAGAGGTAAAAAAAACCCAACTTGTTACATGCTTGAGAACTATTAATCAATATTTATAGGCATTTCTTATTCCAATTTAAACAGGAGCTCACAGGTAAAGAAGATGATAAAATATACCGCGGCATCAACAACTACCAGAAATTCATTAAGCCTAAAGACACCACCATGGGGAACGCCTCTTCTGGCATGGTCAGGTGAGGAGGCAAACGTTTATTTGAGTTATTTAATTTCCCTTTGGGATAAAGTACTTTTTAAGGTTTAGAAATGTACTGGAATAACTGCTGAAAAACTAATCATAAAAGCATTTTTTTAAATTTAAGTACAGGGAATTAAATTGATCATAAACAGAATGTCAGGAAATTTAAGTTGTAATTAAATGTAATCTTCACAACAGGAAAGGGCCGATCCGCGCCCCTGAACACCTGAGAGCCACAGTCCGGTGGGACTACCAGCCAGATATCTGCAAGGACTACAAGGAGACTGGATTCTGTGGTTTTGGAGGTTTGTGTAAAACTTTATGGTGTCAATCCATTTGTTTGTTTTAATAATTTGCATGTTCTTTTAAAGACAGCTGCAAGTTCCTTCACGACAGATCGGACTACAAACATGGCTGGCAGATTGAGAGGGAGCTGGATGAAGGCACATACGGAGGAAATGGTGAGTAAATTTATTTTCAAAATCATTTCTGTATTTTTCAGCATTTTTTAACTTGTTTATTTCACTTTAGATGATGAGAATTATGAGGTGAGCAGCGACGATGAGGATTTGCCTTTTAAGTGCTTCATCTGCCGGGATTCTTTTAAGAATCCCATCATCACAAAGTGAGTTGTCCTTTCACACTTTTCCTGTGATTCTGTGTTTTTGGTTTTCCTAACCGGTCAGCTGTGTTCCAGGTGCAAGCACTATTTCTGTGAAACCTGCGCCCTGCAGCACTACCGCAAGTCCAAACGGTGCTACGTCTGCAACACTCAAACCAACGGAGTCTTTAACCCTGCAAAAGGCAAGAACATTCTGCCAGAAAAACCAAGGAGGACAGGTTATTAATACATTTATGTATTCAAATATGATTTGTCTTTTTCCTCCAGAGCTTATCGCAAAGATGGAGAAGCGTAATGCTGCTGCAGCAGATCAGCCTCCATCAGAAGAAGATTAGCATCATATGATTATTATTTTTTTTAAACCTTTCTTTGTGTTTGTCTGTGTAAATTTTCAATAAATATTTTTTAGAAGCTTTACAGCCTCCATTTTGGTAAAATATGAAACTCCACTGAGTTTATTGTTCAGGTTTTAATTCTTGCCCTTACGTTCAAATATACATGCAAACAAAACAAGCATAAAAAAAAAAAAAGATTAACTTTCCCCATGAGTAACACCCTGATCACTCATTTTCAAACTGCAACAAAAAACAGCTTGAAGCAAGTGAAAAAAACCCATTTACATCCTGTTTGTTCAGTTGATCAATCAAGAACATTTCCATCTGCTTTAAGGCGGTAACAGTCATCTGTGGAAAATGATAAATTTACAATTTAAATGCAAAATAAAGTGTTTCTGAAAAAATATTGAGCAGCTTCTGATCGACTCAGAAATGGCATTTTGTGTTTTAGTGAACTGTAGTCAGGCCTTCAGTGCCATGTGAGAGTTTGTGCATATCTAGAAAACAAAACATGAGCAAGACATCAAGAAAGATGCAGAGTATTAGGACCAGTAAAAGAAAATAACTGGTCACAGTGGAGTAGATTTCCACCTAAAAACTAAAAGATTGTGAGATTAATTTAATATATTTACAAGAATAAAACCCTGACCTGATAATTGTAAATTTGCAAGCCGCATACATTTTATATTCTTTGACATTCTAAAGCCAACAATTTGTAAAGAAGAAAACAAAAATAATTCCTCTGAGATCATAAAGCTGGACATTTTCAACAAAAAGATTTAAGCAGTAAGTTTAGGACCAGAAATATGTTCTGATTCAGAAGAAAAACTCATTCTTACATTCTTATGTACTTCTTATATTTTTTTGTTGCAGATGTCTGATTTTGTCTTTAATCTGAGGTTTCACCTGGTAAAATTCAGTTTTTTCCCATTTCTGACTTCATAATGTCAGAATATTCTAGTTTTAAAATAATAAATTATTGCCTGTAAATGTGGGAAATTAAAATGTTTTCCTACATATTTACAACAAACTTTCCACATTTTTTTTCTTGTAAATTGGAGAGTAATTAGGCAGAAATTTACTCCTCCATGTCCACTTGTTCACAGCTTTAGCTTTAAATTTGTCTGTGAATAACAACTTCCTTTTAAATTACCATGGAAATCATTTAAAAGGAAATTAATTACATAACAAATCCCATCCTCAGTGAAGAGTTTCTCCATACAATCCTCTGCTTGTTGAGTCCTTTACTGTCAGAAGTCCCAGTCGTCCACCTCCAGGTAGCTCAGGCCAGACTCCAGACTTGCCAGTCCAGAAACGGAGTCCTGTGGCCCGGAGTTCTCGAAGCAAGTGATGGGTGACACCGGCTGCAGCAGCTCAGGCAGCGCCTCCGCCGGTCGACGTTTGATCTGAAAAGACAAACATAATGCGAGATAAATGGGAAAGGAGAAGCTTTTTGATTGTCATAAAAGAAATTAAGTCTCAAGTGCAGCTGGAAAGATGTTTTTCCAACACAAAAAGTAGGGTTGAAATGACTAATTGTGATTAATCAGTTATTGAAATAATCTTCAAATTATGTAGTAATTGATTAATCTTCAAGTGGAGTACACAGATTTTTAAAAAAAGTTAATTTGCTAAAATAACAACATAGTCAGAGTAGTAATTAAGTCAGAACAGTACAAAACATATTCATTTTGCATTTAATATTTAAAAAAAAAAGGGAATAAGTTGTTCTGGGTACAACATATCTGGGTACAACATTTGCTATACATAATCAAGTTATTACATTTTATTTAAAAGGTAATAAAATATTCTTTTTTTTTTACTTTAAAAAAAGAAATTGAATTATTTATTTGCTTTTAAAAAATGTATTTTTTAAATTGTGTAAAAATATGCTTAGGTGGTTAAATGAAAAATCTGCATAATATGCAGATTAATCACCAGAATAATCAATTACTAAAATAATCGTTAGTTGCTGCCCTTGTACAAAGTAAAACAAAATTTATTTAAAACCAGAAGAAAACATGACTGGATTCATAAATTTTTAAGCTAAAGTAAAAAAAAAAAAAATCACATACTTGTTTGAAGAAAGGATGTCCAATAAGAGTGGCAGCAGATGGTCTGCAACAAAAAGTAAAGATTAGAAAACCCCATTTCGTTTTTTTAAATAATGTCACATGCAACATGAATTTCACCAACCTATTTTCCGGATCTCGCTGCAGACACAGCTCTACAAAGTTGTGGAACTGGGGGGAAAATGTGCGGTTATACGGATGTCCTCCGGAGGATGAGGACGGTTCTCCGTTTGAGTGCCGGAGCCCCCCGGCTCTCGGACCTTCGCAGATCCCCGAGTCGGCAGCAGAGCGGGACGGCTTGAGCGACAGCTCCTCCGGGGGAATCGTAGATGTATCCAGCAAGCAAGGCACGGTTCCGTTCAGCTTCTCCAGAAGCATCTTCAAGAAAACAATAAATGTAGGTCATTTTGTTAAAACCAAAAGTCAGTCCTTTCCGAAAGTCTTTACAGCCTTTGGATTTTTTACTACCATAATCTTCAATGCATTTTACTGGAGTTTTATGCTATAAACCAAATCAAAAGTAGTGAATTATTGAAAAGTAAACAAAGAATTATATGTTATGGATACAAACTGGGCTGCACTGTGACACAGTTGGTAGAGCTGTTGCCTTGCAGCAAGAAGGTCCTGGGTTCGATTCCCAGCCCGGGGTCTTTCTGCATGGAGTTTGCATGTTCTCCCTGTGCATGGTGGGTTCTCTCCGGGTTCTCCGGCTTCCTCCCACAGTCCAAAAACATGACTGTCAGGGTAATTGGGCTCTCTAAATTCTCCCTAGGTGTGTGAGTGTATGTGTGAATGGTTGTGTGTCCTGCTTGTCTCTGTGTTGCCCTGCGACAGACTGGCGAACTGTCCAGGGTGACCTCGCCTCTCTCCTGGAACGTTAGCTGGAGAGGAACCAGCAACCCCTCTGGCCCCATTAGGGACAAGGATGTAAGAAAATCGATGGACGGATGGAGAAAAATTGTTGAGTAATGAGTTGATCTAACGTTGATAGATCAGCAGCCATTGTACAGCGGCGGTGAAACCAGCTGACCAAATGTGCTGGAATTCTGCTTAGGTTGCTAAGTAACCGGGCTGGGCTTGTTTGGGGTTGCTAGGTAATGGCACACTGCCCATGGAATGTAAACATTAATTTATTGGAAGTAGAAAAATGTGAGGGCGCTGTACAGTGGTGCAGTTGGTAGAGCTGTTGCCTTGCAGCAAGAAGGTCTTGGGTTTGATTCCCGGCCCGGGGTCTTTCTGCATGGAGTTTGCATGTTTGCTTTAACACGATATGACGTGTCAAAATGGCTAAAGTAGCTTTGAGTTTCTGATCACCTGTGTAGCTGGCATGTCTTTGAACGGCACATGTCCATTGGCTAATTCACAGGCCATGATGCCCAGGCTGTAGATGTCTGATCGAAAGTCGTATCCCTGCAGATTCTGGGAAAAACAATAAAAATATTTGCTGATAAGACAGACACACAGGGTCGCAGTATGTTTTGATGCTCCATACCTGCTGTAGGACTTCAGGGCTCAGCCAAGGCAGCACCTTCACACTGTACTGAGGGAAGTCATGAACCATTTTGGCCCTTTGGCCGTTACGGATGAGGCTGAAAATACTCCGCAGACCGGACATGCAGACTTGTCCGTCTGCAGATATCAGAACATGGCTGGCCTTCACACTCCTACATGAGCAAAACGATAAAAAAATACACCATCAGTCAAATCCAAATGCATAGTTTAATTAATATCATCGTCTTCATGAGACTGTCTTGGGAAAACAGAGCGTCTTCAGTCAGAGGCTTCTTCAGATTCGCTGTCATACAGACTGCTAAGGAGGTCTTTCCTGCCAACCAACAGCCATCACTGTCTATCATAACTCTATGAAGAATCTGAAATGAAATGATAATTTACCTTTGGGATCCATAAAGTATTTTTGAATTTGAACTGAATTTCACTACTACTATCTCAATTATGTAGTCAGACATAAAATAAAACTTTCCACGAATTTAACTCGTCCAAAATGTTATAAAAACAAACAGGTAGGACTGTTTTGATAATAAATTTAGCTGGATGATAAATTATCCCAGTAATTATTGCGATAAATTATCATATTTTGTTTTTGGACTAATTTACTGTGACTGGCATAATAATGCAAGTTTGCCATCTCAGAGACCAATAAAACACTCCACACTGGAACTGGAAGATATTTAAATATTCAAAATAAAACACAACTAAAAATAATAAAGCAGAGATTTTTATTTTTTATTTACCAAAATCATAAATAAAATGGGTTATAAAGTCTCTGTAAACAAAATTGTCCTTTAAAAAACAATCAAAGGGAAATTATGGAGCTCATTTTAATTTATTATGCAATTAATTAATTTATTCTTGCGACAGACTAATAAGACAAGCAGAAAGAAATATTGAGAATACAATCAAAACTAGCTAAGAATATTAATGACACAAAGAAAGAAAATAAAGTAAAAACAGCTTTTATTCTTCCAGAAAGGGGAAATTCAGGTGTAGGTTCACACGAAAAGTTCTTAAAGTGATTAAAATAATATGTAAATAAATAAGATTAACAATAACAACAATAACAAAATATGGTACAAGACTATAACAGAAAATACAGTGCGGTTTCTAGAGATAGGGTTATCTTTTTCACATATATCAGTTAATCTTACCTGTGTACATATCCCATGTGATGGATGTATTCAAGAGCTTTCAGCATGCCGAGCAAAATGTACGCAATGGTGAGTTCACCCATCCCATCCGAAAAATGAGTGCAGATGAGATCTCTAGCTGAACCTGCAAGGTCAAGTAATAATGAAGATAAGAGAATCTCCTGCGTTAGATTTAACAGGGGAAGAAATTGTGAGTGTTTCTGTTTTTGTACCATAAGCCATGAATGGTGTGATGACCCAAAGCTCGTTTTCTGCTATAAAGACGCTTCTGTACGGCAGAATGCTGGGGTGATGAAACAACTTTGACACATGTAGCTCACCCTAGTGAAAAGAGGAGAGAAAAGACTAGAAATTAGCAGGGAAAATTATATTAGACAGAAAAAAAAAACAACTTTCCTTCAAATACACCAAATCGTTAATATTAATTTCTTAATATTGATCAAAAAAGTTTGAGTTCTACTGGAAGATTATTTTACGTATAACATGGGAGAACTGTCTTGCTATGTAAGTGAAATAATCTGCCAATGGAACTAGAACTGGGTTGCTAGGTAACGGCTTGGCCTTGGCTGGGGTTGCTAGGTAACGGCGCCAGTGGAACTAGAACTTTATCACCAATATTATCGAATTATTGCATTAAATCAAGCTCCAATATTTTTGCTTAAAAGTTACTTGCAAAAAAAAAATCTTGGACGGGCTTTTGTTACTCCTTGTTATACTTCCACTGTGTTGGAAGTTGAACTGTACAATGTAATTGTAACGTGCCTTTCCAAATAAAAGGTTAAATAAAAAAAAAAAAAAAAGTTACTTGCACTTAAAATAAGATATATGTTCAAGAAACTGGACAAAAATACTCGGTAAGATTTTGTGTTTTTGCAGCGTTGACAAAACTGTAGAGCGCTGTGAAAATCTAACTGCCACCTTTTGGTTTTTTTCCCCCTCACACTTAAATGTTTTCAAATCATCCAACAAATTTTAAAATCAGACAAATTAATCAGAGTATGTAACATAGGTAGTTTTCAAATGATAAACTAGTGTAATAAGGGGGAAAAGTAGTCCAAATCAGCATGATTCTGTGTGAAAATATAAATTTACTACTTCAATAGCCACCAAAATCCTGTAAAATTAAGATGTTTTTTTAAATTGAACTTGTCTAACAATAGTGCCAATAGTTGTCTGCTAATAGTTTTGGACAGCTTTTTCAAATGAAACAAAGATTAAATTTAAATAAATATTTCTTTTGTATTAAACTTTGATGATCTGCAACATTTAAGTGAATAAATGTTTATTCATACCACAGCAGCTAAAATAATAACTCCCAATAAATCAGAGTTAGAAATGATTCTTAAACAGAAGGAGGATGCAGACCTGCAGGTAGGTCACCATATCGTTGGTGCATGACTCCAAGTCGATTCGACGAATGGCCACATGCTCTCCAGTGGGTTTGTAACGAGCCAGATTCACAGTCATCAGGTCGTCCAAGCCTTTTCCTAACAACCAAAAACATGCTTCAGTATAAAAATAGGATGGAAACTTATCTTTGAGTTCAACATTTATCCACATAGCTCCATTTATAAATATAAAAATACACTAAAAAAATCTAGAAAAGGAATAAAAAATTAACTAATCCTCATGAGGCATAAAATAATCGGAAAATGTTTACAACAAATGTTTTATCTGGTTATATCACAACTATATTCTGATAATCTTCCAACTTTATACTGATATTATTACGACTTTATTCTGGTAATCTGCCGACTTTATACTTGTAGTGTTCTAACTTTCTTCTTGTAATTAAAAACAAAAACCAAATCACAGTTTGGCCCTAATATTCTGTCGTGGAGTTGACCTGAATTCAAAGTCCAAATAAACAGAAACTATGAAACATATTTGTCAAACAAAATGGCCGCCCTAGGTGTGCTGACATCACTCGTTGCTATGGAACCGCAAGGAATTAATAGAGGAGAAAAAAAAAAAATCTACATTTTTCAAAAAAGTGCATAATATTAATAATGACAAATGACATCTTTAGCCCAATATTAAAAATAAAACAGTTTGTTATTACAAATTAAACAAAACAAAAGCACTAATAAGCTAGAACAGAATTAGAAAAGCAAACAAATGCATGACTCCAATGCAAATACTGTATGCATTAACAAAAGTGATTTGGTTGTTTTTGTAGAGAAATTACCCATCAAAAATCTGTTGAAACTGTTCATGCTAAAACATAAAAAGTGCATAAATGTCAGCTTTTTTTTTTACCGATGACAGTGAGCAGCTCGTATGAGCCGCTGTCTGGCAGGAAGGAGCTCATTGTGTCTTGGCGTGGCAGCGAGCTCAAACTCTCCTCACTGTCCTCATGGGGCTGGAGAGGAAAAACCAATCAACACGAAACTCTGAATTCAGCTTCATCAGTCTCAGATAAAACCCTTAAACCATCACAAAACAACAGAAAAGACCAATCTGTGGTACTACAGTGTTAGGCAGACAGACAACACTAGTGGATTTAAAACATTAGTAACAACATCCATCATATCCAGTGAGCACAAGTCTGACTTAAAGGTCAAATAATTAAAAATATAATAACAGTTCCACTTTCAGATCTACAGTGTTTCACTGCCAAAGCTTGGAAATAAACTTAGAAGCAGTATCTCATTTTAACTAGATTTAAGTCTCATTAATATCAAAATATATTCTCTTTAAGATAAAAAAGGTTGTAAAGGTAAAACAGCAACATCTTCTGGGATTTTTGGAAGTCGTCTAGAAGAAACGGGGTAAGAAGGAGAATTATGGCGAGTTAAGTTAAGGATTTTTAACAAGAGGAGCAAATTTTTACATCTTATTAAACAAGAAACCTTCTCGCAATAATGAGATATAAAACTAATCTCAATTAAATGAGCACATTTCTCATTTTAGCAAGTTCTAAACCTCATTTGAGTGAGATGAACTATCATTCTAACAAGAAATGTTATAATTTTAGTCTCGTTAAAACAATAAATCCCGATATAACAAGAAGGTTTTCTCATTTTCAACAAGAAAGTTCCTAAACTTCTCATAACTAAGACATTTTTTGTTTCAACAAGAAACTCTCATTAAATTGATAGTTTTTCATGTTAAACGATTTGCATCTCCTGTTAGTGAGAAAAGATCATTTTAATGAGAAACCTTCTCGTAATAACAAGATTCAAACTTGTTAAAATGAGAAATGTTATCTTAACATTTCTCATTTTAAAAAAGAAAGAAATGTTAAAATTTCTAAAATAAAATTTTAGTAAATTCATTTTCTAAAATTCAAATTCTAAAGTTATCTCATTTTAGCTTTCTAATTAAAATGCGAATGGTTTTAATTTTTAATTACAAACTTTGTCATTAAAAGCAACCAAAAGCATTGGTTTGTCATTAGAAGCAAAATACATTAAAATGAAAAACTTTTTTAAAGAAGTCTTTCATCTCTTTTTAGCAACAAAACTCTCACTTTTTAACATCAAACTTTCTCGTTAAAACAAGACGCTACACCTGAATTTGTTTCCAAACTGTGGCAGTGAAATGCTTCCATAAGGATCTGTGGCCACAGTAAGCTAAAGTATTTGTGAGCCACCTCGAACAGAACAGCAGCATATAAACATTTCCACATTCTTGGCAGTGAGGACTCCTGATTTCCATCAAGTTCTCGCTTTTGAAAAATGATGGAAATTAACCGACTGCAGCAGTACGCTGGTGAGGCGGATGAGGGCTAATGTATGACTTCATTTTAAAATAAAAATGCACGCTTAGCCTCTGTAAATATCCTCACAGATAAAACCAGAGGCTGTTTCTATAAGCAGAAAGATAAATGGAAAATCTTTACGCACCTAGGAAGCATAAATTAAAACCGTCTAAGCAGGAAAATCGAGCATGCTCTGGCAGCCACGGTTTGAAGAAACCTTTGCATGTACTTCATGTTCAGTTAAAATGATTAATCGGAGTAATCATGATTAATCAATTTTTGAAACAATCAACTAATTTAGTAACTAATTAATAATTAACTGGAGTATACAGGCTCAAAAAGGTCACTCCCTGACAAAACAAAATGTTCAGAGATGTGATTAAGCCTAAAATGTACAAAAAAATATTAGAACTGAAACAAATAATTAGATTAATCATGATTAATTGATTTTTGAAATAATCAACTAATTTAATAATCAATTAGTCGTTAACTAGAGTATACGGAGTTTAAAAAGGCCAATAACTGAAAGAACAACATGCTCAGAACTGTAAGTAAATAAGAAAAACATCAATAAAAATAGTACGGCTGAAATGATTAATCGTGATTAATCGATTATTATAAGAATTTTCAACTAATTTAGTAATTGATTGTTAACTGAAGCATTCAGACTCAAAATAAACTAACTACTGAAAGAACATCATACTCAGAACAGTAATTGTGTCAAAAATGGACAAAAAATATTAGGGCTGAAGTAATTGAGCATGATTAATCGATTTCTGAAATAATTGTCAACTAATTTAGTAACATTTTGCGTTTAAGGTAAAAGAAAAAAACTTAATCTATAAATCTGTTCTACTAAAAACTCATCAAGTGTCCCTTTTAGCTTCACCTACCGGTAGTTTAAATTCCATAAAGAAATCTCTTAAACACCTTTTTCTATCCATTTATTAATCTGTTTTTCCCATGTTGATGTTAGATGTGTTATTTTTCCTTTAGCTGCATCCTGTGCTGCAAATAACCAAGCTTTTGATAAAGGAATTCTGTTATCACATTTTATTTTAAATAGTAATTGAATTATTTGTTTATTTGCATATTTTAATGACTTTCTAAAACTGTATTTAAAAAATGAAATATCTGCAGAATGTGGTAGTATTTCCAACTGATTAATCGATTAATCGTGTGAATAATCTATTACTAAAATGACTGTTAGTTGCAGCATTAGTTTTCTGATCAAATGGAGAACCGAACAGTGATCAAACCCAAAATGGAGGGCAAAAAACTTCAACAACTAAGAAAACGTCACAGCACAGGTTCTTCACACAATAGGCTTGGACTTTCAGTCTGTAATATCTACATGTTAAAACACAAATTACACAAGATCTTTCTATTTTAATAGGCTACACATGAAAAGTATTAAATCTGTGAAGAAAAACAATAAACTCTGCAACAAAAGCACTCGTTTGTGAGGTGTAAAAGGACCATCTACGAAACAGGCATGTGCAGCATGAACTGGACACACGTGCATACAAACATGTCCAAAGCCTGGAGAGATCGTGAATCCCTCGAAATGTAAATCTCTGTGCGCACATACGTACTGTTTCAGTGCATGCACGCACATACACAAAAGGCAACATGAAGAATGAGGATGATGATGCAGTGACAGGAGTACCGCACTTACTTTCCTGTGTGAGAATCCCTGAGCTTGCTCTAGGGTAGAGAAACCATGTCAATGACATAAATATGTGAAACACAAAGAAAACTAGAGAAGGATCTCTGTTCACAGGAGGGTTTTTTCAGCTGCCAAGCACAGCCGCTGCATGATAGAGATCTGATTGAAGGAATTTTCTGCTTCACAAAATAAAAAAAAATAAAAAATCCATTTTAATTACAGATATTACAGTTTCAGTCAGAATTTTACATAAACTCATCATGAACATGAACAAAGTGTCATTGTAATTTGGGAGTTTTATTAACATATTCCATCCGTTTTTTCCCAGGACAGAAGGATTTTACAACACACAACAGAGAGTTGGGTGAACAAGATTTAATCTTTGGTGGATGTTCAAAAATAATCCCAACAGAGTCAAAATTATACTTATATTATGGCTGGATAATGAGGCTTAAGAATAAATAAAATCAGATTTTTTCTTGCCAGATTTTTTTTTTGTGCCTTTTTTCTAAAAATGACAGAAAATATTTCCAAAAGTGGCTTTAATTCCAGTCATTATTTCTGTGAGTTGTATAATGGAGCATTAGTTGTTTTCTTTAATTACAACAACATAGTCATAATATTCACAATTTTATCAGAAAAAACATCTTTAAAATACTCAGAAAAACTTGCTTTATTTAGTTCTTTCTAAATACACAGTTATTTACACAGTTTCTAAGTCCTGCTGCTGATAACAATTTGATGCTGATGTGTTAAAAGTTAAATATTTCTATTAAGTATAATTTGTAAAATTTATACTGACGTATAACTTCACAAGATGCTCAAAAATCCTAATTTTACGTCTTTATTTTTCTCATAAAACTTTATTCTCGTGATTAGAAACAAAAAAAAATTAGTCTGTAAAGTTGACTTGAATTCAAAGTCCAAAAAATAAACAGAAGCTGTAAAACAAGAAAAAAATCTGGGGGAAAAAATCATTTTTTTCCCTCTAAAATTAAATCTTCAAAAACAAAAAGCTGAAATTAAACGATGAATTTGATTTATTACCCATCTGTGTTTTTCTGGCCAATAATTTTATATTATTAATACAATCTCTGTCTTTAAGCTCAGTCCATAATTTTTAGAAGGTTGGGCTTTTCTAGAGACGATTTCTTTTGATGCGTCAGACCTGCAGACTGCTGTTTAACTTCCAACTTTAGTGCCTTTGCTGCATGCCTTATTTCTTTCTTTCTGCAGTGCTGTGAATTCAGGCCACAAGAGCCACAAAAATACGCAAAAAGAAAATGTGCTGGTTTCACATCTTTTTTTAAACTTAACATTATTGAAAGTTAATGTTATGTGTAAAAGTCTGATCTGTAGCAGGAAACGCAGCGCCAAAAAATAACTATACCTGTTGAGCAAAGAGCGTTGAAATGTGGCTGAGGTGCAGCTTCCTAAGCAACATACAGCAAATCAATAACAAAATGGATGGAAGGGACAAAACTTTGACCTCAAAACTGCTCAAATGTATCAATAAAAGAATTAGGAAAACAATAATGTTGGTGAATGTTGCACTAATTCAATATTTCAGTTTCAACAATAAAGTTTTATTTTAAAAACTGTTTTTTTCTGGCTTATGTCTTCTATTTTAGAATTGAAATAACTTGTAGTTTCCACTTGTTAATCTGCTTTTAGAACAACTTCTCAATTATCCAACATCTGCTGCACTCTGAGCAAACTGAAGGCTGCATACAGCCAAACTGTGATAAAGATTCATTTGAAATGCAGTGTAGCGCTAATCAGTAACAGCAGAAAACGACAGAAATTCATGCTTATATTGACTAAATCTAAAATTCTGACAGGAACTTTCTGTAAGGCAGTGGGAATCATGTGCAGCCAAAACAAATGATCAATTTGAACAAACATGCACAAATGCTGAAAGATGCAATCAAATGAAAATGAGGTAAAGTTGCAATAAAATAAATCCAACAATTTTGCGTAACAAATATATTTTTTTTAAAACTGAAAAAATATTAATAGTGCACAACATTCGATCTCCTTCAACCCTTTAAAAATTCACTGTAATTTTTATCAAAAACTAATGTCAGGGCTGTCAGGCAGCGCTTATACGTTTCTTAAGATTCATGAAAACATTTTGGAAAAATAATGTAACTGTTCAGAGTATTTATACTTTTTAAAAAGTACAAAGACATTGGCTCCCATTTAGTGCAATTATTGAATACAAGTGTCTATTTTTCCACTTTCATTGTAGTTTTCCTGTCCTGTCAGTTTTGTTTGAAAAAGAAAATTATTATTTTGTATATTTTATAGACTTTAATAAGCATAATTTATATACATATAAACATGTCAATAAATAATAAAAAAAAAAACACACAAAATGTTTTATTTTCTTCTTCGATGACAGTTTCATTTAAACAAATTTATACTGCCAGCTTCTCTTTCTGAGACTTTTCTCATTCTTAGATCAAATCAGTAAACCAATAATAGCATCCGCAGGACACATTAGAAGGTAATTAAAGGAATTTTTTGCATCAATTCCTATAAAATGCTGACAAAAACGGAAAGAAATAAAAAAAAGTTCAAAACAGATCAGACAAAACGACGAATAACAAATTTAGAATGATGTCTGGAGAGCAAAGCAAAGCAAGAACTGAGAGAAAACAACCTAAAGTAGTTTTTAAAAAATTGTTTCACTTAAACCTCACCTCCAAATAACTCCAGATCCCGCAGGCTCTCCACACTCAGTTTCTCAGTTACCCAGCGCTGACAGATAGAAAAGATTAATTGAAAGCATGAAAAAAAGCAAATTGATAGCAAGAAAAAGAAAAACACAGAAAGACAAAGAGAGAGTAATTCAGACTGTTGACAGCAGTGGTTAATAATAAACAGCAAGCAAGCAAGAAAAATAAACTAAAATGTTTAGTTTGTAAAATTTCCTTTAAAAACTCTACAAAAACTAAAGCAAAAAATATTTAACAGACTTTTTTTAGTTGAATTAGTTAATTTCTATATGAGGTTTAATATTAACCTATAAAAACAGTGTTGAAGTCATAAATCAATAAATGGAAAAGCTTACAAGAAACGACATTGATCCTCCTGAGGTCGTTTTTACATGAGATGCTGAAATAAACTTCCTTTGAGAATATCTGTGAAAATAAAGGAACTGTGATGAAAAGAAAAAAATGTTTTATCCCATCATGTAAAAAAAAAGTCCTTAATAGCAAAAAAATATCAGTTCTCTTGCCGCGAGAACTGATATATTTAAAAATTTTACTGAAAGATTGAGCGATACGTTTCTAATGCATCCCACATTTTATACTTTTGAGATCATTTCTGTTCTTTATCCAAAGGCTGGCATAATTAATAATAACTACAAGTCATTAATTACTTATAATGTTGTGAGAATCTCAAACAGGTAAAAAAAAAAAGAAAAATTGTTGTTATCACAGAACAAGAGCACCAAACATAGCTTGTAAACAAAGTATAATTTTTTTAACACTAGATTGTTGCCAGACTGAACTGAATTTAAACACACAAAAAAACAAAAAAACAAAATAATCAGTCTTTTAAAATGTTCTGGAAAAAAAATATTGAAATAAAAAAAGTGTGAAGCCATTTAAGAAAGACTTAAAGCATCAAGGATTATTGATTATGTCCACTTTAAAGGACAAAAAGCAATCTGATAGGAAAATTGAAGAAAAAAAATGTTTTTGCACGTTGCAAAACCACCCAAATACTAAATTCCCCCCGTCTGTTTTATTAAATCCTTCCAGAAAAACAAATTCAACTGGCAATACTGCTGAAATAACTATAAAATATAAGGGTACATGGTGATAGCAAGCTAAGTGTAAATGCCACACTTAATGAAGAAAAACAGCTATTCTTTCAGAGAACAGCTTTGCTAATGTTGCTATTTAATGGTGAAGGGAGCATCAGCTAACAACAGTTAGCAAAAGCAGCTGTTTTAACTTACTGTAACAAATTTAAAAGTCGTTATTTGACGCATAGCAACCTACCGCCGACTAGTGAAGAGTAACACGGTATAACCGTGGAAATAAAATATTTCTTAGTACCTTTATCGGTCCATCCGCTCCTGCAGAATGTTTTCAGCAACCCCCCTCTCTACGCTTCTGGTCGACGTTACGCACCAATTACGACGTGACGCCACTATTACGCATGACGTAAATAACGCAGACGCCCACTGCGTTCTAAAAGAAGCACAGAAACATTTACTAGCTTCAGAAATAGGTAAACAAATGCATAAATATTTGTTCTTAAAATTAGCACCGCTTTTATTAA
The DNA here is from genome assembly GCF_019740435.1 of Gambusia affinis. Lineage (NCBI taxonomy): Eukaryota > Metazoa > Chordata > Actinopteri > Cyprinodontiformes > Poeciliidae > Gambusia > Gambusia affinis. Next base: position 20,611,066 of record NC_057886.1, read on the forward strand.
TGATTTATACATCATAGTGCAACTAACTATCGAGGTTTTTCACCGTTACGTAAAATATAGAGCTTTTCTTCGCACACATTAGCCTTGGCCGTAATGCGGCCTTGAGCTAATGCTAGCATGTTGTGTTGTAAAACGAAAATCAAATCGTTGTTGCAAAGCGTGAGTCTTTAAAGATGGAAATATTTGATAGTGTACAATTGTTATTTTAGATGTACACATACTTACTCGTTTTCATTGCGATTTGATTCCTTTTAGTCTTCTTGCGAATGACGCTCAATTATTGAATGATTCCTAAACTAATGGAGGTGTGTTATTTATTCAGATCATATATATATATATATATCTATATATATATATATATATATATATATATATATATATATATATATATATATATAGATATATATATAGATATATATATATATGCGTGTGTCTGTATCCTGCATATCTAGTTGGGCGGTTAAACTATTAAAAAGAAATTCTTATTAATAAAATGTCTTAAAACTAAAATATATACGTTCAGCAAACCAATTATATGGATGTAGCTTTGATCACATTGGTTGATTATAGCATCAGCAGTTGGTTTTACAGAAGCTCCTGAGATACTTTACATCCTTTTCGCTCTCCTAATGTACTTTAATACATCACCTCAGCCATTTAGTTATGAATCTGTCAATGTTTATAGTCAAAACCTCACTACAATAAACACTGCTCTAAAATTAAAGCTTACCAGCGAGCAACAAGAGTATTTTACCACAGCGATTACATTCATTAACTGTACTGCTAAACAGTATATAATATATGTTTTTTTAATAATTTTTTGAGACAAACAGCATGAATCCCTGATGCTAACAGAGGAAAAGTAGTTTAAACAGTAACAATTACAGTTTGGGTATTACAATTGGAGTATTTCATAATCACAGTTTTTTTTTCCAATATTTAATGGACTAAAATCTTTGAGGTTTCCTGCATTTACAGGCCAAATATATTTCTATATTTGGCCTGTTTTACAGACTGCAGGGATGATCAAATACAAATCTAACGGAGGGATTAAAGCAGTTCAAACATTTTTTTGTTTTTTACAGTGCAGCCATGAACTGGAACAAAGGCGGTCCAGGAGTGAAGCGTGGGTTTGGTTTCGGAGGTTTTTCCCTTGCAGGGAAGAAAGAGGAGCCTAATGTTCCCCCAAAATCTCACACATCACTTGGCGCTTCTGGATCAAGTGGCAGTTATGGGAAAAGCCCACAGCTTCCGTCTTTCTACAAAATAGGGTCCAAAAGAGCTAATTTTGATGAAGAAAACGCGTAAGTGACAGCTACCCTCAGTGAATTTACTGTTTTACACAATATTAGTTAAACTGCTAAGATCTGAATGAAATGTAAATGCAATTGTGCAAATTAAAATCTTATGTTTTCTTCTGTTGTAGGTATTTCGAAGACGACGAAGAAGAGTCCAGCAGCAACGCCGATCTGCCCTACATTCCTGCTGAGAACTCGCCCACGCGGCAGCAGATGAAGTCGGGCGGCGGTGGCGGCTCAGACAGTGAAGACGACCCGTTGGACGCCTTCATGGCAGAGGTTGAGGTGGGAAAGTTATATAAAGTGAATTATTATTGTTGAACTCTGAGGCATAAAAATTCACTACTCACAAAGACTGGAAATGTGAAACTGAAGATAATCTCCATTCTGATCATTAATATTTTTTGAGGAGCAATTTTGTTTACTGAAACACTATAATGCATTTTAGTTATAGTTTCGCTTGTAAGTGGTTTTAATTTGCATTTTATTTACTATTTTTGGTTGTTGTGTTTTATTCTGGATGTTTAAATATCTTCCAGCTCCAGTGTTCTTTAAAAAATAAAACTTTTTTGGTCTTAAATATGGTGAATTTGCATTGATATAGCATTATCAACATATTACTTTAAAATGGTCTCAAAACAACAATACTATTGATCATCGCAATAATTCTTGATTTAGTTGATCCTCCAGCAAAATCTGTTATAAGGATAGCTCCATTGAGGATATGTTTCATTTTATTTCTCAGTGCTTCCAACAATGAATCTGAAACTATCTTTAAACATCTGCACAAAATAAAGTGTTGTATTTTACTATTTTTTTTTCCTTTTCTCAGAACCAAGCAGCTAAAGACATGAGGAAACTAGAAGAAAAGGAGAAAAAATCAACCAAGTAAGTATTTTCATTTAATCTGTCCATTAAAAAAAAAATTCCTGAGAAAAAAAACTATTAAAGTTGAAACTTTACAATAATTCTTTTAGGTTTCTGTCTGATTTTTCCTATTTTCTCAAGTTGGATGATACTTTTGTGGTTTTATGTTGTTCCTTTAACTGGGGGAAAAAAGTCACAAAGCAAAAGTGTCGCCTTAGGCAGAGTCATTGCGGGATGTGGGCTGCTTTTGGTGAATGAACGAGTTGCAGGGAAGTTTTTTTTTCTCCGCTTGTTTTTTTCAGGGGTATTCGTGATGACATTGAGGAAGAAGATGAGCAAGTGAGTGAGCTTTCCAACGTTTTTCAATCCAGAGACGTACTTCCTGTATCCTCTCTGATTTTTTTATTCTGCATCACATTTCTCTGACTCCGCAGGTTGCAATTAGGATCATTGTTGTTCGCCTGATTTTTGTGAATTTTCTTTTTTATTTAAATCCTATAACTAATGTAATTTTATATTTGTAGTTGCTTGACTATGAAGTGCACCAAACTATGTTAGTTTTAAAAAATAAAATGTTGTATTCTCTACAGGAAGCGTATTTCCGCTACATGGCAGAGAATCCCACAGCAGGGCTGACCCAGGAGGAAGAGGAGGAAAACATCGACTATGACAGTGATGGAAACCCAATTCCTTCTACAACCAAGAAAATAATCCTGCCGCTGCCACCAATTGATCACTCAGAGGTACTCAGATTAGTAGAAATCGCTTTACCTTGTCATTTATTTAAAGGAAAATCAAAATAATAATTTTTTTCTTGTGATTTGTGAATCCTCTGTCTCAAAGATCGACTACCCACCTTTTGAGAAAAACTTTTACATTGAACACGAGGAGCTAAGCATTCTCAACGGCAGCCAAGTGTTGGAGTTGAGGCAGAAACTCAACTTGAGAGTAAGTCAGTTATTTATTTTTTCATTTCACATTCAAATTGTTATTTTATTCTGAATACTTCTACAAGGTTGCTTTAAATTAGTTGTTTTCAAGGTTTGAAAAGTGCTTGATTTCTGTATAAAGTCCTTTATAAGTGAATGATATTCAAACTGCACATTTTTGTAATAAAGTGCAATCTAACGTTATATTGAAAGTCTAAATTTGGAAAAAGTTATTTACAGTTGAAACCAGATATTTATTTTTTAAGCATTTAATTTGATCAGGAAAGTTTCTTACCTTAACATTATTTGGTGGATTTGGTTCAAATATAATAAATATTTATTTTATTTTATTTTTCTTCTTTCTTTGGCTCTTTTTTATTTTCTCATCTTTCTTTTTATTTCCTTTTTTCTCTTTTCCCTTCTTTTGTATTATTTTTTCTCTTTTCTATTCTTTTTTCTGGTTTTTCCTTTTTTATCCTTTCTTTTTTCCCTTTTTTTCTCTTTTCTTATTTCATTTATCCTTTCTTTTTCTGTTTTTCCACTCTCTTTCCTTTTCTTTTTCCTCTTTCCTCTTTCTTTTCTTTCTTTTTCATTTCATTTCTCTTTTCTTGTTCTATTTGTTTCTATTCTCTTTATTATTTTTCCTCTTTCTTTCTCTTTTCTCATTTTCTTTCCTTCTTTCTCTTCTCTTTTTTCTCTGTTCTTATCTTTTCTTTTTGCTCATTCTTTTGCTTCCTCTTCTTCCCTCAGGTTTCTGGTGCTGCCCCTCCTAAACCTTGCACCAGCTTTGCTCACTTCGGCTTCGATGAGCAGCTGATGCATCAGATTCGAAAGTCTGAATACACTCAGCCCACGCCGATCCAGTGTCAGGTTCAGTAAAAATTTACTTTCTCATTTCAGGTTGTAGAGTTTAACCTAGAAATTGGTCCAACAACATTATTTGTCCCCACCATTCTTCCAGGGAGTTCCCATTGCGCTTTCTGGACGCGACATGATCGGCATTGCAAAAACAGGAAGTGGTAAGACAGCGGCATTCATCTGGCCGATGCTGGTTCACATCATGGACCAGAAGGAGCTGGAGCCGGGAGAGGGACCTATAGCGGTCATCGTGTGTCCCACCAGGGAGCTCTGTCAACAGGTAAACTACTGGAGTGTTTTTACCCAAATGTAAATAAGCTGAAGAGGTTTATTTATTATAGTTACGTTCTGCAGATCCATGCAGAGTGCAAGCGTTTTGGGAAAGTGTACTCGCTGCGTTCTGTGGCTGTTTACGGAGGCGGCAGCATGTGGGAGCAGGCCAAGGCTCTGCAGGAGGGAGCAGAGATCGTGGTGTGCACGCCGGTGAGAAACCTCACCTGCCTTTTCTTCCTGCTGCTGACGTCAAAATGCATAAACGAGAACTTCACCGAATGAAATGTGTCTACGCAGGGTCGCCTGATTGACCATGTTAAAAAAAAGGCCACATCCTTGCAGAGAGTGACATATCTAGTGTTTGATGAAGCTGATCGCATGTTTGATATGGGATTTGGTAAGCTGCCACTATTATTTTTTATATTGTCACCGTTTTTTTAATGTATGTAGATAAATAATTTTCCCTTCTTATTTAGAATATCAGGTGAGATCAATTGGAAGCCATGTTCGCCCAGACAGGCAGAGTAAGTCATATTTGGATTCTTATTGAGATTTGTAACTTTAATAAATAAGGTAAAGTTAAACTGGTCCTAGAAGTTAATGCAATAAACAATAATATTGTTCTTTCGAGATCATTTTCAAGTAATAAAAAGATGGTGGCACAATAATAATGCAGGACCATTCTGAAAAATCAATAAACTTTAAATTCTAGTGAACATTTAACACTGGAACTGGAAGACATTTTAAATATCCAATTTTGTTCAGATTTGCCTTAATTATTGCTTTGACTCTGTTGTTCTTTCCTGCAAAAGCCCTTTTTTAGAGTCTCTGTACTCCATTTAACTATTTATCAATTACTGAATTTGTTAACAATTATTTCAATAGTTGATTTATCATGATTATTCAGCCCTGATTGCTACTATAATTTCTTTTGCAGCTCTTCTCTTCAGCGCCACTTTTCGGAAAAAAATCGAGAGGTTGGCGAGGGACATTTTAGTTGATCCTATTCGGGTTGTGCAAGGCGACATCGGAGAGGTGATTCAATATTTACAATGTTTTTCATATAAAAACATTTACAAAATACATTTTGGGACAAGATTATGTTTCAAATATTTACTTGTCGGGGCATTCAGCTGCAGATTTTGTTTCTTTCTGTCAATTGTTTTGCTTAAAAGGCCAACGAGGATGTGACTCAGTTGGTGGAGCTGCTGCTCAGCGGATCAGATAAATGGAACTGGCTGACCCGAAGGCTGGTCGAGTTCACTTCCACCGGCTCTGTGCTCATTTTCGTCACCAAGAAGGCCAACTCTGAGGAGTTGGCCACTAACTTGACTCAGGAGGGCTACAGCCTCGGCCTCCTGCACGGAGACATGGACCAGAGCGAGAGGAACAAAGTCATCAGCGACTTCAAGAAGAAAAATTTACCCGTTCTGGTTGCCACTGATGTCGCCGGTGTTTACTTCCACTTCTTCTACATCTTTAAATGCTTTGATGAATATTTTTTTTACATGTTGTGAGCTGAATAACTCTATTCAGAATAATTATAAAATGTAAAAGATTGTAATATTGCCACCTCTCTGTCCTTCCCCCAGCCCGTGGTCTGGACATCCCGTCAATTCGCACCGTGGTGAATTACGATGTGGCGCGCGACATCGACACGCACACTCACAGAATCGGCCGAACGGGTCGCGCCGGGGAGAAAGGTGTCGCTTACACCCTTCTGACCAGCAAAGACACTTCGTTTGCCGGCGACTTGGTGCGAAACCTGGAGGGAGCCAATCAGGCCGTTCCCAAAGAGCTCATGGATTTAGCCATGCAGGTGGGATTAACATGGAAAAAACATCAAATTTTAACTAAGGGAGCACAATTGCTGTTTTCTGGACAATTGTTAAAAAGACTGACCAAAACCAATTGCGATTTTGGCCAATAGCATTTTTTTTTTTTTTTTTTTTATGTAGCAACATTTCTAAAGTATTTTTGGTCTATTTTCTAGCACATATACCTTAGTAGACTTGAAACAAGATAAAACTAATTTACAAGTAACTTTTTAGCAACCTATAGAAACTTGTTTTAATTCAAAAGTTATTCTAAATATTGATGAAAAAGTGCTAATTCCTCTGTAAAGACTATTTTGCTTATGGGAAGAGATTTTTTCCATGTTATAAGTGAAATAAGTTTTTTTATTATTTTTTTTTTATTATTATTTGAATGTAGTAGGATATACATTATAAACAAAAAGCGGACCTAAAAACAGTCTTTATAGACTTGAGGAGTTCAAAGTTTGATCTTTTATCTCCATTTTTCTGATATATGAATTACATTTTTCAAAATTGTTTCAAATTTGCCCATCTTGCCCCTCCAATATATAAATAATAATTTCTAGTGAAAGAGTCGTTGTCATTCCAGTGTAATGATATATTCACGTTCAGTAGCCCTACATCTGAGTGAATCAGTTTAAGAAATTATTTACTTAAAACAAGCTCCAATTTCTTGCTGAAAAGTTACTTGTAAGTTAGTTTTGCCTTCACTCAAGTGAACTAACATATTTTCACTACATAAAAACTTGGTAAGATTTTGTATTTTTGTGTAATACTTAAATTTATCTCCCCCAGAATCCCTGGTTCAGGAAATCGCGGTTTAAGGGAGGTAAAGGAAAGAAGCTGAACATCGGTGGAGGCGGTCTTGGTTACAAAGAGAGACCGGGTCTGGGGGCCGAGAGCTCTGTAAGTCACTTATCCACATAAAGTGTCAAACAATAGAATACCTCTGAATTTGGGCTGGACAACATGACTTAATTTTTATTGAAAAACAAAATCTTAGCCTGGATCTTACATTTTGTTGTAAAGTTGACTTGCATTTAAAGTGCAATTAATAATAGAATGTGAATATAAGCAAGATGACATCACTTGTATCTATAGAAACCCAAGGACTGCATTGGTGAAAAAATAGATCCAGATTTCCCAAAAATTAAATCTGCAAACACTAAAAATTTGATAAATTTGTTTTATCACCCAGCCCTACTGTGAATTGTGATTTAAGAAATAAATTTAATGTTTACAATATTTTTGTGCAGGAACGTGGCAGCAGCTTGTCTTCTGCTAGTAGCTTTGAAAGCTACAGCAAACCGACAACTGGGGCGATGGGGGACCGCATGTCTGCACTGAAACAAGCTTTCCAGGTGCTGTTTCTAATCATGTTTTCTCTTAATTAGTTTAGTTTTTTTACAATGAAAAAAAAATTAAATTATGTATAAAAATTGTGGTTGTTGTAGCATACACTGAAAAATGTAGATTATTCAACCTTACATTTGAATGTTGATATTCATTAAAGGAAGAAACCCACTTTAAAAAATAATTAATGAAATTAATTATTTCTTTACATCTAATTCTTCACCGTTGGATGTAAAGAATACTTTAGGTGTTTGATTTCTTTTTGACATTTTTGGATTGAATTAATTCTTTGTTGTAAAGTAAGTTCAACTAATTAAATATAAGGTCTTATCAGTCATTTATTTTTGGCACTAAGTTGATGTTTTTGGTGTCTAGAAAGTGAGCCACTTCAAAAAACTTACAAATGTAAAGTCATAAGTCAGCAGGTACTGCCCATTACCTAGTAACTCCAGCAAAGCCCAGACTGTTACCTAGCAACCCCAGTGAAGCTAAGCCCCGTTACCTACCCAAGCTAAGCTCAGGCAGCAGTTGATTTGCTGGTTTTATCGTTGTATGCATAGTACAATGGCTGCTGGAAAAGACAAGTGTTTTGTTGTTGACATACCATAGAGCAGTGTTTCCCAATTCCAGTCCTCGGGGCGCCCCTGCCTGCATGTTTTAGGTGTTTCCCTTCTGCCGCACACCTGGATTGAATCTTTGGGTGATTAACAGGCTCCTGCAGTACTTGGTGGCTGCAGAAGATGTCATGCAATCATTTGAATCAGCTGTTCTGGTATAGAGGCACATCTAAAACATGCAGACAGTGGGCCCAGAGGACTGGAATTGGGAAACACTGCCGTAGAGAAACCACCTGTCACATTTGGTTGTGCAGGAGGCTCTAGTTCTGCTTTTCAAAGATGTACATTTGTATAATTACACAACTGTTTGCAGCCATTTTCACCTGAGGGTGTAAAGTTGAGGTTATTTGGATTTAAGGTGATAAGAGGCCCTAAAACAGCTCATTTTGAAAGGAGATCAAAATATTAAATTTTATTACCCAAGGATGATATTGTATTTAAAAAATGTAATGAGCTTTACAAAAAATAGAATATTTTATAAAGCTCATGGACTTATTCCAACCTGTTCAAGGAAGTATAATAGATCACCTTTAATTTTCTGTTGAAAATTACAAATGGTGGAAATAATTTTCTCCAAAAAAAAAAAGATAAAAGTAAAAAAAACTGGTATCAGCAGCCTTTTTAATTCGTTCATACAGCCAATCATTTATTTCAGTGTCTGGTTTGTTTTAGGCTCAGTATAAGAGCCATTTTGTGGCGGCAACCAGCGGCTCTCCGAAGCTCAGCACCAAGTCTAGCAGCTCCTCCGGTTGGACCAGCGCCGGCAGCCTGAACTCTGTGCCAACAGAGGCCGCCAACGGCTCAGAGCGACCCAACCTGGCACCCTTTTCAATGCCTGGTTTCACCAGCGCCGGCTCCCTGAGTTCCGTGCCCGCCAATCCAACTGGCTCACAGCACAGCAGCTCTCCACCCGCACCCCCGACACACAGAGAGATCCCGCGGGACCGACACGGGGAGTCCCAGGGTCGTCCCGGCGACGGCCATCACCGCCACAGCGACAGGAGCGACCGGCATAGCAGCGAGGATCGCTACGGTGACCGGGACCGACACGGAGACAGAGATCGCGACCGCCATGGTGATAGAGATCGCCACAGCAGCCGCCACAGCGACAGCCGGAATGGCGACGGAAGCAGAAGAGAGAGAGATGACCGTAGAGGGGACAGGGATGGCGGAGACAGGGGAAGCGGGGAGGGGAGGGACAGGGATGGCGGAGACAGGGGAAGCGGGGAGGGGAGGGACAGGGATGGCGGAGACAGGGGAAGCGGGGAGGGGAGGGACAGGGGAGACGATAGCTTCGCAGTTCCCGACCCGCCGAAACGCAGAAAGAGCCGATGGGATAACTAAAGTTAGCACATCTTAGCTCCATATGTTCAGCTCCATAACGAGAGTTGGTCCGTCTAGGCAGGTAGCAGAGCAGATCAGAGCTTGAAAGAAGCAGCCATTTTGGTTTAAGCGGTCAGAAAAGTTGGTTTGGACTCAAGGTTTGTTCAGCACAGACAATTCATAAACACCAACTGTACACATACCATCCAAGCTGATGTTACTGTTAGTCAAGTCGAGCATAAAAGCTGTGAATTCTAATGTCTGTAAAAAATAAAGAAATGCAGTTTAAGATGCATTCTCACACATCTTTATGCTTGCAAAGCTCATGCTTTGTATATTTTCATTTTGTGTACTACAAAATTTCAGTTCACAGGTAAATGAACATGTCAAAGCAGCTTTGTGTGGCTCTTTTTGTGTATTGTATTCATGTTTTAGTGGAGTGCCTTTCCATGGCATACGTGTAAATCGCAAATAATAAAACATGTTTGATTAAAAGCTTTGGCGTCGTCCATTTGCTTTGTGTAGTTTCTTCCTTAATATGGCCGGCTGCTCTTCATCTCAAGGAATGACTGGGCATCAATCAGTCATGTCTTTCATTTTAAAATGCAAGTTGACTTTTAATATTTTAATAGCAAATAATAAAATTCGACTATTTAATCTCAGATTTTTTTTCTTCTCGCTGGATTTTTCAATCAGGCAAAAGTTTGAATCGCATTCTAAAGACGGATTAGATTACCGCTAGTTTACTGCTAACATACCCTTGCTATCTAACCTTTACGTGTAGGCTATTGATGTAAAAAAAACTATTTGTTGTTCGCCATGTCGTTTATATTAATATTTTTTTTGTCTATACCAAATAATACCAAAATTTCCACGTAACTTTATATTTTGATTCGTCTGATTATGTAATTTGTAAATAAACAATTTATGGTTTGATCAGTTTCGTGCTTAAGAAACCTTTTCACCAAATACTTTTTTATTCTTACTTGAGTAATTTTTTGGATGTGTGCTTTTTACATTTATTTGAGTTAAAATGGGATGAAATAGACCTCTTAGTTGAGTAAAACTTTCGGGTATTTCACCCACTTATACTCTTTGGACAAACCGTTTATTTAGGGCACCGTTATCAGAATTAGACATGAGATGTTCAGGAGCGCCTTGCAAAGTCGGACATCATAAATATCAGCAAAAGTACATTTTTTATGACTCAGATAAAAAAACAATTTAATTTTAACAAAATGCTATCACCTTAAGCAAAAACTTTACACTCATCGTAAATATGTCCTTTTAAAATTACTGAAATCTCGCGTGTGCCGCCAAAGCGGCGTGTGCAGTAGTTACATTTTGTCCGACATAACATGAACACGTCCGGAACAGATGCGAGCCAATAGCGTGCGACATCCTGCCGACGAAGAAAACGGTTGTATTGAAAACCGAGACAAGGAGCGGAGCAGAGGGTTGAAAGTCGCCGGCAAGCAGGCTAAGCTCCCACGGCAAAACCCTCCCAGACAAGAAGAAGAAATTGGAGACAACATTTTGAGTCCAGTTTCTGAGCAAGTAGATTTTACTGTTAGCCGGGCCACCGCAGACAAGTAGCGCAGATGGTGAGTTCTGCTTTTTCTTCCTCTCTGTCGGTTGGTTTGCACCGTGTCTGCAGCCTCTTCTCTCTTTCTCTCTCTCTGAGATGAGGTGGTGATGCCTGTCCACTCTAAAATGATCCACTGTCCAAGACGCTGATTCTTATTAACATTTGTTTTTATTTAGTTCTAATTTCAACTAAGTGTTTATCCTTGTTTGGTTTAGATTTAAATACCCCCCAACGGGGTCTTTAAAATGCTAACAGTGCGCCAATTGTAACGTCTGGTTCGCTAGCTTAAAGGCTAATTAATACATTAAAACACTTTATTAAATAAAACATTTACAACACTTTTTTAGACGTGATTGCTGTTGTTTTTATCTTATAAGCAGTTAAAATAATCCCCTCCTTTCGATTTCCTGATTTGAAAACCGCTTTGTTGCCGAACATAATGTTATTGTTTTGTTCTGTCAAGCGTAGCAGCTCAGGGTTGTAACAGCCTTACAAATTAGGTGTTATAGCTGACATATTCGCTCGTGTCAGACAGAACGTGATACACAGAACTCTATATATAATAAATACCTCAGAATATAGGTAGATATGATGTTGGACAGCATGTCAGGGCCATTGTTTCTTGGATTAATTTTGGTATATTTTAATTTGGAAATTATGTCCATGCATACATGAGCTTAATTTCGTCTGAGTTTGAGTCAGGGTATCATAAAACATAAAATACAGCGTTAAAAATGTAATTTATATATATATAAAGTGCCTAAAACATAAATTTGCAACATGATCCAATTGTAAAAAGCAGTACCTGAAAAATTGGGAAAACTCCAGTCACATTTTTTAACATCCCACTAAAAGCACTTGGATAGTTTTGAGTTTTGATATGTAACGTTTCAAACCATTGGTGTACCGTTAACAGTAAACAGCCTCTGCATATTGTGAAATTATTAATGACATCTGATATCCCCTATTGCATGATCCCACTTTAATCCAGCTTCTTATTTCTGTATGAACACAAAATAAACAGCCCATTAAGAGCTTCACTTCCTGCTTTAGTGTTATAAAGCAGTTTCCTTCAGCTGTCTGATCTCTCAACAACACTTTCATCCATCCAAAGCGCTACAACCTGATCGATTAATTTTTTGCCAGCATATGGCTTCTAGGCTTAACTACACTAAATGTCATTTCCTGCCACAGTTCTCAGACTGTCTGATTTTCAGTAACTAAGAGTCACTGCTGCCTCTTGTTTTGGTTAAATATGGGAATCTATGTCACGGTTTCATTTGTTCACCCAAAAAGCAGATGACAGATGGAGCTGTAGTCAAATGATATTGTACTAATTTTGGTTTGATTTGACTTTATTGAATGTAGTGTAATAAAGGAATAGACAAAGTTATAGTCAAACAATAGATTTAAAACAAAAGCAAAAAAATAAATAAAATAAGAGTAGCACTACTTCAGCATATTTTTACTAAAGTAAAAGTAAAAAATAACCACCTAAGAAAAAATGTCTACTCAATTACTGAGTAAATTATCACATTGTCAATCATTTAACATTTAAATACTACATAATCACATGAACCAAAATGGACAAAAATGACAATAATTCACATAAATAGTATAAGTTTTTGGTTAAAACATGTTTGTTTTTCATTCAGTTGGTAGAGAATCCAGACATTTCACTCAAGTAAGAGTATAAATACTTCATAATAGAATTACTCAAATAAAAATGAAAAGTACAGTGTAGTAAAACTGCTCCTAAAAGTAAATTTTTTCAACAAGGTTACTCAAGTAAATGTAATTAAGTAAATGTAACTTGTTACTGCCCAACTCTTGTCTTAATTAAAATTATTAAAAGCACTAAAACATAATTTTTTTTGTCTTTTTTGATTAGGAAAAAGGAGTAAGATAGAGGTTCAAACCAGATGTTGGATGGTTTTATTTAATTTAATGTTTGTATTTTCTTTAAAGTAAAACATTTATTAATGAGTTTCTCCTGTGAGTTTCCAGTTGACTCACGTCTTTCTGCACAGAAGAAGCAGTCGTTTCTATAAGGAGATGTTCTCGTTGTGGTTTGTTTCTTCCATCATGGCGTTTGTAGACCTGCATGAAAGTATTTTGCAGATAACCACATTCCTTCACTCTGATTTATATCATTTGTTTCCATTTCCTGAGAAGATTCACATGTAAAACGAACCCTGGTGATAAATCTGAAGTTTTAAATCAAAGATTGATTTTTTTTAGGCTTCATCTTCCATGTCATAATGTCATTTGAGCTCTTATTTTGTTGTTGGCTGAACCTGATACCGAGTCTCACATTTCTTTTGCTGCCAGGGACCGAATCCTTTGACCAGCTTGTTCAGAAACCTATATAGCATGTTTTATTTTCAATTATGATAAGCTTTGCTGCAACATGGTGAATCACTTTAACAAATAAGTGAAAGATTGTTTCTTAGTTCATCGTCTTTGTTCTTTGTGTGGTTGGATTGAAAACCTTGCTGCGATTGCAAGCAGATATTTGCATGCTAGTTGTGTTTTAGTTTTTTTCAGGGCTGGATGAGACATGCTCCGCTAAAGAATTTGATTGTGAAATATTTAATTTTCTCCCCTCCGTCATAACATCTGATCAGCTGTAGAATTATTTTGTAAACCACATTAAATAAAGTTGCAGGAGGAAAGCTGCAGGATGCTGCATGTTTTTAAAGTATTCAGTTAGACTTTAGTGATGCTTATTAAAATATGAAACAGAAAAAATAAAAAGTAGACCACCATTTATCTCTGATCTTTTTTTTTATTTCAAAGGCACCATATTTTGTATTTCAGCTAAGAACAAATATTTTTATTTATTTATTCATCAGAGCATCTTAAGTCATTTCACACAAAAAATGTTTTTTAAAAAAAGGGAAGTAAACTTTCTGCATTGTCAAATATCACAAGCTGCTTACTTTACTGCTGAAAAGCCAGTGTCACTTTCTCTATAGGCGCGCATGCTATTTCTCAGAATTGCTACTTGCAAATAAGATTGAAATGAGAACTGTGCTTCATTTGTTGTTTATTTCCTGCTTTTCCTTCATGAAGGTTTGGCCAAAATCATTTTTAAGCAGATTCTAATCAGCTTTTGTTCAGGAAAATTGACATTTAAGACATGCTTTAGACACGGTTTGTCTGAAAAAGTTTTAAAAAGTTAAGAATTTAAGAAAAATGTAGGTATGGAAAAAATATTATATCCAGTCTGGATCGTTTTGGTGGGCAAATATTGAACCTTTGTTCTTGTACCTTTAAAAACGAGTGAAAAACTGTTGAGTGTGAAAATATGTGATGAAAGTTTGACATCTTAGTCTATTTTTCCTTACTCAAAACTCATTTTACATTAAAGCTAACTCAAAGTAAAGGAGAAGAAGGAAGTTAAACTGGCTGCTTTATTCTTGAGTTCTGAACTTCCCCACTAGCATTTTTACATGTAACCAAATAGTTGATTTGGTTTGAATGGATGACCTACATAAACAATCCCTCCAGGATTTTGCTATTGTTTTTGCTACTTTAGAAATATTTGTAAAGAATTTCATGATGTTTCTGCTTGAAATTCACTCCAGAAAGATGAGAAAAAAAATAACAAGCAGACAGATTGGAGACACGAACATTTTTTTTAATTGAAGAACTGAAATTGCTCTCTTTTTTTGTTACTTGACATCAAATAAGACTGAGGTAGCAGAAATAAGAAATACTACCTCCTGCAGGTGAAAGATAGCGCTTAGAGGGATGGTATCATGTAAAATAGAATATTATGAGCTTTACATCATGTTATAATGTTATTCCCTCATCAGAAACAAACATGGAGTGTTGCTTTATTCCTATAATCTCCATGGCAACCATTCAGCCGTGCAAGACGCCTGGGTGGACCTAGCTCCGCCTGCGAGGTGCAGCTCCTCCTCTGAGCTGCAGTTTCCAAGTTTCAGAGCGTCCCCCCAATCAGCCCCTTCAGACTAGCCAGCAGCAAATAGCAAACATCTGGTAGAACTGTGCATCAGCTGAGCTCGTTAGAGGAGCTACTTCTCAGTGCAACTCTGGTAAATATGTTGTGATGTCTTCCTGAAGGTGGAGTGTTTAAAGGGTTAGAGGTCCAATTTCAAGGTGTTTAATTATGTATTATATCTGATATATATAGCATTGTTATTACAAATAAAATTATTTATTTAATTATGCTATAAAATGGCACAATGTGCCTGGAAAATACATAGAACAGCCACTTTAAAGCCAATAATTCTTTGCAAATTTTTGAGCAGAATTTGCAATAAACTTGTAATTATGAGAGTCCAAAAGAGAAACAGTACAAACAGAGTCCGGGTGTGATTAAAATTAACTTTATGCAGTTCTGTTTTGAAATATAAACACTCAACAATTTTCTTAAGTTAAAATACAGATGACTCAAGAAATTATTAGAATATATTAGTTTGCTTCTATTTTTAAATTCAGCATATTTGTTTTTTGACAAGACAGTTGACCCTCTTAATACAAGAGAAATATTACATTTTGTGAAAACCGATGCTTATTGGTCAATCAATAATATCAATCAACTCTGGATTAAGTCAATAATTGATAACTTTGGACATTTCCAGACAATAAAAAAAACAGCATAACCTTACTTTAGAAATTATTCTTGAGTTTTATCTGTGAGTTACTAAAAGTAGAACGTTCTGTTATTTGGCAGCTCATTATCTCATAATTATGTGACTTCTGGTGCACTTCCTTGTCAGACAGGAAGTCAAAACAAGACCTGTCCGCTGAGTCAATGAGACAGGCAGACATGGTGCTGGATGCACCCAGTGCAGAAAAATGCCCAGTCACTTTCTGGTTCCAGCAGGAAGTTCAGCTGGGGAAGTGAAATAGTGGCTGACCAGACGTTTCACCATGTTACTGGATGAGATTTCTCTGCAGACTGGAGAGCTGAATCCTTAACTAAAACTCTCTAAATGGGTCCAGTTCATGCAAGAAGAATCAGTTTTTGCAGGTAGATAATCAGCATCAAGTTTTACTTTCTGGAAACTCCATACCAGTTGGGAGTGTTTTCCCAGGCTTCAGGTCTCGGTCTCTAAATGTTTAGTTATTGATTTATATTTCTCTTCTTTTCCAGCGAGAAATTTAGGAGATCCAATAAGAAAATACACAAAAGCAGAGATGAAATCTGCAGTACCTCTTGGCTCCAAACAGAAAAATATTTTCCGCCAAGTTTATCTTTAAGACAAACTTCTGGACAGCTGTTAAATTGAATGGAGCTGTTTGTGTTCAAGCTGCTGTCACAATGATTATACAATGATTGTGTTTCTAAAAATAAGGAACAGGAGAGTGAATGTTTGGATCGCTGACAGAGTACATTTTTAACGTCCAAGCTTCCTTAAAAAGGCCCTGCAGCAGTGAGTCATCCTACACTGTGCATTCGGAGATAATCTAATGTGAAATACCTGATTTTGTTCCTGTCAGTCAGCAGTTTAAATGTAAGATGATTTATCTTTGTAGTACTTGCATGACCTGATTTGAAGGGTTGTGTTTGTACAAGAAGGAACCTCTTGCTTTAGTCCATGCCATCTTTAGCTGCATCTTTAAATTCCTTCACTGGAAAATTTTTTTGTAGGATTTACGACTTTTCCAATCCACACATGTCGTTCAGTGGGAGCTGGAGGCTGCAGTCATCCATCATAGGTCAGTATTTAGAGCAGCTGCTGTTGCTTAGATAAGAAGATTTATACCTGCTAGCATTTATACAGTTCATTTAACATTTAGGGTGCATTCACACCAGCTTTGTTTAGTCCATTTTAACTTGAATTGGACCAAAAAAGCAAACTTTGGTCCACCTACAAACCTCAGTGTCAGTTCAGTTGAAGTGAACTTTGGTGCAGTTTGAATGGTTGTGAACGCCAAGCGGACCGGAGAAGCAGACTAAAGCCCAGCGAATTCTGGGTAAATACAAACAAAACAAACTCAAGAATCTAGCGCTAGTTGGGGCGTGCTGTGGTGGCGTAGGGGACAGCGCGACCCACATTTGGAGGCCTTGAGTCCTCGACGTGGCCGTCGAGGATTCGATTCCTGGACCAGGTGACATTTGCCGCATGTCTTCCCCCCTGTCCCTCCCCCTTTCCTGTCAGCCTACTGTCATATAAGGGACACTAGAGCCCAAAAAAAGACCCCCTGGTGGGGAGAAAAAAAAAGAATCTAGCGCTAGCATTGGAAATGGCTTGTGTTTTTCCCAATGAGAACTCTGATACTACTCCATTTTTGTCTGCATTTGGTAAGAAGGAAGTTGCGCTCATGTCTTCTGAAGGTTTTGTGTCGTCTCCTTCAGTGGTTCTTGACGCAGCACCACCACAGGCGAGGAGGGGAACCGGTTTTTCTAGGGGTTTGGTTTGTTTGACTCAGTGCAGTGTGAAAGCAAACTGCAGCAATTGAAAATGTAACAAATGTTGCAACTTCAGTCCTCAGTTTAACTGAGTCTACTGAACTATCAAGTGTAAAAACACCTTGGTTATTTTTCAGTAAAAAACATACAGAAGGGTATGTTGTACCTTCGCTTCACTGTAGTTTGGTTCCTCACATTTGAGATATTCCTGAAGTGCCTCATCTTTGTTTTGCAAACTTTGGCCGGATCATGTCAAGCTTGGAGTTCCTGGGCATTCAATAAAAAACAAAATGAGTCCAAATGTTTTGCCTTCAACAAAGATGAGTCAGGTTGATTCGCTCTTTCTCTTCCCATTTTCTTTTTGTTTTGGTGCTTAAGTATGTGCCAGTACCAGCTGCTTGCCAACGTTCCGCTTCGTTACACAATGGAGACCAAAAACCAACAAATTTGTTTTACGTATTTAAACTGATTTTGGGACATTTTATATCGATTCTCAATCGCAACAAATGAGATTTGTAATTTTTTTTTGTAGGATATGTGTCCATTTTGATGAGAAATGGCCTCTGTGTCCTGCCATATTCATTCCCCAGTGAAGCATGGATATTAGCTAAATGTTTGTGGACTTGTTTAACTTAAATAAGCTAAATAAATACAATAAAATTAACTAAAGGTTGGTACCATGCTAGTGCAGAACGAGAAACACACAATGTATTTTAGAGGTTTTTGCACCTCCTTACTAAATGCCAATACATTCACTGCAAAAACACAAAATCTAACCAAGTAATTTTGGTTTAGTTTCTAGTGTAAATATCTTATTACATTTGAAATAAGACAAACTAACTTACAAGTAACTTTTCAGCAAGATACAGAGACTTGTTTTAAGTAAATAAAATAAAAAGTCCTTGTTCTATTATATTAACTTATAATATATAATTAGAACAAGAACTTTTTCATCAATATTAATAAATTATTCACTTTAAACAAGTATCTATATCTTCCTGAAAAGTTATTTTTGATAGATATTTGCACTAGAAATTATACCAAAAATACTTGGTAGGATTTTGTGTTTTTGCATTGTTTCTTGAGTTGGAGTGAAATACCTTTTCACATTTTCACAGTTTCTGATTTTTTTTTAGTTGGTTGTCAGTTGGGGAAACACTCAGTCATGTCTAGTTTGTTTAACCCACAGAAGAAACTAAGAAGTGAGATTAAGCAGCCTCCTAAATGTTGAACACAAATCTCAAAGCAGATACCCAGAAGCTTCGTTAAAGAGAACAGAGGAACCTGTTGTAATCAATCCCCTCGGCCTCGGGGTGTGTGTTTCACACTAACACACGCAGGTTGGCATGTGGAGGTGAGATTACAACCCAAGCAGAGGCTCAGAGAGAGAAATTGATGCAGTGAGCTAAGAGTTGAAGCTCTTTTGCAAGACGATTTGAGCTGAAAGTGCTCCTTGTTTGGTAAGATAATCACAGTCCAGCTGGCTGAAGTTTCTCACACACAGCTAAAACGGTGCTGGTTCAGAGAGGATTAGTTCCACTATAAAACCTCTTTATGAACACTGTGTTTTTTGCTCACAGAGGTTTTTCATTTCCCCTTAAGTTATTGAGGCCACATTGATTGGTATCATGCGAACCATTAGCTTTCTTCAGGCTTTTTTGCGGTGAAACTTGGGAAGTAATTGTCAGCAGACAATTACCAGTGAGAATAAGAATGCAACTGGGTTACTTTTCTCGTTGTCTACAGGATAGGAGAAACAGATGTGTCGCAACAACTTCCTGCCACAGTTGAGCAGTTTGGGGAAACTAAAGCTTATGTACATATATGGCAAAGACAGACCAAGATGGCACAAGATAATCTAAAGACTTGTTGGATGTATGTGAAAAATATAAGTCTTATAACAGTCAATTTTCCCTTTATGGCTGCAATTACAAGATTTTACTGCAGCTCCATTGTGAAGAAGCTTTACCTTCCCTGTAAAAACTTTAAATTTAAACTTAATTTTCAACAGTTTCTGGAGAAGATCAAAGTCTTTTTGGTTCAGCATGTGTTCAACACCACAGGAAGTGGTGTAGCATGCAGTGTGCTTGATAATCAGAACACATGAGCTGTCTGAAAGCTGGCAGCAACATAATGACTTCTCTAAAGAGGAACCATGGATGAGAAGGACATGCTTGACTGTTGGGATGTGATTGCATCTACAGGAAGATGCATGCTTCACTGCTAATTAACTAATTGCTACAAAAACATGTCATCCGGTTGCCTTGAGTGCTGGCAACATCCTTTCCTTTCCTGCCTGTTTGTGAAGTGTTTTATCAATAAAGTTAGGTCAAAATGTCATGCACATTGTTGAGTTAGAATAACACCTGAGACTGGTGCAAAATTTGATGCTAAAATGTTTCCAGTCATTTCCTGTGACAGGAATGACTGATGTGTCTGGTTAGTTATACTCAAACGATTAATTGTGAATAAATTGATTATTGAAATAATGGTCAACTAATTTAGTAATCGATTAATTGCTAGCAAGAGTATTCAGACTCTAAAACTACCTTTTGCTTAAAAACATATAGTCAGAGCATTAATTAAGGTAAAACCCTACAAAATAAACAAATTTTCTTTTAAAATGAAAACCATTTTGTAGTGAATATGTTCAGGTGGCATTTTTAGCTTTACCTGGTTCAATAAATCTCCTAACTACCTTTTGCTATCCATATATTCATCAAAAAAGTAATCAACAGATTGGTAGATGGTATTTTTGTTGCTGTAGATGCGATCTTTGCTACAAATGATCAAGCATTAAGGGAAGTAATTAACTAGCATACTGGCTGCCAGTGACCAACCCAACTCAGTATGCAAACATTAGTATATAAGCTAAAATTAGCTGAAATGCCAAGGCTTGCTTAAATGCTGTTGGTAGAAAATGAGTTATCACTAGTATATTGACTTAAATTGGCTTACTGCATTAAGTATGCTAAACATAGCTAATAATTTAAAAATTAGATAAAATATTAATTTTATCTAATGCTAGTTATCACTAGCATGTTGAGTGACTATCATGTTGACACTACCATTTGGATGTGAAATATCACTAGCTTGTTTACTTAATTGACTTACAGCATTAAAAAATTTAAATTTTTATCAAAATTAGACATCACCATTTGGATGGTTGCGATCACTAGCATGTTGGCACTACCAGTTTGATACAGTTTACCACTAGCATGTTGACGAACATTGGCTCCATTTATTATGCAAATATTAATCTATAAAGTTGTTCTGCAGCTCTTACCATGTGCATCTGTTACTAGCCTCAAACTCCCATTTTTATGCACTGATCTCCAGCTAAACTTACATAAGAAGCTTTTAGAAAGGTTTCCAGTGGACTTTCCCCTTCTTCCTCCACAGAGGCTGCCAGTTTTTGCTCCTACTGAGCTTTTTCTGCGGCACCCAGATAAAGCTGCTGCAGCTGTTTATTACTTGCTTTAGTTATAATCGTTGCTGCATGAATTCTGCCATAACAGTCCTAAAGTTAAGTCTTCGTTATGTTTGTAAGTTAGGTTTTGGGTGTTGTGGTTCCTCTAGGATTGCTTCTTCTTCCATACCAAACTTCCCAATGCTTCTTTAAATTTTTGCTCTTAAGCAAATATTTCACCTGTTGGATGGAAACGTCTTGAATAAGAATAAACCATTGAATTATGACTCAGTTTTATCAATGAATGAACTCTTTTGGTGTTTGAAGATTTAATTTATGGAAAATCTATATATATTTTTTTTTTTGTTTCCATAGTTACGAGTGATGTCAGTCCACCCAAGGCCGCCATCTTGTATGACAAACGTGTTTGATTTATTTATTGGGACTCTTAAATCAGATAGTATTAGAGCTTGGCTACAATATTATTTTTATTTTAAATAACAAGAATATAGTCAGAAAATTACCAGAATAAAGCTGTAGGAGACTGAAGTAGTAATTTTATGAGAACTTCAATGTGAAAAATAGAAAAAAAATAAAATGAGGGAAGTTTAGCATCTTGTGAACTAGTACTTTGGTATAAGCTTTACAGATAAGGAAACACTTCTTCAACACATCAGTATCAAATTATTATCAGTAGCAAAACTTTGAAACAATTGAGCAATGACTGAGTCTATTTCTTCTTTTTTTGTGTGTGTGTTTTTTTTCATTAAAATAACTTCTTTTTCTTAATTTTAATATGATCTTCTGGTAAAAATGCATCTTTTTTCGCTATATTCTCATAGTTTAAACTAAGATTCTTGTAGCCTAACCCTAGTACTCCGTCTTATGATTCACAGAGGGGATTATTAAAATAAGACACTTTCTCTCCAGAGCTGGGGAGAGGTCCAAAAATTTGTTGCTCTGCTTCAACATATTTTTATTCAAGTAAAAGTAACAAGTAGCATCCAAGAAATTACTCAAGTAAGAGTAAAAAACGTATCTGGTAAAAAGCCTACTGAAGTACAGAGTAACTGATCAAATTATCAACCATTTAATATCTAAAAATTACATCACTAGATGGACCAAAATATAAAGTTAAGTGGAAATTTTTGGTATTTTAAGGATCTAAATGATAATAATTCATATATGTAACAAAAGATATTTTTCCAAATCAGTTTTTGTTTTTATAAAAGAAATTGCTAAATAATAACAAAAACTGCAGGGGTGTGTCTGTGTCTGGTGATTTTCTTTTTCTTAAAACATGTTTTTCATTCAATGGGGAGAAAATCAATAAATTTTACTCAAGTAAGAGTAGAAATAATAACAAAATTACTGAAGTAAAAGTAAAAAGTACAGTATAATAAAAATACATTTTTTTTTTTTATTCTGAAGTAAATGTGACTAGTTGCCACCAAAACTCTGGTAATTTCTCTAGAAACACAATTTAGAAAATAAAATTATTTTAAAAAATCTAATAACATTGAATCTGGAATGAAAAAAATCTGACATTTTATTTTTAAGCTGTATTGCGGAGCCGTACATTAAGCTCATAAATCTGCTAATGAGACGAGAAAAGCTGATTTTGTAGGACTCAGTTCAGACAGGAGGCACCTGATCCTCTCCCCTGGGTGCAGAAAGACAGATGGAGCAAATGCAAACTGGGGGGAGAGAAACAGATCAGACTCGTGACACAAACACACTGGTAAAGCTAGAAAACCCACACTCTAGATGATTAACCAAATAATCTTCTATCATTAATAATGAATATGTAGATACATTGAAGCTTTGGGGTGTTTTAAAATATTAGCTGAAATAACAAACATGTTTTTTTTCTTATTTTTCTCAGGACACCAGATCCAACACTGAAGATAAATCTGTCCAGCGATCAAAGGTAATCAGAGCCTTCACTGCTCTCTGCTTCTTTTGTTTTTCTGGGTTGTAACATATTCCAAGCTTTTCATATGAACATGGAGATAAAACGCTAAACCCACTGAAACTGACAAATCAGCCCAGAAAATTTATTTATATAGCACATTTAACAATTTTAGTAATCAATTAGTCTGACGATGAATCAATTAATTGGATATAAAAATTGCCACGTTCTGTAGATTTTTAATTTAACCACTCAAGCTTGTTTTATACAATATTAGAAATACATCAAGAAATGCAATTAAACAATTCAGTTCAGTTTTCAAATAAGAAAAAGGAAACATTTTCTTGTCTAAAATGAAATAAATTGGCATTTCTTTTGTGTACAATTGATTAATTTTAGCAAAGGATGCATCTACAGCTAAAAAAAAGTAACATCAACATATGAAATTGTAATTTTTTTTATCAATAACTGAATGAAAAGAGGTGCTCAATAGAATAATTTTTACCAGGTGAATTTGAATCAGGTGAAGCTAAAACACTTGAGGAGTTCTCTTTAGAACACATTTACAGAAAAAGGTTTTTCTTTAAGCCTTTTCTGAATCTGTATCTCCAAATTTAATCGTTGAATCATTTCAGGCCTAGATTTGTGCATAACTAACTAGACATATGAGTCATTCCTCTTAAAGGGAACTATTTCATTAATCGATTAATCACGATTAATTTAATTGTTTTAGCCGTAAACTCATTTAAAACAACATCTGTTGACCAAAGTGCTGCACATTCTCCCTATGTGTTCAAATACTGACCACACTATGTTGTCATTGTTTTTCCAAACATTTCACCAAGGAGACTCTTTATCTCATCTTTGCTCACTGTTACTGGTGTATAAAAAACCTATAAGAAACAAACACACGTTTCTCAGCCTGGTGGGGGCGCAAGTAAAGCCTGGTGGCCCGCCAGGCTTCTGATACACTGAGAGAAATTTTTTTTTCCAAATATTTTTTCCTTTTTCACTGCATTGCGTGTCACTCCAGTAAATTATACATTAATGTGTTCAGTCTTTCAGCTTTAAGACCCAAAAGGAAGTGTGTGCAACATGTGAGAAGACAGTCTACCCAATGGAGAGATTGGTTGCCAACAACCTGGTTTTCCATTCAGCATGTTTCTGCTGCAAGCACTGCAAAGCCAAGCTGAGGTGAATAATATGTTTGGCTTTCTTTGATTTCTTTGGTTATATGATTCCTTCCTTCAGCTCATTTTGTAACTCTGCGATCCCGTCCCTCCTCGTTCTCCTCAGCCTCGGCTCCTTCGCAGCTCTTCAGGGCGAGTTTTACTGCAAGCCCCACTTCCAGCAGCTTTTCAAAAGCAAAGGCAACTACGACGAGGGTTTTGGACGCAAGCAGCACAAAGAGCTCTGGGCTTCCAAGGAGTCAGATAACATCACAAAGTCACCATGATCACACCTGCCTTTTTGTTTTCTTTTTTTTTTTTTTGTCCTTTTGAACACCTCCAGCATGTTTTGCGATGAACACATGCCTCGTTATGCTGGGGCGCAGTTAATTTGACCACGCGCTTTTTAAAAAACACCATTTGAACAGAAACATGCACAAACTGCTTAGAAATGACCCATACCATTAAAATGTCTGGAGATCTTAATCGACTATTATTTTAGATCTTTCTTTTCCTCTTTCCTGTAGAAGATTGTGACCAAACTTGTTCCCTGCATTAAAATAAACACAAAATCTTAGTATTTTTGGTCTAGTTTGTAATGCAAATATCTTAGTTCACATGAAATAACGACAATTAACTTAGAAGTAACTTTTCAGCAAGAAATAAGAGCCAATAATTCCTTACTATTTATGAAAAGGTACCAGTTCTATTGGCAGATTATTTCACTTACAAAATGGGGATAATTTCTTGTTATTAGTGAAATAAACTGCCAGTGGAACTCAAACTGGGTTGCTAGGTAACAGGCCTGGGCTTGGCTGGGGTTGCTAGGTAACGGGGCCAGTGGAACATGTACTTTTTGATCAATATTAAGGAATTATTGACATAAAACAAGCTCTTATTTCTTAAGTTGTCAAGTTAATTTTGTCTTATTTCAAGTTTTCTAAGATATTTGCGCTAGAAACTCGTCCAAAATTGCTTGGTAAGCTTTTGTGTTTTTGCAGTGTAAAATGGGGAGCTCATCAAAAACGTTTCTTTTTCTTCTCAAAATAAAAAGAAATGATGATAACAACAATAATAATAATAAGTTGCACCATTTTTTTGAGTTTTCTATCACATCCTCAGGCATTTCAGAAGTTTCAGAGCAACAGTGTTTCAAACAGAGCATGCACTCAGGTCAGTTTTTACCCAATAATTAAGATCAATGCATAGATTCAAACCATCCCTCGCTGTGGTACGCTGTTACAGGTTTATTCAGGAACAAACAGGGTACAGAGTACTGTATAACAACCGCACACATTAGCAACAGCTCACCTCATGTTTTACTTTTTATTAATAATATTCAATTCATCCTCTTCCTGTTTTTGAATTCCCAGTCTTATCCTTGCATGTTAGTACGACTGGGTCTTAATAGCCTTACCTTTTCAACTGTAATTATGTATTGTGTTGTGAATGGTTTTGTTTCATCAGTGCATACACTGCAAAAACAAAATCTTACCAAATAATTTTGGTCGAGTTACTAGTGTTTGAAATAAGACAGAACTAACTTACAAACAGCTTTTCAGCAGCACATAGGAGCTTGTTTTAAGTTAATAATTCTTTAACATTGATGAAAAAGTGCCAGTTTTCACTAGCAACCAGCTAATTGGCAGATTATTTATTTTACAATATAAGGAAAATGTTTTGTTTTAATTTAAATAATCTGCCAGTAGAACTAGTGCTTTCTAAATTAATATTAAGGAATTACTGACTTAAAATAAGCTCCCATATCTTGCTGAAAAGTTACTTGTAACTATAAGTTTTGTCTTATTTCCAGTTTACTAAGATATTTGCGCTAGAAACTCTCTCAAAATTACTCGGTAAGCTTTTGTGTTTTTGCAGTGCAGCAGCCTGTTTCTGTACTTTTATTATCGGAATATCAAATAATTTCTGAAACCTGTGTTTTGTATGCTATCTGTACATAGAGCCGTGGTTTGTGATTGTTGACCGTTTCCCTCCTCCTCCATCTTGCTGTACTCTCACTTTGCACAAGCAAACCCGATTACCAAACATGATGTTGAAAAACACGACGGAAACTGAGGCCTTGTCTGCTTATATGTGAAAACAGACAAGAAAATGTTGCTCCTCTGTTGTTTGAGGCATGTTAGTCATTGATAAGTCTTGTGAAGATTGTGATTGTTAATCCGAAATTCTTAAAGAATTAGTCTACTCGATGTTTTTGATTCATAAAGATGTGGATGAAACCTTTTTGGGTAAGAGATGAAGCATCTTTGAGAAATTGTGTGGCATTCATACCACTAGACAGTCATCATTTCCATCCCCCCAAAAAGGTGGATAATATTCACTTTTGTATTATTGCCTTTCTCTTCATACTTTCTGTTGCATACCAAGCAGTTACACAAGTGGACCTATACTCAAAATGCTCGTTTTGCAGTTCTCATTCTTGCAAACCCCTCTGCAGAGCTCCCTCTGCTGGAGAATGCTTGTCAGTGAAAGAGGGCCCTGTTTTAAATAATTTGCCTAAGAACCTAACAGCCTTTTTCAATATGTTGCCTCAGACTGCAGTGCTTTTTAATCAAAACTCCCAAGAGAATCCAGTTAATCGACGTCTCCATGTTTATGTTCCGCCAATTAAATATCTAATTTCCTAAAATGTGTGAATATTGCTGACACTTGAATGACACAAAGTATGTTTTGTGACTGAAAGTTTACTGTGAAACTGAGCATTCTGTGCAGAAAGGAGAAAGAGAGCCACGTCTTAGAAATAAGTAGTTGACCTGATTGTGTTTTAACAAGATTCCCATAAGAAGTTCATGTTTCTGGTTTTTTGGGGGGTGGTTTTTTAGTTGTTTTTTTGATTAGAGCATGTGTCAAACTCGAGGCCCAAGGGCCAAATCCGACTCACCATAATCTTTCTGTGTGACCTTTTAATGCCAACCGTCAAGAGAACAGTGTTCTTAAACATTATTTTATCAATTAAATCATTTATATATCTATCTATGTATTTTCTGCCAGATTATGTCAATCAGTCCCTCCAGTTTCTTGCAAATTATTGTGGGAATTCACTCAAAATGAACAAATCCATGCACTTTTTCACACTAACACATAATTATGAGTTTATTCAAGATTTTTCACAAAAATGTGTGGGTGCTCTCTTTCTTACTTGTACTAAACAGCTGCCTCAGCCTTAATTGATGCCAGATTACAGAAATAAAAAGTCACATTTATCATCACAAATACCACAAATTAGTACCATTAACTCTTTGATTGGAAAAAAACAAATGTGAAATCCTGGAGGGACTGAAATGATGTTCAATATTGTTTAATTTTAAGAATTAATTAATATTCTAACTGGTTTTATCAATACAATCTGGGACACCCAGGCCTTTAAGAGCACTCGTGATCTTGAATTGACCCAAAATGAAAAGGAGTTTGACACCGCTGCTTTAATAAGATCTCTGCACCAACCAGCAGCCATCATTTTATCCACATATTACCAAATGTTTTTCCTCTTACAATTTCTACATTTTCAACACTTTAAAATCAAGTGACGTGTTTTTAAAAATGCTGTTTCTGTCATCCTCTGCAGTTTGCCAAGGTACAACAGCAGAATCTGTGAACTGCACACCTTTAGGTTGAGTAAAGCAGAAAAGGTAAACTGGTTTACACTGGAGCCCAGAGGCTCAGGTGAATGATTGCAGTGTGACATGATGTTAAATCTGTGAGTCTGCTCCTTTTTGTGCTGGACATACATGTTGTTTCTATTGCTGTTGTCACCGAGACAATAATAATGTACGCATCTCTGAAGGTGTATCATTTTCCAGACTTGACCTGAGGGTTGAGATGGCCTTACAGCAAAAAAGAAAAAGAAAAAAGAAGAGGTTTGGACTGTTTACAGTCTTTTCCCCCGTTTTCCTTTAATACTTGTGTTTCAAATGTAAGCATCTCTCTTTTCTCTCCACCCTTTTACACAATCATTTTTTTTTCTTTTTTTACATGCTTTTGGAAAATAAATAAATAAATGCTGGTGTTGATTTAATTCATGTTGGCTTGAGTCTACTTTGTATTTAAAAGCTTTAAGGTGTTCGTGTTTAGAAAAATGCACACACAAAATAACATTTATGCTGCTTGCAGTGTTAATATTTATTTTTTTTATAATTCACACTATTCTCTACTTTTATTTTTGACCCTATGTTTCTAAACACTTGCAACCTTCAAAAATAAATGTTTTATTGGAAGCAAAACTTATTTTATTAATAATAACAGAAACAGTCCTATCTGTTTTTGCATAAAAACAAATGTTGTTTGAGTCATGGGCTTTTTTTTAACTTGGGTTTATAATGTGTTTTTTCTTTTTCATTGTAGTTCTATTATCCATAGAATTTAGTAGCATTTTGTCCTGATTTCTTTTGAATGGCGTCAAACAAGAAGAAAGTGAGGTTATGCTCTAAAATACGTATGTAAATGTGTTTTTTTATTTTTGGTGTCTAAATGTCTGGTTTCATTTGAATATTTACTAAATAAAACTTCAACTTTCAGTAAATGTCAATTTTCCATTACTCTTGAACGCCTCACGCACGTCACAGAACGTCTCCGCCCCACCAATAATATGCGCGTCCCCGCGTAAAGCTATCCACCGAGTAACAGCGCGTCCCCGCATCTTGACGGCGCTAATTTGGATAGTTTGTCAATCAGGAATTCCTCCGGGAGCAACTCTGAAACATTTTTAAACGTGTGATCGGCCGAGAGTCAGGCATTTTGGTTAACAATGGACCACCTCGGCTAAGCGGCTTCCGTGACTTGTTGGAGGAGTAGTAGTGGGTTCCGGTGGAGATATTTTGTGCTGTCAGGAAGTTTGACGTTTTCGGTTGAAGAACGTTTCTTTGGTTTGTTTTGGTTGTGTAAAAGCGGCGGTTTAGCTAACTCTACCTCCATAAACCCCGGGAAATTCGTACTATCCCACCACCTGATTTAACTACGACTTGTTAAACATTATTACTTTTAAAGTTAGTGAAGTTTTTTTTTGTGATTAAAGCCACTTTGGATTCGCTAACATATAGTTGGTCGCGTTACAGAGTAACGGTTGTTCTTTCTTTTATTGTCCTTAAAGTCCTTAAGTAATTACGATATGACGTTGCTTGATGAATTAAGTTCATTTGTGCATTTCCTATAGGCCGCGAAAAGACTGCAGCCAGTACTATATTGAACAAAAAAAGGAAAATCTACAGATTTAGCAGGAAGGCAGGGTATTTTAATCACGGAAACTGTCCGGGTTTTCCCTTTGGATAGCTCTCAAATGGATTTAATGAATGCTACACAGCAATTGCTACATATAGTATGCTAGTTTTTGTTATAAAATAAGCCTGAAAAATAAGAAGTTAAAGTGACTATTCGATCATGTTTTGGAAATTTAAGTTTTCCAAAGATCCGAGGCTGCAGCGGCCTCAGCCGGAGCACTTAGATGTAGGTTTTTCCATATAGGATTATTGTCTTTTGAGCTAAAATTTTCTTTAAAATACCTCTATAAAAGACTATATTAGTGTGTTTTTGTTGTTAATCCTCGGTGAAAGAAGGCGTACCCCCTTTATTTAAGGGGGTATCCAGCCCCTCCATGCCTCCTTCACTCTCACGCCTTCTCCCGGGTGTTTTGGTCTGATGGACGTCCACACCTCCGGGACAAATTACTCCAAATCCGCCCAGAGACACCGGTGACCGGGTCGGTTCCGAGCGGGAGGGGTTACCTGAGACTCCAGGTGAGGTAAGGTTGTGACACGTTCACGTGATCTAGTTGACAAAAAAAGTATAAGGTGCACTTACTTTCCTACCTTATCTGAGAAAACTAAACCACGTTTACTCAACAAAACATCAAATCATGTATTATTTCTTTTGCAGTTAGTTCATTTTAAATTCAAAGTGGTAAAATAGTCTTAGAAGTTGAAGCACCAGCACCATGTAACTTTTATTAAAGATATTTATTTGTACATATTTTTTGAAAGTTATTATATTGTGACGATATGTTATGAGAAACAACCTATCAGAGCCAGGAGGTGGGTTTTAGCGCTGTCGAATAAAGTGTTTCTGTAACAGTAAGTTGTTTCTTAGCCATCAGCACATTTAGCAGCGAGTACAGAAGATTGATTGGCAGCGTTAAGGATGTCTTAAAGTTACAGTGTGCAACTTTTATCACATTTATTTTTCAAATATTTGTTGAAAGTACCACCATGTTGTGACAGTATATTATGAGACAGATAATATGTGACTAATTCAATCTCCTCTTCCCTGAGCTACTTTTGCCGTCTGAAATCAACCTACCAAAATACACTAGGAGGATGGTCTTAGTGCTGTCAAATGGTACTTGCATAGCGCTTTTCCAGTCGTTTTGACCACTCAAAGCACTTTACACTAGAGTCACATTCATCCATTCGCGCTCAGAAACGCACACACATTTATACACCGATAAGCAAGATGTGGCAAGAGAAAGCTGGAATTGAACCTACAACCTTCCAATCGCAAGATGACTACTCTACCATACAGCCACAGTTGCCCATCCTTGACTGTGTGTCAATCATCCTCATATACTCCTACATGTGCTAATGGCACAGAAACACACTTAACGTTACAGGAAAACTGTTAATTCATCACCTTTGGTGGAAATACTAACACATAGGGTGATTGGCAGCGCTAAGACCCGCCTCCTGTCTCTGAATGGTTATTTCTAGTTATCACTGAGAGAATGCAAAGGAGCTTCATTTCTTTTTTCACAGATTATCTATCTCATACCAAATTTTAACGACATAGCGACAGTTGTAAAAAAAAAAAAAGATTGACGTTACATCCTGTAGCTTGAAAGTCTTAGTGTATCTAAAATTAAGGCCTTTAAATGATGTAAATTATTTTTTTCACAGGTCTTAAATTTTGTCTTGTCAGGACCATTAATCTAATATATTTTAGATTTTGTTTTGGGTTTTTTTGGTGGGATTTTTTGTTTTGTGTTGTTACTTAAAAAAGGCTGATGCTTTCTCTACCACTAACATAGCCTTGCTAGCTAGCCTGTTAGCTTTTTTGCATCTGCTACTTATAAGTTTAAATGTATCTCTACTTGACTGGACAAAAGTTATACATTTCTGTGGTGATATAGGGCTTAAATTCCTTTGATTATTCATCTTAAAATGTATTAAATTTGAGTTGGTGCTATGTCTTTCTGACATAACACTCCTTTAAATATCTCAACTTTGTCCATGAAATTTCTGTGTTTCTTGGACTTCCATCATAGTAAGTTACCGACTGGTGCCCTTCATAGATCAACATTGTTTTTGTTTTCAATTAGTCATTGACCAATGGGAGCCAATGATGTTGCCAAAGCCAACACTTGGTCCAGGTTGACTTGGGAATATTTAAAAACGTTTCGTCTTCTAAACCAAAGCACATGTGCACCTGAAATATGATAGAGACCTGAGGAGACCAAGGGGTTTTGCTGAGAATCCATGAGGCCAGATGCATCTCAGGTCTGAGACAGGGAGGGGAAAAAACAGCCTGAGACTAAACATTTCTCAAAAGCAGACAGAGGAGAGAGGGCAGAGGAAAATCCATGTAAATCCTCCTAGTCCTGGAAATACGATACAAGGAAAATAAAGCAGACACAGCTGACTCAAGCAGCCTTGTTCTCAATTGAATTCCCGGCATTCCACATTGGGGGGGTCATTAAAATCGGTTCAAACTGGGGTGAGAAGAGGGGCAGCTCTTGACAAAGAGGCTAGGCTTTGTTTGACTACAACAAAGGAGTTTTCTTTAAAGATGAAGCAGTCTCACTGATGTCTGTAGCCAAGGAAAGAGACAATGGCTCTATGTTACCTCAAGTTACCCGACACGGATAAAACTGTGAGAATCTCACACTTCGTAAAGTTCATGGTCTTTCATAGTGCATAAAATGCCAAATTGGAAGAGTTGAAAAGATTTCGCCTCCCGCTCCTTTGGCAGATATGAGAGCAGCGGAAACTTTAAAGCATTGCGGTCACGCTCTGCCAGCCGCAGTCGGACATACCCGGCATTCCTGTGGGTGATTATTACCCTGAATCCCGCGGCTTCACTAAGGTACCTCAGGTGCCGATGCCACTCACTTTGGGTACAGAGCATTTGTTACTTTGTCACTACGGTGGTTGCAAGTTATCAATAATGAGTTAATCTGAAGTTGATTAATCTTACTGAGTGATTTAGGATTAATTCATAAATGGCCATTTATGTATCAAAAGGTCAGAGCACAACATAAAGTTTTAAACTGTTCAATATATTTTTCTCACTTTATTAAGCTTTCGCAAAGGTTGCTGAATAGTAAAATAAAATATGAAAATAATAAAATATATGAACTACAACGGTGCATTGTTGTAGTTTAGGGTGGAAAGCACATTTCTGCTACAAAACTCACAAATTTACAAGGGAAAACAAGGAAAGTCAAAAAAATTTGTGAGAAAAAAACTAAAATTTTGAAATTAATTAAAATTATTTTATAGAATAAACTTGGACATTTTCTGCGCTTATAAAGTAAAAAAAATTGACTTTTTGAGCCTGGAAATGTTCACTTTCTGTGAAGTGTTTATATTTCAAAACAGAACTGCATAAAGTGCATTTGACATCCCAAAATGGACCCTGATTGGACTTTTTCTCTCTTCCTTTTCTGGGATGTCTCCAGCATCTTTGTTTCTGTATCAACAGCTCCAGTTAAGAATGATCAGTGTTGCCCTCTTCTGGATGGAGGCCAAACAACATTCTTAGTTTATAAAATAAAACTAACTTTAATCTAATAAGCAATTAATTAACAATTAATTGTAAGCTCATTATTTGTTTGCATCCCTAGTACCTTTTAGTTAAGCTACTTTTTACCTTTTTGGTGGTTTGTTTCTGCATTGTATTGAATCAGTGACTCAAGTTTATTTTCACTTTATGTACTTCAGTTTTGTGGTTTGCCTGTTTTGATCCTTTTGATGATCCGGTTTTGTCGGACAGATGTTCTCACATTTAGCTTGAGGGTACTTTGGTTTACGGAGGAGTCCGTGATCCGTTCAGTGACTCCACAGTGCCCATCTCCTGTGGCCACAAAACAAGCCCAAACAGTCGTCCTTCCACCACTGCGGTTGCCAGGTGTTTGTGATGATTTGCTATGTTTGATTTTATCCAAACATGGCACTGTGTAGTACAGCCAAGCATCTCTACTTTTGGCTGATGTATCCAGAATGTTTTGGCTCATGTAGATACAACTTTGCAAGCCCGAATTGTTCCCCCACATTCTTTTTAGAGAGAAGAGGATTTCTCTTGGCAACCATTTCAAAACAACCCATCTACTTCATTTTTCTAGCAGTCCCATCATGAACTTTAACATTTGACATGCTAAATGAGGTCTGCATTACTGAGATGGGAATTTCTCTGAGAGTCCAATCAAGGGGTGAATTTGAAAACATTTCCCTTCCTTGGAAGATCTCCAGATCTCGTGATTGGAAAACACGGGCGAAAGACTGTTGGGAATATTTTTCTTTGGGAGACAAACAATCGACTTACAGTTGATTGTCTATTAATAGTTAATTAGATTAAAATTGGTTTCAATCAATTAACTAATAACATCCGCTTATAAATTTTTTCGGTGTCGTAGTTTGTGCCGCCGTCCAGCAGAGGGCGCTGCTAGTCATCCTTATTAGCGGAGCCGTTGAGGCAGAAACAAAGATGGCGGAGATATTTCTAAGAAAGAGGAACGGTCCTGGAGTCCTGTTTGGGACGTAAAAGCACTTTGTGCGATTCTGTTATTCGCTACGAAGGGGAGGGTATAATGACGTCTCAAAATGTAGAAAAATAGTAACGTGATAGAAAAAGACGTGACGCCAATTAGCACGGTTGATTTTGAGAGCTATCTAAGTTTAATAATATGAGAAAACAATAGTTCTCTGTTTATTTAGTCAATATTTAACAGGTCACAAAAATTTTAAAATATAACATCCTTTTCTGAAAAATGTATGTATTATGAAAAACGTAGCCGCACATGTTATGGAAAGACAGTCAACCATCTTGATGCAAACAAAAATTCAAGTTTATAAGAAAATGGCCGCGTAATGTTCACACATTAAATGACTTTCTTCTTTTATAGCACATATCTATATGTTAGATCATACATTCTAGTTTTTATAGAAATGGTCACCTGCTTCTAATCAGCAGTTTGGAATCTATGCTTTTACGCATTTGAGATTAAACCAATTTAAACCCCAATATGCACCAGAAATGTCAATTTTAATGAATTTAAGGAGGGTTTGTGTTTTATTTCAGTACATGATGCTGTTGGTGCAGTCAACAGGGCTGAATATATTGCCCTGTTAACTTGAGCAGTAGATTTATGACATGGCTTTGGGATAGTTTTGCTGCTCGTGCAACCAGAGCTGCTCAAACCTGGTTTCGATTTTTAAAAATTGCAGAAAACTGCTCATAAAGAATTCTTCTCATAGGAACGGAGCCAGAGCGATCGCTGCCAGTGCAGCTTGAATGTCAGCCGTTTCCAATTGCTGTTCTTTCTCATGGGCATATTTTAGCATGCGCTGGACACATTTTCATTCACTCTGACTTTCATTCAGTCAAAAATGTTTTGCTTTGGTTTCTGGATTCTTGGGTTTCATCCCTGCAAAATCCAAAGCTTTTTGTCATCATGAAGGCCTCATTATCTCTTTGGTTGTCATAAATAAAAAAGTGGTTTAGTCATTATTTGCACACTTGTAACTTTTTAAACTTCTTTTTTTCATACGTTATATCCTGCCTGACTCATCTTATGATATTAACCTAACTAAGCATTTCTCCCTGCAGGCTGTGGGTGGTCTGGCACATCAGAGGCATCAATCTGAACCCCGGTTTGTGGACCCCGCCTGCACAACACTGCCGCAATGAGTGAGTCTGATGTTAAACAGGCATTTCAGTGCACAGTTTTGACACAGCACAAGATAAAAACAGTTGCAGCAGAAAGCATCGACCTGGTCTGAGCAATCAGCAGCTCCAGACTCTCAGGTGAAGGATTGGGTTCTGGGTCCGGTTCCCTCAGCTGCCCTGGGGCTGTATGATGTCTTTCCAAGCTACACAAGGGGAATATTTTCTCTTCGTGATTGAGCACAGCCAAGGCAGAGTTTCTTCTGAGATCAAACATGGGAAAAAATGCATATCAGAAACAGCACAGTCCTTCCCTGACTCTCAGAGAACCCAGTCAAAGATGGTTTAGATGGGATTATGGGTTAAGAAAGCTGACAAGATGTCCATTTCACCTTTTAAGGCTGAGTGATTTGAGAAAATGCACATCCATCTTTACTAGTGTTTTTTGAAATCATTGAAAGTGCTTGAGTTTCAGTGAGATGTTTTAAAGGTTTGGAAAATGTTTCATTTCTGTGTAAAGAGCCTAATATTAAAACTGCATATATTTTTAGTAAAGTGCAATTTAACCTTTGATTACCGTAAAAGCCTAAATTTGGAAAACTTTTACATTTGAAACCAGGTATTTTCAAATACCTAATAAAAATACGCATATTTTTCTCAGTTAAATCACACTAATACTATTACCAGAATTATTTTCCAAATTCCAGAAAACTTGGTGAGTTTTTGCAGATTATCTTTAAGCATTTTATTTGAGCAGTAAGGTTGTTAACCTTAACATGACCTGTTTGGATTGTTTCAATGTTGTGAATTTTTGTTATTCCTATGTGATCTGTGTAATTAAAGCTTCTTTTTTTTTTTTTTTTTTACACCAAATAACGCTACTGAAATTGGGGATTTTTTTGTTAAATTAGTTTTTTCTTCATTGTCCAATCAGGTTTATTGATGGTGAGGAAAAAAAACATTTCAAAACATAAAATGTTGTCATATTTTAGTTTACCTTGTCCCTGCTGTCGATTGAAGGATGTTGTCACAAACATCATTAATAACATCAATAAATTATGTATAAAAGTGAATTGAAATTATTTGGTTGTATTGCTTTAAACTCCAAAATGCAGTGCTGCGCTGCTTTACCTTGAAAAGTGCTTGAATTTTACTGTGGACAAAGTGCATGAACCCTGTGTTATGCATGTGCTCTAATTCCTGTTTGTGTGTTTTGTTGGGCTGTCGTCAGATGAGAGGCAGGCTCTCCACTCTATAATGAAGGACCTGGTTGCCCTCCAGATGACGCGACGACAGCCGGGGTTTTCCTACGACAGCGGCAAGCCAAAGACATCAACGCAGGCCAACAGACAGGTGCGGCACCATTCAGATGATGATTAAAAGCATTCCCAACTTATGAGAGGGTTAGGATTCAAAAACTCACTTAAGTCATCCTCAAAATCAAAGGCTTTAAAGCACATATGTCAGAGTCAAGGCCCGCGGGCCACATCCGGCCCGCGAGAAGATTTTCTACGGCCCCTGGGATGATCTTGATTTATTATTAGAACCGGCCCGCAGCAAGCCGGCACCCCGTCTGAAAAAATGCGAGATGCACTATCCGCTGCACTAGACCAAATGCGTCATTTAAAAAAAAATCTCAATGAACATTCGATCAGTCCGGCCCTCGGCTTGTAGCTAAATTTTTTATTTGGCCCTCCGTCCATTTGACTTTGACACCCCTGCTTTAAAGTGACCTATTATGCTTCCTTGAACAGATTAGGATAGATCTATGGTCTATTCAAAACATTTTTATTACATTTTTTGCACAAAATCAGTCTTCAATCATGAGATTTTAGTCTGATCAGTTTGGCTCCTGTCACTTTGAATGGTGCTGGCCACGCCCCCCCAACTCAACGTTTACATTCAATTCAACTCAATTATACAGCCATACAGCTTTGAAAAGCAGAAGTGGAGCCTCCTTTACAACCAACAAGAATTCAGCAAGTGGTTTCTGAATGATAAGATCAACAACAAAACACTTGACTATTCCAGCAGCCATTGTACAGCTCATACAGCAGTAAACTCCCCCAAATGTGTTGGGGTTGCTAAGTAACGGTGAGTGATTTAACAATTGGTATGGTTTTTCTGAAATGCCTCATTTTCCAGACATCAAAAATAATTAACTTATTGCCAAAAACGTTTTTTAAGTGCTTGGGCTGTTTTCGTAGAAACAATAGAGACACAAAGTAAATAATAACAATGTTCAAACATTGTGCACAGTAGGTCCCTGTCAACAACAGATTGTTAGCATTTTGTGACAAAGTACTTTCTCCTTCAACCCAACAAGTTTGGATTTCTGCCAAATGTAGAAAATACAGCTTTCAAGTGATAATTTCATTTATTCAGTGAAATAATCTCTTCAGTCCAACCCCATGTGAAAAATTGTTAAATTAACAATGTATATTTTGTTTCGGAAAGCTGAGTTTTGTTGCTCAGTTCTCATTTATGCAGATGTTATTGATCATTGAGATCATGGAAACTTGAATGAGACGCGTCAAAGTGGCTGTTTTTTGTTATGAAGCTGTTTAATTTTTAAAGCACAGTATTTTTATTAACCATTTCAGATTGTAGATATCTCACTGAAGAAGGTGCTTTGATACATATTTATTTGTACAGGTGTGAGTTTCTAGCTTGAAACTCTGTAGAAGTATTTACAAAGTTTATTTTCATGTGCTTTCACAAACAAAACACAATTTGTACGAATTAAAAACTGCTTGTGCTAAAAACATTTAGAATCATGTGCAACTTTGCCCTTTTTTGTTTGTAATGAAGGATTTCAGCTTTGTAAAGGCCGTCGGTTGTAGTTCACCTTTTTATCCATCTGCTTCCAGTCTAAGTTCACCTAAGCAGACACAGACTCCTGCTTTCTATTTAGATTAACCAGTAACCTCTCCAAGCTCCTGCTTCAGAAAGACTAATTAATATATCCCTGAAATGTAAACAAAACCTTTCTGTTTTCCACGGTAGGATAAATGTCCGCCATCCCAATAACCTTAGTAATTAGTGGAAAGAGTGGAAGTGGATAAGGAAAGAAAAGAACTCCTTGACCTTACTGTTTTTTTTTTTTTGTACTTTTTATTTCAGGATGATGTCAGGATAAAGTTTGAATACTCAGGAGAGAAAAGGTGAGTTTACATTGCCGTCTGTTTGTAGCTATGCATTAGCAGCTCTGCAGATATCCAGAAAGTGGAATATATTTCTATACGTGAACGTAAACACATTCCCGTCGGCATGCTGCTCTTGTCACATGTTCCAGTTCATGAGACGGAGCACTCCAGCACTTTAATCTGAAAGGTATGTGAGCTGGAGAGTGGAAGGGAAAGTACTGTGGTTAGCATGCAGTTGCCAACACAAGCCACAAATATTTAAGGTGTACTTAGAAGAATTTGCACACACCGAAAAAAGGAAAAAAAGATATTTTCTTTGCACATGTGCATGTAAGTCAAGCGCTGTTTTCCTACCAGCTGGCATAAATCTGTTACAGTCTTCCTGTTGGTGTGATTTCTTGCTTTTTCTGTGCAGGATCTTGGTGTTTGGGAGGCCAGTGCAGTTTGAGAAGATTCAGGAAAAGGTGAAGAGCGTCTTCGGCCAGCAGCTGGAGCTCCATTATATGAACAATGAAGTAAGTTTAAAATTTTCCTTACAGCATTCACTCTCACATTTTGACTTTTTTAAAGGCTGCACTGATAATACAGTGCAAAACTCACATGATTTAGGAACATTGAATTTATTTTTAGTTTTTTGCAAAATAGGAATATTCTCTCCAGTCCTGTTAATTATATTAAAGTTAATTTCTATTGCATATTCCAGTTACACATATACATTTTTGTGTTAAAATATGATTAATATTAATGATTACAGTTTGCTTAATATTGGTAAAAAAAAAA
Organism: Gambusia affinis; assembly: GCF_019740435.1. Taxonomy (NCBI): domain Eukaryota; kingdom Metazoa; phylum Chordata; class Actinopteri; order Cyprinodontiformes; family Poeciliidae; genus Gambusia; species Gambusia affinis. The sequence continues at coordinate 20,649,680 of NC_057886.1, forward strand.
AAATCAAAAATTTGATCAAACACAGATGAATATCTTCAAGTTAAGTTTAAATTTGTTTGGGACGTTTTGGAAACAAGGACGTTCAAAATGCTTTACATCATTAAAACATCACGCAGTTATTGATTATTAAAAATCAATAAACATTACATTTTGTTAAAATGATCAAGAAAATGCATCCAATATGTTAATCAATACGTTAATCAATTGGCAGCTCTGACCTGTTGGGTTTTAGCCTTGATTCAAAGGCGTTTCAGCTGTTTGGCAGTTTTCTGGAAGTTTGTCCAAAATACTTCCGTTTTAGTATTGGCTAAGAAAAGACTCATATAAGGAAGTCCTGCCTACTTTATTAAGAGTTTATTTAATGGTTGGGTTTAAAAAAATTAAACCTGTCTTTCTTTTTCTGCGCGGTTTTAAATAATTTATTTGTTGTACATCACAGTAGAAGATACACAGCTAATGAAGAAGAAAGAAGAAGCTAATTCTGATTTTAAATTCTAGTGAGTGAACATCAGTGCATAAAAAAATTTAAACAACAATTGACTAATAATTGTGATAATCAAATCAATAACTTATCTGGAAGAGGCAAGTGAATTTAGATGTACAGTAGATCAATTAATAGAGGTAAAAGTTTTTTAAGATTATAGAAAGAAGACTAATAAAATAAAAAGAGAAAGGAGCAAAAAAGTAATGATGGTCATAGTACATAGAACAATTATCTGCAGTACAAGTTAGCATCCTGTGGAATGTAAGGGTTATTTTCCAGTGAAATATGTTAAATTTTATTTTATTTTAAGATTCCAGTGGCTTGAAATGAGCTCAGATATATTTATCTCTATCTATTTTTACATGAATACGTGCATTTTCAATTTGACTTAATTGGTTAACTTCACATTCAAGCATTTTAAAACCATTGCTCCTGTTTTGTCTGCTTGTTTTCTTGATTGTCTCCAAACAGATGTCCATTCCTTTGCGAGGTCAGGATGACCTGGACAAGGCGATCGACCTGCTGGACCGAAGCTCCAGCATGAAGAGCATCAGGATAATGCTCCTTTCTCAAGAGCGCAGCAACGTGAGACCCAAAGCTTCCTGATTATTTTTACGCAACACCGACATGCATAAACCAATTGTTCCATCGCGTTTTAGGAACATTGGTTAAAGCATTTCGTCTCTCCTCCTCGTAACTGCAGGCCTCCTCCAACTCTCATCATCTACCGTGTAAGCAGGTGAGGATCAAAGCTTCCCACTCCACTGGGGACGTCAGTACGGCGTATCAGCCCTCTGAACCCAGAGGGCGCCACCTGTCAACAGGTAAACGGATCACAAATCAGGACTGTAGATCCCTGGCAGCTCCCCCATCTCCCTACAGGAGAACAAAAAGCTGCCTCGATGACTAGCATTGGTTTTAGCTGTTAAATTCTCAATTTATCGCACAAAATCTTCAATGTAAACGTAATGTCTAAAAGAAAAAAGGACGCAGTGCTTTGCTACTAATTATCAACACTACTAGAACTAGATAAAATGTCAGGAAAAAGTTCTAATTAAGAAAAGAAAATTTTGAGGTCAGTTATGCTAGCTTGACTTTGACAACCTTCACATGTAGATGTGCTGCAGAATTCTGTGCAGCACTTTTCTTTATTCAGTTCCAAAATAAAGAAAAGACAACCCACACACCAGCTCTGACAGATCATCAGTAGAGCAAGTATTTCAATTAGCTAATCTACCACCGCAGTCTTGGATTAGCCAATAGCAGCGGTAGCTAATCTACCACACCGATCAGTTATTAATAATCGCAAAATAAACCTCAAGCCTGAAAACGTAAAACGATAACGGACTGAATGTTCTGTTCTGTCTGTGGGAAAGGCTCCCTTGTTTTTTGGTGTTTAAACCTGACACGTAGTGGCTTTGTTATCAGTTGCTATGGCAACTAGTCTGCGTGCAGATTAGCCGATCAGCGAGAAAAATGTGGGTTTGAGTTGTTCAACTGTTTTTCTGTGTTCTGTGGTGCTTTGCACTAAAACGATGCCTACATCTCCAGCAGAGCAGGTGATTCTTTTACATGCACAGTAAAAGAATCGTCTTTTTGCCCTCCAGTGCTGTTTGCATGCACAACATTTCCAGCTGTAAACAATAACATGCAAGGGGCCTATATTTGCAAACAGGTAGCTGGTTGCTTTCGTTTCTTCTGAACTGACTTCTTTTTTTTTTTTTTTTCTGCTTCCCTTTCTTGCGTTGCATCCTCTTCCTTTTCCTTTTCACCATCACTTGACGCTGCCTGCTGGATTGCAGCCAATAAGATTGGAGAGTGCTATTACTTCGTTGGCAAGCGGTCTGGTTCCGCGGTTTCTTTTTATCCAGAAGGGCTTTACAGCTTGACTTTATAGCAGCAGCAGCAGCTATGAAAGCTCACAGTATTGTGTATGGAGGCTAATCTGCTGCATGTTTGCTTTGGGCTTTGAACTTCAGAGGATAAAACTTAATTTGCAGCATTTTAAAAGAATCGCCTGTTTACAGGCCTCTGTTTATTGTTGTTCTTCTGAGAAATCAGACCTTCTTGCAATCTTTCGAACTGGCCTTCATTAGTAGTTCTTCAGATTTTTTAAAAGTTCTTCTTTAGCTGTTTTTTTTTTACTCATTTTCACAAATTTTCTTGTGCCTGTTGTGTGTGTATATAAGAAACAAGACATCATAAGAACAAGTGTTAGGTCTGATTAACACTATGCTGCAAAGAAACGGTGTCTAAACGAAGAATTGCAGCCAACAATTAGTTTAGTAAGTGATTATTTTCACAATTAACTGTATAAAAAATTGGCACTTTCTACAGATTTGACTTTTAACCAATTAATCTTATTTTTATAAAACATTTGAAATATATTAAAAGATGCAAATGAACAAATGATTAAATTCATTTAAAAAAAGTTTTTGCCTGAAATAACATAACATTCTTTGTGAATTTGAACTGAGTGGAGCTAAAATGCCACTAGAGGAGTTTAGGATAAAACATGTAAAGACAGAGATGTTTTTATCTTAAATGCATATATTAATATATATATATATATATATATATATATATATATATATATATATATATATATATATATATATATATATATATATATATATATATTTACGTTTGACCAGATTTGGCTTAAAAACTGTTCTGAATATGATGGTTTTTCAACAAATGGCCTATTTTGAGTCTTTATTCTCCAGGTAAGGATTAATCAGTTACTAAAATAGTTGACAATTAATCATAATTAATCATTTGAGCCCTATCTAAAAGTTAGCATTTTAAGACTTAAGTAATCCAGATGTGCAAACTATTAAGATGCATTAAGGCCTTTGTTCAGTTTGTATTCTCTATTCAACAATTAATCAATTACTGAATTAGTTGACGATTGATGTGGTTAATTATTTCAGACCTATCTAAAAGTTATTGTTTTAGGGTTTAAGTAATCCAGATGTGTAACATGAGTGCATTTTGAAACATTTGCTCAATCTTTATGTTAATCTCCTTCAGTACGTCTAATTTTCGCCTGAGATCTCGTTGGAGTAACGTTTGTTGCTCAGGTAATGGGTATGGATGTTGTCTTCATGACAGCTGGAAAATGGTCACATACTTGCAAATACATTAAATAAGTTGGACAATAATAGATGAGTTCACACAATTTTTACATGTATACTCCTTACTGGTAAATAATGACTTCTTATAGCCCTGGGCTGTAAATACAAGGTGAAACAGAGATGACAATCCAGTTTGTGTTTAACATATTACTAAATGTTGCATTTTGTGTGTGTGTGTGTGTGCAATTAAAGGTTCTCAGAACACGGGTCGAAGTTCGCCGCCTCCTGGATATGTGCCTGAGCGCCAGCAGAGGATCGCCCGCCAGGGTTCCTACACCAGCATCAACAGCGAGGGGGAGTTCATCCCAGAAACCAGCGACCAATGCGTGAGTCGTCTCCTCCATGTTTCAGGAAGAAACGCAGGCAGAGACAGGATCCACATGCTCTGCTCCACTCTAACATAAACAGCCTTAAATGGGTTTTCTCATTAGAGCTGGACTTGGTAATGTGAGAAAAATAACTTTTTGTTTCTAAATTGCATCACTTCACAAGAATAAACTTGCCTAAGAGGAAACAGGAAACATTTTGCCTTTCTGTTGCTTCAGCAGGGAGCAATTCAAAGCCTGTCAATGCAGAATGTAGTAATAATTGTATTCATTTACACTTTCTAGGGCTGAAACAGTTCATTTATTAATTGTTAATTAGATTATGCACTAAAAAGGTTGTTTGCTGCAAAAATAATGTAGCAATTAACAGCCCTGTCAGGATAACAAATTCTCAATGTCAAATTTATTTATACAACACTTTAGAAGTTCGGTAGAAGTTATTGTGTTAAACAATAATATTGTTGTTTGAGACCATTTTAAAGTAAAATAATGCATACTAATAATTCAAGAACACGTTCTTAACTATCAATAAACTTAAAATTCTAATGAACATTCAACACTGGATCTGGAAGACACTTTAAATATCCAAAATAAATAATAAAAAATAACAGAAATGACTAAATTAATTATGAAGTCTCTGTAAACAAAATTATCCTTCCAAAACAAATTTAGACCAAAACACCAGACTGAAAACCTTTATCATCCAATTTTTGGTAGAAAGAGAAGAGAATAAAATAAATTGTGCAAATAAAAATGATTGAGCTTGTTTTAATTTATCTTGAGAATTATTGATTATTGCAACTGACTTTAGTAATCAAACCAAAACTGAACAGAACATTTATACATATTGCACTAAAGATAAAAAGTCCTGAAGTGGTACAGAGTTAGATTCATTTAAGGCATTTCTAATATGGTATAAAAACAACTTAAGTAGTTAAATGAAAAATCTATACAGAGTGACAATTTTTTTGTGATTAATTGATTAATCGTCAGCTCTAAAACTTTCATAGTGAAGTTAAAAAGTGAGACAGCACTAGATATATTTTGTAGAAGTGCAGAAGCTCTCAATCTGCGTTCATATGGGTTTTTGTTTTGGTCTGAACAGGTGCTGGATCCTTGGAGCAGCGCAGAAAATTCAGTTTCTGGCAGCTGTCAGTCCCTGGACAGCAACTCAGAAAGGTAATAAACAAACTGCCTATTAAATCAAACTTTTAACAAAAACCATGCTCCATCTAATTTTCACAATTATTGACTGATTTTACTATAATTATAGACTTAACAATTGCTAGTTTGTTTTTGCAAAACCTTTCATTTTTCTGCAGCCCTTCACTGAGGAAGTCACGCATGCACAGAGCCAAGAGTTACCCAGACAACCGGCAAGAAGTCTCAGGTGAGAGACGACATTCTGGAAGAGTGCACAAAAATTACACTCAAGTAAGAGTAGCACTACTACAGCATATTTTTACTCAATAATGTAAAAATCTGACCGGACCAAAATATGAAGTTATGTGGAAACGTTGGTGTTGTTAAAGATCAAACACACGACCGTCGGGTTAATTGGTTTTTCTAAATACTCCCCAGGTGTGTGTGTGTGTGTGTGTGTGTGTGTGTGTGTGTGTGCGTGTGCGTGCATGGTTGTTTGTCCTGTCTGTCTCTGTGTTGCCCTGCGACAGACTGGCAAAGAAAATGGATGGATGTATTTTTGAAAGTGGTTAGATGATCTGTGAATTTTTGTCTTGCGTTCAGACCGGGAGAATCACGTGTATGACAAGGTAGCAGGGAAGGGAGGCACCTATCCTCGTCGGTATCTTGTCTCCCTGCATTGCAAAGACCACAGTGAAGGTATGACAAATATCGCCGGTCACATTTATCAGCGACTCGATGCGACGTTTCTCTCTTTAGTTTAACATTATCGACTGCTTCATGTCGCTTCCTCCAGGTCGTCGAACGTTTCCGCGCATTCGTCGTCCCCAGGGAAACCTGTTTACTTTGGTTCCCTCCAGGCGATCGCTGAACGGCAGCGAGGAGAGTCTGGGCAGCTGGCAGCAGATCGACACGCAAGGCCGGCTGCGTCCACACGACCGCTCTGTCGCACACAAGTGTAAGTACTGGTGAAATATCCTCTGGTTGGGATTTTAATCTTAATCTTACTGACAGAATGATAACGATGTAATCAACCTCATTTAAGTTTAACTTGTTGAAAAACTTTTGTTTTCTCTTATTATATACCTGCAGCTAATGATTATTTTAGAGATCAGTTATTCTGACGATTAATCAATAAAATAAAAAAAATTGGCACATTTGATAAATTTTTATTTAACTGTTTAAGCTTAAACTTAAGTAGTTAAAGAAAAAATAAAGTAAAATAAATGTTTTGATTGTTGATTCTATGTTGCATTGTGTTTTTGTGTTTGATTTGACGTAAAGCACTTTGAAATGCCTTGATGCTGAAATGTGCTATACAAATAAAATTTGATTGATTGATTGATTGAAAGGGGGGAAAATGCGTCCTAATTGAAGAATCTGTGTAAATGTTGATGGCAGAATGAATGTTTGTGTTTTTCTGTCCTCTCAGCGCCCAGCGCCCCGGTGACGTGGCGTCGCGGGAAGCTTTTAGGCCAGGGAGCGTTTGGTCAGGTCTACCTCTGCTACGACGTTGACACTGGCAGGGAACTGGCCGCCAAGCAAGTCCAGTTTGATCCTGAAAGTCCTGAAACCAGCAAGGTGAGATAAGCGCTGAAGTTAAAATTCAATTTAAGCTAAAGGCTGTGACTTTATTTTACCTCCTAATTAAGAATAGCACAGCAGAAAGTGAATAAGCAGAATCCATGGTGGAGATTATCTCCCCCCTCTTCCTTATTTAAATGTCTTTTCCTGTTTGCCGAAGAGAAAACATGCACTGTCACTTCCTGTATCCTCGAGGTTCTGAGTATTGTCGCAGCAGAGGGTCAGGACTGCCTTGACCTCCAGTGGCCCTTTCACACCCCCACCCCCTCCGCCCGGCTCTCTGCAGATCCGAATCAGTCGTTACTCCAAACTGGGCTGTGTGTTGGGAGTTTGGGATTACTTTGTGTGTCTCTGACTTCCCTTTCTGTCCTCTGTCTCTGCTGTGGCCTCATTCTCAGAGGTAAACACAGGAAAACTCTGCTGTCGGCTCTCTGTCGAAGCGTTTGGTTGGGATTCGAGATATTTTAGCTTCCCTCTTCCATTCCAGGTCGTTGGGTCGATTCAATAAACTTTTGTTCTTCGATTGAAAGTGTCTTTCTAATCGGTAATGTGGGATTTTTGTTTGGTTTTGTTTTTCCTGCAGGAAGTTAGCGCGTTGGAGTGTGAAATCCAGCTTCTAAAAAATCTGCATCACGAGCGCATCGTCCAGTACTACGGCTGTCTGAGGGACCACAACGAGAAAACTCTCACCATCTTCATGGAGTACATGCCCGGGGTGAGTCCTGGGGGTAAATAAATCAGAGTTTAAATTAATTGTGGATTAATAATTGCTGCTTATTAATTTTGAAGAGGAAAACGGTTTTCAAAAGTTTGTAATAATCCCAGTAAAGTGTCAAAAATGTGGTTGAAATGTGACAAAATGCCAAGTGGGGTAAAGATGCCGATATTTCTTCTGCACTGCTATTAAAAATTATTTTAACTGGTCAGTGATTTTTGTGTCCGTGTTCAGTGAATTAGTAGACCTTGTTGTCTTTAAACAATGTTTTCTGCTCCTTTAGGGTTCAGTCAAAGATCAGCTGAAGGCTTATGGGGCCCTGACAGAAAACGTTACCCGCAAATATACAAGACAGATTCTGGAGGGCATGTCCTACCTGCACAGTAACATGATTGTTCACAGAGATATCAAAGGTAGTATTAAAGCACAGATTTCAGTTTTATACCAGTCAGAAATGGGTCTGATTTAACAAACTGTTCCTGCCAGGAGCCAACATCCTGCGGGATTCAGCGGGAAATGTGAAGCTGGGAGACTTTGGAGCCAGCAAGAGGCTGCAGACGATCTGCATGTCTGGAACCGGCATCCGCTCTGTGACCGGCACCCCCTACTGGATGAGTCCAGAGGTGATCAGCGGCGAGGGATACGGCAGGAAAGCTGACGTCTGGTAAGACGTTCCGTTTGGTTTCTCTCCAACGCAGAGTGGTATCATCATACTGTAGAAACGCACACAGAGACTCAGTTAAGTTTCTGAAATGGTGGTACGAACACAGTATGCAGCTGTTAAATATACTTTATGCTGGGATATATTAATTAGCATACATGTATGAATAGTTCTCTGTTCTGCAGTTTGATTGCCAGTCAAACAAGTCATTACAGATTCTGTATTCTCCCCAGAGGCCCATCAGCATTCCTTCATAACGTCGTTATGTTTTTGTGGTATTTTGATGAAACATGCGATCCTTGTTGCAGCTTGTTAAGCTGTAAAAATGTTTTCTCTGCAGGAGCCTCGGCTGCACTGTGGTTGAGATGCTCACAGAAAAGCCGCCGTGGGCCGAGTTTGAAGCCATGGCGGCGATATTTAAGATCGCCACGCAGCCGACCAACCCGCTGCTCCCGCCGCGCGCCTCGGACCAGGCCCGGGACTTCATCCGCTGCATCTTCGTGGAGGCCAAACACCGGCCGAGTGCCGAGGAGCTGCTGAGGCATCCGTTCTCCCAGATCCAGTGCTGAGTAAGACTGACTGCGCCTCACTGAGGCCGTTATCACACACCATCATATGCTTCAAAAGGAGACCCAGTCTTCACATGGAGGAACTCCTAAACACGAAAACCTGTGCTCTCGGTTCCAGCGCTGCTGTTCCAGGAGTTTCCACAAGGGGGCAACAAATATTTACCCACCAGGCTGCTTAACCCAACACAAAACTCACTTCAGAAGAAGCATTATCAAGTCACGGTTCATGTTTACATTCATTTCTTTTGCAGTTATGAGTTAAAAAAATGCATGAACTTTAACTGTCAAAGAGCTTTTCTACAGAAACAGACGATTCTTTAAGCTGCTTTCCTGTTTTCAGCCTCTTCAGATCAAAACACATTAAGGTATTAAATCCAGTAAGCTCCTTTTGTTAATGTCCTGAATAAGGTGTCATGCGCCAAAGCTAGTGGGACCACTTATTAATTCTATGAATTATTATTATTAATATTATTATTATTATTATTACATTTCTGTAAACCTAAACCCTTTATAAGCCCTCAAATTGTTGCATCACTTAAAGCTGTATTTTTATAAAAGTCGCAACTTCAACATCAATTTCAATCAAATATTTATTTTTAAAAGTCTTCTTCACTCTTTTACCTTATAAGAGTAATTTCAGAAAATGATGCCTTAAAGTTAAGGCTTAAAAATAAATTTTAAAAAAGTATTTTTATTTTAGAAAAGCACTTAATTTGAAATGTAGCGAATACCCAGTGGAGCTCATTACATCTGTTTAATGCTGTGGTTTTTATTGTAGAAACGTTTCAACCTTTAATGTGACACATGTCCTGGATAATTCAACTAAAAATCAGATATTGACACAAATTTGTTAGAAAATTTAATAAAGGTGAAAAAAACAAAGTTTGCACACTTTTGAAAATGTTCAAACTCTTCCTGATTTAGTTTTACAATTCAGCCCTCATAAGTTCAAAGGCAGATAAAAGAACATGAGTAATGAATAAAACTCAAAAATTTGCTAGATAAAAATCAGAAATTGGAGTTTGAAAAGTCTAAAATTTGTTAGAAAAAATTCTGAAATGTTTAGATTAATTTCAGAAATTTTCTAGAAAAAAACTTGAAAATTTTAGGGGGATTTTTCTATAAAATTTTTGCAATTGATCTCAAAATTTCAGAGTTTTTTTTTAATAGCAAATTTTCGAGTTTTTAAACTCGGAAAATGTTTGAAATTCTTTGGCGTGAATTAATTTTTTTTCTATTTACAGTGACTGTCTCAGTTCACACCGACCATCAGTTTTATTAAATCTAATTAACTCCAAATTAATTATTTCTAACTTCACCATATTTGTGTTTTTTAGTTTGGCCCACTGTCAAAGTTGATATTTTGCATTCTATCTGATTTTTTATTTTTTTTATTGTATGGAATCTTTTCCCACCAATCAATTTGCTCCTTTGGTTCCCATAGTTACGGGTGTTTTACATCTAGCAGTATTCACTATAAATAAGACCCTGTTTTCTTTGTCGTACTGTATCAGACTTTTAACATTTTAAAAATAGATTAAATATGTTCAGTTTTTCAGTTTATCTGCAGATTAAAATTACAACATATTTCACAAAAAACCTTTTTATTTATAATCTCTCCAGTATTTACTATCTGAACAAGTGCCAAAATAAAGAACGAAAATATACTTCTAGTTTTTTAGAAACAAAAAAGCCTTAAATAAAAAATGTTTTTATTTTTGTCTAAATTGCGTGTCTGGCCCAAATGTCGTTGACCGATAATCCTTAATTTAGGATCATTTTCAATCAGATGCACTTTTATTTTTTTGATAACTGAATTTTGTTGGGCTTATTTCAATATTTTCTTTTTGTTAATGTTTTTGTTTCAAATGTGAATTTTTTTTTTAATTTATAGCCCCATGACATCCAGGTCTGATTATTGTAAGGAAATACACATATCTATAAATATCTATTTTTATATTTCGACTGTATCAAATCTGTTGATACTTTTAGTTTTGTTGAGCGGAAGTCGTAGAAAGCAGCTGGTTTTGCAGACATTTCAGAATCGCATGTTATAATTTAGAAACAGGGGAGAACGAAGTCTGGCTGCTCAAACTCCAGTTCAACAAATTAAAACACAACCAGTGTTACACGTCGGCTTCTGGACGCAGTTTTACTAAATGTAGTGACTCACCGTCAGAACTGTAAAATTGATTTCCTATCTGCAGGGTTTTGTTTTGTTTTCTTCGGACACCTGTGACTTGCTAAACTCAGATTTTCTTGATTTTAGCCAAAACGGATGACGTTTTATCTGCCTGTTTGTGGGTTTTTCTGTGGAACGTTGCCCTAATTTATTAGTGGAAAATCCGCCTGCTCAGAATTTCTAAAAGAAAGCTGAAATACCTTGGTGCGATGCTACTTGACTTGCTATTTGCTAGCGCTTGTAAAGCAGCCAATCCAGGAGCAGCTTTTGTTTTCCTTGATGCTGATTGGCTGTACTTAAAGACTGCAGATGCTAACTCCTGTTGGTCCTAAAACGGTTTCCACTGGTCGTATTAAAACACATTAAATTACATTTGGTGTTTGCAGTATTAAAATTTGACTCAAGTATTTTCTGATTTTAGCTATTCGCTGCTGTCTCAAATAACAGGAGCCCTTTGTATTTTTGTTAGAAGAAATTATGTCATACTTTCTGTTTAAAAGCAATTATTTATTTTAAATCAGACACTATAATAACATTTCCATTTTAAATCGCATTTACCGTCTTATATTTGGGGTTAGCAAAGCTAACTCTTTTAGCATTCTCTTGTATATTCACTAGAGAATTGCCTTATCTTATCTTAAATCCTGAGAGATAAAGAGGAAAGGATGAAACACAAGCTTGGCTAAATTACATTCTGGGTTCCTAAACGTGATTTAACCAAACTTTGCATAATTCAGCAAGATGTAATTTACCTAAACTTAGCATAGCAATTTAGGTAAGTGAATTTCAGCCAAACCTGATGTAATTTAGCCAGGCTTAGCATAATTAGCTAAGTTATGCTAAGTTTTTAGCCAAACAGTTCAATTTATCTAAGCACAATTCATTCAAAAATTGGTTTAATTTAGCTAAACGTAATCTAGTTAAACGCAATTGAGCCAAACTTGGCTGAATCACGTTCATGGTTCCTTTGTCTTGCTCTCTCTCACCGTCTTACAGCCTGAATGAACTGCAGACATTTCTCAACATGTCTGCAGTTCATTCATTAATGATTTTTATGAATATCTACATCCTCTGGTTCCTGCAAATATCTAAGATTGATTTGCACATAGAAAAGTGTTAGCTTGACTCGGACCAGTCAGTCACCACATAATCCATAAATCGGTCCTGGAAAGATTCCTTGGTGCATCTCTGCTTTGTCACATGCAGTGAAAACTCATCAGGTCTCATTTAAGATGTGAGTTAATGCAGGTGTGCTAGCGAGCCAAAGACAACCTGGAGCAGAGCCAACGTCGGATGCCAGATTTCGTTCTCCATCCCCCATGACGACTTTGTTTTCCCCAGGGTTCAGATGACATGTCCAGCTTTAAATTATGGGCTAATAACAGCAAACATGGAGGTATATATGGGGCTGTTACACCTTAAAGGCAGCTAAATAATGTTTCATGTTTAAAATTAGTGTCTTATTTAAGGAGGAACCCTGGGACAGGCAAAGGAAAACAAGCTAGTTGTTAGGAATGTTTCTACGTATCCAAATGTTAAATATGTAATGTTTCATGACAAGACTTGCAGTGCAAAGTCGAACATATCAAACCTATTTTACTGCTAAATCGTTTTGTTTTCTGAATGTACATGTAGATGTCATGACTTCGCTCGAAAACAAATACATTTTTAAAAAGAGTTTGTTGTTTTTGTTTTTATTTTTCAATGAATCTCAACATTTAGACTGAATGAAAGTAAAGAGGATACAAAGGGACTGAGTTCTGCTTGATGGATTGACCTTTTCTTTTCTTCCTATCGTTTTTATCTCTCTTTTCTTCCTCTTTCTCTCTCTTTCACCCGTTAAATGAGGAGAAACGGGAGGCAGTCACAGGAAGAAGAGGTTTTTATGGCCGTGTCTGCCTGTGTGTGGAGAAAACAGACGGTAACAAAGTGACGCTTTATCTCAACTGTAATCTAATCTGTCAGAGTTCATTTTTAAACAACTATAGAGATTAACAGATTATACCAGTTTATCAATAACCAGAAGAAATTACAAAAAAAGAACAAGACTGTCAGTTTACTTGAGTAAAAAATTTTGTTTCATGCAGTTTCCCAGCTGCAGTTTGTGGTTTAATCCTGTTGGTAGCGTGATGCCAGTGTGATGCTGGGGTCCGGTATGAGCAGCACATTCCTGCTGACAGGCAGACTGGAGCTTTGGGCCTAACCGGGCTCTCTACAGCCTCTTTGTGGCTGCGCCCTGTTTGGACCTGCTGGTGCTGAGTCATGCAGCTGACCCGTCCGGTCCAGTTAAACCCACTTGCTTTTTATATCAGGCCTTTGATGTCACGCCTTCAGCTTCAGCTTAGTTCTGCTACTGTTTTGATTTGAAGACTTGTTCACATTTTCTTTGGTTGAGGAATTTAATGTCTGATTTTTTATTTTTTATTTTATTTTGTAAATGCAGCTTTGTACTTTTCTACTTTTTGGCCATTGTCATGTGTAACCGTGGCAACAGGGTATTGGTTTTACATTTGGGAAGATTTGATTGGCAGCTTTAAAGCTCAATTTGTTCATATTTTCTTTGCTTTAGGCTTTTAATGTTTTGGGCAATTTTGAATGCTGTGAATGCAGCTGGAGAGATTTTTTTACTGTTCTACTTTTTGGGAGTTATGATGCGTAACCATGGCAACAAGGTATCTTTTTATTTTATTTAGAGCGCTTGAATAGCATCTTTCAAACTCAAATAATACCTGAACTATGACCCCCCAAACCTTAGAGGAAACCCATTTATATATATATATATATCAGTATGTATATATATACATATATATATATATATATATATCAGTATGTATATATATCAGTATATATTCAAATTCAAAACAACTGTTTCAACATTACGAAAAGACATAAATAAATAATAACAAACAATTTCAGTAATATTGAAACTAAATCATAAACAAATATAAATAAAAACAATAACAGACTTCAATTATAAGTGTATCCATTCTATCAGTTCAGCATTAATTCATTCTCTATTATATGGGACAATAAAGGCTATTTCTATTTCATTGTCCAACTAAAGAGATAATTTCCTCTAAATACGCCATGTGTTTTTGTAGAACTATGCTAAGGCAGATTTTTAATTCGTTGCTTTGGTATATTGGGGAGAGTGGATCTGAGCCGGTTCTGTTGGCCAGGATTCGGTTTGGTATGAGGTCATGTACGTTCAGACAACAATGAAGTTGAAGTACGGCCTTCAGAGAGTCGATGTGGTTATTTTAGTTTAAAATGCCAGAACCGTCTAAGTTAAAAGGTGGTGGTGTCGTCCAGGCTTGAGGTTAGCGCTGCTTTTCCGCCTCTTTCTGCAGTTCATCCAGAGAAGATCAGGCCCAAAACGAAAACATCAGTCAGCTGTTTGTCCCTCTTTTCGACTCCATCTTCCAGGAAGTAGGGGAAGCTCCAGACTGTACGAACTCTCTGTTTGGATGCTTAATTATCAGGAGAAATTACCTCAGTGACCAAATCTAAGGCAACAGCGGCGATTGTCTGAAAAATTCACTGAGCCGAAACAATTAGTGTCAGCAAGATGATGCAACCGCGCCGTTAATCCTTGGAGATGGAGCCTTTTAAGTCAACAAATCTCTGCCAGACTTACTGTGCCATCTTGTTTAACCTCTGTTAACAAAAACCAATTGGGATTCAAGACACTGTGCTGTTTTTCTTCTACAGCATCAACGCTCCAGGCCAGATAGTAAAATGAAAGGAGGCTTTATTCACTGGCTCCCAGAAACAATGGCAGTGACTTAATTACCCAAAGAAATCCTTTTTGTTGCCCTGCTGCTGGTAGCAAAACAGCAGTTTCTGCAAATATAACCATGCAGGATGTGTTGTTTTATTATTGTTATTGTTCAGGAAATTCCTCCAAAGCATCAAGAGCTACCATTTTAATTTAATCTGTATAATCTTTGGAAACTTATTTTGCATATTTTAACAAAATATCATAAGAATTTAGCAACTTATCCTAATGACATTTATTTAAAGAGATTATATTATCAATAATTAATTTTAACTTGGATGAACTTTGGGAATGTATTTTGCATATTTAGATCCAAAACAATGAAAATTTATCCACTTTTCCTAATGGCAATTATTGAAAGAGAAATAAATTATCCACAGTTATCATTTAATTTTAACTTAAACAATCTTTGGAGTCTTTTGCATATTTGGACCCGATATCACTAAAATGTATCCACTTTACTAATCCCCTTTATTGAAAGAGGAAAAAATATATATATCATTTAATTTTAACTGGGATGATCTTTGGGAACTAACAAAAATTTATGGCATTTTTTGAAAGAGAGAAAGAAAAAACCAACTTGAATGAAGAAGACATGTTGGTTCTTTTAACCATCTGATAAACTGCAGCACTCTCTGTTTTCACCCAATTTCTTGTGTTTAATTTTCTGTTTTTGTGCTGAGGGACATTAGCGATTTAATTTTATCTCTAAATTTTCCTCTGGAAGAAAAAGCCGAAAGGAGAAGATTTGCAGAAGAGCTGAGCCCTCTGGTTGTCAAGGCAGTGGGAGAGCAGCGGATCGTAACGCAGCCTCAGTTCGTCAATCTGAAGCTCAGATTGAGTTTGCACTCCGCGAACCTTTCCTCCTTACGCTGCGCTTCGCCATCCATCAGGACGTCTAATAACCTGAACTTCACACACAAAGACCAGACACTTAAAAACCTGCTGCTTTCTCTCTCTGTCTGAATATAAAATATGTTCCACCAAGATGGTTGGTTAGATTGGAAACTCCAATAAAAATTCTAGTCTTTGGGCGTGCTGTGGTGGTGTAGGGGATAGCGCAACCGACACCTGGAGGCCCTCAGTCCTCGACGCGGCCGTCGCGGGTTCAATTCCCGGACCTGGCGACATTTGCCGCATGTCTTCCCCCCTTTCCTGTCAGCCTACTGTCATATAAGGGACACTAGAGCCCACAAAAAGACCCCTTGGTGGGGGGAAAAAAAAAAATCCTAGTCTTTGTTTTTTTACTTCCAGTTGTGCACGTTAGCTCAAGCTGAATTGGAGTCAATAGAATCACAGAAATTGATTTAGAGTGATTTGGATCTAGGTCTGGACTTTGTAAACCTGCTAGCTTTACCTCTAGTTGCCTGATAAGAATCGAATCTTAGTATGCAGAGCTCTGAGGTTTTTAACTTTACCCGCCAGAAAACCAACATCAACTTTCACAACTTCTGCTTCTGTTTGTTGATTGGCCCGGTTGAAATTCTACCAGATTAATCCACTTCAATGGATTAAATTTATTTTGTAAATATCTTTCAGTTTTTTACTGACATTTCTTTTTTTCTTTTTTGCTATAGTGTCCCTTATTCAACAGTAGGCTGACAGGAAAGGGGAGAAGACATGCAGCAAATGTCGTTGGGTCCGGGAATCAAACCCGCGACGACCACGTCGAGGACTGGGGGCCTCCAAGCGTGGGGCGCGCCACCCACTACGCCACCGGAGCACGCCCTATTTACTGACATCTCATTAAATCAGTTAATTCTATTTAAAAGCTAAGTAACTTCTACATCTAGTTGTTAGCACATGTTTTTATTTACTAGGATCTGAGTAAAGGGTTGAATGTTAAGCAGTTTTCATGTGACGTCACACTTCTGGGAACTTTGTAACGGACAGCCATGCTCGTAGGCAGTTGTTATGGAGTTACTATGACAACAATAAACCAATCACGAGCTTAGAACCAGCGCTCGCCTCACTTCTAACTTATAAACACTACAAGTACGTTACAACTATTCCTTTAACTATTTTTGAGTACTCTACCCAGCTCTGTGTAATACCATCAGTGATATTTACTGCAGTACTAACCGCCGAACTAGCAAAATTAGCTTAGCTAATGTAGCTTTTAGCTGATAGCTAAGACGGACATGTGGGCTACATCACTCCGCCAGTCACCAAAACCTTGTTATTCACACAAAGAGTTCGTACGTTATTTACAATCAAACATTGATTGTATGCATTCCTAGATTTAAGCAGAAGCTCCTCCATGTTGTACGCTCTCTTCCTGTTTATTAAGCACTTAACTATTTTGTAGTATGAGATCGGAGGCAGCTTGTCCAAATATTCTCCGTTACATTCAGGTTGACAGCAGCCGTTTTTTTATATACATCTTTCTTATACATCTTTCTCTCACACATTGATCAGGAGTGTCCATATATTTTTCTTTTTGTTGATCTTGAATCCATCCGTCCGCTATGGTTTGCGCGGCGCTTGCCTACTTCCGGTTCAGACCTGTGGGAACTATTTATTCACCTCTATTTTACATTGATACACCACTTTGTCCAGGTTTATCCCATAAAGTCCTAATAAAATAGACTGAAGTTTGTCATATGACTTCTAAAAGTCATATCTTTATCTTATTGTTGTCTTTATCTTATTTGTAAATCATTATTTTGTTATTTTTAGATAATGATGTCTCTCCAACACCCCCTCCCCTTGTTTAATCAAAGTCCCTTTCTGTGTCTCTGTGTTTTGAAGAGCGCATGTGTGGTCAGGTTGGATTTGTGGCCAGGGCCTGTCACACAAATTCCTTTTCATTCACTTGGAGCAGAAAGAAAGCGAGTTGGGCAAAAAAGGGGGTGAACGTAGGACTGAAAGAGTGAGTCAGAGGGAGGAAGAGGGGGAGAGGACGGAGAGAAAAAAATGCAGGAGACATTTGTAGTTGAGTGGACGAGCACGGACAGTCCCTGGCGCACAGCTTTCTGAGTGTCATGTAAACCAGCCCTTCGCTTTCCTCTTTTTGTTCCATTCACTGCCCGCCCCACCCTGTGGCCCAAAGGGGGGCTGCTCCCTCTATAAAACCCCTGCTTGTGCACCGGGTGAGCCTATTCCCCCAGCATGGAGAGCCAGAGGGTCCAGTCCTCATACAGGAAACGTTTTGGGCCACAGGGCGGCTCGGGCGCCAGAATCGGTAGCCTGTCTTCCAACCGCCTCTCCTGGCATGGCACCCCGCGGTCCATCACCCTCTCCAGCCCCATTTCCAGGCTCTCCCTGGGCTCTGCCAGCACGGCCCTGCTGCTGGGGAGCCCCGGCGACCGGCTGGACTTCTCCGCCGACTCCCTGATGAAGGCCCACTACAAAGAAATACGCACCAACGAGAAGATGGAGATGATGGGCCTGAACGACCGCTTTGCCAGCTACATAGAGAAGGTGCGCTTGCTGGAGCAGCAGAACAAGATGCTGGTGGCGGAGCTGAACCAGCTGAAGGTGAAGGAGCCCAGCCGCCTGGGAGATATCTACCAGGATGAGCTCAGGGAGCTTCGGCGGCAGGTGGACGGGCTCACCAACGGGAAGGCCCGGCTGGAGGTGGAGAGGGACAACCTGGCTGCCGATCTGGCCATGCTGAAGCAAAGGTGAGGCGATGGAGGGTGGGACTCCAGTGGGAGGAGTGTATCCAGACAGGGTTGCTATGTTCAGTGACTTATATGCATTTAAAGACCAGCTGCAGTCACTTTGATTTGACTGCCTAAGAGAGAGTTTATGTGGCAATCAAGAATCACTAACTAGGCTATAGAGCAGTGTTTATTAAACTTTTTCAGGCTGAGAGCTACTTGACTTGATATGTACATACAACCTGAAAAGAAAATACGAGGCTCTTAACTCACTTTGTTCATCCTAACGAGAAAAGCTGTTTGGTAAATGTTCATGGCCATGAACACATCGACTCATTTTGAGCTGTTTCCAGGTTCTGACGGTGTGGATTCTAAACTCTCCAATGATCTCAAACACATGAAAATAAAAAAAAGAAGTTAAGTGTTGTCTACATTAATAACATTTTGGGCTATTTGTAATTTAGAAGCTCAACAAATGAAAAAATAGACTTGAGTTGCTTTGCCTGAAACAAAAATCCTTTTATCCAAATCCATTTCTATCTATTTTATTTATCTATTGTTTTTTAATGTATTTAATTGAATCATTTTTAATTAAATAATAGTAATAGCTATTGATATGTGAGAAGAGTATTATAATCAAGCAAAGTTGTAAAAAAAACAAAGAACAGTTCTCACCAACTGAGACTAGTTCATATTGGAATCAAAACTTACTGGTTCTACTTTGCAATAAATAGTTTTAATTAATTTTTGCACAGATAAAGTTCAGCTGTGTTTACCCGTTCATTTAAATGGAGATGTGGTTTTCCTTGCGATTCGCTGGAATGCACACCAACATGTGCGGCGGGAGCTTTACTCCCTTTTTCTAAACTTGATCCTGACTGAACCCCTTTTGAGAGGCTGTGGAGGAATGAGCGGCTGCACAATGGGGGCTCCTCACAAAGGGAGGCGGCTGTTCGTTTTTCATAAACAAATTAATTCACCAGCATCGCCCCACTGGGCGTATTTCACTTCTCCAAAGAACAGGAGGGTGGAGTACCCAAAAACTTTACTCAAGTTAGAGAAGCACCACCTCAACATAAATTTATTAAAGTAAAAGTAAGCAGTAGCCGTCAAAGAAATTACTCAACTTAGGATTAAAAAAAAAAAGTATCTACTCAAGTTATCAATCATTTAATATTTAAAATTACATAGTCAGATGGATCAAAATATAAATTTTGTAGAAATTTTTAAATCATTGTCTTTCAATAAGATAAAAACATATTATACTTTAACATAAACTGCAGCTGTGTGTCTGTCTGCATTTTTGGTTAAAACATGTTTGTTTTTCATTCTGTGGGTAGAAAATCCAGAAGTTTTTCTCAAGTAAGAGTAGAAATACTTCAAAATAAAATTACACAAGTAAAAGTAAAAAGTAAAGCATAAAAAGACTATGTGAAAAAAATAATTACTCTAGTGAATGTAATTGAGTAAATGTAACTAGTTACCACCCGGCTCTGGTAATAATAACATGCGTGGCTGGACTCAACAATTTAAGTGCTGATTGAAAGTCTGAGGGTGGGAAGATCTGCTCCCTGCCCTCTGACCGCGCAGCTGCTTGTCCTGTGAAAGATTGGTGCTCTGAGGGTCAAAGGTCACTTTCCAGGTTCCCACTGACTTCTGTGCTGCTCTGCATGAAGCTGTACCTCAGTGAGTCCGGTTCTGTCTGCGTGCGACAGATGGATTGTGGGGTGTTGTCCGTCCCAGTTCAGGTCTGTCCTGGTGTGTGTGTGTGTGTGTGTGTGTGTGTGTGTGTGTAGTCCATCCCGTGGGAAAGGCCTCTGGGTGTTAGATTAGAGTGAAAGTGCAATGATGCATGAGCTGCCCATTCAGCTGAGTCCTGTTATTCCTCTGCAGCAGGAAAAAATGTCAATTGAAAGTCTAATCAAAATATTTCAAACATATTTAAAAATCATCCACATGCAGGACAAAACCCATGTTTCTCCCACTAAAACATGCCGGGTTGATCATTTAGAGCAGCGGTGTCAAACTCATTTTTGTTTTGGGCCAAATCAAGATCATGAATGCTCTTAAAGGGCCGGTTGTGCCAGAATGTACTGATAAAACCCGTTAAAATATTAATTAACTCTAATATTAAATAATATTATTGAACGTCATTTTAGTCCCTCCAGGATTTTGATACCTTTTGTGATTTTTTTGTTTGTGGTTCTAATTTGGAAATATTTGCAATATTTGCACTTGTTTATGACGGTAAATGCAACTTTTTATTAGTTGCTGTGTAGATCATGGCCTATAATCTGACATCTGAGGCAGCGGTTTAGTACAAGTAAAAAAGATTCTGACAATTTTTGAGAAAAACCTGCAATGAACTCCCAATTAGCACAAAAATTCACAAAAATTTTTTTGTGAATTTCAAGAAACTAGAGGGACTGATTGATATAATTTGGCAGTAAACTGATAAAACGTGCATTTATTTGATTGATAAAATAATATTTAAGCACACTATTTAGTCTAGAATGGGGGTTTTCAAAGTGTGGCGCAGGGGCCATTTGTGGCCGTTGGGCTGATTTTGTGCGGCCTCCAACTGCAGTTTAAAAATGATATAAATTTGTTTTAATCAAGATAAAATTATGAAAAACATAATTTTTTTCCAAAGTTTTATAACCAAGCTTTAAGAAAACCACATTTATTCAGAAACTTTTCCTCAAAAGCCAAATTTCCTGCACCCAAATCTGCTTTTTTTTAAATTAAACTGGGCTAAATATAACCAACGTATTGAAAGAAAGTTATTATCACTGAAAATAAAGTTATTGTACTGAGCTTAAAAGAAACGGAAAACTAAATGCCTTTCTTTTAACAGCAAACATGAAAAATCTACAATGGCGTAAATAAATAAATTAATTTATTGTAAAAACAAAAAAACAACTCACATTTTTAGAATAATTTCAGAAATTTTATGCAGATTTTTTTTTTTAAATGTCTGAGTTTCAAATGTCAAAATGTTCAGCAATTTAAACTTAAAAAACTTTAAATTTCTGAAATTAATCACTAAAGTTTTGGGTTTAAATTGACTGTTTTTATTGTTTTTTGTTGTAATGATGTTTTTTTTTTTGCCAGTGGTAAAAAACTAAATAAATATAACAAATTTAGACTTGTGCTATATTTTTAAATCACCAACAAGATAAAAAAAAATTAAAACACGGCTTTATAAAGAATCCAACAAAAAATATCTTTATTCATTTCCATATAAAAATGCTGCCAAATTTTAGTCCATGTATAAAACGAGAGGAAAATCAAATAGCCAAATATGAATTAAGTAATTATTTATGAAAAACTACGATTATTTTTACAGCCGTGTCCTAAATTTCAGTTTTGTGTTTTGTTTTTTTTGACAGACTTCAAGATGAGATGACTCTGCGTCAGGAAGCAGAAAACAGTTTGAACACTTTCAGACAGGTGAGGCTGCGTCCCTGAAACTCCATATTTCAGGTAATCCACATGTTCAGGCGTCTCAATCTGTAATCTGAGACCGTCTTGCCGTCTGTCGATCTTTGTGAAGGATGTGGACGAAGCGGCTCTCAGCCGAGTCCAGCTGGAGAGGAAGATCGAATCTCTGCAGGACGAGATCAACTTCCTGAAGAAAATCCACGAGGAGGCGAGAATCGAGATTAAGACCAGCAAGAAACCAGGATGATAACGGCTGACAGTGATAACTCCTTCCCTTCTCTCCTTTCCTTCATTCTTCCCTCCCTTCTTGCCTCCTTCTCTTTCTTCCTTCCCTATCTCCTTGCCTCCTTCTCTTTCTTCCTTCCCTCCCTTCCTTTCCACCCTCTCTCCCTCCCTTTCTTTCCTTCCTTCCTTCCTTCCTTCCATTCCCTTCTTTCCTTTCCTTCATTCTTCCCTTCTTCCTTGCCTCCTTCCCATTCTTCCTTCCCTATCTCCTTGCCTCCTTCTCTTTCTTCCTTCCCTTCTTCTCTACCTTCCTTCCCTCTTTCCTTGCCTCCTCTTTCTTCCTTCCCTTCCTTTACACCCTCTCTCCCTTCCTTTTTTCCCTTTCCTTCCTTCCTTTGCTCCCTCTCTTCCTTTCTTTTCTTCCTCCCTTCCCTCTTTCCTTTCCTTCCTTCCCTCCCTCCCTTCTGTCTTTTCCACCCTCTCTTCCTTTCTTCCTTTTTTTCTTTCTTTCCTTCCCTCCTTCTCTTCCCTCCCTTCATTTTCTTCCTTCCCTCTTTCCTTGCCTCCTCTTTCTTCCTTCCCTCCCTCTCTCCCTTCCTTTCCTTCCTTCCTTTCTTTCTCTCCTTCCCTCCCTTCCTTTCCCTTCCTTCCTTTCCTCCAGGAGCTGCGTGAGCTGCAGGACCAGCTTGTGGCCCAGCAGGTCCATGTCGACCTGGACGTGTCCAAACCGGATTTGACTGCGGCTCTGAGGGACATCAGAGTTCAGTACGAGAACATGGCCACGTCCAACATGCACGAAACCGAGGAGTGGTACCGATCCAAGGTCAGAAAACTCACCTCTGCACTGAAAAACATCATTCTGCGCTGAAGTAGATTTAGCACAACTGAATCTGTGAAATCAACAATAAAAATTCAAGTTGGTGCCTTTACATAAATATATTTAGTTCAAGATACAAGACATTGTCTTTACTTACTGGCTGGTTGTTAGCATTTACATGAAAGTTCACCATGAGTGAGTTTTATGCTCATTTTCATGCCTGATGTGCAGCCTTGTGTACGACTGTGTTTGTTTTTGCTGAAAAAACTGAACAAACTATAACTGCTTTTTATATTTTCTCTCAAAGTTTGAGCTGAAAAACTAATAAAAATCAAGAGCACTGAGCTGTTTCAATCAACTATTTCCTTTTTAAGCAGTTTCTAGTCACTTAATAAAAACTTAATTACAACATACTCAGATTTATTTGGTTAACTTTTTACAGTGTACTTGCAAATTTCATTTACCTCATAAAAAATGTTGAACAGTTTATAAAAAATGTTGAACAGTTTATGCAAAATGTTGAATAGTTTATACAAAATTCAGTTTTGCTTAATCTCCATGACAACACTTTACTTTTGTAACGAACAACCAAAATACTTTAAACAAACAGGCTTGCTTGATAAACATAAATAAATTATGCAGATAGTTACATTATTTTTTTAAAGTCAATAGGGAAGATTATTTTTTTATCAGTATTTAGTTAAATGAATATTTTATGTGCAAGTCAAAACATGTAGCGGTGTTCGACTGTTTGGCTTTTTCTCCCAGTTTGCTGACCTGACAGACGCGGCCAATCGAAATGCGGAGGCCCTGCGCCAAGCGAAGCAGGACGCCAACGAATATCGGCGTCAGGTTCAGGCTCTGACCTGCGACTTGGACGCTCTCAGAGGCACCGTAAGTTCTCCCGATCTCAGGAAAAACTGTCCCGCGTTTAAAATGAAGAATAACCAGCTTCGTCTGTTCAGACGTGGGACTGGAACTGAAACCATAAATAAGACTGAACAAACTTACGGGTAACTTTGCAACACAATATATGAGCTTGTTTTATGTCAATAATTCCAAAATGTGCATGTTCCACTGGCGCTGTTGCTTAGCAATCGCAGCCAAGCCAAACCCGTTGCCTAGCAACCAAATTCTAATTCCATTGGCAGATTATTTCTAAATTATTGATGAGTGGAACTCGTATTTTTCATTAATAAGAAGAGATTAGTGACTTAAAACAAGCTGCTATTTGTTGTCAAAAAGCTACTTGTAAGATGTAACACTTGAAATAGGACACAACTAAGATATTTGGACTAGAAACCAGACAAAAGGGGTATTTTATGGACAGTCGTTCAACATAGAATTTGACTGGGAATCATTTTTATTCTTAAAATCTGTAATCTGTCAATGCAGAATAAAGTTTACTGCAAAAACAACATTTTACTAAGTAATTTTGGTCTAGTTTCTATTGCATATATTTTAGTACTCAAATATAACTTAAAAGTAAGTTTTCAGCGAGATATCAGAGCTTGTTTTAAGTCAATAATTCCTTAACATTGATTAGAGATTAGAGATACAGCTCTTATTACTCGCTGTAACTGAAATAATCTGCCAGTGGAAATATATCTAGCTGACAAGTTACTTTCGAGTTAGTTAAAAGTAATTTATAAGTAACTTAAAAGTTACTTTTAAGTTACTTAAGTTAGTTAACTTATTTTTAAGTTGGTCAAAAGTAACTGAAGTTACTTTTAAATTGCTTTACTTAGTTGAAAGTTACTTTTTTCTTAAAAGTAACTTTAAAACTTTACTAACTGAACTAGTTACATTTAAGTTTCTTTTAAATTAATGAAAAGTTTATTTTAACTATCTTAACTTTTAAGTTAACTTAAAATAACTTCTCCTTTTAAGTTAGTTAAAAGTAACTTAACTTACTTTAAAATTTCTTAAGGTACTTAAAAATAACTTGACTTTTAAGTTAGTTTAAAAACTTTTGAGTAAGTTAAGTCACTGTTAAGTAACTTCAAAGTTAGGTAATTTAAAAGTAACTTAAGTTTAAATAACTTAAGTTTGTTGAAAGTTACTTTTAAGTTATTGAATAGTTTCAGCAATTTAAAAGTAACTTGCAATTTACTTTTAACTTAAGTTAGTTTTAAGTAACTTAATTGTCTATAAGTTACAAATGAGACATTTGTCTTACTTCACATGTAGTAGTTATCCGCAGTAGAAACCAGAGTACTTGGCGTTTTTGCGGTGAAGCTGCTGACTCTGAGCCGAATCTCCTCGTCCTCCAGAACGAGTCTCTGGAGCGCCAGCTGCGGGAGCTGGAGGACCGCTGCGCCATGGAGGCTGCCGGGTACCAGGACACGGTGAGCCGCCTGGAGGAGGAGATCCAGGCCCTGAAGGAGGAGATGGCCCGGCATCTGCAGGAGTACCAGGACCTCCTCAATGTCAAACTGGCTCTGGACATCGAGATCGCCACCTACAGGAAACTGCTGGAAGGAGAAGAGAGCAGGTGACGGCAGCTTTGGAAACCGGACATATTTGGCCTTTTGCCACAAAAGCAGTGAAAGAAAAACTTGTTTTCCTTCTTTTTGCCATCAGGATCACCATCCCAGTTCAGAGCTTTTCCAACCTGCAGTTTAGAGGTCAGAATCAGATCCAGCAATAAAATTCTATGTGTGTTATATGTTCATTATTTATGTTTGTAATGAGTCAGAAGCAGGAGTCAAGGCTAAATGTCTTACATAAGATTATTATTATTATTATTGCCATTTAAAGTAATGAAAACAAAAAAAAATTAATTAAAAATTTAATGCCATTTAAATAAACTGAAATAAAAATAAATGTTAGCTGCTTCGTTGATTGTAGGAATATAAAGAGATATTTATGATTTTTTTTTTTTTTTTTTTTTTGCCAGTTTAAATAATTAAAACCAAAAACTTATTGACTACTTTGGTAATGAAAATGTGCAGTGATAAATTTAGGATATTTTTTTTTTATTTAAAATCACAAAGTTGTAAAAAATAAATTGAAATAAGAATATATTTTAGCTACGTTAGTTTTAATAGAAATGTACAGTGACACATAAGATTCTTCATTTGCCATTTAAAGTCATAAAATAAAATTTAAAAAAATAAATGTTAGTTACTTTGGCTATTATAGGAATGTAAACAGGAATAACTTACCAGTTATGTTAATTAAAAGCAGAATGAAAAATATTTGTATTAGCTAGTGTGATTAAAATATTATTATTTTTGACAATTAAAGTCATAGAACAGTAAAATAAACTGGAATAAAAAAATTATTTATAATAATAGTATGGGCAATTTAACGGTCTCATTCTAATTCATTTACAAAAATATTTAGATGTACTCAATCCAGTCAGTCTTAAATATTTAGTGTTTATTACAAAGCTTAATAAGAAGTTAAATATTTTTTAGATTTTCTTGCATTCTCCAGAGAACCTACATGTTGTTTTTTTATGTTTTCTGGTTAGAAACTAATTTGGACACTAAAACTCCAGAGGCTCATGTGAAGCGAAGCATCCTGGTCCGAACTGTGGAGACCAGAGACGGGGAGGTAGGAGCTGCACTGCTCATGTTTCCCCTCCAGGTGGCAGTGTTGGACCAAGTGTTCCTTTTTGCTGCTTTTAAACACTAAATCTGTGTTTTATTTCCTTTTCAGATCATTAAGGAGTCAACCACTGAACACAAAGACCTTCCTTGAATTGCAAAGAATTTCTCAATTATGTCGATGAACACATTCTGATCTTTCTGAATGAAATATTCTTTTATTTTCAGTTTAAACCTCAAAGCTGCCTCCATTATGAAGTGCTTTCTAATCAGTTTAGCACGCTTACAATTACTTTCAGACTAAAATGTCCATTTTTAAGTCGATCCAGTCGTGTAACCGATTCTACTAAGATGTAAAACTTTATTGTAGCTGAAAAATGAGATTTTATTTGCATTGATTCCAGTAATCTGTCATAGAAGAGGTCTTGAAATGTAGATTGTGTTGATCTAATTTGTAGCGTTGTGGAGGTTGACGTGTGGCTTCGTGTATGTGAAACGTGTTGGGCAGGAGGGAGCGCTTGGTTCGTAAACACTGAAACTGGATTTTAGGTGAGAAACGAGAGACGAGTTTATGTCACAGCATCTTTTGACAGAACGACAGCTGAATCCCAGCCGTTTGCTCTTACATTTGCCTGGTGCTATTTTTTTATTTCCTTCAGGAGTTTCATGTTTAAAGTCCTGGATATCTGTATGTTGTTCTGTTAGACATCTAACAAGCTGAGGTTTAAGCAGATAAATTTGAGTTTTTCTCTAATAATTTGTGGCTCAGGCAAAGTTATGCATCTTGGATTGATAATTGAGTTTCTTCACTTTTTTCTAATTAAGTTTGGAATGTCTCAAGCAGGGTGACTCCTAACAGTATTTCTGTGTGAATAAAAAGATCATTGTCCTTTTAATTAGTCAGAAGAGTTAGAACAGAACAAGATTATTTCCACTGGGGAGGGGAGCAAAGCAATTCTGACTTTTTCCCCCTCAGAATCAGATTTGTTTAAATTGTTTTTGCAACATCAGGAAAATCTAGTCTTTACATTTCTTAGAAATCTACCAAGTAATTTTGGTGCAGGTTTTCAGTGCATATAAAGTGCAGATTTACAAATTCTATAACAAGGAAGAAATGGATATGAAATTAATTTCATACGCTAACATCATAATTAACCTACACCTAAGAATGTTTGGGTTTTTTATTTGGATTTTGACATGATAGACGGAATTAAAATTCTAACAAAAACAATTCTGAGATTAAAGTCAAAATTCTGAGAAAAAAAATCTGGGGAAAGAAATTTCAAACTTCTGAATTTCAGAATTCTGAATTTAAAAAGTTGGAATCTTGAAATTAAAGTAAAAATTTTGAGGGACAATAGTAAGAACAAGTCAGAATTCTAATAAAAAGGTCAGAATTGGGAGAGAAAAATTATGAGGAAAAGAATTCTCAGAATTCTAATCTTTTTTTTTTTCAAAGTAGGAATTTTGAGATAAAAGGTTGGAATTCTGAAATTAAAGTCAGAAATTTGAGGGGGGGAAAAAACAAGAATTTGAATTCTGAAGAAAAAAATTCAGAGGAACAAAAATTTCAGAAATCTGAGATTAACATCAGAGTTCTGAGATAAGTAATAATCTTGACAGAAAAAATTATTTCTAAAAAAAATATTTTGAAAGTCAAAATTCCGAAAGAAGTCTGAATTCTGAGGTGACAAAAAAATCTGAGAGACTCTGGATTCTGAGAAAAAAAGTCAGAATTGTGAGTTTAAAGTCAAAATTTGGAGGGAAAAAAAGACAGAACTCTGGGGAAAAAAAAGTCAGAATTTTAAGTCTCTCTTTTTTATTTTTGGTGGCTGTAATCCAATTCCTAATTTTAAAACTGCAGTTTTTGTGAGGACGAAGCGTCCGGACCAGGCGAGATGAAGACAGGCAGGTCTCTGTTAAAGGTAACGCGACCTTTGCCCTACATACCGGGGTTCCTGCTCAGAAAGCAGCAGCCAGTTTTCCTAGAGTTGGGCCAGGTAGCGGATCATGAGTAGAGCAGCAGAGCTCGCTCTCTGATTTATTAGGTGTTTTAGTTCTGGAGGAGAGGATGTTGGCGTTAGGAAGATGGAGACACGCCGACTGAAACACGCCGACTGAAACACGCCGACTGAAACACGCCGACTGAAACACGCCGACAGGCGCTACAGAGATCGGAGCGCCACCTCTGACCTGACCAAGGTCACCGTGTGATTCATGCCTCCTACTTTGTCTCCTTTCCTTTCTAACACACTTTGATGTATTTTCTACCCTTGTTTAGTTTTTTTTATTAATGTTTCTATTACTTTTTTGCTTAGGAAATGTTTGCAGATTTAGCTCTGACCAATGCTAACAATAAAATACTTTCTTTCCTGGAGATGTTTTATCTGTGTTTGTATTAATGTGTGTCATTCTGACTGATAGCTTGTGGGTTTTTTTTCTTTCCACTGACACATGCAACAAAAATGGGAATAGTTTCAGTAAAGATGAGTATAATGTGTGAAGGGATTGTATTTGCCCTTCATGTGGGTTTCAGTGTCAAAATGCACAGAAACACCTTAAATAAAGTGAATTCACATGACATGTGAACTAAATGTCACTTCCTGCACTGCAAAAAAAATAAAAATCTTACCCAGTAGTTTTGATCTTGTTTCTACTGCAAAATTCTTTTTACACTTGGATTAAGACAAAACTAACAAATATTTTTTTCTGCAAGATAAATTAGCATGATTTAAGTAAATAATTCCTTAATATTAGAAAAGATTTTAATTGTTCCACTAGCAGATTATCTTACTTACAGCATGTTTTAGGTGAAAATATGCCAGTGGAACTAAAAATTTATTGAGAAATTATTTTATTAAATCAAACTTATACCTTGCTGAAAAGTTACTCGTAATTTAATTTTGTCTTATTTCAAGTGTTACTAGACCTAAAATACTTGGTAGGATTTTATTATTTTGCAGTGTAGAAGCCAGTTAGCCACGTCAAGATGCCGTTTATTGTCCCTGCTGTTGATTGGCTGAACATCCAAGCATGTAGATAAATGACTTTAGATGTTAGCTTCTGCCGTAGTGCTAAATCAGTTTCCACTGTGCCTATTAATGAATATTACAGTATATTTGAACCAGTCAAATAGTCAGCTATAAGCAGTGCGAGGAGTATTTAGAAACCTGTATTTTTATTTTGAAAGGTAACAGATTTCCCTGAAAACATGCCACCCTGGGCAAAGAGCCACATCACCCAAACTCTGGCTCCAGAACTTTTGAAATACACCTTAAGTAATTTTCAGTAATACTTTTCTTTGAGTGATGGAGGTTATTCATTGGAGGTGTTTTTCACCAGGACCAGAGTTTTGGGATAAAATTAGTGTTCAGGTGATATAAACTCATTTCAGTCAAAAAAAGGGACACAAATTATATCTAGCAGGTTGAGTTTAAAAATGAGCACTGCTTTGCTTTTTTTGGAGGGAATTTATAGGATTAGACAACATGAGCATTCTCATTGTAATGTGACTTTGTTGCGCATTAGGTGTAAACTAAATATTAAATAGATTACATATTTTTAAGATATGATCTTTCATGAAACACACAAACTTTGTTTTAATAATTTTGTGTATTCTAACGGGTGTGGCAAAATTATTATAGTTGACTAAAACAAAGATAACTGGAAATTTGTAATATTTTTATTAATGGAAATAAATAACTGTATTTAATAGGGAAAATTGTAAGCAACTGGAACTATATTGTGCATTTATAAAACTTACTAAAACATGCTGAAATTTCACATTTTTGTGTCTATTAATTGGCATTTTGAACGGATGTGTAAACACAAGCAGTTTACGTCCTCTGTCGACGAATTACGGCACTCCATAATCCTCCTGGCTTCCCTTACGCTAGTCCGCAAAATGGCGACGGCTAAAATTGGGAGAAAACGCCAGTCAGTCGGTTACTAACAATAATTCAGTGACCCAGTGGATGTATGTGACATACACACAATTACTCCATTGTGAATGGTTGTTTGAAAGTATTTTTATCTTTTTCTTCTAGAATCACGAGGAGGTGTTTTATTTGAAGATAAATACAAGTTTCAGATCCGAAGAGTAGTGTGACGTAGCCCAACCAGCAGGGGGCG